>NC_138905.1:99546706-100178581 GCF_965231255.1 Vanellus vanellus
TTACGCATACAGACTTCTCAGGAAAGCTTGATTTCCCTATAAAAATGATCCTGGAGTTTACCATGTTTTTTCCTATATTGGGGTGTTGTGTTGTTTCAGCCTTTGGTGAATATTTCAGAGAAGCCTAAAGGGGATATTACATAAGAAAGAAAAAATGGTGAGAGAGTAAAGATGTGACAGCCATGAAACCAGCTATACCACAGCCATGGAAGTGGTGCCCCACTGCAGGCACACGTTGGTACACTATTTTCCCAGAGCCAGCTATATTTCACACAGCTTTGAGTACATTTGCCTTACAGAGCAACTTTAAGTTCCGAAATAGTCTACCCGCGTACACCGATAGCACCTCTATTTTTTCTGGGTGTATGCCTATGATGCTAGCAAGTCGTATGGACCCTCAGCTCAGCTTTCAAGTGCGTAATTCACAAAGCAGCAGCAGTCTGTGCTGAACCGCGTGGAGCTCAGCAGGCAGCGAGAAACCCTCCCGTGAAGCAAGGGAACACCAGCGCAGTTCACCTCTGCTGAGTTCTTGTTAACATACTCGTGCTGCCGCACACTTTGCAGACTATTCCGTCCTCTGCTTACAGACACACCACTGTGGTTGACTTTTCTTTACAGCTTTAACCTGAAAACTAAGCATGGTCTTAAAATAACTGCTAAGAAGGTGCACATGTCACCTACATGTAATTTTGAGTTCTTAGAAATTAATTATGAGTCAACTTTTGAACATCATTGAATCAGAGAATATTTTGGGTTGGAAGGGACCTTTTAAAGGTCATCTAGTCCACCCCCCCTGCAATGACATCTTCAATTAGATCAGGTTGCTCAGAGCCCTGTCCAACCTGACCTTGAATGTTTCCAGGAATTGGGAAGTTACTACCTCTCTGGGCAACTTGTTCCATTGTAAAAAAATTCTTCCTAGTATGTAGTCTAAATCTTCCCTCTTTTAGTTTAAACCTTTACCCCTTGTCCTATCGCAACAGGCCCTGATAAAAAGACTGTCGCCATCTTTCTTATAAGCCACCTTTAAGTACCGAAAGGCTGCAAATAAGTGTCCCCGGAGCCTTTTCTTCTCCAGGCTGAACAACCCCAAATCCCTCAGCCTGTTGTCATAGGAGAGGTGCTCCAGTCCTCTGATCATCTTCCAGGCCGTCCTCTGGACCCGCTCCAACAGGTTCATGTCTTTCCTATGTTGGGGGCCTCCAGAGGTGGATGCAGTACTCCGGGTGAGGTCTCACCACAGTGGAGCAGAAGGGCAGAATCACCTCCCTCGACCTGCTGGCCATGCTTCTTTTGCTGCAGCCCAGGATGCAGTTGGCTTTCTGGGCTGCGAGTGCACATTGCTGGCTTATATCCAGCTTTTAATCCACCAGTACCCCCATGTCTTTCTTGACAGGTCTGCTCTCAATCCCTTCACCCCCCATCTTGTATTGATAATGGGGGGATAGTAAATCGGGGTTTGAATGCTTTATTGTGTACCTCGAAAATCAGCAGAAATGAGTGTGCTTGCTCATTTCAGGCTACTTTTTTTCTGGTGTATTCCTCCTGTCACTCCTACTCTGAACTCAGAGAAGCATCAAGAAAAGTAGAAATATGATTAAGGACGTTAAGTCAGAAAAATGGAGTTCACTTTAAAGCTTAAGCACAGGAAACAAGTATTTTATTCCATAATCTCTATTTGTCATGACTGTAGAATAGGGTCACACGTGATGTTCCTGATCAGGCTTCAGCACTTCCTCCAACCTGGAAGAACCTTTGAAGACAATGGAACAAAGCATGATTCTTGTTCTAATCCATTTGATCCCTGGATGCCATCCTAAACTGCTACACAGATCCACTGCTTTGCTGTAGGTTTGCTATGCATAAATAGTAAAATGTACATCAATTGCTCCAACAAGTGTTAACTGATTTCTCATCTTTCAGTAGGTATTGCAAAGTTTTCTCAGGATAAACAAAGCTAAGGTCTTATAGGACATAAATTTGGCTTGGCTTTATTCAAGCTGGTGTACTTAATTATCATCACCACACGGCACTCAGGAACTGGAACTTGCTGTGCAGGAAGACTTTGGCACAGCATTTGCTTTTTGGAAAGGCTTATACCTGTAGCCAAGAGAGATCTCGGTCTGGAAGGAACTCAGGTCATTGACAGAGAAAGGTGGTTTGACATAGCAAGAAGAGCAGAATCATGTGGCCTTGAGAGAAACATGCGGGGAGTTTTTGAAGGTTTCTTGGGTGGAAGAGAAGAAGCAGCAGTTTGGGGAAGGGGAGGGAAATTCATCTGGTGCATGAAAAAGCTACATCTCTACTACCTCTTCCACAGAAGCAATGCCAACTGCAATCAGGTGGAGTAGTACAGGAGACTACACATTTGGGTAACCATGTAGGGGACAAAAGCTACAAGTGAGATCAAAGTCCCAGTGTCAGAACTCGTCCCCTATTCCCATTCGCTTGTCTCTACTTCGTGTAGAACCAGCTGATTTAGAGGAATGCCTTGCAATTACCCCCATAAACATGCATGGTTTTGCCTTTGGGAAAGTCCCTTTCAAGTCCCAAACTCCTAAGTCAATGACAGAATCCAGAGCACAGAGATACGAGTATCCACTTTTCTTTGAAAAAAAAAACCCAAACATCTTTTATCTCAAGCTGAAGCTATGTTCACTCCATATATTTAAATATTTTTAAGACTGTATTAATATCAGAGTACCATAAAAATACCTGTTAGCAACAGGATACCCAGGTACAGTATAGACCGAATATACCAAGTCCTTCTTTAGTTATTAATTCATTTCACGTTATCAAAGCCGATGACCCATCTTCTTTTTGTTTACATAAAAGAATAAATATAAAGACTTGGCTGACCTTTACACTGGTACTCTTGCTGGTGTTATAAAGATTTAATGAGGTGGGTTCACCAAGCACTTTGGGCACTTTATGTTCTATCGGTATTCATTATTTAGTAAGATATGGGGACTTCCCATCTGACCTCCAGCAGGTCTTTTAGCCTCTACACCTCTGCTGTACTATTTGTTAGAAAACAAAGAAACAAACAAAACAAAAAAAAAACCCAAACAAAACAAAATAACTCTCAATGGTAACTCAGAAGGTTTCTTATAGACAATTCATAAACCAAATGAAGCAATCACTGTTAAAATGTTTGGCTTCTTTCACTGTGGATATTGACAGTTTGCACATACCAAATCCCTGTATATTGCTTGAGCTATTTGCCAAGACTAACTGCTGGAAAGATCCTCCACCATGTATGTTCAATCGTGTCTTCGCTCTTTACCAGTTCTGAAACTCCGGTTTGGGGCTACAGCAAAACCTGGTGAGATCTGTCCTGTGGGCATGTATTTAGCAACTAGATATTAGTAGTGACATACAAACTGCTTCCTTATCTGCCACAGCAGTATTTCAGCCGGTGCTTTGCAAGCGTGCCAGGATACTCCTGGGATGAGTTGCCAGAGATGTCTCTGTTGAACCTCCAGTGTTACTGACTCTGCTAAGATGGTATCTCTCAACAGCAACTCGTGCTGGAGCCAAACATTTCTACAAATTCCCTCTTTCCTAGACTCTGTGTCTCACTGCTGCTGGGATCACTTCTCAGGGCGATGAGCAGCTTTTGCATGAAGAAGCAAAGACAGTAAGTTACCACTAGTAATTTCTGTATATTTTATCAGCTATGGGATTTTCTAAAACTTCTCTATAGTTCCAGCATTTCGGAAATACACAATTGTGTAGGCATCTTCCTCCTCATCCCTAGCTTTCTGAAGCTTCTAAGCTGGGAACAGGTTTTCCCAGACTGGTTTTTGCCTACAAATAGTTCCATCCTCTGACACTGAATGAAAATATACATCAGTTTTAAGAAAGTATTATCATACTAAATCTCATATTTCTGCATATATTGGAGGGAAAAGTAATTTAATGTGGAAGCATGCGAATGTCCCCTTATGCTATGTGTTATTCAAACAAACTGGAAAACAACACATTAAACAACTGTATTGTAGATTTAGATGGACTGTTGGGATAGAGGCCAAGGCAAGGGGAGGCAGAATAGATGTGGAAAGACAAAGTGGCTTTAAACCAAGGTCACTCAGCAGATCTGTGGCAGATCCGGGAACAAGGAGAACACAGACTCTTTGCTCACCAAGCAGCGCACTCAGCAGCAAACCCTAGAAACTGTGTGCACACATTAACAATTCCCCTAATGGTTTCCTTATGAAGTTTCATATTTTTCTATACTAAAAATGTCAACATATAGTGTTGATTTCCCATTTCTGTATGACAAACTTTTCCCTCATCCTCATCATTGCTCTTACCACCTACACTAGTGTAGCTGGAAAATGGTTCTACTACATCACAATAGAAAGGGCAAACGCCAAGAACAACCAGGTGTGATCATTCTCCAGTAAAGCATCACATGAGGGTTCAATCTTTTTCCAATCTTGGCTGAGAGCTTTTAAATGCATCAGTTTTCTGTCATGTGTAGACTGTTTTAATCCCAGTTCTTATAGCAACACATTAAAAGGAGTGTTTAAGTTCCTTATTGCACAGTTTATTCTAACGTTAATCATCTCTCTTGTACTGGTATAGCTGGGAGCAACCGTGGCATAAGTTTTTCTAATACAGAGATTATTTTTTTTTTTACTTTCTGCATTGAATCTGAGATTCATCAGAACACCAATCTGGAATTCACAGTTCAATTAATTTTTCATTTTATTTTAATGGCCTTTCTGCAAAGCAACTCACTAGCATTTGTTTTATTATTATAAACTTTCAGTGCATGGCTGCCCCAATCAAAACACATTACAAGAAAATTTCTTCTCTTTCCATGATTTAGATATGGTTTAATGACAATAAATTAAACATTATATTATAAGAACTATCCTCCTCAATAAACAGATTAAATTCTTAGAGATTCAGAGCCATAAAGCATTTTCAACTCTCTCTGTTACTTTAACAGATAGGCATTCACACAAGGTCCCAGTTCCATGCAGTAAAATCTGTGACACACATGAAAGCAGCTAAATATGAATGAATAACTCAGTAGGATAACATTCTTGCGAGCACAGAATTGAAAAAGCAGAATTTCTCTATACCTTATTTTCATTTGCTTGCCAGTGGTTATTTAGGAATGAAAGATTCCCTCCCCAAAAGAAGGTGTCTACATACCAATACGGAATTTTAGGAGACAAAACCTCTGATTTTCAAGGAGACTTTTCAGTCTTTAACAAACCTCTACCCACAAAAGCTCCTTTTGCATATTTAACAGAAGCACTATATATTTAGAATGAACAATTGCAATGCAAAGATGAGCCTAAAGTAAAATGCCTGCAATTTAAAAATCCACAGCACCAGGACATTCAAGAGTCTAATCTGACTCCGTGCATCTTGAGGCCCTCTTGAATCTGAAGGCAGCAAGTAGTTGTGAGTTTGTGGAGTGAAAACCCCCACTTTACAGCATCTGAAGTTAGTTGCTGCCAATGACTATTAATCACTCTGGTTGGGTTGATGGAGTCAGTAATATTTGGCTCGCACAGCTGCAATATGATATCCAGTAGGAGTAGACTAAGGGAGGAAAAAGACAGCCATCCGCAGATCAAGCAGCTCTCAGACGACACAGGAAAGGACTGTAGTCTGATCCCTCTTGACAAGTTTGCTTGATGATTGCAAAGTACTTTGTGTGTTTGCTGTCTTCTAAAAGACATTGAGAACACTTACTAAATAATACATGCAGAAGTACAACAGGAGTCTAGCCCTTTCCAAACAGCATTATCCTTATTGCGGCTCCAATAAAAGACAAAAATGTTTAAATCGGAAATGATTGAATGGGAGAGCTCCTGTGGAATGAAATATACAGATAGACATGTACAAGTTAGTTGTTTTGATAGTAGCTTGTAGTCAATTGACTAAAAAGGCAGTCCAATAAAACTGTCTCTAAAACAATTTATGGAATTGGCAAAGATTTCCTTGCCCTTGAGTAAGAAACACTGCAAAGCCACTCAACACATACTTGAACGTGTATGTATGTGACAGTTGTAATGAAAGGACAGCATCTCCCCACCAGCACCGAGCTGCTTTCTGCCTTTAGAAGAGACTATGTTGCTGTCTCCTCTCCCCAGGCAGTAAAAGGGGTCAAAGTGTCTAGTTTTCCATTCCCACCCTACCTCTCTCTTTAGAGAATGCATTCTAGCTCCTGAAGTACTTGCCGCATAAACTTAACATTCAAGAAAGCTTAATGTTCGTAATCAGTCATATTTGGAAAGCAGAAAAAAATCTTTTTATCGTTTACGGGCCCCAGCACAGCCAGGCTCTTAACAGGGACAGCAGGAGAACTTAAACCGGGGAACCCTCCTGTGCAGCCGTCAGCATGCCAAGCAGATGACCAACCCTTTGCCTTTCTCATACCCCACCTATTCTACACACTCACTCCAGGTGAAAGCAAGAGGATCAGGGTGTTAGCTAGGAGTGCTGAATAAAGCCCCTTACACAGGCGGGTGTTAATTTGTTCAAATTGAGGATTATCAAGTTATTAGAATATCCTGACTTGTTTTCACTACAGCTCTCCACCTGAGGAAAAGCTGAAAAGCTAAATTCTGCAACTCTGTTAAGCTCCTGCAACATAAGTTTTCAGCTACATATTTTCCCTTATAAATTTGACATTCTATTGCAGCAAATGAGCCAGAAAACAAAGCTGAGAGAGAGGATTTAGCTCCAGCTACAGGGTCAGCACAACTTCGTATACACCTGACATTTTAATCCTTTCAGTTAAGCATTAACCTGGGCAGGAAAAAAAAAAAAAAAAAATGCTCACCCAAACTAATTCCCACGCACAGACATCAGGGGAGAAATTCTAAGCAGATGAGACTCACAGCTGTTCACCACAGGTTTAGCTCTAGCTTTCTGTTTATCCACATGTCAAGTACCATAGCAAGATCAAACATTAAAGTCGCTCTTTAGTATCAGTCCCCAGGCCCCAGCTCTTCATGGAGCAATCAGACTTGTGTTTCCTACCTGCAGAAAACTTCTCTCTCAATTACAGCTACTTTTAAAGTGCTTTACGCAGTACCTTGTATGTGATGATGTGGGTCCCCCCCGGCCCGCCAACTGGAAAGTGCTCTTGGTTTGGTGCTTTTGTTAAAGCACTAGGAATTACATACGAATGCATTATGCTCATGATGAACGTAAGGGTTAATTATATAAACAGGTAAAGGGGGTTAGTTTTGATCAGTTTGCAAGAGAATTGCGTGTTGAGAGAATTTTCCAGCTTTATCGGAGATAACCCACAAATCAATACACTTTTCTACTTGCATATGTCTTTCTCTCATGTCCCATCCAATCCTTATCTAAGATAAGAGATTTTAAAGATGAAGAGTTTTGTTTGCTGTGAATCTGCCCTTCTCTCCAAGCTTGATTTTTCCATGAAGCTGTAATGATGGGTTTGATTCCTATAGCAACATATGCCATGGTTAAAACACAGCATTGCAACTTAGTTATACTTTAAAATATAAATAAAAGAATCTATATTGAAGGAACGAGGTCTGCAGAGATCTACTTTGCTTGTTAAAAATGAATAAAACTAAATAGAAAAGTACAGGATATTGCTCTGTGTATAGTTTCTCCCCGAAAGTCATGACCTAATAGGATTTTCATGAGCTGTAGACAGTGAATACAAATGAGTAAACAGGAATACTGTAAAATAACATTAGTGCAGAGGAACTGGAAAGTATTTTGGTATTCCTGGCATTTTAGAAACTCTGATGTGATAGGTATTGCGGTGATCAATGATTCTTTCCCTAACAACTGCATATCTCCTTACATTTGCCTATTTCCTGACAACTGAGAGAGGCTGAGTGTCTGCTGAACACACCTACTACTCCACTTGGGGTACCCTGATGTAACATTAAATATATAGAATGAAAAGAGAGACTAGAAGGTAAAATAAGACGTAATTGATACCGGCATGCTAAAATCTGTGAAATAAGATCATCAGTGTCATCCAGAATCTTCATTTTGGACGACTGCAGAGAGCAGAGGTCATTTTCATTCTGAGCAAAGAGCACAGTCAGTACTGCCTTAAGGGCCTTCATTCATAAAACCCAAGAAAGACCGAAGGACTTGCTTATTCTGGTCCAGATCCTTTTTTTTTTTTTTAATGTGGTTGTTTGTTTTAAATAAATCCATTTCGTCTTACCTACTAATCAAGTAGAAGAAAGGCCGAAAGTGAAACCTGAATGAAAATCAAAGTTACTAATTCAGCAAACATCGTACAGGGGTGCTTAGAAAAAAGAATATGAATTCTTGTCACTAGGATTCTGAAGCTTGCTTTAAAAACATTTTTTCCCACTTATGATACTTTCATGTTATTTGCTAGGTAGGTGCTACAAAGAAAAATAATGATTTCCCTAAGATGAGCATGTAAATGTTGCTCAGGAAGATACCTCAAAATATTGCTTGCTTATTAACAATTATTTCGCTTGCTTTTGCACTTACAGAATATTCCAAGAGGAAATATGAATGTGACTATGGTAATACTTCCCAACATAAGTGTCAGTGTCCTTCTTTTTGGAAAATATCACCATAATTTTGACAAAATTATTGATTTTTGTTGGCAAGGCTAATTAAAATTCCAACTTTACCCAGAACAATGGATGCTTTTTGCTCTTATGGTGGCAAACAAAAGCGAATGCATGACACTGTTGTTAAACAATTTACAGAGATGAGAATCAGTTTTATTTCCACCTATACAAAACTACATTACTCATTCCTAAAAGAATAGCATAAAGAAAAATAAACACAAAAACCACTGCAGCAAAGAGTCAAATGCCTTACAAAGATGACAGATGTATCTAATCTTATTAGGCACGCAGACGCTATGTTAATAATTGCATTAACACATGTACAAAACACAATTCTGCTAGAACACTATTCATTTTTCCAGCCCATTGTAAACAGACTAAGTAGTTCTCTTTCTCACCTTCAAGAAGAATTTTAATTCTCTTTCCGGAAATAATCATCTCCTTAAATAAACATCTCTTCATTGCTACACTACCGTCTGATGAGAGACTCCAATACAGTATCCTTGCAGTGCCTCCAGAGCTTACTTCCCAAAGGAAGGCGTGCATCATGTCAAACGCTCTTAAGAGAGACTGCAGTTCTTGAGCAATCCTGGTTTAGCAATAGGAATTCCAAGAGTACTTGCCCCAGTCTGTATCAGGACATGAAATTTCATCCCACAATCAGCATATAAAATGTTATGCATTTAATAGAACAATTAACTGTATATAAAAGAAAGCCCACAGGAATGACATAACAGCACATAAAATATCTTTACAAATTTTCTGTTTTCAAATATATCCAATTTCAGAACCTGTTGCAGAAACATGTACTATAAATGATTTTATTCTTCCTTATCCACACTGAAGGACTTCTTTCTCACTTAAAACCAATTAAACTCAGAGCCTAATTCAACCGTTCAAGAAGTATTTATTACACAACGTAAATGCCAAATTGCCAAACTGCTGTGGGCTTTGCCTTGTCTCCCACAGAACAAAATTACCTCAGCTGATAAGCTGGCTTTTAGTAACCTTCAGTCTATATATTTGTGGCTCAAGGAAATCATTCAAGGAACTTCGGAGAGCAATGAAAACAGAAAAGGGTGAATTTCATTCAGCGCTAAATGAGTCTAGTTAGCCTGGCAAAAAGAGTACCTTTTTCCACAGGAGTGAAAAAGTAAAGATTACTAGCACAGTGTCAGAAGCACTAGCAACTATCCTGCAAGTTAAAACTTAAAATTTACTTATACTCTTGATGACCCTGTAACAAGATCTTCACTTCATGACACATAAGCAAATAATATTAAATAACACAAAACCAAGATCTGCTTTACATTGGTCCCGGTAAATATTCTTCAGGCTTCAGAAATACAAGGGAATTTATCATACAGATGGTATTAGGTTTTGTAGGGTTTAAAGTACTCACCTAATCATTAAAATCTCATTTCTATTGAATAAAAATAAATAAAATAAGCTTTTGAATTGTCAGAAGAATTCAAGACAGGCTCAAATCAATCAAAGTAAATATAGCAAATTAGATATAAGGGAAAGTTTCAAAACACTACAAAAGAGATGATATATCCATTTGTATTAGTTAAATTTGAATGTTTGGAAATATGGATTTATATCTACTGTTGCAAACTGTTTTCCTATCCATGTACTCATCCTGAGAGCAAAAAGGGTGCCTTTTTTAACCATCTAAGCTTTATGACATTGTTATACTATGACCAGGAAGACATACTGGGTTTGTTTAACAAGAAAACACTTGGATTAAAACACCAACAGTTGACAAGTTTCCAAAACTTTGGCCTTTGGGTGCTCTGAGAATTTTCTTATCCTTCTTTCAGTCACATGGAATTCGGCTGTTCACACTCTTGAGTACCTGACCCTATATTTTGAATTCCCTTCCCCGTAACCTTCCCTTTTCCCCTGATTCTGAGTCTTGCCTTCTCACAAAACACAAACTAACACCTGTCCTAGACAGGCTTATCCTCAATGCCAAATGGCTGTCCTTCAGACAGGATAAGGGAGAGGCAGAGCTGTGCCCCTGACTTGAATCGAAGATAAGGAATAAAAAGCTCTGCAGGACCAGATCTTAAATTCAAACAGACTATGGAAGACCGGGGAACTACTGTGATGTGAGTGGGAAACAATACGGTGAGGCAACATAGGAAATGAGCTAATTAGTATTTAGAAAGATATGCAAACAACTGTCTGAAAGAATCTTCTCATCAAAATCAAGAGGTACCAAAAAAACCCACCCCACATTAACTCTTAAATCCTGCAAAAATTGGCCCAAAGTACGAGAGAGCAGCGAAGTTCTCTTTATGCTCCGAGTGATATATAATAGCTCAAGAATTATTCAGAAACAGAGGCCAGTTAGAGAAGACTGACATCAGTTGCATCACATTTTGAGTATAGGCAATGTGAGTCTAAATTTGCAAACCCAGTGTTCTTCCTGATGTTCCAGATTTTGCAATGCTTGTGATATGTGACTGGAGAAAATGAAGGCAGCACAAAGGTCTGCTCATGCACACAGTCAAGGCATCAATGAACTTCGTGGGAGTAAATCCTTCTTGGTAAAACTAGCACACAGTATTGCAGCTTCCTATAAAAGTTGAAGCATTAGATAAACTTTAGTGTGCCAACGATAGGAAAATATTATAAATAAGCATACAAATGTGGAGAACTGTCATCATGGACTGGAAAGGAAATAGAGCAGAATTTATGGTAGAATGAAACAACTCCAGGAGCAGAGGATAAGAAACAAAAAGGCAGATATCCAGCTATTCAGGAGAAAAATTAGGACATGAACGAAGCCCTCAAGAAGTTAATTATTAACAAAATATACTTGTGGAGTTTCCCTTTCCATGAAGACAAACCACTTTTTTAATGTGATACGACACATAGTTGTTTGAATGGTGGCAATACTGGCATGTCATCACTGCTGTACATCAGGCGACATGCAAAGCTGAGTCCTAAAGCTCTTCAGAAAGTGTTAATAGGAAGCAAACAATCTCAGATCCCTAGCAACACGGGTTACAACAAGACTTTAGAAGCTCTAAGGCAAGTCTAAAAAATGTGATTTCTGAAGAATGTAATTTCCTCTAATCCTTCTTGCAAGAGTTTTGTTGGCTTAGTTATTACATGTGTCACTTCTTACCCCGCAAGCATAGCTTATCTTTGCTTAATTCTTAATGTACCTTGAGACAAGACCATTCCTGGGTACAAACAGCCTGATTCATCATCCTCAAATCAGCTATTTCTGCAAGTGTCCGGTCCTAAATAAGCCATCCGACTAGCATGCACTAGACCCTGAACCAACAAATTATCCTGCAGACTGCAATGACAACAATCTAAGAAAAAATACTCTTAATCAATTAAAACCTATTCCTACTATGTGATTTATTCATGTAAATCGGGCAAAAAGGTAGGATTCCGAGAAATTTAAATGGCGCTAGTCAACAACAAAGTGTGGTTGACATGAAAAGAAATCTGAATGTTAATACTGAATAATAAATGAGCAGGGATCAAACAACACTACAGAAAATTCAAAACCTATATAAAAACTTAGCATGTAGCCTTTACAAATATGATCTTCCATGAGTGCAAGTTAGATAGAAGGGTACGTTAAGTGGGTTTCTAAACTTAGTATTTCAAGCACATTGACATCCAGTAGTTCTCTTTGGACTCAACTCAGTATGACTCCAGCAAAAAGTTGCTCCTAATGTTAACGATTAGCTATCATCAATCCTCCTACCCTCAGCTGGGTATCAGAAGATACGCTAGGGATCAGTTTGGCCCCAGGACTTTGGTAATGAGCCCATGAAATCACCACACACAAGGAACAACAACAAAAAAGCCCTAAAAACAAGACCAAACAACGAATCATTAATGTTCTTTGAGAAATATGTTAGCAATATCTACCATGAGAGCTTTCAGCAGATGTCATAATGATGAACAGTAAAATCACAGGATGAAACCAGTCTACAAATGTCATAATTTCAAGCACTGAATTTCAATAGGCAGCTGTTCAGGTTGTCACTTTTCTCTACCCTCTGCATAATTTCCATGGCTCAAAACCAGAAAGCATATACAAATAAGAATTGCCAGTCACATTTATACTAGCTGATGTGCTACTACCATTAATTTCCCTTATCATGTGTTATTTCTCAGTACACAGTGTTAGACCTGCAAAGATATATTTCCCTTGCTCTTGTCCTGTTAACATACTAATTCAAACACATGACAGCAGCTTTCATGGCTCTGGCAGAGAGACTGATGCTGTATTTCTTAAAAATATGTTTCTGGCAAAAGATGTCGTAGCCCTAGAAGCTGCTGGATAAAACTTATGGGAAGAAAACCACTGCGAGGAAAGAAAAACAATGGATGTAAAGAAACAATAAAAGCACATCATTCTTTTGTTAAATTCAACTACATCCTTAAAGCTGCAGTGAAATCCCACCCTATTTGTGGCCATATTCGCGCAAGTACATACAGTGACTTATGTAGACAGTTTACACACTTGTGTTTTATCCCAGTACTCAGCCCCCCCAGAGCACTACTTACAGAAGAAGAAAAGCAAAGTTTTGAAACACCAACAAAAAGTTTTTGTGGTGTATTTCAATTTCAGTGGCTCTGCTAAAATTCCTTCCTTCTACTTTCTAAGAAAATCTCTGCTAAGAGAAGCAGCTGAGCCAGCGTTTTGGATGCAAGATGCCTCTTGTGTAGATTTGTAAATGTAAGCTCTATATCAAAATCCCTTTACTGTTTACTGAAATGACCCCTTCGTCATTTCAGAAATGCTCTACCTTTAGTGCTCATTGTTTGAGCCAAGCTCCAGGTACAAAACCAAAGCAGTCTCTAGTCATACAGTTTGGTTTCTCTCAAAACAATGTCAAAAGAAGAGGAGCCAGAAGTCCTGGGAGGAGGAGACAGAATTCCTCAAAGAAGCCCCTTGAACTGCTAGATTTGTCCTTGCCAGCGGTCCACCAGTGTGCATCAGTCCAATGGAACTCATTACATTGTACTATTCCTCTGGTAGTGTTTACACCATCCCATCACTGTTTGTGGAAGTTCCCTCCATTAGTTTCTTTCTGCCATCTGAAAGCAGGACACCTCCATTCCTTGCTTCTTTTTTTTACCAGCTCCAGAGGACTGCTTGGACAGTCTAAATGAAAAATACCATATCAAACATTATATTCAAGTGCACTTTAAGGAGAAAAATGTCCCCAAACAATCCTTCAATTGTCTAATACCTCTCTGTTAGGACTATTTTTTGGATGACTGGTAATGGTTATATTTCTTACTGTTAGGTCCATTAGAAAACCACTTTACCTTATGCTTAAACTATTATCCAATAAAATGCCTCTGAAGAGGACTTCAAGCAATAATCACATTTACTTTATTTGCTCTGGCCTTCTGTATGTGATTTTACTTCTTCCAAATGCAGGATCACAGTTATAGTTGGGAATCAATGACTTACATGGTAACTTGTTAAAAAAATAAAGCGTATGTAAGCCTTACCACATACCATTGGTTTTCTTATTCACTTTTTCCTTTAAACAGCTTTAATGTCACCTAAATACCTTTCCATCTGTCATTGCCAGGTGTCTCTTAACCACCTCATTTTAAAATAACTTTTATACCTTGATACCTTTCAGAGCTACAGGCTGCCATTACATTCTGGGACTGAGAGAGAGCACTGCTATCGCACCACAGAACTTCAGCTACACACTGTCTTATAACTGTATTATTTATTTTCCAACTCCTGAGCCAGACTTTCAGCTTTCTTTACATAGCTTATCAGAACAATGGAGAAGACAGTAAGATAATACTTAGTACAAAAATATATTTTGGTGGAAACAAAGATTATCTGAACACTGATAAAGGAACCATTTTTGGAAATGATACGACAATGTATTATATATGTAGCATTTATAAATGAAGAGTAATATTGTTCTCCAATTTCAATACTGTTTTATTTTGAAGAGCCCCCGGTACCTGTCAGAAAGGTACTGGTGCAGCATCTGCTGCCATGGTGCAGTTTGCATGGACAGATGCACCATCAGAGGCTGCATTCTCTTGGACATGCCTTCACCCTTTAAGCTTGAAATCTGGGATCAAACCCTATTAATTTGTGTCTAACCCAAATCTTTGTTCATGAAATAAACCTGCACACATTGCAAATCCTTTTCTAACATTAAAAATCTATGTCTCCTCTCTCTCCCTACAGTAAATTACGGACCATCCTTCTCAACAGTCTTCTGAAAAACAGAGGGATCAAATACGTACAAACTATTTTAAAACAACAAGTCCTCTGGAAAAAATATTAGCGTCTGTTACACTGATGCAGAACATGAACTCAGTTTACTGTGAAATTGTGCTGTTTGTAAGCTATTTTCACTGGCTGGCTGTACCAGTCCCTGGCTTGGGGAGAGGCACCAGAGCACTGTTCAAAAGCAGTTTAGGTTCCTTCTCCTGGGAAACACGAAAGCCCCGACGACTATCAGCCTGACTTAACTAAACAGGAATCAAATAGGAAACCCCTCTTCTCGGATCTCAGCCCAGGCCGGTCTGTATGCTTGCACAGTGCTCTGAGGAGCGCTGGGACTCTGCACTTGACATGCCCAAAACGCTGCCGGAGCTCAAGTGCTCACCTCGAGCCCTGAGACCTGACACACAGATGGGAGACAGCCTAAGGATCTCCGAGAGGTTCAGTGCTAGAAATATGGTGAGGGGGAGGCCTATATTCATACAAAATCAGACAGAAACCCCTGAATTACAGACGTAAGTGCTCCTGCTCATCTAACGTCAATTTAAACTACTTTGCTTTGTACATGTATTTAAAGGTGTTGAAAAAATTCTTATTTTAATAATTTCTCAAGAGCTTTGTGTAAGTGTCCCCATTCATCAGTTTGCATCTTCAGTTTGCCCTAAGCTTGCTGTCTGTTGCCAAAGTTATTGCTGCTGACAAGTGTCCATCTCCTCCTCTGAATGTCACATTTTATTGCCCAACCCCTGCATGTGAAGAGCAATTTCTATGGGTGTCATGGCTAAATCTGCATAACATCAGCATTTTGCTGCAAGGACAGACGGATTTGATCTTGCTTTGTTCACTGCTTTTAACACAGATTTGTACAGTTAAATCATGCTGATAGACAAACACTTTGCATCTGCACGTGTGGACTGGAACATACACTTTCAGGAGGAGAACTGAGGACTCAAATAGGAAACTGCATTGGCCTTATGCTGTTTTTAGTATTTCTGTTCTGTGGTTTTATCTTGGGCTTTCAGTTCCTCGTCACAGGCTAACGTATCCTACCAATGCTGTCCTATCATAGAAGACATTTCATTAATAGAAGAAGCGCCAGCATCATATGAATGAGTAAAGATTAGTCACGTTAATAAAAATGGTGAAAAGAGAGCATTCCACTCTTTCTTTAGACTAGAAATTTATTAGATTATCCTACTAACTGAATTTAATACATTCTTATAATCCCTCCTTAGTTCTTGTTGCATATTCAATTTTTCCAATGCATTTGTAAGTTTCTTGGAAGAAAACCAACTGTTTCATTCAGTTCTGCTTTGTTTTACTGTTGCAGCTCTGTCACATGAACAATACATTTGTTTGGGGCAAGTATTTACAGCTAAAGACAAGGAACATTCTTTCTGTAAATTTGGCTTCACAAACGAAAATAGTTGCCATTTATTAAATACATACAGAATTATCTCAGATGTCAGTTTTATTTTTCATGAGGTATATTCTGAGCTAGATGGTACCTAAACACCAAAACTGAGCTTTAACTCACTTGACATTCATATTTTTAAAGCCAGAAACCTAAACGCCACCGCACTCTGCAACCAAAGGTTTGTCACCTCCAGGCCAAAAGCCTCTGCAATGTAGTTTAGAAAAAACATCATAAGGAAACTATTTTCATTCGTGTCCCAGTTGTTAGATGCATCACAGTGGACCCTGTTAAACTCTCTGTATGCATCAAAAAATCTTTTCAAAATGCATGCACAAACACGAAATGACGTAAGAAACAATAAGAAGACAACATAAAAGCAAAGCTTCAACCTCTGCCAGCATCTGGGTTAGTTTAAATAACTAATAACTCAATTGTAATTATATTTGCAATATTACCTGAAAAGCTTTTTTAGTAATTCCACCAGAAGGGTGTATTCATAACAGTGGCTTAATGGGAACCCTTAAGCCAAACCAGTTTTATAGTAAAAAGCAAACACATGAGCCTCATGAACCCTCTGGGGAGTTTTTCAAAGTAAAATGCATTTATGGTATTGATGCAGTTAGGCATCATTCCCAAAAGCCAGTTCTTTTTACAGTAAAGGAGTCTTTTCTTTTCTGCAGACAAATCCAAACATTTTATACCTTCAAGTGAAATTTTCATTCACCTATCTGTTTTGGTAGGTTGGCATCCCATAATTATGTTTTAATTAAATAATTGCACAAGGTAATATGCAGTACACACAATAAAATAATGTATTAATGAATTATTGTCTGACAATACCTAAAGCAACATTTTAACGGCCTGAGTGAAGGAGAAAAATCAGAAGCTAGTATCAGAAACAGACTAAACTATAATCAGAAAACCCAAAATAAAATTAGGAAAAAAAACCAACCAAACAAACATGAGATTTACTGGCAGTCCTATTAGTGAAAACTTGTAACAGTCACCACAAAGGAAAAAGCAGCAAAATACGAGGTGCACAGTTGTACCCTTGCACTTTTTCCACTCCTGGCGAGTTTACTTGCTCTGTTTCGTAGTTGTGTGTTCAAACTGATGTGGGGGAAGCCTTGATTATGGAGTAAGAAGGGTATTTTTAAATTTCTTTTTACATGTTGAGTTTTTCAGTATAAAAACCAACCAACCAAATAACTTCCACCCAAAGCGCATCAGACATGAGGATCTTATTATAGGCACAATCTTACATTTTGTTGTGCTGAGGCGATTGTCTCCCTGTGGCAGATAAAAGCTCATCTGATATTAAAGGTGTATCACCAACAGAGCACTCATCATAACAAAAGTAAGAACAGGAATAATGAAATAAAGAACAGATTTTTATTTTTTTTTAAACCCTTAGTACAGCTGGAAAACGTGTCCCCTCCGACAATTTACATTCTTAATGCCACAGCCTTATGTCAGACTACTTATTGCTATATCCAAATATCAGAATTAGACCCTAAGATGCTTGACATCAATATCTCAAAAAATAGTTTAGCCAACAGGTGTATGGAGACAGCCAAACAATTACGTTCTACTGATTTTACAGTCACTAACCACCAGCTTGGTCACCATGCCTGCTCACACTTATACCTTCGTACATAAATAGGATGTACTTAAAATTTTAAAAAGGTAGGAAATAATAGCGGGGTGGAAGGGTGGGGGTTTTTGGTTAAGGTTTTAGGTGTGTGGGTGTTTTGCTATTAACTTTTTCACTGAGGCTGATAATGTATTTCAGTTTACAACTGTGCTGGGCTATGGGAATGCTCACAGTTACTTAAGGTGTCAGCTGGCAGATGGTAACTTGGGAAACCGTTTAAGAGTCGTGTTCTGCTACATATCCATGCAAGTGCCTGAATAATCAAAGCAAACAGTAGGGTAACCATGTTACAAATGATGATATTCAAACGTGCCAACTCCAAAAAAATAAAGATAATACATAATGAAAGAAAAATCAAACCTGTCACACATTTTACATCTTTGTAATTTATGCAAAAATCATCAGTTTCTTTACATATTATTTTGTATTTAGACATTTGGAGCTTTGTAATGATGATAAGGCTGCGAGCAGATATTTAGCCTGTGAAGTCTGAGAGCCACCATCCATTCTGACACTTTAGTTCTTCTACTCATCATATATGAAAGCATCTCTTTGTTTTGAGTGCTGAGAGGAAATTTCAAATCTGTCCTTTTACTGGTCAGATAGTAGATAAAACTACAAGCACTAATTAAATGTGGATTACATCTAGATACAGAAAAGCAGCAGAAATACAAATTTCTCTGCCTTGCAGAACCACAGAAAGTACCGCAGAGAACTTGTTGGTCTGACAGTATCAGAACATCTGATACTTTTATAAGTTAATGTTACACTTTATGTTTCCTGGAACCCTACCATAATTATCCAAAACAACACCTGGCGAGCTCTCGAAGTTTCTTCAATGTCTGTAAGGAATTTCCACCCTTATCTTCTCTGTTTTCTTACATGCATGGAGCCTAACCCCTCCATGTAGCACTGGTTTCCAGAGACTGTGTCTCCTTGGCCTCTTGGCCTTTGCCTTGCTCAAGGGCAGCAGAGTGTAGCCATCTCAGTGCCGGTTGTCAGCTTCCAAGACCTTGCTCACCTTTTCTGTCCTCTTTGGAAGATGCGCCAAATTTTGTTGCTGTGATTTATCCATAAACTGATCATTAGTCTTTTCTTTTCCCTGTAAAACTATGAAAAGGGGTGATATTCATAAGGAAACACTTTATTGATTTATCACTGGTGCACCCTGAAGTATCTGAGTAGCTTTTAGTTCTAAACATCAAGTGTACAGAACAGCAAGAAATCAACTTAGTATCGGAAAAAATAACATCCTCAGTAGAAAGACCTGAGTTAGTATCTGGAAAATACCAGTTCTTAGTAAAAACAATATTTTAGAAAGTAAAAAAGCTTTTGTCTTCTGGGGAAGAGATTGAGTTCTAAAAGGACCTACTCTTACTTCCAAAGATTTGAAGACACCAAGGACAGAAGATCTGCCTGCATTACTCAATGCTAAGCTCACCAAAGAACACTATATATATTTTACGATAGCAGTGGTAATGAAACTTCAGTTAAAAATTAGCTAAAATTTAAAATAAACCACCTTCAATTGCCTCTTATCGCAAACCATATGCTCAAACAGGCAACTTAAGGTATACAGAGATGATGATGCTAATGTTTGCTCACTCCTCCTAACTATCCAAAGGCAGCTTTGCTCTACAGGCAAAGAAAAATATTATCTGATATCTGCTTAGCAGATCCTACCTTCTTCTCACAAGATCTCAGAGCTATTGAATTGAGATATATAATAGTTATGGAAGTCTTCACCCAATGCAATTAATAACTCATGCCTTGACTAAATCCATTTCCCAAGCACCAGAGGAAACTAAACAGTACAGAGATGGTTTTACTTTTGTACCTGTTCTCATGTACTCCAAAACACACCTGTCAGGACATCATGGTAGGTCAACTAAAAATTTAGGAATTCAGTCCTCCTCCCTTCCCCTATTTACCTGGTGACTATATTTTGCAATCAGCCAAGTGCCTAAAAAATTTACGCTAGGTTTGATTTCAATCTAATTCCACACAATTACCATGATCTTCATTTGTCATACACAGTCAGCTTCCATTACTTAAAAGTTCAGGGAAAGAAGAGAGACACAACTGAATGAAATATTGTCCCAAGCCCAGATCCCTGAACCCACGGACTCTTCAGTTTTAGAGTATAATCAAGGTCCCATCTAACCATTTAGTAATACCAAAAGCCCAATTCTAGTCACTGCATAGAAGCCCGGAAATATTTTTTGAGGCTGGATTAATCTATCCAAGAACAGAAACTGCTGCATTTCACTCCTCAGATTTATTTATCTGCTTTGTAGAATATCAATTGCCAGCATATACTGGACTAGGGAACGTAAAATTCACAAGAGATTTAGCATCTTCCTTCTTTACCTTCAGGACAGTACTTTTGCCCTTGGGTTGTGAAAGGGACCCTGAAAGTAATCTGCTCTTCCCCTCTGTCTTATACAGCGGGTTTTGGCAGTTTCATAGGGCATTGTACAGCATAGCTCCAATTTAAGGCATTACAGCTGAAGTTAGGGTCCCATTCTCCTGCGTGCACATCCTACAAACATTCACAGGTCACGTATAAAACCTTCACCTTGTTTCGGGCCTGTAACAGGGTACCGCCCATCCCCACATGCAATGGTTTAAATGCAGAAAGGGCTATGTTTGTTACAAGCTGTATTATCTGACTATTTCTTATTAAAAGTTTAGCATAAAACCAGAAATTCAAGAGCAGAAATATTGAAATATGACTAGTCATTCCAATGAGGTAAGGTTTACATACCATAAAGTGAAGCAGGTGATTTTGGGTTTATTTCACAGTTTGGGGTTTTTTTTTCTTTTTTTTTTAACTTGTACAGCTACTCTATCATGTATTCCAGACATTCTTCAGGAACCAAGAGTATAATCCTGGGAGATAAAATATTAAAATCTGGGTGGGTTTTTTTAGGCATAAAAATTTTATTGTAAATTTACAGTGCAAACACCTACCCCTGGGAGATCAGAGAGTAATTTGACTAGATACATAGGGTTTGGAGCCATCTTAAATATAACATGCAGCAGCTTATATCAGACCTTTTTTAACTGCAATGTATCAATGGCAGACGTTCTTGTCTCAGCTTGTTTTTACGTAGCAGGAAATACTCCAAGAAGACTTAGTGTTGTGCTTTCTTACTTCTCTAACTCTACTTCACCTTCATTTTCTTTGCAGTCACAACAACTTTACCTCTACCCTGATTAAGCTGTAAGACTTAGACTGTTTAGGCTAGAGTAATATGAACAGGTACCAAAGTTGGTAAAAACCCGATGGCCACGGGGGAATACACAAACACACCCATGTACAGATACACACAGAATATACACTGATGACATGCTCCTGAGCAGGCATATTCATTTTATTCTAAATCAAGACTATATATATTCTTAGCCACTATCATTTTCCTGTACCAAAACAAGTCCTCAATTCATATAGAAAGCACTATGTACTAGCTTTAGCGTTTCTAAGCAGAAGAACAAAGTAGCAGGAGAAACTGAATGACAAATTTCTCTTCACCTCCTACTTGTGTTACTCTCTTCATTCCTTCCTCCCACTCATAGAAGAAGGTTATGCAGCCGTCAGTTTATGGTAAACTTATGAAAGCAAGTATGTCAGATGAAAAGAGCACTATCAATGCTTTAGCTGCCTATACAGTGACATCTCTAGCTAATGCAAGAGACTTTTGAGACCAGAAGTCAATCTCTGAATTTTAAAAGGAAGCTTTTATAGAGATGATTAGCAGGACAATATTCATTTCTTTATGTGATTTTCATTTCTTGGTGGAGTCTATTATTGACTCGTTTAAACTGAAAAGGAAAAATGGAGAAACCGGTGAACCAAATGTCTTAGGGAAAGAGCATAGTTGTAACTTGGCACCCTGCACAACCACCAAAGAACCGGCTTTCCTTTTTGCTTTCATTTGCTCTGCTCCTACAAGCATCCGTGTCATGGAGGGAAAATCCTGGTCTCTCCTAAGCCCACGCAACCCACCCTCATTCTGCTTAGAAACCTCCCCTGTGATCAGCAAACCTTGGGACCAAAATCAGGCTCAGTAAACAACTGCTGGCATTGCAGAAACTGTGGCACTTCCCGATAGCTTTACTATTATATGCCCAAATGCCTTGCCCACTGACTTCACTAGAAAGCAATCATATACTGTGGTTGCTGGTAACCGCGTAACACAACGCAGCACACCAGCAGAATCACGCTGAGCAAAGAGCCTGCGCCATGCTGTGCTAGAGCGAGTAGTGCCCCATCGCTACAGAAAACAAATGAGTCAAAGTCTAAGGTAAATCTGAAACTTCAATTTAAAGAGCTGAGCTGATGTTAAATTCAAGGCAGTAACGGTTCAGTTTCTGTTAGCAGCTGAGGGCAAAGTGTAACCATGGGAAAACAGAGGTAAAACCCATCAGAAACAACAACATCTTAAAGCACAACCTAATTGCATGAAAAAAAAAGACCTGCCAGAGTCACTGTACGTGTAGGTAACTCTGGGCTGACTGAAGGCAAGGTATCGATGACAACAAAGCGATCTCTTGGTCCAGAAACATCCCAAAATATCATCACAAGATCCCAAAATTTCTAAAACTGAATTAATTGCTTAGCTCATGAGCACACAGACCTAGCACAAGAGAAAAGTTTCACATGTGCCACGAGGCTTGAGATGGGCTCTGGAGTTTTGATGGAGAACCAAGCCCTTAGGACACTCTGCTGACTTAGTATGTGAAGTATCACACTAGCACTGTGAGAACATATTGCTAACATGCATAGGTGACTGGGTCAGCTACATATTGTGTATGTTTAGGTCAGTCATTCATAGCACATTGTGCAAAACTGCATAATGATATTTATAGGTTACTGGGTCAACTGTACCCTGTGCCTAGGAAAGCCAATCATGCGTAGCATGTCGTATGCCAAGGCATGTTGAAATCTGTCATTTCAGTAGTTCTCCCAAATTATATCTGCACACTGACGGGACCTATGGCTGGCTGCTACTTCCTTCTGTCAATTATATCACCTTCAAAAATATTAAAATCCAGAGTGTTTCAGAGGTAATGTAAACAAATTTTAACATAATACATTTCATATTAGCCATATATCCATATATCATCACGATATAAAAATTATTATCCTTAAAATAATAATCTTTGGAAGACGAGAAATTAGCATGCTTTTTAATGAAAAGAGTAATTTTTGCTTTTTTTCCTACCTGTTTCCAGAATAGTCCAAAGGCTTCTTCACCTTCATCAAAAACAGATTTTCATATAGAGAGTAAAAGTGTTATGGACTTCCTGGTTTGTTTATTTTATTAAGTGGTCCCTCAATAATCTATTAGCAACAATTAACTTTCAATAAAGTCATCAAATCAAGCTCCCTCTCCCAAGGCTTGGCAAAAAAAAAAAAAAAAGTAGGCATCACAATATATCAGAGTCCAGCTTCATCCGGATTTGTTTCTAAAAGGAAAGAAAATTGAAAATTTAAAAAGAAGACTCTATATAAAGAAATCCCAAGCTCCTGTGAAGAAAATAGACCTTGTTTAATCACTGCTCCTCTGGTTTCTTCAAATCTGCAACTTAAAATCTACCTGAATAGACATTCATTAAGAAAGTCACACCTCTAATCAACAAATAATTTTGCTTAACAAGCAGTAATGCTAAAAGAAGAAGAAAAATACTGAATAAACACTAGACAGTATTGAACTTCAGACGGAAAGTGAATATTTGGAGACATTAACTTGGGAATTTATAAAGTAGTAGCCTGCACCAGAAACCCGACCATATCTGAAATTAATGAGGAAATATACCTGTAAGGAATGTACTACTATGTGTTCTTCATAGAAGAGGTTAATATTCTACAGGAAAACATTAACAGACTTGTTTTAAAATATCCAGTCAATATTAACACTGAAAGTTTACTCCATTTCTATTATGATCGCAGAGCAAGCAAAACTACTTCTGTGCCTAAAAAATTCTTTAAAGTACCCTTCCATGTTATTAGAAGGCACAGCTCTCCATAGCCAAAAACTTCACTGGAAAATGTTATTTCAGTGTGTGGTCCATAAGTCTATCACTAACCATTATGCTGTAGAATAAAAATCATTGAAGCCATTTCAGTCATATAAAAATGGGCTTGCGTATTGAAAAAAGATCCTAAATGCATTTTCTCTAAGTATCTTCTCCGATACTTGAGCAATGAAATTGCTGAGAAAGGGTGGGTTTGCTCGTTTGTATGAGCAAAATACTGTGTATGACATCAGGCAGAACTGCATCCAAAATTACCAAGGGAAATGCAAACTGTAAATCCAGTTTTGTTTACCATTTGTTTTCACTACATTACTACCAATTTCACTCACCTTTAACGACAGTCTGCATAGGCATAACCAAATTAACTTTTATGTTAATATAGAATTAAAGGGCATCTTTGTGAAAAAAGGTTTTTTTAAAAAAAGACCTTAAGCAAAGAACAATTAGTTTCAACTAATTTTTAGTGGTTTTACCATACTGACATGTTGCTAAATAACAACTCAGAGGAAAGAGCAACCTGGCAGAACAAGTAAATTGTTTAATAGGCAAATTGATTTACAAGTGGGAACCAATTTCTTGTTCACTAGTCATCAGAATTACCTAAACTGCAAGTCTCTGATTCTGTGTGAAATGCTACTGAGGAGCGAATAACACAATGAATATTCATTCAAAACTATAAATGAGTTTGTTTCACATCCACATTCCTTTTATTTGCTTTATACAAATGTAAAAGGATGTCAAGCATCACCCAGAGTATGGTTCATGAAAACAAATTCCAGTTCTCTATGTGTGAGCTCCTAGGGAAGCTACTGTTTTTTAAAAACAGTATGTATGCAACTCTTGCCTGCGGGAGACTTTTGGACAACCTTTTTTCATTGTATGAGGCAAGAACGGTACAGAAGCTTCAACTGAGCTTATCTCAAATAGATAATAGTTTAAAATTTGAATAACAACATGTCTCTGAAAAGTCTGTTTTTCAGAATTACCGTTCAATAAACTCAATCAGCGGAGGACAACGTGAGCTGTTTGTAGACAGCTCTACCAAGACAAGATAAAGAAGAATATGTTTTTCTGCCAGCTGTATTCTTTTCTAAAATGAAAGGGAAGAATACCTGGCTGTAATCTTAATCCTTCAGTGAGAGGAGCGAGATCAGCACAGCTGAGTTTTGCAAGACTCAAAAATAGGACAGTGACTTTTATGATTTATGATGATTCCCCAGTAAAGAGAGAGCTTGACACAAATGAGGGTGCAAGTAAAACTGCTTGAGCGTCTTGATTTGTTCATCAGCATTTCGTAGCATTAGAAGCACCTTTGCCTTTTACTGTTCGCATTTCTTGGAGCAGAAATAGTTTTACAACTGGAGTTAAACCAGGGGCTGTGACTGCGGAGCGGAGGTCCTACCTACCACATGAACGCTGATGAAAGCAGTGCTGTCAGCATCACTGCAGGGTACCCAGCTGCTTCCCTCTGCTGACATGCCATTGCTGGGTTTGGACTTGAACTCATTCTCCACAACACTTCTCTGCCAAGCCATAAAAGCATGACTGGACCACAGACAGTGACTTTCAGCACGGTGCTGCATCGTGTGAATCTAAGAAGTAAAAGAAAGAAAAGATCCCCTCAAAAGTAAGTTCATTTTTGATGCTCAAAACCAAAACAAAGTACGAGCAAGACCGATTTTAAAATGGTTCAGAGGCAAAATGAAAAAGGGAAACGGCTTGGGGTTGGAAATCAACAGAGAGAAATGCGAGAAAAGTGTCAAATCCTGTCTCTAGTTGTTTCCTGACCAATGCTAGGTTTAGGCTAGCTGCTAAATAGCCTGGAAGAAACGCAACCATTTTCTCCACTTCTGTTCACAATAAGCTGTGTATGACCAGAGAATCCAAAGCATTCCTTACAGTAGCAGTCACTAGATGCAACTCTGCCATATAAGGACCCAATCCAGAAACTTTGCAGAAAGCATACCAACACTGTAGCTGTGCATCCTTATTTCTGAATCTATTCTTTTTGCTTCTGCCTTGTTCTAAGAGAACAGCAATACTAGTTTAGGTCAATATCCCGTTTATGCTAGGGCAAAGTCCCAATATACCAAAGTCTACCTAATGTACACTTTTACACTAACAGCGTATGTGATAACGCTGTTATGATGCTTATCCATTTCCTTTTAACTTCTTCAGCTTTTTAAAATGCCAACATTTACAAACTTCTGGAACCAAGTGTTAGGTGGCTACATTTAATTCGCAGCCTCTGTCCGAGTTAGTTGCAGCCACAAACCATTTCAGGATCAACTAACCTGCAAAGCACCAACTGATATGTTTGAAGTCTTCCTTAAATGTGTCAGTGAAACTTGTGCAAGTACATCCACACACAGCACAAGGTACAAAAATCCACCCCGGAGCATCCTTAACACAGGACATCTAATGACAAGACAGTAATGAACAAGAGAAGTATTCTGCACTCCAGAGGTGCCCTTTCCATACGCGGGTAATACACTGCTGACAACGGACAACACACACAGAGCTCTGACTGTAGGATCGCACAGAGACTGCCTCTTCCTCCCCCAGGAGATTTTAACTTAGCACGTTGCCAGCCGTCTAGCTCCAAAAGGCTTCGAGTTGCGAACTGGAAGGTTTAATTCTACTCTACGGAGAAAAGCCAGGCACGCAGCCGAGGACAGTCTCACTACGTACTGAACATCTCTGCCTGCTGCTCCAGGCACGTGCCACGGGGACCGTGGTAGCCCTCTGCAGCGGGATGGATGCTCACAGTTTCAAGAGCAGATCTACGAGCAAAAAGCTGCAGCCTCATCTGGCTCAGCCAAACCCCGGGCTGCTCTTTTTCTGAAGGTTTTCTGCATGTCCTGACCTCATAACACTAGCATCAGACTGATTTTAAAAATGGAAAAACAAACTTCACTTCTAAATGAGTAAAGTAAAAATTAAAAAAAAAAAAAAAGTTTTAAACCTGTTGTTTTATCCTTTGTCTGGGCCATAGAAGAAGAAAAAAAAAAGTAAAACAAAGAGTTGGAATTAGGACTGCTGGATAAAAGGTGAATGATTTGGGGGTGGTTTTGAACATCACCAAGCAAGGCTGACCAATTTTACCTTTCCTTTACCTCATGTGTAAGACGTCCGTCCCCTGTATGCATGTGAAAACATTTAGGAGGGATTCTTTTGACATCTGACAGCGGACACATCAGTATGTGCCGGACATTTGTTCCCTGGCAACGGGGCTTTTTCTCTTAGCAACAGAAAGAGGAGAGCAAAGCTTTTCCAGAGAGAAAAGAGTACAGACATGAAAAGTGAAAACAGCTTCGTCCCTTGTCAGTAGGTCCTTTAGTCTGGATGATGAAAAAAAAAAAAGTGTCTTAAACAGCAAACATAAGTTTTATAGTACAGCTCTTTGTAGGAAAGACAGCTGCTTTAGATCTCTACAGCACTGGCAACGTAGGGACCCTGACCGAGTCAGTTTGTGGATGTCAACATAAAAAGAATGTTAAAAATAACCTTACAACTAACCATTTATTTAGTGGATTTCATCTGCAGCTCTAATGAGCCTTTGATTTCAGGAATGGTTGCATGTGTCATAAATACTTATTCTGGGTATTTGAAACATCCATGGGGAAAAAAAAAAAAAGTTATTATTTTTCCCATTTCTCTGCTCCCAAAAGTTCTAGTACCGCATATGTGCATCCGCATGACAGCTCTGAAAAAAATCACTTACCGGGTCTGAGAAAAATAATCCAGACATACACTTAGCTAATTTAAGAATTATTTTTTTTTAATGCAACCCTATCCTAAATGAGAAAAATGAAACTGTTTTTTCCCAATTTTTCCCCTCCCTATTCCTTCATCCCTTCATTACATCCTGCTTCATCTTGTAACACTCTCTAGCCAGCAGAAACCTTGCTGCACTTTGGGTGCAAATTTTGGCTGTATGAATGCCTGGGACATTCATGCCCACAGAACAGCACTACCTCTCGATTTTTCTTATGCGCGGTCCTAAACCATTAAGTGACCCAAGCACCGAGGTGCTGCCTCTTTCCTGGTTTCCGAAGTTCCTGACCACCTTGGTTTAATTTGTGTGCTAATTAAATGTGCTCCTGCAGCGCTATCGACTACTGCAGCTTCATTTAGGTGATTTGCAAGGGGGTCCTCAGGATCTGTTGAAGGGCTCGTTTATTCAGTTGTCCTTCAGCCCTGTCCTGGGGATCATTAGAGCAACCTGCTATAACCCTGAGATGCTGCGTGGCCCTTCAAAGGGACAGAAGAGGATTTAGGAGCTGCCCAGGACACAGAGTTTGTGGGAGCGGGGAGGAGCAGAAAATCCTTCTCCCTTTATTATCGTTTCAGACACTGCAAATTCCCAGAGATAGTTGCAACAGAGAATTAAGAAAAGTCAAACCATTTTAAGCCTAGGCTTTTAGAAACTACCGCCTAGGCAGTCAGACCGCCTCTGTTTTTCTCTCCCAAGGCATGTCTCTCTTCAGCGCTAAATTTCATTCAAACTGGCCAAATAAGTCTTAAGAGTAATAAACCATTATATTCCTACAGCTTTTTGCAAAATAGGTACCTAAACAGTGGAAAGTGACTTCACCGGCTACAGCACAAGCTCAACTTTTCAACTTTTTTACCAGAAATATTTCTTGAAAGTCAGAGGAAAATACTTTGGTCAGAAAATGCCTTCTCAGACAACAGAAATCCTGTCCAACAGACACAAATACATGGAAAGTCAAGATACATTGCTCTTGGAATGGGATTTTCCAAGATAACTTCTGCTGCACAGACTGATCGCAAATATTTTGCAGAAGTGGGGGGAAAAAAAAGATACAATTAGCATCTGAGTGCTCAAGGAGGGGTATCTAGAAAATCACGGGCAGAGGTAAATACACTTTTAAAGATCAGAGGCAAAGTACCTCTGAGATGAGGAGAAAAAAAAAAAAAGTATATTTATAAATCTCTCTGAAACTCTTCTTTGCAATTAGGATGAAGTACCTGGCACCGCAAATGCCCCTGGCATTTTCTCTTCTGTCTGAGGAATAATGGCTTGCACAAATTCTGAGGGAGTAAATGGAACTACCAGCTAAGAATTGCCTGTCACTCCATTACAGATGCTTGGGAACAGCTGCAAAAGGGTGGACACACAGCTCAGAATTTTAGCAAGACTGTGACTGTTTTTACAAGTTTACTTTCCTACCTGTTCCGTCAATGTAATTTGTACAGCTGGATCCCTTTGTCAGCCAAAACGACAGAACGTCTTGTTCTGAGGACATTGTGCTCACAATACTTGGAAGCACATTGTACTTCATCTTACTGGAATCCCATTTTAGATTTACCACTGTCATTTGTATTCTCCAGACCTGGATTTTCCCGTATGATTCAAGCCTCCCACCTGCACAGCAGGTGAGGGGAGCACCTGCATAGTAAACAGGAACGAGTTAGAGAACAAGGATGAGCATCGCTGCCCTCTCCAGAAAAGCCAGCAGCAGGTGACAAGTCGATGCTGCACTGTGGTTAGCTGTCAGAGGAAACCAACAGAAGAGACACACATTTAAAAAAAAAAAAAGAAAAGAAAAGAAAAAAAAGTCTCTTTAAAACCAAGTTAACAGTTGCAGAAATCTGCAGTTCAGGAAATAAAGCAGTGCCAAAAGGTAGAGGTTTGGGACTGTTGGATTTTGTAGATGGCAGGAAAAATGTCAAGTCAGATGAACATAAGCAACATCACCCCTGAAACAACATCAGGATGTTCTAACCTGAAAGGCATGACTGCTTACACTTAGGCTTCTGTCTTACTTATCTGGTATTTCATTTAGGTATGTCTTTAACCCCTTTCAATGCCTTAATTTTATCTCATGATCCGATATTAAACAGGGCTTATGGATTATTGGCATGGGCTGCAGATCGCATCATCAACTTTTTTCTTACACGTCAAGGGCTTTTATCTTTTCTCCTGTAAGACCAAGTGAAAAGGACAGAAAAAGCAATTCAGGAGTAGGATATACAAGTAGAAATATAAACAAATACAAATCTGCATCTTAATAACTTTGTGATACAGAGCTCAGCATAACTATTTGCATTATTTGCTCTGTATATCTCCTTGCTTAATGTCCCTTACCCACTTGTTTAAAATACATTTTCAGATACAGAAAGGTTACTGAGGAAATATTTTCTGAGGACTCATATTTAACAAATTTCACAAGACATTTCACAAGTTTATATATATTGATAACATATCCGGGCCAAAAGATAAACCACATAAGGATTTTCTGTGTGATATGATGACAAACAAAAAAACCCTTGTGATGACAGGATTAGTTGTATAGATACCCAGTCACCATCATAGGGAATATATACAAAACATATATTTGTATTATTTATACACACACACGCGTGTATGTGCTGTCCATGTCAGGATCTCTCTGTCAAAAACAAAGGGAGAATTAGCTAAGATTTAAAAGGGCAACAGAAATTCAAAAGCAAAAGATGACCTGCTTGGGGAGGGAGCAGAATCAAAATGTAGGAAGACAGCTTGACTAAACTGGGTGAATTTATAGACTCTGAGCGGTGTTACTCAGAATAAGAAGATAAGTTGTGCAAAGATAAATCGATAAAGAACTGACTATGCCTTTAACTTCCCCACTTGTTTCTTAAGAAATTAAAGATTTCAAATAAAAAATGTGGGTTCCTATGTAGAAAGGTTATTTTGCATGTTTGTCCCCACCCCCCAAAAAATATGCTTTTTACTAAGTTTCGTTACACCTTTTTCCCACCGAAAGAGAATGCAGCTCAGAACAAGGAATAAAAGTTTATTTTCAAATAAACTGAAAGATCTATCTCCAGCCTTCAAAAATGAACTTTAGCAAACAGATCCAACTTTGGTCCAGCTTTCTCATCTGCAAAATAAGGATAATGACACTTATCTCTTTAGGAAAGCACAAAGATGGGTAAGTGATATGTAAGAACTTCTTATCCACCTGAGATCTGGGTAGCATTACTGCTATGGTAATCTCATGTTTTGCCTCAAGAAGTACAGAAAAGGGAACCTGATGCTTTTTAAATTAAAAAAAAAAAAGCCGAAAAGCAGCAATTCTAAAGGCATCTTTTGGTACTCTTTATTGAAGCGCTACAAAGAGACCCATAAAGCAGATCTTATCTGTTTTCATTCTGCTGCTTCTCATCAAATCTGTTTGCTTTATCAGGTTGGCAAACCACAGGACGTTTTCTATCTTATCTCTTATGATAAAGATTACAGACACGGTATGAATTAACGTCAGCCTAAAAATTGCCCAACTTCTACCTGAGTAACATCATGGTTCTGTAAATGAGCTCTTTATTTCCTTTTATTCGTTAATCTTTTTTATACTAAGGAAAAGCATTTAATCTACATTTTATTTAGAAACATGCAGATATCTATCTTCACATATAGGATATTTTCTAAGAAAGGTCTTGCTCAATAAGAGATAAAATTCTTTAGAAAACACCCTAAGTAATCATCTATTCAATGTAGGAAACATAATTTATTACTCAAAGTTACATTTTGAAAGTTTCAATCTAGTAGAACAGTATGTGCCTTTACGTCAATGAGGTACTATGGATTTTACAGGTTTACATCTTTTTTTCCAGTTTATAAATGGCAAAAGCCAATTCCTAATAATATGCTTAAATCAACTTTTAAATATAAATAACTTGAAACCTCATTGATTTTTTTCCATTCTTTTTAAGCTCATGGACAATTTTCCTAGTTGTTCTGCCTTAGAGGATTAAGAACAAAATCAAAACAGAATCAAACACTTTTTCTCCATGAAACATAATAGGATAATTTAACCTATCATGAAAATGGAAGTTGGCTATCAAATGAAGAACACAACCTAGACTGTATTTTCATATGCAATAAAAAGTAAGCTTTTGTAATGCTTGCCAAAGCAGTGTCTGGTAAAATAATGATAAAACTGATAAGGGAAAAAGCATCTATCCAGCCTTTTATGTCCAACAGTGGGAAGCAGGAACCAAAAACAACGAACAACATCCAGACAGCTTAAAAAAATATCTGCCTTTATACTTGCAGCAATTATTTGAAATCTTACCAAGTTATTTGTTGCTTTCTTAAGGATATTTTCCTGTTATACCAAATCAATGGATGAATAAACATTTCATCTGTCATAGAGTGTGCAGTGTTTAGAAAAATGCGGAATAAAAGACAGAGAAGGTGATTTTTACATGGAAATGACTCACTGATATGACATGCGTTTGCCAATTAATAAATATCTTTGTAAGGCCCCCATCTGGTGGCCAGGTGGGAGATTTTGCTTACTCAGGTAAGAGATACAGAAGGGGCGGTATACATCTGCACAGAAGTGTCCCCACTCCCTATTTTTGTATCTGGAAGCTTTGGTAAAAGGTGGTTCGGCAAGGAGGTGAGTTTGTACTACTCGACCTACCTGCACACCACCCAGTTCCTTCCTAAAAGACTCACCAGCCTGGCCCAGGCGTTAAGAGGAGATGGATATTGTATTATAGAATAACTACTCACCATGGTCAGAGGGAGGCAGCTTTCCTAGGAAACTAGATTGACCTGGGCCAAAAAGGGTTTCATCTTTCCAGTATCAGCAGAGGAAGCCCTCCCAAGTGGTGGCTGCCCTATTCCATCGTGGTTTGGAAGATTACAACCAGGCAGAGACATGCGTGATCTGATCGCAAACAGATCTGACAGCCAACAGCCAGCCCATCTCATCAAAAGAGCAGATAAAGCATAATCCTGGCTGGGGAAACTTGATTTTTTGAGGCTTGGCAGACTAGGTCTCAGTTCTTCACTCCAAATGGACTAAAACAGGTTCTTGATGCCCAGCTATTGAATGAAGAGTCCCAGCGAAGTGATGATCACTGTTTTTGTTTAATCAGTTAAGTAAAGAAGGCCTGTGTGATCTTTAGTTGTGAATCTGAACCATCACGGAAACAAAAACGTTACCACAATTCTAAATTCTTTAGAAAGTAGATTTGTTCCTACTCATTTTAAGGGGATTCATTTGAAAGCTTTTGTAAAAGACAGGTAATTTTAAGGTCATGTGTCAGCCAGCTCTGAAAACAGTAAGGAACAGTGTAACTCTTATCACTTATCATCAAAAAGACACAATTATGTCAGCATCAACATTTCCTGAATTGCCAGTATTGGATATTTAACTTCAAAGACTTTCAATTTGCCAGGTACCTTGATCTCCCATAATATCTTTTTTGATTAATTTCTCTTGATGGTCTGCTTAAAAACTCAAAACCAGGGTCTACTTACATGTGGCAATTCAAATAAGGAGCCCAGATAAGTGGTAACCTTTCCAAAAGGGAAGGACCTCTTGCAAAATTGATTTTGCAATTGTTTCTGGCTCACAGTCTTTTTCAAGACTTGCAAGGTTCTGAGACACATGGCAACTGTATAAGACGTCTTCCAACACTGCAAATAAAAAGAGGCTCCAGGCAGTGTCTGACCATGGATTAGATGTTCATTATACTAAAATAAATGAAATTACCTAGATTGCAAGGCTCCCAGCAAAAAGACGTCTTACCTGTTCTCATGCTGTACTGAAGATGTTACCCACCTGTCAGACTGAATAAATGAATCCAATTAAAGCTGTTTCGTTGCAGGAAACAAACGTGAGAAGAAATGCCAGTGAGAGGTTGCAATTACTCAGTCTGTAACTGTTTACTGGGATTAGAAACTAAAACTGCAACAAGGGAAAGGGACCTGGCGAGCAGAGTACAGCCGTACACAGCACTACATCCTCTTTCAATTGCTTAAGCTAATCTCTGTATTGTTTTTAATATTAAAGTAAGGATAATAAGAAAGGGAAACAATGGCAATAAAATATCAAGGAGGAATTAGTTATACTTAGCTGCGTTTGTCTTGCACAACTTCAGTTGCATTTTGAGAGACATTCTGTCATTAATTCAGTTAGTGAAGCACACATACCAACGGCAAAGCTCCGCCTCCCATCCTTTATCCAAGCAAATTCTAAGAAACATTCCAAAAAGAAAATATAAAAAACAGGCTTCAAACACTAACACTGATCTTCACAGCATATGTTTGGCTACTAATTGGTTTTTAAGTACAAACATTTTTCCAAGGGTTTTGTTTTGTTTTGTTTTTAATTCCCCAAAAATATTTTACCTACCATAACATCAGGTTATAGAAACCTGGTGGTTAGCAGTTGTATGGTTATAGTAATCAGGTTACTGTAACCTGATGTTATGTCAGATACATACCTTTCTAGTACTGTCTAGCATAAATAATCCTGAATTTTATATTTGAGAAATACTCCAACTTTAAAGGTGACATTTTGCAAGGTGGAATATTAATAAAACTCAAGTTCTCAAGTTCACAGAAGAGAAAAAACAGGATTATCTAATTCAACTATCTAATTGAATTACTAATTCAACTCATTTCTTCAATGAAAAACAAAATGCAAAAAAAAAACCCCACAAGTAGTTTAGGAAAAGCCTCAAAACAACATGAGTACTGAAAAATAAAGTTATTACAAGATTAAGATCTTTGGCTAACCTATATAATCATTACCTAAATCATAGTAAAAGCAGTAGTAAAAGTATAGAGAAAATCCAGTGTAGGTCTTTCAGTAGATGACTGAATATCATCACTGATTCACCAACTTTTGTCAGGAGTGATATAAGTTTGATAAGAAATGCAAACATTTAGAAAAAAAGAGTTTTAGTTCAAGCTCCTATGGATTCATTTTTTAAAAAAGAAGTTATGTCTGTGGAAATTTTCTAATTCTGAAAAGAAAGTTGTTCTCTTTAGTTGCTTCAGAATACATTGTGCCAACTCTTGCAATCTTGCAAGGAAATCCAGGAAGTCTACCTCCACTAAGGCAGACAACATAACACTAAGCCACACTGCCGTGATTGAGACTCCAGCCTCAGTTTTGGGCTCCAAGCTGCCAAAGCCATAGACCTACATATTCCTGATGAGCAGTCCAAGCCAACATTCTCTAGCTTCAGTATGGGATTCTCCCATGTTTCCTGGTGCAAATTTAGATCCAAGAGAGGATCATAGGATTAGAGAATAAATTGGGTTGTAAGGGATCTCCAGAGAACATCGAACCCAGCCTCCTGCTCAAAGAAGAGTCCACTGCAAGATTAAATGAGGCTGCTCGGGGCCATACCCACTCCAGCTCTGGCTGTGTCCAAGGATATTTATTTATCCTTTTTTTTCCACAGGATGGATGTTCCATCAAGCTGATGCTGGAGTTAAATCACCTCCAACTTCCACAATAACAATACAGTGCCTGGAAACAACCAGGGAAACTCATGTATGAAGGGGGACCCAAGGAGGCAGGGCATCTAGCCCTGGAGGCTTCTGAGCACTGAGGTACCCCTGAACACAGAGCTACCTAGAACTCGGGGCTCACAAACCAGTGGTCTTGGAGACTGAAATCTGTATGTGTTTCAGAGGTGCAGGAAAGCCACAACGTTCATTGTTTAGAATTTTACTTTCCGCAAATTCTTAGTTTTTCACTAAACACTGACTCACCTCAAAACTCACAAGCAGGACACATATTGCCTTCTGATAAAGGAACATTTTTCCCATAGACATGTCTGAGTAATTAACAATTGCATTTTAGTCAATGTGCATTTATAGCTCTACAGTGTTTCCTCAGCAAGAATGCTAACATTTGATAAACCAAGAATACTTTATTTATTGAAACGAGACATACAGAAATGACAAATCCTGACTCAGTTACTAGCAAAACCAAATTACAGTTCCGCTCTAGTTCCACTCTAGTGTATTCCACTAGAGTGGAATACTAGTGGAATACTAATACTTCAAACAGCTCATAGAATATGCGTAGACTACTGGAGCCAGGACACACTAGCTCTTATACCCAGTTTTCTGACAGTATTACCAGGCTTTAATATGTGAAGTGAACACACAGGTAAAACCAGCTTCAAAGTCCAAAATGAACTTTCAAAATGTATCAGCTACAGCAGTTATTCCAGAAGCTGAGTACCTGAGAAAAACTCAGACCCAATATTTATACATTCAACACTATTATTATATGTTGCTTTAGATTTATAGATGGTACATTAATCTTCTATAAGGAGTTACAAAAATGAAAGAAAATTTGCCTTCCAAAAACTCAAAACAAAAGAAGCCAAGGAAATGCAACAATTCTGCTACCTCTCCCTCCAAGTTAGGCATGCTTAGGTAATGTTATGATACCAAACCAAAGAAGGAAAAAAACCACCTTACTGCAAGATTGCAAATGCACCAAGACATTGAAAACTATAGTTTAGAAAAAAGCATCGAAGTTCTCATAACATATATGTAAACTGTAGCCAATTTTCTGTAGAAGGAACAACAAAATCAACAAGAGTCACAACGCCATTCCCACTATTCACTCTATTATTATGTCACTTTTTGTACTACATAATAATGAATTGTATCATATGGTATTGTTTTACTTTTTGACCTCCAAATCTCTCCCCTCCCAACTTTAAGATTAATCTTCCAATTTTCAGGTTTACGTAGTCATTCAAGCATTCTGTATGCTGACTCATACTCTTGCCAAGAAAAGATGTAAGGTTTGCAAATATTCTGAAGTTAGTGTTGCATTTTTTCAGATCAGTATTCCTTTGCCCACAGAAACAAGCAGTGTGGATTCGTGCAGGATGTTCCACAAGTATTTAGGCAGCTTGAATATGAAAAAGGTTTGTAATTCTGTTAATTTAAGATCCCATTCTGAGGTTGGCATTTGAGCATATATTTACAGCAATAACTAATGCTCTTCCCTAAGAATGGACAATGGTGTTCTTTTGGAACTGAAAAGCTGCCTCTGGTATCCATAAATACAGTTGAAAACCAAAGGCCACAAAGTTCAGGTTACACAGAACGCTCTATTTCATCTTCAAACACACTCAAACCCTAGCAATTTTTCTGTTATAAAATAAAACTTCTACATTGCAATATATTTTTTCACCCACTCATAGTAAATGGTTAAAGGGTTAAAGGCCAGCTTCCCCCCCACCCAAAACCGGGAAACATGCAATGACAAATACCAATCTGCTTCCACACCACTTGAAACCTCAGCTGCGCAGCCTTCTTCATCAGAGGTAAAACTTTCCAAGCAGTTCTCAACAGTATACAGGCACCCAGTGGCTATATAACGTGACCAAAAGATCAGAAATTCTAACAGGCTTTCAAGTCAAGTTGGGCTTTTTGTTTTCTTGGGTTGTTGTTTTTTTTTTAATCCTCGTCAGCCGATTTCAGCACCATCAGAACTTTATCAAAACATGCTGACCCAGACTTACTCTGCTTAGGGACCTCTGCAAGCCTCAGGGCAAGGTGTTTTATTGGCTGTATACAAAACTCTTACTAAACACTATGACTAGTTGTGATGCTTTGGCACAGGAACAACTTTCCTGACCTTGTATGAAGTTCTCACATATTAGCCAAAGAAGTGTTTTCCTTTCAATCCAACTCACGATTATTAGGACTGTGCTTTTTAAACAGAGGTATACAAGTAACGTGACCCCCTGAAAACCATAAAATAGGGGATTTCCACCCCTTGTCAAATGACCAGAGAACTGGGAAAAGATTGCGAACGTGATAGTAGGGTAGATCAGAGACCAATGCAGCAAAAGGTTATTCCCTTTGATATTCAACACCACACCATTTCAAAGGAGATTGACAAGTTAAGTTTTAAAGGTTCCCCAAAGGAAGAGGATATCAGTGAAGACGACTGACAAAGCTGCTACTCCAGAAACGAGCGACATGACTCAAAGCTGGGGCTTCCTAGAGAAAGTCACTCTTACTAGTTTCTCCAGCTACTTATTTCCCAGTCTCCCCCACAGCCTGCATGCAGTTATTTCTTTGCATCCCTATTGTCCTGTTAACTTCTAGTGTTACGGTCATTTATAACACCCAATGATGCTTGTCTTGTCAGTGTTCTACATTTTTAGCAGTCTTTTCCACAGAGCTTGGGAATAAACCAAATCAGTGGATATAATGAAGATAATGACGATATAGACACTCTTCACTTAACTTCTGATTACTGTGCTACAAGAAATATTGGGTTAAGGCACCATTACTCTTATTTCTTAAGTAGTTGCCACATGGCCTTACTTTCCAGACCGTATATAATTTCCCACTCCGTATCGCTGTATGTTTAAGAATGAATCAGGTAGTACACACACACACACACACTTTTAGCCTTCAGTAGTAAATGTGGTATTGTAACCAATGTCCCAAACCGTTAAAAGACGACCTTTTGTCTCTCTGTTTTCAAAATAAACCATCTCCAAATGTAGTGTTTCCCTTTGCAAGGATAAGACCCATCATCTTTCACGTGGACCACCATATAATTTATGCCTAAGACAATGGAGGTTATATTACTCTTGCACATGCGCCTGTAGGAGTTTTCTGGTTAGGACATTAAGTACCAGTAATGTATTCCACAGTGTGGAGTACTACAAAGACACCACAAATCTGTCACCAAAATAAATTCCAACATTTGACACTAAGCAAAATGTCTGATAGAACCTTTTGGACAGATACTGTTACTGCTCTTTCCTACTCATGGGCCAGTGTGTGTCTATTAGCTCGTTAGTGCATCATTAAAGCTTATCTATTTTCCTAAACCTTTGGAACTGCCTCTCTGAAACTTAAGACAGCTGCAATCACAGCTTAAAAGGCTTATTTATCCTCAGAATTCTGCCCTTCCCCAGACATAAGGCCTTTCCTAGTGTGTATGCTACAGATTTTTTTTCTGTAGCTTCTTTATATATTTCTCAGTATATAAAAGGGATTACAGTAAAGTGCAAGTAATCCGCTGGCCATACTGAGCTCTAATGTACTTTAGCCTGTATTCTCTGCCTCTGCACTATCTTACCAAGAAAGGCAGGGACAGTTAGGGCAAACTCTTGAGCAAACTTACAGTGAAAGCAGATGAATAGCAGTAATTTAAAGTAGAGAGTGTCATACTTCTTTCTATTGAGTTTTACAGTTACTTGATCCGCTGAGTTCTGGCCAAACTGTCCCTACTAGAGAAAGCATCAAGCGATGCCAGGGGCCTTGAGTATGAGACGATAGGTCAAGAGCCAGACTTATCAATCTTGAATGTTTATCCATTTCCCTGTGAAATTTTCTGAACTAAGGTCAGGCATCTTTTGTGGAACCTTCAGTTAGTATGCTGCATTTTAACGTAATAAAGCTAGCAAATACCTGGAAACCCAAAAGTTGTCCGTATTAGAAAATTAGCTATTAAACATGTTTTACGTCAACAAAAAGCAAAAGATAACAAAACAAAGAGTGAAAATACGAGACAATTCATTTAAACTGATGAGAATAGGAGACCAAATTCAATGGCAATTGCTTTTCTTAAGCCCACTGTAGCTTAAAAAAACATTTCTGTTTTCCACATTGGATTTCCATCTGATTTTCATTTTGGGTCTCCAGAAAACTAATAAGCTATACAAGATTTACAGGAAAAGACATACAACTCCTTAATCAGTATAAGTTTATCAGGAGTGTTTCAATATTTTTCCAGTATGATTATGCACCTGACAGTACTTCTCAAGAAAAAAAAAAAATCAGTAAGTGGCACTCAACACTACATGCAAGTAGTCTAGGCTCTTGAATACTTGGTGACAGAAGAATACTTTAAAAAAGAAAAGCAGTAGAGTTGCTTAGCTACAAACGCAATGTATTGGTTTTAATCACATGAAAAAAATAGGCCAAAAATCAGCTCCATCAGAACCCAGTAAGCACTCAGAAGATTAACCAAAAATAAGATACAAAATATCCCGATTCAAGCCACTCTGACGTTTTACTCTCTGCTAGCAATGCATGAATTTGCTAATCCCAAATACTGCTTTTCTCTAGTTCTCTAGTACAGGAAAATTATGCAGAGACATCTGTATTTGCAGACCTCCTCCACTAATTAGCATATGGTCACCACATGGGACACTGACAATTTTGTGCAGTTGGTCTTTACACTTTGTTAATTTATCTTAAAATAAAATGACTCAGATGAACAGTGATTTTGAGCATTCCTCTGCTTTCTCCACACACCACATCTGTAAAAGCTGTTTCTAGGTACTCTGCAGAAATTCAGAAAACTCATGCTAAACTTCTGAGAACAGCTTGAACATGCTGCCCATTACACAATGCAGCATTTGCATTAAAAAAGTAAAAATACAGACAATTTTAGGGAATGGAGTGAATACATTATATATTTATTGAAGGCCAGTCATCCTCTGCCCATATTGTTTCAGGAAAAGAACACTTCCTAAGAGGAACAAAAAATATTTCATGTCTGTCTTTCAGCAATTTTACAGACACTGGAACCATAACACACCCTCATCAGGAAAGAGGCCTTGTTCTTAATGTTCCCCTGCCATATTAAATTAAAGTGAGATATCTTTTGCGGGAAAAAAGAAAGAAAGAAAAAAAATAAAGAGGCCTGTTTGGAACTATTTGTCCATTAGGAAATTCACCCCAAACCTGAAAGAAAATAGCATGACATCAAGTGAAGCAAGAGAACCTTTGATATCAAGCAGGAAAGTGAACATGACTAAATTTGCAGGCCAACCGGTCTGGGGTTTTGTCCTAGTAAGCACAGTGGTTATTCTGAAGCCTTTTTGGCGCTGTCTTCTTGCACCGCTTTAAAGGCAATAATTTTTTTAAGATTTTAAAATCCTTAGTATTGCGTATCGTTCTTGCAAAGTTCCTCTTGAGCATCTTCAGTGTAGTCCAAGTGATTCCTAGCTTTTCCTATTCTTATAAACCAAGCACTTATCCTTACTCAGGGAGGATGGAGGAGGAACGTATCTTAGTTAACTTGAATTAACCTGGAGTGAAGCCCTACTAATAGCAACACAATTTGTCATTATCACATTTAACGTAGCAGGTCAAACTTTCTACAAGGTGATACAGTCTTTCTCAGCCTCGTTAGTCATATAGCAACTACTCTTTAAAATGCCTTCACTAAGATTTAACCTTCAGTTAAACTGAATTCACTAATTCAAGTTAAACCCTCCCCTCGTTTATTTTTTTTAGTTACAAGGACACTGAGACCCAGTTCTAGCAGAGATATTTAAAGACCAACTGTCTGGTTTTCCTCTGTGATGCAAGTTCTATTTAAATAGCATCTTTAAATGTAGTTTTTAATTTAATTTGGTCAGTCTTCTCTTACAATGTTTTACAATTCAGTTTTAACAGATCAACTAATTTAATTTCACAGTCCTACAGCCTTTCCTAGCCAACACTAGATTAATCTTTAATCTATTAAGGCTCAAAGTTTATGTCCCATGTTTTTCTATGTTTAGTTTCTACAGAGTGTTCAAATATCACCAGTTAAATTTCTTGAAATCTGTTATAATATATATATTTGTATGTATTTGCCTAGTGTCCTGGTTTGAGGACACTAGCTAAAAACTGACCTGTCACAAGCTGCCTCCAGTTAAAGGTTGCATTTTCATGGAAGATTCCATGAACAGTAGGGGGAAAAAAAAGATCATCTCCCCCTAAAACCACTCAGACTGTGTGGTTGCATTGGTTTTTTTTTGTAAAATAAATGTATACTTTAAAATGAGAACATTGAGTGTTGTTTGCTTGGCTCCTGCTTTCTAACCCCTTAGGTTATACTTCACATCTCATTATCTCATTGTTCTTCACTAGGCTTTATAAAGCTTAGGTAAAACTCCTCGCTGAAAGCCAGGTGTTTTGATATTCTTTCCCTTTACCCCCCTGCATCTCTGAATATTCCAAATACAAAATTACGATTTCTTCTGTAAGTGCACATGTTCATAAAATAGTTCTCAGACTGGCTTAGAGAGTTGACTGCAAAATTAGAAACAGGTAGAGTAAATGACATACTTGTTACCTAGTCATATATTAAACAGAAGAAACCTCATTTTTTCCTCATTTTAAAAAGAACATATCCGAGAAAAGTGGAGCTACTTCTCTTTCAGCTAGGATAGAATAATATGCATGCCCCGTTCATGATGAGATTTAAGAGCACGAGGTAGCCTCTTTAAGAAGAATTATCATTGCTCACAGAGTTAGTATGCTTTCTGAACTTCCAAAGCCCATTAAAATTAAAATGTAACTAGAAATTAAAGCAAACTCAACAGATCAAAACAGGGAATATTTCTGAATTATTTCCTAACCTCCAGACTAGAGAATGTAAAAGAGAAGGGGAATTTGAGAAAATTAGACCAAACCACATACAGACAAAATAGGATTACCTTAATCTAAAATATTACGTAAATGCTAAACACTGAATATTCTCAGCAGAGGAAATATGAAAATCAGATACTCTGCCCTACCTCATTCAGCAGAAATAACAACAGCAATAACAAATCACCTTTACAAAAAGAAAATGCATTACTTGCTCAACACTAAAAACTTGCATCTAGTTCTTATACTTATGGAAGTGCACAGCACAAAAAAGAAAAAAATATTTTCAAACACAAGCCAATTACAGAAAACTTTTGCTGAAAGACTTTAAAATTTGTTTAATTAGTAGTGATACTAATACAAAAGGCTTTCAAATTAAATGAGCCTTCAAATTTACTAGCTCTTTCAGCCAAACCAAATTCCCACAGCAGAAGCCATGTTTAAGTACTGCAAATAGCTATGCTTTCAACCTGGGAAACAAAGGAACTACCTGAGACACTTTACTTTTTCAACTCCTTTGTGCAAATAAATCCAAGCAATTGGAAAGTATGGCACGTGCTAGATGCAAAAAGAATCCTTACTAAGCTTATAATACAAGCAAATCGTTATGAATTTAGGACTCCTGATTGATTTTCAATGCGCTTAAATTAGGCCAAATACACGCACAACAGACCTACTGAGCAAACCTTAGATATATCAGGCCAATTTTCATGTTCTACATTTGTATTGGAAGTCTACAAGCTTGTGCTCTACAAGGTAAAAACTCAGTTCAGGAGCATAAGGTTTGATCTTTAAGGAAAATGAACTGTAAGTAGCAAAGGATATGAATGGCTAAACAATTTCAGTTATACATTTGAGATGATCCTTACAGTATCTTGGAAAGCATATTAGTACAGAGAAGAGCTCCTCTGTTTCCTTCTCAGAACTCATCCCTGTACACAAACAGTCAGTACATTAGATCCAAAAACTCCAGAAAAATTCTGTCATCCCTGCGCTTGCTTGGTCAACTTGCAAACTGACAGGCAAGCACCAACACATCCTTGACCTGGATAATCCTGGGAGTCCCATGGGTCAACCAAAGACACTGTCAAAGCAACCATGACTCGTTCCTGTGGAGCAATTTCCAGATGTAGGTGCCTTCCTAATTGTTAAGATCAGTCTGACAAAAGTGGTCTTTACAGTGAGAAATTATTAGTTCCCTGAAAACAGCACAAATCTGAAGAATTCAGGCCATTAGAAGCTCTGCTTGGGATACATGTAACAGCAGCTATCTTGAATGAATGCGTTCACTAATTTTCTATGCTCCCCTTGTCATGGACAGGGCCAAAGATATCCCTGGGTTACTACCAAGGGGTAGGTAACGCTTATGCCCTTGGATCTATCTGCAAACACATATAGCACTGGTGAAATTAGAAAGATGCTCTCCCAATATGGGTCTCCTGAAGGGCAGTGAAATCTCATTCACCAAAACCTGCCCTTAATACAAATGGTGATTAATGGGGACAAACAGTATCAGGCAGTAAACACCTGTTATCTTTCCAACCACAAAAAGACTTGAATCAACAAGCAATAAATGGTCAGGAGAGCATTTGAGTGCAAATGAAGTTGCAACTCTGCCTTTCACAGCTGATTTACCAGTGTGGGGGAAAAAGCCAGACCGAAAAAGGCAAAGTTACATTTAAAACATGAGGGGACTGAGCTCTGAGAAACTAGTGGTCTGAACTGAACATGGGCTTAAAGGGGGAAGAAAAGAGTTGCTTCGTTTCCCATCCCTTGTGCTTCACTTGGTTTTGATGTTAGAGTACCTGGCAGTTCCTTTCTGCAGACGTAAACCAAACGCCTCACAAGAGCTAAATTACTGCAACCCACTGCATTACTTGGACCACCAGCTGGGCAGACTGCTTGTCTCTGCCTGACACCCGCACAGACTTAAGAGACCTGAGTGATGGGAGAGAGTTATGAGAAAGAAAACACGAGCACCAGCATGCTCAAAGCACCTGCTTAAGTAGTGCTCTAAGCTTAAAACAAAATGCAAAGAGAAACACCGGCCTACTTATTTTACAGCAAAATTTGCGTATCATCTTAAAACGCCAAAAAACTTTCAGAATCACAGAATCACAGAATCACAGAATTATCAGAGTTGGAAGGGACCTCTAGAGATCATCTAGCCCAACTCCCCTGCTAAAGCAGGATTGCCCAGAGCACATCACTCAGGACTGCATCCAGGCGGGTCTTGAAAATCTCCAGAGAAGGGGACTCCACAACCTCCCTGGGCAGCCTGTGCCAGTGCTCTGTCACCCTCACCGTAAAGAACTGTTTCCGTGTATTTGAACGGAACTTCCTGTGTTCTAACTTGTGCCCATTACCCCTCGTCCTGTTACTTGGAACCATTGAAAAGAGCCTGGCTCCATCCTCCTTCAACCCACCCTTTAGATATTTGTAAGCATTAATAAGGTCTCCCCTCAGCCTTCTCTTCTCCAGGCTAAAGAGTCCCAGCTCTCTCAGCCTTTCCTCATAAGGCAGATGCTCCAAGCCCTTAATCATCTTAATCATCAACTTTGCAGCAGAGGATTTATTCAGCCACTGACGATTTCCAGCATAGCTAGATGGTTAATGAAACAAACAATTTAGACATCCCCCACATGGACTTTGGCTACTATCAGTCTTGAAATTGCTGGTCGGGTCAGTCTGACACAGAAGACAAGCTGTAAAGAGTTAAGATTCAGGTATTTCTACTTGCAGATCCTGTATCTTTTGCCAGGGAATTTCCATGTTGAAGGTGGCAGACAGGATTAGGTTGTTTTTCTGCCTTGGAAAGAAACAACAATGAAAAAAAAAAGGTAGATAAATGAAAAAATAAAAAATGACGTGCTGAGATGACAATGGAGTGAAACTCGGACAAAGTTCCTGGCAAAGAAAATAGCAGTTTGAAGTAAATTGGTCTTTTGCAACTTGTGTGAAAGAAAAAAAAACATCAGAGGTGAAACGGAGATGCTTCAAGAAGTTTGCCACCAGCAATCTAATGTGGGGGCAGAGAGCTGGTGGAAAAGTTTAGTGGTGAGGAAACGCCCTGTCAAAAATCTTTTTTAGACATTTTCTCCAATTTGTCAAAGGATCATTTTGACTGACTGCTGTCTTCCAACACTCTACCATTCCTTCCTTGAATGGTATTGTCTGAATACTTAATAAATATGTTGTCTGTTTTGTCACTCAGGTCATTACTGAAACATCAAATATGGGTTCAGGTGAGGTTGCTGCTGAAATCTACTCTGTAAGGGTGGACATTTTGACATTGAAAAACACTCTCGAGATGGCCAACTCTTTGAAAAGCTGTACCCAACTACATGTTGTTATTATTCTTCTAACCGCTGTTTACCGATCTTGCTCATGAGAGCATTATGTGAAACGTGGAAAGCTTTGCTATACTCAGTGATATCTAAGACCGCTGCTTCTTGATGCACAAGAGCCTTTAGCAGTTCTGTGAACAGACCAGGCTGCTCCAACAAGATCTCCTGACAAATACTAAATGGCTCTTACTCATGTCCAAATTTTGTTTTGTCATTTGCTATATTTTCTCTAGAAATCAAAGTGGTGCTATGCCTGGTTAATAATTTGGTAGCTCCTCGTTTTCCCTTTTAGAAGACCAGGCCCTCAGTTGCCTTTTCCCCCACACTTCTGGTATACCGTCTATGCTTGCAAGGTATTAAGAGTTATCTTCAACCGTGGCATTTCATCAGCCAGGTGATATTTTATGTTTAAACATAAAGAGGGTTTTATGATTAAATCCAATATATTTAAACCACCTAAATTACCTAAGCAAACCGCTAGCTAAAATTGTTTTTGATAAAACCAAAATTAATACCAAAATAGATGCCCGATTAGAAGCTGACTAGAGGCAGATTAATTTATATCAAAGGATTAAACAAAAAAAGTACTTACGTGAATCTTAATTTGTTTTTTAAAATACACAGCATATGTCTATTTAGCTTGTTTAAAACCTGTATGATGATTGACAGCTCCACATTAAGTTACAAATGCCAGGCAGGCTCTATACTTTTAACAGCCGAATAACATCCTACAAACCCGAGCACAATGCAACAATCAGTGCTCATACTTCTACAATCAAGGTGGTATGAAACTCTTCAGCAAAAATACCCCAACTTATTCAAAGTATCATTTGCCTCATATAAAATGTACTTCTTCAATTTGTTCTTTTCAAAGACATGTACAAAAATCACGATATCTCCTGTTCCTAATTTCTTTGACTACAGGCAGATTATCCCTGCTGCCACTTTTATGAGTATCTCACAAGTACTGTGTCTACTTTCAGCATACAAAAACCTGAAAGTCAAAGTGTTGCTGAATTCTGCACACCAGGAAGCCATAATTATTCTTCCTACACAGAGGAAATAAGCTAGCACAGTCTAGTTGTGAAGTGCATTGGTGGGCAGGTCCCCTTTCTCTTTTGCTGTGCATTAGCAGAAAGTATTTGCGCAAATTTATTTTAAGGTATTAACACTGAAAGCAAAGAAAATATACCTGTCCACAAAGGCTTTTTATAAATTGCTAAAAGACATGAAATATTAAAGGTGATTAAATGTGAAGGGGAAAAGATACTGGGGAAAAAAAGAGACACTGCTCTCCAGGAAAACAAAACTATCTCCACTAGACCTCAATTTAAACATATGCTAGAATAACAACTTTAAGATGCAACACAGAGTGTCTACAATTCATATAATTTAAAATTTTATGGACCTGGACATTCTTCTTATGCTAAAAAAAAATCTTCCCTCCCGTATTAAGGCTATGATACATAAGCCAGACTGATCCTACGTATATTGAGAAGTGAAGTACAAAATGAAGAATTCCAGGTGGGAAAAATGGACATTAACACAGAATCACAGAATGATCAGGATTGGAAGGGACCTCTGGAGATCATCTAGTCCAACACCCCTGCCAGAGCAGGGTCACCTACAGCAGGTTGCACAGGACAGTGTTCAGGCAGATTTTGAATGTCTCCAGAGATGGAGACTCCCCAGCTTCTCTGGGCAGTCTGTTCCTGTGCTCTGCCACCCTCAAACAAAAGAAGTCTCTCCTGGTGTTTACATGCAACTTCCTATGCTCAAGTTTGTTGCTGTTAGATCATGTGCTATCCCTGGGTACCACTGAAAAAAGACTGGTGCCATCTACCTGGCACCCTCCCTTTAAGTATAAGCATTGATAAGATCCCCCCTCAGTTTTCTCTTCTCTAGACTAAAAGGACTCAAGTCTCTCAGCCTTTCCTCATAAGAAAGCTGGTCCAGTCCCCTAATCATCTTTGTAGCCCTTTGCTGGACCCTCTCCAGCACTTGCCTGTCCTTCTTGAGCTGGGGAGCCCAGAACTGGACACAATACTCCATATACGGCCTCACGAGGGCACAGTAGAGGGTGAGGATAACCTCCCTTGACCTGCTGGCCACGTTCGTCTTGATGTACCCCAGGATGCCATTGGCCTTCTTGGCCACCAGGGCCCATTGCTGGCTCATGGTCATCCTGTTGTCCACCAGGTCTCCCAGGTCCCTTTCCACGGAGCTGCTCTCCAGTAGGTCAGCCCCTAACCTGTACCGATGCTTCCAGACTAGGACATCTTTTGCCATTTTAAACATTTGCAATATTGAGAAAACTTTTCCTCAAGCATTTGGAGAGGTGAGAGCAGCTATAGTTTTCACCACTGCAATAAAAAAGTACGCCACAATTTCTCTGTAGACAGTTGAGTTCTTTTAGGAAGGTTGCTCTAGCCACTGCAGTCTCCTGTTTCAAATGAGATCTTTTACACTAACAAATATCGCTACAGATCCCTCCAGGCTAATAATAGCATGAAACTATACAAAAACTAACTTCATAAGACAGAAGGACCCTTTGCTTATCAAACTCATGTACTGCAGTCTGTATTACACGTATTTAGCATTTACGAAATACTCCACAGAATAAGAACATAGTAATAGCAAAATAAAGCACTGTCTTGGTTGACTTGTGTGGAAAAATGGTTATCATGGAAACCTCTAAGACAGGAAAAAGCCTCTATAAAACCATCACTTTCACATAAATTTTAATTTCCTTTTTTCCCCCCACTGTCACTAGTTTCCACTTTATAAGCACAGTGACAAACGTACATTATCATGGGCATTTAACTCTCAGCTGCTGAAAGGATTTATGAACCATAATTATCTTTACAAGACAATACAAACACAGTAAGATACAGGGGAAGAAAGAAACATGACAAATTGAGATGTAAGACACAGAGGTTTGCGTGGGATCTTATCTTTATGTTCTGGCACTAGAAATCAAAGTTGATTAACTTCTGCATTATCTATTTATCTGATTGATGTTGATAAGACTGTACTATGAAGAACAAATCCAATAATTTCAGTGATGGTCTACCAACTTACAGTGTCTTACAACCAGTTCTAACAATTACAAAGGCGGTTACCTCACAAATGATTTCTCCTGTTGCAGTTTTGAAGTGACTTTAATGTTAATGCAGAAGTTACATTTGCAGAGTCTTTCTCTGGCAGAGTGGTTCAGTCAATCTGGAAAGGAGTCAAGATCCAGCTGTGCCTAAAAAAAACCCTTGCTGTTAAGATTTAATATAGACTGCGCATGCAAAACATTTTTCTAATATACATTTGTTTTCCTGCCAATCCTCCCCCACCCATCTATCTCTTCAGCGTGACTCCGTGGGACACAAAATATGGTCCTCAATCTCAACATCAGGCATTGAGGAGACCCGTCTCCTTGTCTCACACAGCTGGAGGCTGCCTCTTTTTAGCCCCACCTCACACCCCTTTGTAGTAAGGGTGCAAGATGCAACTATAGCTTTCAGGCTGGGGCCCTGGGCCAACTACAGCAGGGTTTTTTCCATCTTTTTATTTGTAGACTCCTAAGCAATTCTGTTTGTTTGAATTATAAGTCCCTAGGGAATTTTGCATTTGCAAATCAGTGCAACGCATTCGAATTTCCTTTTCTTTAGCACTTTTCCCGTAATTTGAGGACCCTTACACGAGCAATCATCCTTTTACCTGCACTACTGCAGTAGAAACTTCTGCGCCTCACCCACCAGCGGCGGTGTATACTTTGAAAGCAATTCACTGTGGGTTCAGGGTCTGTGAAACCTAAAGCTGCTGCACTGAAGCCTAGTAGGGCATCCATGCATCATCGTTCTTCCTCATCTGAACAATTAAGGAAGCTGCCAAATGCAGACATAACGGAGCTGTGAGGATGTCAAAGAAACTCTAAGCATAATGATTTTAGTAATTTAAACATCTTTGCAGCAAGTCCTTAACATGTGGCATCACTTTGTAGAGAGAGTTCTGCATATCTATGCGATAACGTATTTGACTTAAGCTGGCAACCATCATGTCTCTATCTGTATATCAGCAGACACCCTAGTGATTAATTATTTTTTTATCACAGCTTTGGTTGTCTAATCTGTTCTCAGCACATTAGTTCATGTCTTTTAGGGGCTTTTCGAATAGTTTGTGCCTTTTAGAGGTCCTTCAAAAAGATTGCCTTCAACAAAAAGTTGTGTGTGTCGTGTCCGTCCGTCGGTCCGTCCGTCCGTCCCCCCGCCAAATGTTAACTATCCTCAGATAAGCAGAATAAAGAGCTTTCTACCAATACTGAAAATCTTGCGTTTCAGCTCTGAATGGGACAGAAACACGTTGAAACTTCTTTCAAGACATTCACTAAAAGAATTAAGCTTTATCCATTGATTTAGTAAGAAGTATGTTAACAATTATATAATATGGATGTGGAATGAGGTATAGCAAAACTACTGAAAAACTGATGTATTTCTGATTTTACAAAGCAGCTGTTACACTTTTTGTCTAGAAACCTAAACAATTTCTGGGTTACTAAGAGAGGTCTTTGCCCCACAAGTAATGAGATATGACTTATTTTTAATCTTAAACATTAGACTCTGCAAACCTACTTTAAATAAAATGTAGTTGAGATGTTTAAACTGTGTGAAACAACTAAGTCTGTAAGTGATACACATTTATATGTCTCCCTTGGTAAGTGATCAGCAGTTTACAGTGATCCCAAGTTTACTACTATAGAAGGTTATACTAACATGTTAAAATATATAACTTGAGCAAAACACAAGATCATTACTTAAAGTGTTACGTGATTATACACCCTCCAAAACCCCTTAAATACACCAGACAAACCATTTCTCCCCATTTTATGAAGCCATTATTGGTGACTTATCAACAGAGAAAAAAAGGTGGCATGCTGTTTTCTCGAAGAGGGCAAGGGAATCAATGGGGACAGGCAAACCCAGCTGCACTCTGAAAGGCTTCACCCATATTATTTGCAAACTGTTTAATCAGCACACATATAGTCTAGCAGAGTGCTTGTAACCCATCCATTAAAATGGGCTTGGTTTAGACTACCATCCCCTAACTTTGGTACCTAGAATCAACTGCAATTGCTTCTGCAAAATGGCAATAATTATTACCCAGGGCTTGCTTTGGCATTTGTGGATGTACAGGAGGCAGATGCCCAAGTAGTGGCAGTTGGGGCTGCAGGAGAGGCCAGGGGCTACCTGGAGGAGACAGCTCCAGGCACCTGAGCAAAGATGCCCCTGCAGCCTGTGAAGGTCCTACTACACAGCAATGGAAAGAAACACTTATGGACTGACCATTAACCCACCTTTCCCTCCAAAACAGCACCTGCAGGTGTGGGTAAAAGACTCAGAAGCAAAGGAGAGAAGTTGAACCTGGAAAAGCGGGGAGGAAAGGTGTTGCTTTAACACTTGTCTTTTTATTTCTTACTACCTAAATCCGTTTTACTTGGCAAGAAATTCTTTATTTTCCCCAAGATGAGACTGTAATTCAACCCCAAGAGCTTTCTCATCCTATTATTCCCCCTGCATCCTGCTAAGGACAAGGGCGGGCAGAAGGTGCAGGAGTGAATGACCAGCTAAGTGGGAGTTTGGCAGTTAGTCAAGGTTAACCCACCACCCTGGGAACAGATGGATTTTTGAGTATAAGTTGATTCCTGCATTAGCTTTAACTTACCATTCTGAGCAACATGTAGGTATACACATAAATTGAGTGATAATTTGTATGGTTTGGAGTTTAAGTTCTATTTCTTTTGGGTTTTGTTTCAGTTTTTTTTCTGACGCATTCAAGATACACACAGATTTCACTCCTTCACAACAATTTAAAAAATTTAAATACACATGTAATAAAACAATATACACTAAAATACACAGCCATGAAAAACAATGTTTAATTTTGTCTGTGACCAATCACTATCAAATCTATTCTCCAGTCAGTCCTGTTTCACACTTGCTTTATCTCAGATTTAGTTAACTTAGTACTGACAAACCACGCGGCCACCATGTTTTTCACATTATAAGACTACCACCACTGAGTTAATTTAAAGTAACACTCAACAGACATACCTTCTAGTGAAGCTGCAGGCAATTTATATAGCTATGTTGTCACTTCTACAATGAGAAGATTGTGGATTCAGTCTGGTTTTTAGTAGGTTAATATAAAGAAAGTCGAACAGCAAGTTGCTGCATCAGTCATGCTGACTTTGTAGATGTAATCAGTTAATCAATGTCTAGTTAAGCTTTTGATCCCTAAAGACATTGTGAAAGTTAACTGCAGATAAAAAATTCCTGGAGTTTGTTAGAAACTAATCTCAGATGTTTGCAATGTATGAAAGCTGTACCAAGAGCCTGTTAGCGTACACATAGTGGAATAACCACAGGCATGTTATCAGTATAGTTAAGGGACAGATCATAGCTAGCACATGTAAAGTAGGACTAGATTAATTTTGTTCGACCCCAAAGCCAAGAGCTAATCTCTTCAGAACAAACTGCTGTGAAAACACATGAGTTGCCATGAAAATTTAGGATTACTGAAATGAGTTTGGCCATTAAGAAAGGAAAGTGCAGATGTCACCTATTTGACAATGAACAAACCTAACTGCTTCTTATTTCTACCCAAGTAGTTAGAAGAAATTGTGATGCATTTCGGTTCCTCCTCACCCAACTGTAGACTACCTACTGCAGTTACCAGCCAATCTCTAATTATATGTAAGAAACCTAAGAGATGAAACAAATCCCAATACAGCACTATAAATTCAGGAATATTATATTCTGACTAGTTCTCCCTCTAACTCTCAATGGCCATATTCTTTAAAATACAGCTTCATCATGGCTTGTTTATGACCGAAATAAACGAAAACTGTTGCACTAAGCAATAACAATTTCCTGTTTCCAACATAATACCTGTGATTGATTGATATTCTGACTGGAAAAGAACGATTCAGAGTTTGTATTGCTCTAAGTAGTCATATGTGCAACACTGCAAATGTTGCTGTTGCAAAATAGTTCAAAACACTGATGCATAAAATAATCACTTCTGTTTTGTTTCTCAGTCTATGAAAGACAGAACCGATTTTCTTTCAGTATCAAGGTAAATTAATGTGGCTTTTATGAAGATATAAGAACTTGGAAAACTTGAGGAAAGGACAAGGAAAGCAGAGGATTGACCACTTTGATAAATTGGTGGTCCCAACTTAGACAAGGTTTCCTGCAGATCCTCCATCCTGCAGATCATGACATTTGATAAAGAAGACTGCAAAATTAACAGTATCACTTAAGTTCATTCAATGAGGTATGCTCTACATCCTCTTGCAGCCATCAGTAGAAAGTTTAATACGAAAAACCTGCAGGACATCATATCAGTTAAAGGCATTTTAAAAAAACGAAGAGTGATCTCTGTCTCAGGCAAAGAAATGTCTGTTTTGCAAAAAAAGGAAAATGTGAATGGAGTTTCAATTTCACATTTTGTCATTCCAAGCAAATCAGTAAATTGAATTAAGAATAAATATTAAGGACAATTATTTCCAAAAGAGAGCAATCTTCTGCTATTCTGGGAAAGGTAAGTTTTGGCCCAACACTTACAATTAAGCAGCCAGCAAAGGCTGTATCTCCACACTGGCTGTCATGTTAAACCAATAACAAACACGCTACTTCTCTACTACTAAAACTAATTTTTAAAAAAGTTTTAAAAGAAGGTGAGAGAGTTAGTAACGTTGAAAAAAATTGCGTGTTCTCCAGATCTAATTTGAAGTGCCTTTTAGAGCAATTTCAGTTTGAAAAAATGTGAGTACTAGGGCTACAGTTAGCCCACTTGTTAATAATTTCTCCTTATGCTATTATTTCAAACAAGAAGCACGAGAACTACAGAAAAGGTTTATGGAGCTTGGTAGAGAAGCAGTCTAGAGTTGGAAACTGACAGCACAGAAGGTCCTTAAGAGCAATTTCATGGTCATCTTTTGGTTTTTCTCTGTACTTCTTCAGTCAGCTGTGAAAGTTCATTTTGCTATCCATTAATTTCTTTATATTGTAGCAGAAACAAAAAGCTCAAGTAACTGCCCACAGCTTACTGCATTAAAGTTGCTACCAAAAGGTGTAAATCGACATCTTTAAAGTGTTTACAATGGCCCACCCAGATAAATGATCCTTAAAGTATCGTTGCCTGCTTTATTTACCACTTGTTTTCAATCTCTGAAGAGTTTCTGTAGGCTCACACTCCTTTCAACTTAAAAAAAACAAACAAAAAAACCCCCCACAAACCTAATCACGCCCAAAGTCAGCGTAACTCAAAGCTTCAAAGTCAAAGGTTTAACTTCTGGTACTTCAGTGTAGTCTAGAAATATTACAGCACTGAAAAGAAGGCCAATGCATCTCAATGATTAACGTTCTTTCCTGCTTTGCTAGATGAGGCTTTAGAGTTCTCCAGGTCTTTAAAATTTTTTGGTTTTAAATTAAAGTGATCCATGCATTTTGATATGGTATTTCTAAGGCAGCTGTATTTATGAGGGGAAGCTAGAAAAACAAGACAGAAATATAGTATGTAGTATAACTTAAACGAGGTCTGAAGACACTGGAAGATTGTTCTCTTGGGACAACAGTGAGGTGCAGAATTAGTAGAAATTTCTTGCAGTAATTTCCAAAATTAACCAATAATTTTGCCTAAAGTAAATAAAAAAAGGTGGTATTACGCTTTTAATACAAATAGAAAATGAAATAGATTTAAATCTTGTAGAAGATCTGGATATGGTACTGGGCTCTAGGTGGCCCTCTTTGTGAAGTAGATCAGACTGGATGACCTCCAGTGGTGCCTTCCAACCTCAACTATTTTGTGGTTCTGCGATTGCATTTTACATAAGTTATACTCTGACTGACCATCCAGATTTGCTAATGCACAGATGCAGCTATGTTCTGCACAAGGTATTCATCCAAACTTGACAGAAGCACTTGCAATCTCATTGAGCTATAGCAGCAGCAGTTTTCCAAAATCAAATTAGAAAGGGAATAAAAGGTAGATTAGTAGGTAAAGTTATAGCTTTGAACACTACCATGCAGTTCCACCATTTTATCATTTAAACATACTTGTTTTAACAGTTTTTCTCACTAAAAGCTTTACATCTTCTTGTCTCAGAAATTTTATTCTCATCCCCGAACCTAAATAAGAAAGCTTAGTTTTCTATCAAATCATGTTTTGATGTCTTCATTATTAGCTCATCAAGATGTCTGATGGAGCTGAAGTGCATGCTTTTCAGATCAACATATTTCATGGTTTTTCCTCCTCTCTTCCCTGTTCATTCAGTTTCATGATATTTCCAAGTACTCATCACCTAAATTTAAAATTGGTCAAAACATTTCAATGTTACCAGGCAGAGGAGGGACCAAGATAGCATGACTGTAAAAACAGCTTTCTGTTCAGAACCATATTGAAATCTCAGGATCAAAGGAACAACTTCATTACTATGCCAAACCAAATTAGAAGCATATCAATGTGAATAAAGTACATAACACTACTGGTTTTTTATATAGCTAACTCACACCTTTTAAGAGAGTGAACACTAACTCTTCCTGCCCTCTGTGTTAAAAAAAAAAAAAAAAAGGCGGCTATTTTTGTTCTTGTGTTCACCATCTATAAGATAGGGTTAATACATAAAAACCTAACTTGAATAAGGTAAAACTATCATGGAGTTATTCTTCTTTAGTCGATTCTTCACCACACAATTTAAGTTTCTTTATGAAATATTAAGGTCTTGATCCAAATCCTTTAAGTGTTTTGCACAGAAGGTATTACAAACACTAAATTAATTAAAAACATGTTATGTGAGAGGATGGGAAATCCCTAAAAAAGTCAGGCGGCCTTCACTGCCAATGCACATAATTCATTTGAACACAGATTTCACATTACTCACTAAAAAGCAGCACAGAAAATACTCCAGTAAATCTTGGATTTCAGAAAGCATAGATAAATGGAATATCTGTAGTAGTCTTATGTCGAACATTATTTCAACACATCCCGTCAGTTCGCTTCAAAAAAGTAACAACCAATTTCAGAGGAGCAACAATGCTAGAAGCTTCCACAGATAACAAGTGGAAAGGAACAACTTTCTCGACCTAGACTGTAATGAAATCACACATGGTCACACCAATTAACTGAGGCCAAAAATTGAAGCTATCAAAGCAGATCAGGTACTTCCGTTGCACATATAAGATGCACCATTGAAGGACAAAGACTCTGAAGGGCACCACTTGTTGCAAGTGCATTAAGGCTAATTGCCAGGTATTGGAGACCAGGATTAGTACTGCAACTGGGGACTCATTACTTCACCCAGTTCCACCCTGGAAGCCCATTGCATGGACTTGTCCTTGCATCAGAGTGGAAGATCAAAACCTTCTGATCCAGCTAGGACACACCATACATCTCCAACCATAGAATAGTTCAGGTTGGAAGGGACCTGTGGAGGTCATTGAACCCAAACCTCTGCTCAAACCAGGGTCAACTAGAAAAGTTCAATGTTTGCACAAGACATTGCTGTTTCTGGCAAGTTCAGGTAATGCTGCACTGACTAAAAGACCTTTTTCTGCATTGTCGGTATTTGTATTTGTACTTGTGCATTTTTCAGTAAGAGCCAGCAAATGTTTCTAGATCTTGTGGCCATGGGCTTCACCGTCGACTTGACCTTTATCTCCTATTGTCCTGGTTTGAGGTAAAACAGAACCAATTTTTTTCAGTAACTGTTTCTTAGCTGGGCCTCTCTAACTACTGAAATTAACAGCATATTGTGCAGACAGTGTTCACTCTCTCAGAGTGATAAGACCAATTGTTTATAGCTGATGCCCAGGCATGGGATGCAGAGAGGCTCTTGCTCATACTCATTGCTATAACCCCCAAGGCCAACCAACTTTGTTATTTGCCCGGTTGGAGGGTCGGAAGCAGAAAAGCATACTGGGGTCCCACCTGCAGGGAGGAGCAGACAGGACAGGTGACCCAAAACTGACCAACAGGGTATTCCATCCCATCTGCCTCATGCGCAATATAAAGCTGAGGGATCAAAGGGTCAGCTGTCTCTCTTTCTTCAATGGCTGACGTCTGAGGAGGACTCTGTCTGTTCATCTGCCTTTGATCCTGTTCCTGAATGCAGATCCAGAATCCAGTTTCTGTCCGTCACTGAGTCCAGTCTGGGACTTCCCCAGTGCCAGCTGGTGTCATGATTGTCATCCTGGGAGCTTGATACGGTTTTGTATATATTTTATTTATTCCCTTTTATTTTATTATTAATAGTTCATTAAAGTAGTTTAGTTCCTTCTAAGCTCGGAAGTCTCTTTTTCCCTCCTCTACCTCCCTCTTTGAAGAGGGGAGCATCTGTCAGTCCTATATGGGGTCCCCCACATCCCCAGTAGCCGACTTGGCCTAAACCACAACAGCCATAATGCTGCCCAAGCGATAACCACCCGTGGTGGTCACAATGGGTGCATGTAGGCGTGATGGCTGTACCCAGCTCAAAGGTGGTTTGGGGGAGACAGATAACAACACAATAGCCAAGGGCTAACTTGAGCAGTGTGGTCACCTAACTAACCACAATACTGGTACTGTGTTCAATATGCAAGTATGACTAGAAGTTAATCATCTTACCCTCATAAATAGTGAACAGCCCAAGAGAGAGAGACAGAGTTTAGAAAGCAAGCAGGTCCTTCATGAACCTCATGACTGAATGGGAGGGTATCCCTGACAGTCCTATCTGACCCTGTCCTCCATGCAGTAAATAACCAAGTATACCTTGCCATCAAATCTTGTTAAAACACTGCCGCATTTACCATCAAACTTTGTTGAATCCCTACGTTATATCAATAAATGTACTGCTGCTTCTCCCTACAAGCGAAGTGCATCACTCCATCTGCAAGAGATCGACATAAACGTTAAAACTAAATTAACCAAAAAGACAATCATAGTGCTGCTTGGCACAAAAGGGAAAGGGAGGAAATAGGGAATTGCCAGAACAATCTTAATTCAATATTGTTTAAAGGAGCTGAAAGCATCATGGACAAATCTGTTCTTATTCATGCAATCCTCTGCTTTGGGACACCTATTATAACACAACATCTCTATGAGTGTGGTGTAGCACAAGGAATTGGCAAGAAATGTTTTATCGGCACATCAGCTGCCAATGCACCAGGCCTTCAGGCTTTCTTGACTGATGCCCTTCTTAAAGGCCCAGGTCTTCAATTCATAACTCTAGTTGCCTCTCTACACTGAGCTGGAGTTGTTCCTTATTTACACTCCTGAAGAAGCATTGTTCAAGAAGATTAACTGTGTAAAGTACCTGTTCAATTGCATTAGAACAGCTGTTCAGACTGACCCTACATCAGCAAAATAGCAACAGGAGGAGTACATTTGCCCTTCATGCAAAGAAGGAAAAGCAGTGAGACTATGCAGTGCTATACTTAACTCACAAGCTTTGATCTATCCACAAGCTGCTGTGACTAACGTTTCCTTGGATTCTAGTTGGCTGTCCCAGCTCTGCAAGAAAAAGCCATCAAAGCTGGCAGTCACCACCAGGTTTCACACACAACCACAACAGAACATGAAGCACCCATGTTCTTAACATACATTCCTTAATAATTCATATTTGTGCAAAATGGGACTTTAGAAAATGTTGCAAAATGGAGTTTGGATCCAATTCTCAGCACCAAATTTATAGCACATTTGATGAAGCAAAGAATTAGCATGACAAGTTTCAGATTTGGGAGTGGCTGGGAACCATTATTGTGCTAACAGACTTTTTGCTTCAGTCCCATATCTATTCCTCCCCTCCCCCATCCCTTCTTTTTTTTTTTTTTGAGAATGCAGAATAAATAAGAGAATTTGTTTTAATTAAGATGCAGCTTGCTCTGTGCACAGGGTAGGGGTCAAGAGTGATGCATCACCTTTACTCTCAAAACAAGGCATTTCACTTTGCGCCAGAACTGTGCTATGAGTCAGCGGCACAAAAATGAATGTTAAGCCTTTCAAGGCAGCAACTCCATTTGCAAAAAAAAAGAATGACAGAAAAATGGAGAGTAAAGAAGATTAAAATATTCCCCCCCTAAAAATCAAAGGACAACGGCAGATGCCTTTTATTATTTTGTTGAGCTAGCCCATTGCCAAACATACTTTGGGGTTTTACCTTTTTCCATTCCAAAATGTCACTGTTATAGAGCTTAAGAGGAAACGCCCTATACTCCTTCTCTGCTTCTTAAATGAACCTTCAGCATCTTATTTTTAAAATAAAACAGCTAAAATATTGGCCTTTTCATATTTATTTCCTAGTAATTCAGCTTTTTTCTTATGTAGCCTCATTTACACGTTGAATGAGTGTTCAACCAGTGATCTCATGTTTCTCCTAAAAGATATTACTAAGATACATAGGTCACTCGCTAACTAGAATTTTCTGATCTATATAAAATCTTCTTGCTATATTGAGCTGAGTGAAAGTAATGGTGCTGCACCAATTCTGGAGAATTCTCTCAGGAGTTCAAGTCTAATGCCTGTTGCTTTATTTAACTCTTATGTAGCTAATAATCCATGTAAGGTGCTGTATTTTGCAAAAGTGGCTTTCTTCCCCCACATCTGATCTATCTTCAGCCAACTTTTCTAACATTCTTCTAAGAAACAGTGCTGCACAGTTATCACCCTGATATTTTTCACAGCTCTTTTCTGCCCTTTTTCTGGTCAAAGGTCCCACGGCTCTTTTACAGAGCATGGATAGTGTTGGGTTTTGTTCAAATATCAACTTAATTTAATTTTAAAAACCCACAGTTTACAAATATATTCCTTCTGTGGGTTCCAGTCAGTTGTCACTTCCCACTGCACTGTTGCAAGCTAATACACAACAGCTATGCTGATCCACCCTCTGAGGCATCCACAGTTCAGCTTGAGATAAAAAAATGGAAGCATTAGTTAAGTGACGCCTTTTATATCCTTCTCTCAGACAATTTCAAGATATCAATCACCTTTATATTGTAAACACAGGTACCCAATACAGCAAGACATAGTGTGAACACAGTAGTGACTATAGTCACCAATATATGTACGTATTCATACACACACACTTCAGAGCAGGGCAGTCACTTAGGTTTTGTTTACCTCACTGATGATGACAGCGGATGTTCCTCTGCAAAACTATTAAAATACCTGTATTAGTTACTGAGGTTTATTACAGAGTTGTACAAAAAGTCATTAATTGCTATTTCTGTTCTACAATTCCTTACTTGCTGGCAAAACTCTTAAACAGCAATATTAATATTATACTTCATTCTTCAGCATCCAGACAAGAAATCTGTATGTTGGACCTTCAGCCATAGGTAAGGGCTTTGCTCAAAAGCTTTTCTGCTCATTCCAGCAATGTCACAGCAGTTCCAGTTAAAGATATTTCCTTTCCCTGTATATTCTCTTACACAAAAAATCCTGCTCTAACACCACTATTATCTCAGTCTTAGCAGATTTGCCCCTCTTTTGTCTTAGAATTACACTTGCCTTGTCTGTATGTAGGAGAAAATAATTATCATGCAAAACTACCACATGTGATGCCATTTACATTCTAGGTATCCATATGCACCTGCAACTGTGGTTACTAAATTTTTGATTCGTGTGTAACAACCACAAAAATCACAATGGAATTGAATAGGTATCAGTAAAGGTTTGATTTGGTGTCTGAGATTGATTTTGACAACAGAATTGCCAAGTGAAAAATCAGAATCTTCTAAACGGTAAAGTACACAAAATTAAAGAGGTTATTCAAAGCTAATAAAGCTATTTATACTGAGGTAATTGCATTGATAACCATTTTTTTTTCTGAGCATGTAGAGTTAGCTTTCCCATCTCCACAGGAACTTGTGTCACTAAGTGTAACTTTTGGTAGCAAGTAGACAGCTTATAAGAACATTTAAGAAATTGTGGGCCTGACTTGATATTACTTACACAACACACTCATTTCTTTCTCTTTCTAACAAATCTAGCTGTTACTAAATTTAGTTTGATTAAAGCATGAGTTTCCTTACTAAATAAATGTTGTAATCAGTTTGCTAAATATAAGCATAACAAAGAACAGGAAAGAAAATAAGAAATATATATCTAGCACCCCCCTGTAACCCCAGTCCCCCCTGTGAGTGTATCCCCGTGCCCTTAACTTTATTTAAGGGATGAGTTGATTCCCCGTTGAAGTGAGCTATAACTACAGCAGACTTTAGGTTAATGCAGATAAGCTAACTTTACAAAATTTATATTTACAGTGAAAATGCATAGGGAATGTACAGTGTATGAGGTTGGCACTGAAAAATAATTTATTTGCTAGTTTGAGCCAAGACCAGGACACAAAACCCAAATGTCATCTGACTCTTCAAGCAAACTACACAAGGTTGAGCTATTGCTCAGGGTCAGGCTCTGGCATCCCAGCCAGGTGGGCACCAAGTATTTCATAGCTGGCATGCCACCAGAGAAAAGCTCTCTCAATGACAATATGCATAATTTTATAGTTCCTTATTGTTTTACATTAAGAAGTCTGGTCACTTCAATACAACCAACCAACAGTTACTCTGTCAGGTCCTCTGAATTTTCTTTGGGAAGTTAGTTCAGGTTCATAAAGAAGCTCCAGGGAGCAAAATGCAATCACTACTTTTACCGGCATATAAACCATCAGATCTATTTTAATTGTTTACTGTGGCATAATACCATTATTTGGTAGCTTCTGACTTAAATATTTCATAGCTTAAAAGGCACTCCTGCCTCCTTCAGATCAAATAAAATCAATTAAAGATATTTTGTTTTGATCCATTCTGTCTTTTCTCAAACTCACAAGATTGTGACCGCAAAGAGAGGGTCTACTTGTCAGGGAAGATTGTCTGGGAAATACACGAATAGTTTACAAACATTCAGAAAGCTTTGTAAACTTCTCATCAACAACTCCCATTTGTGAAAACATCTCCTATCCCTGAAAGATTGTCTCAAAAGTTAATTTCTGCACACTGCCCCAGCCTGACCTGTTTGAGGGCAGGTGACAGCCACTTGGTGTAACTAACCCTGTTACGGCATGTCTTCTGGGGGACTCTTCTCTAACCTCCCCTTCACATCACAGCAGCTGCATGCACGTGAGGATGATTGAGACACACAGAACAAGAAACATGGCTTGAAAAGAACCAGTCTTCAGTTCGCGGATGCAGCGGTTGAGGATGCCCAGCACAAGTTTCAGCTTGGCCATAGTAGCTCAGTATGCAAAGCAGCATCGATCCCTAGCCACAGAGCTCTCACGGCAACGTTTTTTTGTTAGTCTGTGTTTTTACTCACTGCTTTTTCCTGTTGCGGTGTGTTTCTAGTACCTGCTGCATGATTAGCTTGTGCAGCACTGCTTAATATGAACAGTTTCTCGTAATGAAGATGATGCCTAGGAAGTAATTTCATTACACAAAATATTAAATGAAAATATTTCTTAGGTGTTTTCTTGTACCGCTTCCAAGTCTCCTTGGTCAAGGCCATGTCTGCAAGACTGTGCAGTCACGACAAGCAATTCCCTGTAAGCTGTGATATCATGTGTCTCGCTAAGTCTTTCTGCATATATCCAGCCACTGTTTTGTGAAAGAATTAAATGAATTAAACAGCAAGACAATGTATAAAAAAATATTGCCAACAAATATTTCCATAGTTATTCCCTTTAAATAGAAAGGAATTTTTGACATAGTTATCAAAACCTTTTGTTTCGTTTAACAAAAATGATGTAATGGGCTGTTATACATGAAATCTGATTTTTTTTACCAAGATTGGCCTTCTTTATGGTTATTTTTCATACCACATACTCTTTTCTTAGTTATGTTAAATGGCAGCTAACGAAACTGCATTGTTGAATTATTAACCAAGCCATAGCTATTCTTGTTTTGTGCCCAATTTACTTTATACTTCCAAGTGGACTTCTGTCTGATTTTCAAATACAGCAGAATGGTTGCAAGTCTAACCTAACTCCTCTCTAATAGCAGAAACACGGATGTCTGTTTCAAATCATCAAAGCTTCGTGATTTTTTTTTGTTGTTGTTCTTTTATAGTAGAGTTGATGAAACAGGAAAAACTTTTCTGGTTGATTTTAAATGCTTTAAAACATTGCTGTATTAAAAGATGCTATTAAAATGACAGACCTAATCAACCATGTTTGCTAAAACAGCTGAAGTTTTACAACTGTTCAGTGGGAAGATAAAATATGTCAAAAACCAGTTACCCAAATAAAGATGAGAGTCATTTACTTAAAAATATTTTCACTGCCGACTCACAGTTAACTTCACAGTTAACTCATGATTTTGGGTAATACAGGAAGATATTACTGAGAAAAAAAGAAAAAGAACAAACTTCAATGATTATAGTGCAAGCATACTTGAACCTGCCAGCACACAAAGTATTGATTTCAAATGCACTAAACTTTTTTCTTTCCTTTTTTTTTCCCTTTATTACTTCACGTTGGGATTACAAGGGGAATACATGTTGATACCTAGCTTACGTCTAAAAGAAAATTTAACTTGAATTAGAAGCAGAATCAAACCTTTCAGAGTTTAAGTACAGGAGTTGATCCAAGAATTTTTGTCAAAATAAGTGTGAATTTTTCAGATTTTAACATTTAAGTCCTGAATTTTGAGTCCAAGACCACTACTTAGCTTCACAAGTCTACAAAGACATGCTCCTCTCCCTTCTACCCCACCCGGCTTAACTTCTCAAGTTTAGAGACAGAGCAGAGCACTTCCTTTGAGAAACGCAGGACTCTCATGCTACTAAAGCAATCCTTCAATATCCAGCATGAAAGCGCAAAGTGCTCCTTTGCCATTTGTTGCAAGACTGAAGACTGGAACGAATTTCTCTAAGATACAAAATGTTATTTAAAGGTGAAGATATGAAACATTATTTAAAGACTGGTTCCTAAGGAAAGATTACTTAAAAGATTGAACTATTGATCTATTCTCCTCCCTGCCTCTCCCTAATCTGATCTCTCCAACAATTCTGAACTCGTTAAGAAACTTCAGTTTCACTTGACAGAGAATAGACAAGCGGTAACATCCTACAAGTTCTGAGGAAATTTGCTGCTGTGCAGAGGATACAAAACCCAAGTCATTGCCTCTGGTGACGGGAAGCCTACAGCTCTGAGCTCTGTTTTCAAGTCTGTCTGGCTCAGCTGAGCAACCAGCACATGCGTATGGGCTTTGAAACAGCTACAGCTTAAGTGGTACCTTGCTCATCCTCCCTGGCAACAGAAGGGGAGATGAGAGCACACTCGCACATCTGGGATGCTGGAGGGGAGATGGGGTAGAGGGGAAAGTACACTCTATATTTAAGACTGTCAATGCAGTGTAGTGCAGAGGTCCCAGCTTGCACCCAAGCAATCCACTGACTCACAGCCATACTGGCTGAAGCAGAAGGTCAGACCCAATGCTGCAAGGGTTAAACGGTGAGGTTTCCCAGCCATGCCTAAGGGTCACTCAGCAGGAGCTGTTAGCAATAAAGAGTGAAATCCGCAGTCAATCTCAACTGCTTTTGAATTAATTGGACACTCCTGTGCCAGCTCAGGGATCACAATACCTATGGATGGGCACGGGATGGGAATGCATGATCATGCAATAAACCTTCCAGGCGTGATAATGCCACTTCCTGCTGTGGACAACTCCCAGTACCTAGAAGGAGTCAGGAAGAGCTGTTAGCTCCTGATAGTCCTGCTCTGGATGGGATTTCCAAGGTAACGGCCCTCTGGATCCTCTTTTCTATTTTCATCAGAAGCAGCCACCTACTGCTCCCCTGACTCAGTCCAGGAGTAACAGCAATCTTTTATTCTCTATTAAGCTCTTTAGTTAAGAGCCCTTTTTTGTTAACACACCTAAACTTAAGGACTCCATAAGAATAAATGCAAGTTTTTCATCAGGCAAATGTGTGGGGTCTGCACATAACAAAAGGAGGACAGAGAAGTAGAAGAAGAAAGGAAAGCGAGCAGATCCAACTTGACACCAGAGGCCTTGATTCCACTCAGCAGAGAACTTAAAGACAGTTATAATTGTCCTCACTTTACTACTGTGAGGGAGTCGAATACTCTCTTCCCCCTCCCCCCCCTTTTCTTTCTTCTTTCCTAATGGTCTCAGAGACTTCTATCTTCAGTCAGCCATCATCGCTACAAGTCTCTTTAAATCGTAATCAGATAATCTTCCAGATTGTGAGGAAACCCTTTGTCAGGGGAATTCCTGAGCATTTAGCCCCGATTTATGAAATTGAGATTTGTTAAATTACCAAAGGACTAAAGATACAATTCTTTGTTCAAGCAGAAAAAACTGTTTTACCAGGAACTATTTTTCAGGAACACTGTAACAAAATATATGTATGCTTGTACATTCGTGTTGCTGTATTTTATTTCCTGTCAAATAAGACTCTGAATTTATTAATACCATGCTATTTGTTTGTGTCACTGGGAACGTGGACCTTAGCCTGCATGCTTGCAGGCTCCACCGAAGAGATCCAAAACATGTAGGCACCACTTGAACTAATTTCCCCTAATCTGTATCAGTTTAACACTCCCAGTAGAAAAGTAGGCTTTTATTCACATGTAAAAGCCCTACAGTTAAAAGCAGGTGATAAGGATGTATTGAAGATTATTGGAAGCTAATCTATAGGCAGTCGGGCCCCATTACTGCTCTTCACAGGGGAGTTTATTTAAGCCATACATTGTAATCAATCCACACTTATTGTGCAAGTGTATTGGAGAAATGTGTTTTCAAGGAAAAATGGTAGCAAGTCCTATATCTGTAACAGAGAGGTCTATTCATCCATGGTATTCTATTTTCAACAGCTGCTTCATACCCATGTATTTTAAAAGACACTGTGGTGCTGCTTCAAAATCTCTAGGATTAAAGCCATGATCTAAAAGCTTATTCAAGTCATGTTGAAACACAGCAGGCTGTGAGGCTGAACACAGCCTGACAACTAGTCTAATGTAGATATTAAAGTTATTTTAGGAATCTAGCATATATGGCCTACATCTAAGGTCAAAGTGGGTAGACCTCAAAGTTATTTCTACTCCTCTCACTGTACTGCATCTAACAGCTCTCGTGTCAAGTAGGATTTTTGGAAATAAAGATTATTAGTCTGCTGGTAAACAATTCGTTTCCTGACATATCTTGGATGGCATTCACGCTGCCATAACTGGGATATACTTATTAGCCTCTTCAAACTTTTCTCACACCAGCAATACATCCTTTGTATTTGAAATATTTCAAGCTGTGATAATAACCTTATTTTGCAAATCGGATCCTAAATATATACCTTTCAAAATGAGGACAGCGTGCCTAATGGACGTACCTCCAAAGATCACCAGTTTTCAGATGTTTTCTGTGAACTTCATTTTCTGAGACACTTAAGTTTAAAAATACATATAGTCAATCTTGAAAGTTGTGGCTCAATACCAACACCTTTGAAGGGATGGAAACTGCAGAAAATGAAGAATAAAACATTTGTCAGACTCACCTCCCATCCCAACTGAACGCTGCAGTTATTAGCAAATCTTCAATTCTCAACATGTTAAATAAAAGAACATGTGATTAGTCTGAATACAATTGGTTCAGAATATGCAACAACCTTTGGCTGTGCCAAAACTAGAAACAAGCAGAAAGTTTGGGGATTTTAAGACACTTGAAAACTGACAGAACCTCCTTCTGTTTCTCTGCATCCCTATTGTCATAGCACTTGAAATGATGAAGCTACAAGCAGAAACATTACAATAAAAGTTTTATATAAGTTTTTTACATTTTTTCACTTCTGGAAAACAGAGACCACAGGAGAACATCTGTGGTGTGTGATTACATCAACTGTATTTCCAAAACTCCTGGGACTTGCTCCCAGGTGAACAGCAGCTACTTTAATTTCTAAAACATAGACACAATACTGTCAAAATTGCTCTTTCTGGGCTTTCTAGATAGCATCCAACTCAAAAGCTGGACTTGTCAACCATAACTACAAATGCCCCTGAAAATTTGGGTTGTTTTGCTAAGGTACTCCTTGGTGAAAAGTGGACAGCCATCTCCTCTGGCAATAAAAAAATACGAGGAATGCTTCCATTTGCTAGAGTCCTAATTTCCGGCAGTCCAATAATAATTTCTAACCTGGGTACTAGAGAGAGAAGGATTAAGTTTATTATTACTTCAAAAACCACCAAGAGGATTTCAAAATAATTTCAGCCGGATGTCTAGCTGTCAAAGAACGGGAGTCCCCATCATACAGATGCAGCATAAACAGTTACTTAAAACTGTGCATCTCAATATCTGACAGCTGAGAACCCCCAAAGCACCTGTGGTTAAACTGTGAAACCAAACCTGAAAGGAGAACCAGCTATAAGGATTAGTACTCTAGTGCAAAATCCACAATACTATTTTTCAGCCACTGCCCGTGGCCTTGTTTATTTTAACTTCGCCTTATGTTTGTAAATGTGGTGTCATAAATGGCATACAGTTTTCCCAGTCGTTCTGAACTGGAAAATTATGTCTTAGTTATGAACAATTCGTCTAAACAGACAAAGGTGTCTTCGGGCCAAGAAAACAATTGCTTTTGTCTGTAAAATTTAGTTGCAAGTGTAACAATGTTGCCTAGGGACACCTCCTTGTCCTTGGCCAACTCTTATTTGTCATCACTGAAGGCACACATGCACACAGTCCAATTAATGGCCAAGCCTTTCCCAAAACACAAACTTCAACAGACAAGAGTGCTTTCAGAATTGAAGATGAAATTTCTACACTACTGACACCGTAAAGGCCTTTCCCACTCGATCACCAGCAACCAAATCTCTGAGCTTCTCTTCACATGGTGTTCGCTCACCTACTTCACAAATGCACCAGTGCTGGGTACATTTGTCTCCAAAAGAGATGGCTTTTTCTGCAATGCAATTTGCACAATGCATACATTTCCAAAAAACAGATTCATGCATTCCAGCGGATGGAGCATCCCAATATCTGGAAAAGCGTGTTCTGCAAGCCTGGTGGAATACACAGAATTGAAAAGAAATATCAATGACTGATTTACATTGCTCTCCTGTTTGAAAGTGTCCAGAATCAGATTATTTAGAAAAAGTTAGCAAAAAGGAGGGTCCACTAGCACAAGATATTCACAAAAAACCCCACATTTCTTCCTAATATATATAAATGAGTTATGTTGTGCACACATGCATTCATACATTTTTATAATTTACTATCCTAGCTAAATACTATAGTTCATATTCTCCAGCCGTATTAATATCTTTTCCTGATTTTACTTTATCAAGGCCTAACCTGACACCTAGCAACATTGGTTTCCACACCTTAATTACATGACGCCATAGTAAAGCTTTTCTGCTTCTGACCAATTTTAACAGAATATGTTTTATCACATCAATATTAGCTCCTGATGTTTTGGTTCCTGAACAAATAATCTTCTTCCACTTAAGTAACCTACATGGTATACTCTGCATGGTGATTATTTTCACACTGTATTTGAAGGTGTTCATTTTAACAAATCACAATGACAGCAGATAATAAAAACAATCTACTGAACTTTACAAACACTTCTTCACTGTCACCTAAATATTTTCAAATTAAATAAATAATATGTTCATGCTGCTGCAATGTTAGGATGAAGGACTCTTAAGGATCATCTACACTAACAGCAACTCCGATTTCCTTCTTCAGGCCAGATCTGGAGGCAGAGTGGTTCCCTCTGGCACTGGGAAACATGCTGTGGGCAGCAAAGTTCCACGCAGGTTATTTCACACCGGGTATCCAATATTCCAAAAAAGAAATAAAAAAGTGAAGACGGCTTAAACCCCATAAATTAGTCACACATTTCAATCTGACACCTCAAAGCTTTCAAATAACTAGGTAGATGATGTATTTTTGATCAGGCAGTCTACTGATTTTGCCTGTGCTGTCTCCAAAGTAGGACATATACCAAGGTCGGATCCGTTAAGACAGCCACTCTTGGCAGCAATAAGTTCTCCACTCAAACCAATAACTGCAATCAAATTTAGCATGTCAATGAAGTACTCGCACAAGCAGACTGTGGTCTCAGCAGAGACTTCCAGTCACTGGTGCTTAACATCATGTGAGGCAGGTATTTGCTCAAGATCCCCTCTGCCATCGTGCTTTATTCCCTGTGATTTGACTAAAGGCAACAGGAGAGCAGAGCTGACCTCTGCACTCACACAGACAAGAAAAAAAATCTCAGCTGGGAAGTGGCAGAGACAGCTTTGTCTTCCAGCTGAGTCCAGGACCTCTCTCCTCCTCATCCTCTCCTTGGCTGCTGGGGAGCAGCAAGCAGCACTGCTCTCAGCTGAGAGAAGGCAGAGGTTTCCTTTGCTGCCCAGTAAAAGCGCAGGAGACAAAGAAGTCATGCAGCCTGTCTTTGATTACATCAGGACAAGATCAGGTACAGGACTGGCAGGTAGCCCCTGCCCACAGCTGCAATTCACCATTCTGTCTGTACCGCACATTGAAATTGATAGCAATCTTTGGCCTGGGATTTCAAACCCCAAGTCAGCAGCTCACAGCTTCAGCTCAGAGGTGTAATAACAGCTAAGGTGAGCGAGCTGGGCCCCAAACTGAGACTACAAATTAAGTCAAAATGCAAAAAATGCAGCTTAGACTTCCCACCCAAGGCGGGGGGGGGGGGGGGGGGGGGGGCAAAGGTTGATCACTAAATGAAATTTTTTACTCATTTAAGAATGTAAGAAACACTGTACTAGGCCAGGCCCATAGTGCACCTTGACCAGTGGCAGTAGGACACCTGATACTCAACACTACCTACAGCTCATTACTCTTTTGCTCCCCTAGCACCTACACGAACTGGATTATGGATGCTAAAAGGCATATATATCCCTGTGTATCCCCTTTCTGCTTATGGGGGAGTCATCCATCACAGTTTGTCAGTCCTTTTTTGTACCTGCTCATATTGTGTCTGCCTCCACAACCTCCAGAAGTCCACTATGCACTATATAAAAAAGTACTTTATCTGTTTCAAATCCATTCAAGTCCATTTCCTGGCTCTTCTGTGGTGAGATTTAGTGAATAGCAGTTTATCGCTTGCCTTTTTTCTTACCAATTTTACAATCCTCAGTCATACCCTACCACAGACATCTCTGCTCCAAACTAGAGTCCCAACCTTTTCAGTCTCCTTGATAAGGCAACTGCTCCACTCCCTCGGTCATTTTGACAAGGTACAAGAGCAGCAATTAAACCTCCTATGTCTGTCTTGAAATGTGGAAGCAATTGCCTGTAACTGTTAGTATGCAGCTGTAACTGCCTCCAGTATTCAGCACAGTTATAAGGAGGGGGGAAAGACTACTTTGAAAATAGGATTGTTATTCATGCAGCACAGCATTAACTGGAGTCCCTGATATGGTTTTGAACCATTTATTTCAAATAGGCCCAAACTACACCTAGTCCTCAGTGTTGAATAAAGTGTGTCTCAAACCCCATGCATTTAAAGCATCTTACCCTAATGGGGTATAGTTTCTATATTTGCAGAAAAGCCCTTTCGTATACCTCAGAAGCTTCACAAAATACATTATTCCCTTTTCAAAATGCAATCATCCTCCCTGTTTTTCAGGCAAACCATCTCCAACTGTTGTCTTTTATACAGTTGATCAAGCAAAACCCAAACAATTAAGAATCCTATAATTGATGTATCTCTACCAACTGAAATAATATAACTACAGCTATCTATATAAAATGGCAGTAAGAAAAAGCCTTGCTTGATCCAGACCGGAATAAAAGGATCTTCTAAAGTAATACTTTACCATTTGGTGAATTATCAGAACTGTTTTATTGTTGTTACTAAGCCTGAAAGACAGGAGAACACAGGCTTGAGTGCTAGAGTATTAGTTGCATGCAACAGAGATTCCAAAACAAACAAAAAAAGTTACCAAACCTTTCCCCTCCTCCTTTTCACTCCCCTGCCCCCGTGCACCAAACACACAAATTAAGCCAACCTTTTATTTTCTCGAAGAGTTACATTCTCAGCCTTTGGCACGAAAATCAGGACTCTTATCTCCCTCCCTTGCTGAAGTCGGAGAGCACATCACTTTTTTAACAGTATTCAATACCCTATAAGATACCTTCCTTGTTCTCCTGTGTGTGTTTTATTAAATAAGTGAATTAATCTTCCCTGTTGTGGTCACTGTTCTTATGTCCATTTTAAACCTGACAAAAACTCTGGCTACAAAAGATATTAGAGCAATTGTAACCCTGATCTGTTACAGACAGGAAAAGGGAATCACAGTTAAATGCTACTGCACGATGTGCAGCACCAGGTTGTGGCGGAGGTGAAGAGAGAAGATTCAGCATGGAGATGGAGTAGGAAGGAAAAAGAAGGGCAGAGGCTCACAGCCTTCTTTGCGGCTTGCCTGTTATCTGGACGCCTATCCAGAATAAGAGAATAATAATTCATTTCATTGTAGCATTCTCCATTCTCTTTCCTATATGGGTCTAGTAAAAAAAAAAAAAAAAAATTCATTTTAACACTGGAATGACTTTTAGTTACATCCTTTTTAGAAAGTGTTTAAGTGTCAGTGAGTTACACTGACAGTCTTGTGCAGCTGTCAGAGCTGAACTCCAGAATCATGTACAGTGGGTTTCCTGCTAACTGTTCAAGGTTTACTCTTCTTTTGTCAGCTCCCACAGCATGCTTTTCCTTCTTCTACAGAAAACAAGTTTGAGTATTCAATACCCTATAAGATATCTTCCTTGTTCTCCTGAATAATATGTGTAAGAACACAATCAGATAAGAGATGCCTTTATCCCATTATCAACAAAAACTCTGAATATTCATTCACTTCTGAAATTACTTCCTGGTGAGGAGTAGCATTTACTTTAAAAAGAAAATAGTTTTCACACCTGACTGTAGTAAACGGATCCTACTCCATTAACCTTATCGTGCCCGGGAGAAAAAGTAGAAGAGCACTGAACCTTGCTTCCATCCTCTCTGCCAAATCTCTCCCTTTTCAGAGTGGGCTGTGCCTGACCTAGAAATGCGTTTTATTCAAACAGAGGATGGAGACTAAAAGTCTTTGTGTGGCACAGGTGAGAGGCAGGGAAAAATGTCGGAAAGGAGAGCTTCGTTTGGCCGCTCACTTGGAAAAAAAGCACAGCCACTTGAATGCCTATCAGTCAGAAACAGCCTGCGGGCACGTTGCTTCTTTTTGAATCTTTTATTTTCTTTGTTAGCTTTCAGCATCTTTTTCCCTTTCAGATATGCTGCTTAAAACAAACAAACAAAAACCCCTCAGACTCATAGCGATCCCTCCAGACACACAGATATTTGACACATGTGACAGAGAGGCACAGCCTTGAAAATGGACCAGACGAATGAAGTGGTGTATAGTCAATAACACAATACTCCCATACTCTCATATCTGAGCTGAATTCTAAAAACCAGCATTAGAGAAAGTAATGTTAACTTTCCTGTAATGAAGTAAACTAAACCTTCCCTAAAAGCCCTACCCTGAAGAAAAGAGGAGTGACTTTAAACAATGTATTCATAGAAGAACTGGATTATTTCATATTTGTTTCTTTGGTTAAGCAACTGATTCGTTCAGCACCATCTTTTTATTTGATTTATTTTGTGAACTGATTGAATACTCGGAATTCAGAGATCTCACTTCATTCTAAAATATCAGCTAAATCAACATGTCTTATTTCCTAAATGGATGAAAGTTTACTTATTTGTGCATCTCTTCAAGTAACTGTTCATTCAATTTTAAGAGAATCTACATTTGTACTTTTGCCAGTAGATTTCAACCATACCCTATCAACAGACTAGCAAACACAGAAGTTTACGATTTCACACACACGCATTTGCACAGCACCATAGTTACCACACATTTTTGGTTTGATATAAAACCTAGCAGAAGGTTAATGTAGGATGGACTCCCAAAAAAGTGAAGCTTAAAGACAGATTTGAAGTAGGAGGAGCTGTTGATCACATATGCCTGTTGTTAACTGATTTTATTCTTTTAAGCAGTGGCAGAGGGTAAGAAAAGAATGAATGTGTCAAAAACTATCGTGAGGAAGCTTAGAAACAGGATATTGTCTCTCCAGGTCTTTCATTTCCAATCATGGTGTAAGTGGAATACATCTTCCTTGCTTCAGAAATATATGCATGTAGAAAAAGTAAGCAAATGTAATTTACACTACTATATAAATATCATAATGTCTAATTTCTTCTTTCAGCTAAAAGAGGGAAACAAGTATATAGAATAACCTGAGTTGGAAGGGACTCACGGGGATCATCAAGTCCAATTTCTAGCTACACACAGGGCAATTTTAAAAGTTGAACCACATATTTAAGACCATTGTCCAAACTCTCCTTGAGCACTGACAGACTTGGGGCTTTGATCACTTCCATGGAGAGCTTGATACAGTGCTTGACCACTCTCTCAGTGATTAACTTTTTCCTAATATCCCATCTGAACTTCCCCTGACCCAGCTTAAACCATTGTCTCACATCCTATCACTGGACACCAGAGAGAACAGATGAGCATCTCCCTCTGCTCCCCATCTTGAGGAAGCTGTAGACAGCATTAAGGTCACCACTCAGTCTTTTCTCTACACTCAACATACCTAGTATGCTCAGCCGGTCCTCATAGGCCGTGCCCTCCAGTCCTTTCACCATCTTTGTTCCCCTCCTTTGGACACATTCTGATATTTTTATATCCCTCCCATATCATGGAGCCCAAAACTGCACACAGTACTCAAGGTGAGGCCACACCAATGCTGAGTATAGTCAGACAATCACTTCTTTCGACCCCTTAGCTATACTGTGCCTAATGCACCTCAGGGTAGGGTTGGCCATTCTGGCCACCAGGGCACACTGTTGACTCTCATTGAGCTTACCATCAACCTAACCCCCCAGATCCCTTTCTGCAGGGCTGCATTCCAGCCTCTTGTCCCCCATTCTACAAGCACATCCAGGATTACACCAAGTGCAGAATCCAGCATTTGTCGTTGTTAAATTTCACATGGTTGGTGATTGCTCAATGCTTCAGTCTACCAAGATCTCTCTGTAGGCCTCTCTACCCCTGAGGGAATCAACAGTTCCTCATAACTGCATAACTGCATTGTCAGCAAACTTACTTAGTGTGCACTGAACTCCTGTGTCCAGTTCATTGATAAAAACACCGAAGAGAACCGGTCCTAAAATTGATCCCTGAGGAACACCAACAGTGACTGGTCAGATGTTACCCCATTTACTACAATACTTGCAGCCCAACCTTTCAGCCAACTTTTTATCCATCATATTGTATAGATGTTTAGCTGTACACTTGTCCAGAAGGATACTGTAAGAGACAGTCCCAAAAGCTTTCTTAAAATCAAAAAAACCCACCCCATATTCACTACCTTCCCTTTGTCCACTAGGTGGGTAAACTTCTCATAAGAGGGTATTAAGTTAGTAATTAGGATTTTCCTGGACCTGTTAGTGTCTGCTGTATGATAGTCCCCGTTAATATCTGGGAAGTTGAAGCTGCCCATAAGGACAAGGGCAACTGATCTAGTGATTTCCCTTAATTCCTTATAGAATAATACATTGGTGTCACCGTACTAGATGATCAATCTACAGTAGACTCCCTCAAGAACATCTGCTTTATTAGTTTTTCCACTAGTCCTTACTCAGAGGCTCTCAAGCAAGTCATCCCTAACTGCAAGTGCTGTACAGTCCAACCCCTGCTTACATACAGCACTAACCCTCCCCCTCACCTGTCCTGCCTGTCTCTCCCGAAAAACCCATACAACACAGCACTCCGGTCACTGGACTTTTCCCACCAAGTCTCACTTACACCAGTGATGTTGGAGCTCTGGCACTGAACCAAAGCTACTAGTTCCTCTTGTTTATTCCTCATACTGTGTGCACTAGCACACAAACATTTCAGATGTGCTCCAGTGTATTTGGTACATCGCAGTGCAGCATGAAAACCCTCATTAGCACATCGTCCCTCAGGAGCCAGGCATTGATAAACTTGGTCTGCCTGTTTCTTTCAGTGTTATTCCTTACAACTGGGAGGCTGGAAGAGAATACTACCTGCGCTCCTAATCCCTTTTCCAATCTCCCCACGGCCCTGAAGTCTCTTTTGATCACCTTTGGACTTCTCATTGCATCTTCATTGGTACCCACATGAAAAAGCAATAGTGGAGGCCTGTACGAGGCTAGAAAGTCTCCTGATACCATCTTTAACCTGAATCCCAGGGAGGCAGTAAACTTCCCTAAAAGGCAGATCTGGTCAGCAGATCGGGCCCCGCTGTTTCCCTCAGAAGGGATTTACTTATAACCTGCCATTTTTTCTTCATACATGTGGCGGAGGATGTGGTTGTGATGTGGGGGATAGGCTGACCTGACCTCGGTGACTCCTCAAGCATGGATGGATCATCTTCAACCTCCTCATGTCCCTGTCTGTGCAACTCCAGAGCCTCATATCTGTTGTGTAAGAGCACCTGGGAAGGCAAGGTGGACAGGGAGGAACTTCTCCTGCTGTCCCAAGCAGGGACTTATTTCCATTCACCTCTGTCTCTGAAGTCACTGCCTTCTGCCTGGTGGGAAGAGGGTGCAGGATTCCCCTTGTCATGGCTTATGCCTAATTGACATTTCTATTCCAAGGAGGGCAGTTTGGTTCCACCAGTCAACCCCCTTCTTGGACTCCCAGATGCTCCTTAACCTGTTCAATTCCTCCCAAAGCTCAGCCACTGAGCGGAGCAGCTCTTCTACTTGGGCAGACCTCCCACAAAGAGTTCTCGCTGCTGCCTTCAGACACCAGTAGAAACCTTGGGCACACTCTGCAACTGGAGACCTACAGAGCTGCATGTTCCCTTGGGAGCTTTCTCTGGGTAGTGGCATCAGTCCCAGTATGTGCTAACACTACAGGGGACGTAGAGGACGTGGCTGTCTGTCAGGTATTCACCATCGCTTGAGTTCCCTGCGGGGGGATTATGATCAGTGGTGGGTGGTCTGACTGCTGAAGCCCACCTCCTGTCCACCCGCCTATCCCTCTTGAGGTTTAACTATTAACTGATATCTAGAAAGGTATTAAAAAATATATAAACTTAGTAATTTACACTGTTACAATTCAAATTAAGTTTTGTTTTTTTTTTAAATCTATGAATATAAATAACACTGAGTAACTAGAAAGTTTCAAATCAGATTACCAGAGCAGCCATTTGAAATCTTTCCCATGTAGGGACATATACCCTAAATCAGTAAAAAAGCATTTACCTCAAAGTGAAAAAAAATCACAGAAGCCAGTGCTTGCAGTATCTTGCCCTTTGAAAATCCAGTCATATGTGTATGTATTTAAACAAAAAAAACCCAAGAGATCCCCCTCTGCTCCTCACCCTCCAAAATCACATGCAAAACGGAAAAAGTGAGGAGCAACGACCACTCTTCACATAGCACTGTAATGACCAATCCTCAGCCAAGAACTAGTGCCTCTAAATTAAAAACCTTTTCAGACCGAGGGGCTGCGAAGGGTGTTTAACACCCCTTGTCCCACTCCTTGCAATCCTTTCCCTGCAGCCACCACTAGCAGCGGTGTGCCCCATCCCAGCCAGGCTACACTTTGGGATGACTGCACCTCCCAGGAAGCCATGGCAGAAAGGTCTGGTTTTGAGCCCCCCAACAGCGGGCAGAGAAAAGCACCCCAACAGCGGGGCTGCTGTGCAAAGGCAAGCACAGCCACCCCAGAGGGAACACGTTTACCGCAGGGGGAAAACCGCCCTTCCTTTGGGAATGGTATGCGTGTAAACATTTACCAACTGGATGAGGTCAGGTGCAATCCTGAGCTCAAAGAAAGGGAGCAGAGTACCGAAATCACAGTGTGTCCAAGTCAAAATGTCTAAGCCCAGAGGACGAGAGGGCAGGGTGACTGCCTCCTCAGGTGGCGGGTGCATCCCTGAGTGGTGCATACCCGCTCCCCGTCCCTTACACGCCGGGGGTGACAGTCACAAAATCACTCCAGCTCAGACGCCTGTTTTAGCAGATGACAGTCTGCAAGAACATAGCTTTTCATAGAAAGTGATTGCGCTCAGAAAAGTAAACACGTCAACCAGCCAGAAGTCAGGCAATTAATATTTGGAATAAATATTGGAAGTTATCACGGTGTCTCAGGCAAACACCATGAGCTGCATTCAGAAACATGTCTGGATAGTTCAAGGTGCGGATGGGTGAGGTTGCGTGCGGTCCTGACAAGTTTAAAAACTCCTGCCTGGCTCTCGCATCCTGCCCGACTGTTCTCTTTCTCTTTCTCCACGGAGGAAACAGCTCGAGCCTGCTCAGCCGCTGCTACCCGTTTCGGTCCCCAGGGAAAAGTGAGAACGTGACTGACAGGTGGGTCTGAAGCCGCAGGATCTTAAAAACGCTGGTCCCTGCTCAAACACTTGGGTGTAAAACTGCCCGCTGAGGCCCACTGACCCCAAGGACACCAAGTCCTCTGGGATGCGTGGCGCGGCGGCCGCCTCCGGCTGAGCCCCGCTTCCCGGCGGTTGCCATAGCAGTGAAAGGCAAACCTAGCAACAGGCGCACAAGCCTCCCAAGTACACAACTCCAAGCAACATTCTTTAAATAAATTAAATTATCCAGCCTGGCCTGTTGCTTCCCCCCACTCCACCCACCCACCCCCCACAAAAAAAAATTATAATGTGTTTCAAGAAGCTGTTAAGATTGTGCCGGTTTTATTCAGACACACGAGAGAAGGGATTTAATTACTGCTAAATTTAAAAGATAAGCGCTGTGCCGTGGCAAAATTAAGGTAGTTTGCAATAAGATTTACCTTTTGATATACCTTTTGTAAAAACTATTCTTCTGGCAGTTATTGACTATGTAAGTAGTTATGTTAAGCAACAGAAGGCAAAATAAGACTTTAGCTTTTATCTTAGACTGGCTTTGTCTTGTAACCCAGATTCCCTTCCCTGTGAAAAAATGTGGTTGTACGGCAGTTTGTTAGTTTCTCTTAGTATTGCAAGCAGAGATTATTTGTGCCTGTTAAAAATTAATCCCACTACAGCACAGGATCCTTACCTTCCATTTTCATGTGCTTATCAACATGATTATTCAATGCATATCTTAACTGACTGCAGTGTCTTCAGACGTGTATTAACTTCACTTCCAAAATTATTTATCTAGTTTTTGAGCTTCAAAAACTTGCATCTTAATATTTTCTCTCTGACACATAGTTAAAGAAAACCTACAGAGGAATGCTAAGAGCATAAAGCATTGGATTTCTGCAAATTTCACACAGTTTTATTTTACGTAATGTGAATACAGCCTTTTCATAAAAAGGGTATAAAGCCCTGTAGGCCAAATGGACGTGAAGGAGGCTTGAAGAAATAAATGAATGTTCCACTGTTATTGCCTTCTCTCCACTGAAGGGTTTTTCCCTGGCTCCAATTATTTTTTTCTGAACAAAACGTACTTACAGAAGGAACCCTTTGGGTAATCATTCTTTTCCTCTGAAATCACAGCTTCTAAATTGCGTGAAGATCACTGGAGGGATAATTCCAACAGAAATGTCCCACCAGGTTTTGCAAGTCACCTCTTCAGTTGAATTCAGGCTGGATGAAGTGGTTCCACTCGCTGCCCTGTGAAGTTTTGATGGGATTTATTTGACTTGTTTACCTGTTACGACAAATTACCTAGATAAATAAAACACTTCTCATCCAAGAGCCGGGAGGGAACCCAAGATGTTCTACCTTGTCCCTACGGAAAGCAAGCTAACATTCATCCACGTTAAATTACACACACACCAATTCAGAGAGAGGGGGTAAATTTCCCAAGTGCTGGTCTTTGGCTAAAGAGCAACGCTCCTTAGGCATGAGGATAAAAATAGGGTGGAGTGTAATACCTTTGTGTAAACACAAAATAAATTGCAATTATGTATTTTAGAGATTTATCATTAAAGTGAACTCACATTGGAATATTAATTCACGCTCCTGTAAGCCATCAAAACACAACCGCGAACCTCCCTACAACCGCAAGCCAGCACGCTCAAAGGCTGATTAGAAGCTTTTTGAAGGTTGTTGTTTTATTTGGTAGCTCCCCTGATGAATGCTGACTGTTCACATTCCTGTTGATATATCTGGAATCACAACTCTCATTAAATTGTTTCCATCTGCAATTGGTCTTTTCAGGGAAGGCGCCTTGAGTTAGAAACCCTGCCTCCCCCCACCCTTACTGCAGATAAATATCAGAATCAAGATAGTAACACTCATGGCAAGTCAAGTATACACAGAAATTATACCATCTGGCACAATTAGTCAGCCTGAGGGCTGGTTAATGAACTGTAATATACACAGTCGAGCATGCACGCTGCAGTTGCAGTTCTTTATGATGCCAGTGGACATGTAAATTTAGCAGGGGACACAAGTCTTGCTATTATATACAATTCGTTTTGGTTTTTTTTTAGTATGCACAAGTACTAGAACGGAAAGTTTTTTCTCCCAGACGTATCTGTATGCCTCTTGCTGTTTCTATAACAGCAAACAAATGAAGATTTTTGTTTTTATGTACTGTAGAAGCAGTAAAGGACATCTAGTTCAGACTGTGGTTTTGGTAGCTTGCAGCATAACACAGGCACAGACACACAGAAAATAATTTGGGGGATTCTACCATCAAACGGCGATTCAAACATCATCTGCTGTGCATCAAGAGTGACAAACGCCACCATCCTCTGCATCTCATTCTTCTCCATACACTAATTAACAGCGCCTGAGGAATCAGCACTAATATGGTCGTCCACCAAGAAAAGACGGCAGCTGTTAACTCCTCTCCACAGATACCATTACAGGCCCCCTATCATCCAACTGCCACTGAGAAAATTAACATCTTAAATGCGTCACTTCTTAGCTGCTCCTGCTAGCTCAGCTGTGGCAACATTTCTGTTAAAATCCTCTTCTTTTTCCAGGGCTTCAGTGCTCATTTACACAGAAATAGGTACTGCATGTGCTGTTGACTCTTCACCAAAAGTAAATTAAGAGTTAAAAAACCACACAAATTTTATCCAATTAACCATGCACACAACTGTCTTATTGATAGCACTAAATTAACTCGTATTCTTTTCCATAACCTCTGACATATAGTGCATGTACATCTGCATGCAAAGATACACGTATGTAACAAAAATCATATTTATTCAGCTTAATTAGATATTTATGCCTTGTCCTGGCACAGGATTTAATAACACAGCTTGTTTGTCTCAAGCAGCGTGCTTCCTCAAAAGGTACACAAATATTATGCAAGTATTTCTGGGCATAATTCAATACCTGCTCTCCTGCCGTTAAAACGTAGTTGTCTGAATCTAAGACCAAAAATACTATCAGTTTTGTTTACTGTTTCAACAGAGTCCTTCTCTCCTGAACTAGTGGCAGGGATGGCCACCTCTTTTGTAAACATACTCATATTCAACTCATACTCATATTCAACAACTTGGTGGCCAACATTAAAAGGGAAAAGAATTCTCCTCATGCCTCGTCTAGTGCTTTGTCCACTGTATGGTACTGTGTTATTTTCCTCAAAAGACTTTTTTTTCCTCTCAGCATTATGTAGCAAAAGGAGGAGGTGTGAAGAAAGAGTGAAAACCAAAGGAAAACATAGAGAAGGTCTATGAAAATTTAGGCTGGCAGGTCTAGAGGACTGTGCCAGCACATTTCACCTACTGGTACAGGTCAATACTCGTGCATGTATAAGTCGACATAATACAATGAAAACTCTGCAGAGTAGCTATAGCTACACATCTCCCCCACTTCTGCCCCCTTCTACAGCACTATGTCCTGTAACCCTCATCGTTATTTAACATAGTTTTCTCAATAGCACTTAAATGAAACTTGCCTGCTTGAGAGCGCTTCTTTGACTGAGTTTTTATACCTCGTTTAACACAAAGCCTGTCTCAAACAAAAGGTTTGTTTTTAACCTCCCCTCGGTAGATACTGAACTCCTCCATTTGGAAGCCTCAAAGAGTAAAGACACATCATCATGATTGAAAGTTTAGATTTGTCTTCTGAAGAAGCAACAAGAATTCAGCATCAAACACTTCTTCAGCAGTCAAAATCCTTCTTCCATATGTTGACTCCCCACAAGTTTTTCCTCGGAGATAACGTTGCTTCCCAGCACTTACGCTTAAAGTGAAGTCTTACAGAAGCAGCGCTCCGCCCGTATCACTATCCACTGCATTTATTTGCAGAAACATAATGGGTGAGTTATCCAGGCTCACCTCTGCATATCACCGCCAGGGAACTTCTTCAGTCTAAGAAGTACAGACCACTTCCACTCCTGCTCCCCAAAGGTACACTAAATCATCTTGCAGCCACAGCAGTTCAGACTGACTGCAGGTGGAATGCTGCTGCTGACTTACTGTAAAGCTTCACTCTGCACTTAGAGATCTGTAAATACACGATCAATGCTTCTGCTGTTCTCTGTGTGCCCCCTGATACCACCAAGGGAAATGTAAGTCTACTTCATAGACCCAAAGTTCTTTACTAATGGACAGACTACTTGTGTTGATGAATTTAGTGCAATTATTCATGTTAATAACCATAAGGAGATGAAAGAGATGAGAAAGAAGAGATTGCCATGGATAAAATTCAGGGCTGGCATAGTTTAAAGGTATATTTTATATGAAAAACAGAAGTTCCTTCATGAAGTACTTCACATGTTGAAAGTGGCGATGAGAATTCCTAAAATTTTCACTTTGAAAAGGAATCTCTACCTTCACACAAGATTAGAAAACTATTTTGAAACCTTGTGTAAGATAGTGTTGTCATCCCAGGGCCTTTGATGATAGTACATCTTTTAGAACTTGCTCTCTTCATACAACTAAAGGTGTGCTTAATTTCTCAGACTAGCCTAAATCTCAAGGATTCTATTTCAGATTGTCTTAGCCGCATTCAGTTTTTAACTGAAAATGTATCTGTCAAGGGGAAGTTTTAAGTCTGGTATGCAAAAGTTGAAAGCAAAGATTAAATGTTTGTGAAACAACTTTTCGAAACAGAGGTAGAAGTCTTTCATTCAACTGATTTTTGTCAGCTTCTGTGCAATATTTCTGCTGGCCTAGTAACACTGAAACATGATTAAAGTCTTATACTCTATATTGTGATTCTCTCAAGGGACCAGGAAATTTGAAATGGTCTGGGTACAGTTATCAAGGATGAACAAGACAGAATACTCCTTAGTTGCCTTGCTTCTTTGGATGCAGAGAGGCACTCATGTTTGATTGAACGGCATTTACAGGTCAAGACCTGAGTCTCGGTCCAAGTCCCTGTCACCTGATAATGGGGTGCATTTATGGGATATCATGGTTATGAACTGGGATTACTGAACACTTCAGCAGTGGGACATGAAAAAATAGACATTCACTAAAGCTTAAAAGAAATTGATCAGTTGTATGAGAGGAGTTAATTGAGTGTGGTTTTATCTGGTATCAATGGATTTGTGATGATATAAAATTATATTGACCGACCTTAAAGTCTTCCCTGATGTACTTTGGTTTGCCCCTCTGCTTTCTTCAACTTCCCTTGTTCTAGGGCCAGTTTCCAAATTCCTTGATATTCCTCATTTTATTAAGAACTATGGACTAACAAAACATAGTCCTTCCCTGCTATATAAACAGTCTTTCTGTTATATGTCGATACTGTTATAAGAATGGCTGCATGGGGTCAGGAAAACATCCCCCAAATTTAGTACCTTATCCAGGCAGAGAGGTAGAGTTGGTGCTGAGGAAAACCAGCTTAGGAAGCAAGGCATGCACAGAATGATCCTTCTTCTGGTGTACTCTCTAGGCTTTGGCAAACTAGCAGTTGCCGAACTGAAGGTTGCCTTCAAATCTTGTACGTTACAGCCACTAATGGATTTCTTCATGCAGCTACTGTATTCCTCTTTAATCCATTTACTGTTCTAGTTTTTACAACTTCTTAAAATAATATATTCCACTGTTTACTTATTAATGTATAAATGTATATTCACCACTGTTACATTATAAAAGAAAACAAAATCTTTTCAGCAACCTGGTTTATTTAAAAATAAAAGGAGTTAGACTGTTGAGTGGGTTTTGCTTTTTTTTTTTTTTTTTAATTTACCCAGCATGTGTTGTTGCCCATCAGAAGTACCAGATATTTAGATGCCCTGTCATTGCATTATGCCAGACCTGCCAGACTGAATGAACTTGTATGTTGTTCCACGCACTAAATGTCACTGACCTGTTTGGACACCAACCCAGAAGACTGCATAAACTGCTATAAGTATCTTTCAGGCTGTATTGTATCTCTGAGTCAAAGGGCAAGCACCACTTATGGATGCACTAAAGACTATTTCCTACTACGCTTTTATTTTTCCTGGAAGTATCCATTCAAGTCCTGACCCCCAGTGACCCTCATCAGCTCATAAAAGGCAGCTAAATCACAGCACAGGATTCAGTTGCATAGATGACACATTTGATCTGCTTTCTATGGATTTTTAGAAAGCAAAACTTTTTCCACAGTCACAGATATGGACTCACAGAAACAGCCTGCTGATGTATAAGCTTCCAATGCACAGCTGACAGGAAAATACATCCCTTTTGCAACTACTGAGATGAGCAAAAATGAATTGGAAAAATCAGCTTGCCATGAAACTATTTAAAGAGTGGAGATAGCTCAGCTAAGTATGAATAGTTTGTTCTTTTTTTCCAAAGAAATCTCCTTTATCTGCTACCTAATCTATCATAATTTCTCTTCTTGCTCTCCCTTTGTTAATTATGGGAGTTTCGTGTTTCGGATATGTCATCGGCAGCAATGGCATGGTCAACCTACAGATGACAAAGGGGAGGAAGCAGAAGGATCCCTCATATTTGAATAGGATTACGCTGGGAGAAGGAGCTTTATTTTTGTAAGAGCTATTTCCACATGATATCCTTCTCCTCCCTCCTTAAAGCTTCTGTCAAAAACATGCATCTGCAAACAAGACAGGTAATTTTGTTTCCAAGCTATTTGTTCCAGACAGATTGTCCTACTTCTTCTTTGTAATGGTCTGTGAAGCACTAAGACAAAGTTAATTGATAGCTAAATTATAGGTAGTTGCATTTAGAGGGTTAATTGCTTACTGCTTGCAACTACATTTGAAAAAAGCTAGAATTTGCATACCTACATTAAGATTTTAAATCAAATGATGGAAGAAAAGAACAAAAAAAGTGGTTTTTCTCTCTCAATTTCAAGCCCTCAGAAACAAACGCTACATCAATCTTTTTCACAAGAATCAGAACAAATCTCTCCTGCTGCTTGCCAGTCTTTATATGACACTGGAAATTATTCAGCCTCATCTCTGAGGTTTGCTCTGAGATAGTAAGAGAGAGAGGCACTTGGCAGCAGCTGTTAACCCACCTGCAGAGACAACTTCTGTCTCATTTCATCTACTGAATTGCTCAAGCCACCAGACTAATGTTTACTTGTTCACAATTAAAGGCACCACATGGCCCTCTGGGACCGTGCAAGAAAGGAATGTCAGAGCTTTCAGGGCCTGAAATCCAAGCTGTTCTCCCTGTTTAAATATTGGGCAGCTATTAAGACGGAGCATATCCTGGAATGCCAAAATGGCTCACCCAGGCAGCAATAAACCCTCACCGACAGAGTATACACAACCACTCAATGCTAACAGCTGTTTCTGTACTGGAAACCCTAAATTGCATGTTTACCGGCATTCTGATTTATGATCATCTTCATAGGAAATAACCACTGAAATACCTACGTTCAATACAAAAAGCTGTATTTTAGAAGACTAATTTCCCTGAGAAGTAGATAATGTTAAAAAAATAGCATATATTGACATGTATTAGGACAAACTGACACTCACCTCCTCTTAACTATTATGTCCTTGGAAATTACTTCTGGTAACAGTTACGTTTTTCCTTCTAGACAGCTAAAGGTGAGAATAATTCAGAAAAGTAGACACATTCAGTACTGACAGCCAGCATGTTAGCAAGAAGCTTTGCAATGTATTTGTCCGTCGGTGTCCCTTGATAGCAATTATGACTACCGAATATCGACTATTTTTACCCCGTCATAAGCAAGCCAACAATAGCACTAGACAAACAAATGAGCCTTTTTTACATTAATGGGATGGACACCACACTGAAAAAGAGACACACGGAAAGGGTTTCTGCCTGAATTCCAGCCTGAAGTGAAAATAAGGTAACAAAGCTAAGAAAGAGGCCTGCAAAAGCTAAGAGTAGTCGGCAGCTTTAATTACATTATTTTGTTTACCAGAAAACATTAATTGCCATGCATTTTATCTACTCGTGAAACCCCAGAAAGCCAAAACCCATTTTCACTCTGGCGGCCCAAGGAAATGGAACTTGAGTGAGTTTTGCATTGCTCTTATTGGGCTGTTTCAGCCCAGCGTAGAAGAGGGGTAGGAGTTCCCAAGGCATGAAGGTCCACCCACTTTATGATAGACAACAAGCAGCCTCAAAAACAAGACAGGTCCAAACTATCGTCTTCATGGATGAAAGAACAGAAGCCTCAGCAATTTCTCAGTTAATTTTATCTGAGCATCCCCAGAGTCAACACACAGCATACACACAAGTCCAAAGCAGCCAAATCCAGAGCTGTTTTCTGTCCAGCCGGACAGAGGAATGGGCTGGAAGAGTCACGGTGGAGGGATACCATGTCCCTAGGAGGGAGGCAGCTGAGAAGGCAATAAAAAAAAAGGATCTGAAGTAACAGCTGTAGGGATGAGGAGCACAAACCTGCAGGAGACTCAAGTTCATCAGTCAACCTGCTCACGGAGCAGCCTCTTCTGCCTCCTTGATAGATGCCGCCTCCTAAACACTAGTAATTTCAGCTTCCTAAAGCAAAGGATCTTTTCCCTTTTACTACAGCCAATTCAGTCAACATGGGCTGGAGAATATTGATAACTGCTCCCATTCTATTTTATTTAGTTCGCCTATTCCCTAATTTATAGTTAAGCACAAATCCAGCCTGCTAAAAAACCCAACAATTTCACCTATTGCGTTTAGGAGTTTTTCTGTGAGTACGACATGCAGAACTGAGCTATTTTTTGATCCTTAGTACAAATGAACTTCCAAAACCAAAACATACAATTATGGTATAAGCAACATATTCTTTCAAAGTACATGAAATTGAATAGGGGAAGCTGTGCTGAGGAGCTGAGGACCAGCCTCTATTTTGAGCAGGAACTAAGTTGTAAATCTTTTGTCTAATCTTAAGCCAGCTCAGCATTGTGTAAAAGATAGATGTTGACAAAGGCTGCAAAGTATTATTTCTAGGTATACTATTTACTGTTTGATATCTAAATACTAAGCTGTTGGAGGATGAGTTAGCCATTTGGTGAGGGTAATCCAAGAACACTGGCAAGATAACCCAACATCTAGATTTCTTGGTATCTTGTCCCGTACTTTAGTGTAGATTTAGTAAGCTGCTCTCACAGAAGACACTATTTACCAGCTTTTGTCAGTTTGTTCTATGTAGGGCAGGCTCATATATCTGTTGTATGAGAATATCCTCTACAAGACTAAGGCAACCACGAACTCTTGGCTTTTTGCTGAGTGACACAGGTTATCAAGAAGAATTTTTTGTTGCACAATGAAGTGACTAACAGTCCTTCGAGTTTCTACTGCTCCCTCACTCAGTCAGTTGTCTGCCATAATATAGCTTATGTGTTAATTGACACTTAGGCAATTTCTAAATTGGGCTGCAGAAAGAAAAAGAACATAAGAAGAAATCAGATTACACACAGACATACATTAAAGCATTTTGTGCCTTTAAATATATACTAGCATTTCTAGTCAACCAAATTGCTGCTTTTGAGTAGTTAACGTTTTGAAAGTCTGCTTATCAGCTCAAACTTGCCAGCTTTTGTTCGTGATTTCTAATGTGGCTAATAAGCCTTTTCTCAGAAGCAAAGCCTTCCCTCCATTTTGCAAATATCAACCGGTACTTTTTACATTTGATTCCCATAATAGCAAGTGATTAGATATGCTTAGACATACCGGTCTATAGAAAACCAAACCAAAACAACATTTCTCTTTTTAAATAACTATTTGTTGATCTCTAAATTGTTCAATGAGTCATCCATCTCCTGTCACTCTACCCTGGTTGCTACCTCAAGAACACTTCTGCCTGCTCACCCTGCCTGCCCTGAAATACAAACCAAAGGGCCTTCCTCCTGCTGCCCCTCTTTGCCACTGCCCATATCTGCCCGTTTTCATCAGGGTGCCACACTCACTGCTTCCAGGACCACTACCTACCCCTGAAGCCCCATCTTCAGTCTCAGTCTGAGAAAGGCACAAGAGCAGCGAGTTCCACCCATGGACATTCTTCTAGACAGCATACACTTTCTTTTTTTCCCCCAAAATATTTTTTTTTCTGTTTTATAATAGAAGAAGGACAAAATATTTTCTATTTTCTCCTTGGGTGTCTTTTTGCAAACTGAAAAAAATGACCACATGGGATTTCATAGTTCTAGCTTCTAAGTTCAGGTTTCCAAAATACTTCACATTCAAATCCCTAAAATTATTTCCTGGCACCTAAATAACTATTTTCCCCATCTTTCGCAGAGGACACAGAGGCAATCAGTGCCAGAAACAAACAAACAAACAATAAAAACAACACTCCTGACTGCCAGTTCTTTCATGCTCCTTGTCCGGCGGCTAGGGCAAGTAAAAGTCAGCATTCTTAAATGTGTTTGTGAATGTGCACGCAGTAAATTTTGACAATAAGGATTTCCCAGAAAACTGAAGGACAGTAAAATATGCACTAGTTGATGCCATAGTGAGAAAACTCCCCTGTGATTTCTGCATTGAAGTAAGAGAGAAACACTGTTTCTGAGAGAAATGGTTCATTTAAAAAAATGAATACGCTGTTATTAAGAATTTTATTTCACTTTTCATATGCAACTTGCATAGCTCTTATGCAAGAGATGATGCAGTTTTTGTACTTATTAAATACATCTTAGTATAAATATTCAGCCTTTTGGGAAAAGTTTTTATTGCAGAGACTATGTATTCACTAAATTGCATTGGGAGTAGCTGAGGAAATGAATCACCTAAGATTGATGCTCTCTATCTTTGGAGTAGCTTATGCTGGATCTTATCTGGAAACACTGATGTATAAGGTCATTTAGCTTTATAAGAAAGTATTTTTTTAATCTGATGGACAAGTTCTGTGGGCTTTAGACTGAGATTATAAAAATGCTGAGCAGTAACTTATTTTCTTAATAAGCAAGGCAAATGAGTGTTTATTAACTTACCTATAATCATAACAGGCAGACACTTCAGTGTTGATTTTGTAGAGACTTTTAATTAAAAGCAATAATAGAATTTAATGAATAATGAAGTTATCTGTACACTTCTATGCCTGAGTACAAGATAAAGATGTCCAAGTCAGATAAAAGCATATCTGAGGATTCATAGTTGGTGAGAAGTGAACAGAGGCCTAAGAAATTACTTACACCTGAAATGAACAAAAACCACAGCCAAGGGTTATAAAAAAATACACTGTGGACTTTTTTATTCATGATTTAGCTGTGTTTGGGTATGGTTTATACTTACAATTTTGTTTATTGTTGTTGCATACATCCTTGTCACTGAAAAGGAATTAAGAACGCATCCCCACTATTAGCTCTTTTCTTAATAGCTTACAACCCTGTAAATGTTATCATTTTGAAATCTCCATTTTGTATTTAAGAAGTCTCTCACAGATGGTCTTACATTGGTTACTTTTAGATAGTAGATCAGTATTTAAGCAATAGGAACATCGCACATTAATGAAAAGTAAAAGCAGAACATCTATTATCAACTTAAAGGTTTAAATTCTATAATTTTCAATTAAATTGGAATTTTAAAATCCTGTGATTGTATTTGCAGGGAGATTTACCTTAAAAATAATGCGTAGAAAAGATTTTTTTGAGCTGGACTCATAATTTTGGTCAAAACTTATACTGGTACTCTGAAACTGATTGGAACCATTCATCACTCATCATTGCCCGATTTAGTTGGGCTTTGTTGCTGCAGGACTTAGAAAAAGATCACCTTCCCTTAAAGCTGGGGTTAAAAAGCAACAAAATGGGCAAAAAAAGGAATGGGAGAAGGATTCTGATGCAAGATGCCTTTATGCGGGTAGCCTGCTGGGCAGCCACAGGAGCTGAGCCGTTCTGTCTTCCACTAAGCAGGGAGAACATTTCCTACAGCAGTCATCCACAGAGCTAAGTACTTCCACATGCACTCAACATTATTACAAAACTCCTCAGTTGTCTTCAGCAATAGTTCATTTTTATGTATGTTTCAGTGTTCTCTAGTCTCCTAACAACAGAAATCTCAGGGGGAACAATGTGGGCTTTTCTTCATTTACCGCCCTTGTGAAATCCCCGCCCTGATGCTCAGAGAGATACGTCTACACGAGCATCAGAAATAGAGCCTGATATTTTGTCGCAAAATGAAACACTCTTCCTCTCGCCCTCCCAATATTTATCTATTGATCAGCAAAACGCAACATCGTTCGGCGTGCATTTTCAGGGAAAAATGAAGCTGTGCTGAATGCATGCCCTCGGCTACATATCCTTGCCATCTAAATGCTTAGGAAACTGGCATATCTCTGTCCACAGCGTTGAAGACCTGGCTTTCTGATGCAGCTTCTTTGATGGGTAAGATGGCACTGCCAAATTCTGAAATTCGAAGTGCTAGTGGCCAGACTAGCTGTTGTTTACTTTTTCCTCCTGTACAGCATTGACACAACCGTCACCCTTTTGTGTTGCAACTAAAAAAGTTTTCAAGAGTTACTTTCAGAAGTTAAGACGAGAGAATCCCAAATGTCACCACTACTCGGGTCTGTAGTAGACAGCTTTCCTGGGTAAGAAGGGAGCACAGGAATTAGACAGCAAAGTGCCTCTCTGAAGTCACTGGTCCTCATGCGGGCTGTTGTCAGCCGCAATTCCAGCATGACGCACCGTTACAAAGCACCCTTCTTCCAAAGAGACAAACCATCTGTCCAGAGTCTCAGACCCAAGCCTCCCTTGCCTTGCTCTACTACAAAGAAATCAAAGTCCCAACGCGATTTAGAAAAACAATTCCTGGTGCAGGATTAGCAAGCGCTTTTGCAGTAGCAGTAAGCATTAAAGGGCTGGCTGGTGTCCCATAGAAAGCACCATTATTCAGCCTAGTTCAGCACAATTCTGCTTGTATAACACATATTCAACTGTATTTTTGTTCCCACATTTCTTCATTACTGGCAACATTAGCATGAGAACAGGACCTCTGTCAGTTAGAACTGTATGAAAGTTTACAGATTTTCCTCACGGGGCATCATGCAAGTATTGTCTTTGATTTTATTCTAATTTATTCTGAGTCTGCTCAAGTTTTGCTTTGAATTCCCAGTCAACTTCATTGAAACTAACAATGTCAACCAATATGGCAAAAATCCCACAACAGTGCATGCCTTTTCATCTATTTTGCTGTAAAACAATGTCACAAAATTCCTGAAAGGTCCTCCTGTCTTTCAGGATAGGCCCATCAAATCAATTAGTGCCCATAGTAAACGTCACCTGCCCGTTTAACAGGTGGAACCTGATTTCTGTCCCAGGACCTTCAAAGGGAAAAAAAGAGCTCAGGCAGTGAGCTTTGGTTATCTGTAGAGATGGCACTAAAAAGTCAGAAGCGCTCAGCTGACGTTTTAGTTCACTCTTAAACACAAAGCCTGTAATTCCTGCCTGTTCATAAATATTTAGAAACAAGAACTGACAGGTAAAATGACAATCTCCGTATGCCGAGTATCACCTAATTCCTAGTTTTCTGACACAATTATTGGTATATCTCACTGGTTTGTTGTTGTATTTTCAAGTGGAGATTTGAATTCAGGTGAGTATAGATAGCTGTACTAGGGTCACACTTCAAGGTTCAGGCATGTATCTGGGAATGCAGAAAGCGAAAGGGAAGTCTTATTAATCAAAAATGTATTGGAAGGGAAAGCCTATCTGCCCTAAACAAGGACTATCAAGTAGGACATAGCTTGCCCTGCTCATTATGTTTTCTATTCCCTTCTGACTGAAAAAGGATTTAAAAAAAAAAAAATTGTTTAGCAGTACTGTTTTCTGTTCTATGATAGAGCTGAAATAATTGCCTAAACAGTGTAATTGGAGAACATGACAACAAAGGAGGAAAATAAATTTAAAAACCAGAAGGGACTAACACACTGAATAATATGCAATTTTTATTATTTTTTAAGAAACTTTTTTTTTTATCGGTTAGTCTGTCTTTAAGGCACTGCAACGGAGAAGATAGCCCTGCAGTGCAACTGCACTCAAATCAGGTGTGAATTTAGCACCTCGCAAGAGAACTCCCTGCAGCCTGACTTGTGCCCTCCTTGCTGGGGATGCCAATGTGCCCACCAGGGCCACAGGTGGGGCCATGGCTAAAGAGTTAACACCACCGATTTGTCTCCTCTTTCAGACTGCTGTCTGGGACTATTCTGAAGATGAGAAAGCTCACTACAATTCACAGAGAGGAATTAACATAGCAATTACAAATGCTGCTTTTGGTTCTGCTCTACATTTAAGGCCAGCTGACAAGTACAAGATACATAAATTAAAAAGAGAAGGAACAAATGTTTCCTTGGGATATTGTGCTGTGCGTGTTTTCCTAAAAAACTTGAAAACGTGAAAATTGTTTTCCTAAAAACATGCAGACATCATCTGCTCAAAGAAATGAACACCTCTCTTGTAAAGAAAGCATTCATTCTCTACTTAGCACCTCATAATTTCACAGTTGTGCATTATATAAATATTTGGACTAATGTAAATAGTTATAATCACAACATGGTTAAGTAACACATAGGGCATTCCAACGAGTTCACATAAGTAGGCAAAGTTTTGACTATTGTTTTTATGTTTTGTATTAAACCCTTCAGGCTAGTTGCTTGAAACGCTGTCATTTCTGAAGTTCACCAGATTTCATAAAAAATTCCTACATTAAAAGAAAAATTCATTGAAATCCTGGAGAAAAATCTTCCAATTGTTTAAAGAGAAATCCTAAGAAAATTTTTACTAACCTATTGACCCAATTCTGGAACACGTAAAACTACACCCCAATATTTAAGGTTTCTGAAAAGTTTGCTCAAACAGAAGGAGATATAACTGTGACTACTGATTTCGTATTGGTCCCCAGCTGTGATATTCTTTTAGTCAAAAAAAAGTGTACCAAAGAAGGTGTCACTCATAACTGGTCACAACAAAATTTGAATATTTGATGTTTTACTTAACATTCCTTAGAAACTAGAATTTCATCCTTTCTTGTAGCAGGAATTTCTCACAATAACGGGGCTGTAATGCATCTTTTGAAAAGGAAAATATAAATAGAACAATGAGAAAATGAGCTTCTGTTTCAAACAGTTGAAATCTGGGAAGACTATGGACTGAGAGTCCTCTTTCTAAGATCCAAACAGAGGCACATCACAGAACCATAGTGTTTTATACATAGCATTTCAGATTCTCAGCAGTAGCGAGGATAAAGTACTACACTGATATTTTATACCAACTGGTAGAGTTGGATTTGAGTGAGGTTTTTTTCCAAAGGTCAGCACTGCATATTTGCCTATTTAAAAACACTATCTCCATCTGAATTTCTGAATAAGCATGTCCACCTTGGTTGAAGTCAGCAGAGACAGGTTGGACAGAAAAGGCGGCGTTATATAAGGTTGGAATACCACGTTTCATAAGACAAGGGAAGGAAAAAAATGTTATCTATCCTAAAAGTGAAGTAGTAAGACAACAGGTGAGAGTCTCAAGTAAAAGAGATAAACTTACTTTATCTATTAGTACATAGGATATATTTGGAGCAGCCCACTTATGAGACTGCTACGCAAATGAGACAAAAGTCAAGGGCTATCACTTTGTTGAGTTTAATGAAAACCACACCATTTTTTGATAAATATCACTTGGAGAAACACTTAGGGAATACTTAGCTATCTGCAATGCTTTCTGGGCATTGCCTGCCTCTCCCACTCTGTGCATTCACTGATGCACTGCATTAAGCAAATGTCTTTTCTAAGTAGTTTTTCTGATAAAAAAAAAATAATAAAGTTTTAACTTCACCAGCTAATGATTTTTTACCTTTACATTTGTGCATCATACACATATGTTTAAATCCAGGGTACAAAAACATCACCCCTCCAGCCCAGCACCCTAAGGAGATGGTGTTGTGAAGAGGGGCAGGATACTGACCCTTCACTACACCGTCATCCTCAAGTGGCAAAATACCTTCATGCCACCAGCAGTCACAGCAAGGAAGCTGAGGCAGGAAAGGCCAACCGTATCACAGAGAAGACAATGATTTTGTGAGGCCTTGGATGTTTTCCTGGAGGCCAAGCTGCTCCCAAAATATATGCAGGGTCAAAATAACTGTATTTTGGGCATTTTTCTGGGTTCAAAAAGCATGTATGTTACCCATGTTCATGTTGTCCATGAGACAATTTACAAGACCTTCAGCTTTGTGAGTGTCACAATGTCAAATATTAAAATTTGTCATAATGGCAGAATTCTTTCATGAGCAATTTTAGGAAGAAGAAAAGGAAATTCTTCAAGTGCATGACAGTGGCCAACTTTTGGGGCTTCCTGGGGTACGACTATTTCTACCTGTATAGGACTGGTGATTTTTTTTCTGTGAAAGTCAGGGTCTGTAGATTAGGGGCAATATATTTGATTAAATTGGGTAATAATACCAGAACAAGTAGATAGGCTTTCACCAAGCAAACCTGTTCTTCAAGTCTGTAAGAGCAGCAGTGGTTAACTGAAAAATAAATACCACCTGAGAACAAACATCTACACGTCAATCAAAGAAACAATTGGTCCAAACAATAGAAATGTGAAAGCGCTCAAACACTTTCATGGGGAACTTAACCCACCTGTAGTACAGGGGTGCTACAAGTGTTTACCATGAGCGTGTTGACTTATTTACACAGTACAAATACATTTACAGCTTGACACATAATTGGCTGAATAATCACAAAATAAGGATATTTCTATCAAAATCTCAGTAAATTTATTTTAGTTATACAGTTATCTTGTCTGTATCATGCAATTATCTAGAAAAAACAAGGCTTTAGCCAAGCAGCGTAAACACCACTAGGTGGGTTAATTATACCTTGATTCAGGATTGTTTTTTTTAATTGGATAACACAGATCTGATTACAGTTGCAAGTTAAAATACTTAAAATCAACCACACACAATTAGGTAATCTTCAAAACTTCTTTAGTATTCCATCGGCAGCCTCTTACCAAATTTCATCTATTATTCTGGTGAAGGATAGCCTACTGGTTGGGATAAATGACATATCAGCTTTACTAGTGAAAAAAGTTGGGTCATTTCTGACTTTGGAGGTGGACAGTCAGCAGGTCAATAAAAACCATAATAAAAATAATAGAACAGTAATACACCTACACAAAGAAATGCATTTATGCACTCATTCTAAACCCCACAAGTTTCAGAAATTGTGAGCGAAACAAAATATTAGAAAATTTCACGAAAAAGGTATTCTCAGTGGAAGTATGTGTTTCAGCCCAAAGCTGCTTTGAGTTGCTGATTGCTAGTTTCACAAAGCTAATAAAAAAATTAAATGAAAATCATGTTTTGAGCCTCCCTTTTAAATGAGGAGAAAGCCATAATTCTCTTCTTACCCATGCATGATCAGACAGCAGCCTTGTCTGACCTTCCAAGTACCCACCTATGCTTTCCAACCAACACTTTCTGAAATCAAGATCCAACAAAGCAGGGATGGTTCCTACAATGCCATGCTACAGAAATTCCAGAATCTCCAAAGTAAACAAAGACACTAACAGCACACTTATTTCTACAAGATTTTGAAATATAATGAATCTCTAGCTAGGTAAAAAGTAATTTCAGAGCCAGAGAGTCACCTTTTTCCCGTTTCTGGTCATACATCAAGTGTCCTCGAGAATCAGTTATTTCCTGCACCTCACTGTAGCGGAAGAACACGTATGCTACATGCTCAGAAGTAAGACTAGAGAAAATACAACCCTACAGGGACTGTGCAGTCCTCAGCCCAAGATTTTTCCTGTCACAGCTGACAGGAAAGTTTTACGTACCCATCATCTGACTTGTCAAAAAGATAAGTTTAATCTCTCAGTGGAGTTTCAGGTAGTCTGAAAATACTTTGACCTTTAAGTCTCTATTTTTAGTAGGGAAGGGTTAGAAATTTAACAAGAAGAAAAGGCTCTGCCTATATTAGTAAATCAAACATACCCAGGAACATAAATTAAACATACCAGCAGGCATAAAAGAGCCTAGAGTTATGCTGGAAATCTCCCTTTGGCTCCAAGTCTCACTGAATACCTGCGGAAAATGGCCCTGCCCATGCTCACTTCTGAGCTGTGACAGTAAATTTTTGCAAGACAGTGCTAGTTGTTAAGTGCCAAAATCATACCAAGGAACAGTCTGTCAGTTTTCTAGTACAGACGATGAATCACAATTTACTGTAGTAGACGCAGACCAGGCTTATTAACTGACTTTCTTGTTGCAGGCACTGGCTGAGCAGGCTACCGATGCTGCGGCAGCATTGGGCAAGGAAAACCCACCTAAGCTATAGGTCTGAGTAGCCCAGTAGAGTCTGCCTAAATTTGTGTCCCTGGTTCAGTACTGCTCTGGAATTCAGTTTCAGCCACCACACAAGACTTTTTGTCTTTGAAATAACCACAAGGCACACATCAAAGGTACCATTTAATTAGGACTGCTGCACTTGAAGGTTTATTATTAATTGCATAGATGTTGGCAAGTTTTAGATTATGTAACGGTCCTTGCTACCCTAACAGTGGAACTACGCAAGCCTGTCAGGCTCAGTGCAATACTAATGTATCTGAAGGGAAAAGAGGTATGTAGCAATAGTGGAGGGAGATGATGCCATACTATCTTGACTTATGTCATGGTTTAACCCCAGTCAGCAACTAAACACCACGCAGCCACTCGCTTACTCCCTGTGGGATGGGATGGGGGAGAGAATCAGAACAGTAAAAGTGAGAAATCTCGTGGGTTGAGATAAAAACAGTTTAATAAGTAAAGCAAAAGCCACGCACATAAGCAAAGCAAACCAAGGAATTCATTCACCGCTTTCCACAGGCAGGCAGGTGTTCAGCCATCTCCAGGAAAGCAGGGCTCCATCACGCGTAATGGTCACTTGGGAAGACAAACATCATCACTCCCCCTGTTCCTTCTTCTTCCCTCAGTTTTCTGTGCTGAGCATTATGTCATATGGCATGGAATATCCCTTTGACCAGTTGGGGTCAGCTGTTCCGGCTGTGTCCCCTCCCAACTTCTTGTGCACTCCCAGCCTGCTCGCCAACAGGGCAGTGTGAGGACCAGAAAAGGCCTTGACACTGTAAGCACTGCTCAGCAATAACAAAAATATCCCTGTCTTATCAACGCCATTTTCAGCACAAATCCAAAACAAAACCCCGTACTAGCTACTATGAAGAAAGTTAACTCTACCCCAGCCAAAACCAGCATAATTTACTATACATCCTATAGAACACGAGTCCCAGCCCTTACTGGTCCCATTTCACTACTCAGACAGCCCAGCTGCCTCCAAGAGTATACCATGTATTAACTCAGCTGGATTTCAGGACAATACGTCCATTTCAGGAACATCACTACATTACAAAGATCTCATTACATCACCTGAATGCTCAACGATCAGAGCTGAGAGGGCAGCTCAAGCAGCTGAGTGCTCAGAGTGCTCTGCTAGGGCAGGGAATACTAATGGTCCAGATGGACAATTACACTCTGAATCAATTAGAACTCATGTTATTCCAAGTCCTACGTCCATCCAGCATAGTACAGAACCTAATGCCTAAATGCCCATCAACATCTTTTTTCTGCTCCCAGTCACACTGTTAACATCACACAGAAGTATGTTGCTTCAAACTACAGTGCTAGGCTTGTTACCAAACCTGGTGTCTGGTTTGATCACATCCAGACTGACACAACATTCCTTTCAGATCACCTTGCAAATATTTATGTCTGTATTTTTTATTATGTAGCAATTATATCACAGATGACATCTCAAGCACTAGCCTCCACTGTCACTACGAATCAGCAAGACTACAGAAAACAGTGTTTGGCCTAGCCCGGGCCTTTGACCTGATCTCTACCATTTTTTCCAGTGGGGTACAGACACCAGCCAGCAGCACAGACGTACAAGACGACAACAGAGATTGTCAGAGACAACAAGAAGCAGCAGCAAATGCCCGCCGTTGAAAATCAGTGCCTGCTGTCAAGAGAATTTAACCAGAACTGCAGATAAAGCAGTCAGACCTTTGCAGCAGACAAGTGCAGAGGCATTGGTGTACTGCTTACAAGACCTCCCAGCAGAAAGTCATACCTGTATTCATACGCATAAGATAAGCCGCAGGTGGTGCAACAAGACTCTAGAAAGAGAAGAGAGCTTTAGAACATTGTATTCAATCCAGATGATCCCTTCCCATGTCAATTTGCCAGGTCAGCTCTGCAGGAATACCCCATGAGTACTGCTTTATATCATCAATTCAAAAGGGGAGGCATACCCTTACTCAGCACCCACCGACACTGCGCCAGGCCACCTTTGGAGCCTTGCTAGTACCAAGGTGAGTAAGAGATCCTCTACAGCCAAGTTAACATTTTCAGAGAAATTCTACCAACTGCAGCCAAAAAAGGTGGCAGGCAATAGTGCTTCCTGTAGATTAATTTCGTGCCTGCCACCTCCAGGCACCAATAACAGGGTAACTCATGCATCTGGGCTCCTCATCTCTCTTGTGAAACCACCTACCCGGTGGCAGCTTCTCTGGAACAGCTTCAGAAAGCATGTGTCAGCTAGGACCTACTGCATCATCTTCACCATGGCTGGCCTAGCGAAGGCTTTAAGAGAAAGCAAGGGACATTATAGCCAACACGTAGACATTTAGTAATGTGGATATGAAGAAGGTTACAGGCTTTACATGCAACAGGCATAGGCTTAGAAAATGTGCCCAGCTGGGGCTTCGTTTCTTAAAAGATGCCCAGGGTATCTAAACCTCCTTACTTCAAGGTAATACTAGGATCAAGAACCTATCACCAGACATTGCCATGAGGGAGTCTTAACTGTCATGAAATACTGCAGTGGGCTTGTAAAAGAGGAAAATCTTTCCACTTTCACAGAAAATAAAGGAGAACCTTGAGCTGGCTCTGCGTCCAGTTATTGCAAGAAGCAAGGTTACCAGTAATCATGTGTAGTGCCACGGCCAGTGTTTTTAAAACTCCTCAGTCCATCCCCAAAGCAACCATATTTCACTGACTATAGACAGAACAGCATTCAGCATTTTTTCCTTCAGAAAGAATGAATTCACATCTTCCGTCAAGAAGATTAAGTGAAGATAGGCAGATGAGACTTCAGCGTAGCAAGATTTCAAATGACAAGCTACTTCTGCCTTAAAACTAAATACCTCTTTCTTTGGGACTTAAGTAAGGATGACATAGCTAAACAGAAAAGTCAGTACAGAAATCTTAATCTATCCAGGGACTGTTACTTGTTTTACAAGCGTCATTATTTCAACCACAATAATATTACAGTCTATTAGAAGTAGTACATGCTAATATTGATACAGTGATTCTTCAGTAGAACAAACAAAAAGCAAGAACATACAGTGAGCTATTCAGATTGGCCCCAGCTGTCTAAGGCAAGGTGGGAATATAACATTGCTTAAGAAACGTTAAGAAAAAGTCTGAATTTCTGAGTGTAAAGCTCAGCTTAAGAAATGATGCAGCATGTGAGTTAATGACGACATTACCCAGTGATAGGGTTGTTAATTTATGATTAATTTCACAACAACTTTTGGCAATATATCAACAAGCCTAGAAGGTGGGCTTTGGGATTACTAAGGTGGTGTTAGTTGTTGTTTGTTTTTTTTTTTTCTGTTTTGACTAAGTGAGCATTTTATCAACTTGATTCATGTATCTAAAATAGTAGCTACCAGGTGCACTTTAATTTCATGACAACAGATGCCCACTAATAATCATTACTGAAGAAAACAAAAGTCACAGTTAACCTTTAAATTTTTTTAAAATATTAGAATTCATCTGCGATGTGTTTAACTTCAGATATAGGTTTATGTAAAGCAAAGTATTTAATAACTTTAGCAAGCCTCTATATCAGAGCCAAGAAACACATACCACATCACCGTCAAGAAAGACGCAAAGGCAATAGGGTGGTTTTGGTTTACTGTAAACACAAAAGCAGCTTATGATTATTAGCTGTCCATGCCTGTATATACATAGTCATGACAGTTAGCAGAAACACTACAGCTTCCCCCAGATAGCATGTATTTCAATGTGAGAAGTCTCCCCAAGAAACAACTGTTATTTTTAATTCTGTGTTTTCCAGTAAAATTAAGTTAAACACGTGTACAGTTACACAATAGAGAAGGAAGCAGAAAAGTATGGGGATTATGCTGGCTTTCTTTGTTAAAAAAAACGCAAACATTAGAACAAATTTTGTAACATACCCTATCATACTTTATTTTTCCACATGACATAGACAAAAAGAAAACCACAACCAAGATAACAAGGTCGATCGGACTTAACTTGTTTGAAGAGTTGTGTAGCAGAGATTACCAGGCTTGTTTTACTAAAGGGTACTACTAAATAAAACTACTGCTTAAAAAGAAATTAAAATAAATTAGACATTATTGTATTTGAACCCTTGTCCTTCAACTACTAGAAAACATGTTGCTGTCACCTGAAGAAATATTACTCTGTAACTGTTTCATGATTCAAACAGAAAGCTTAAATGATTTCGAAAGTGAGCCTGTACCCTTCTAAAGCTAGAAAATACTTCAACTTTCAACATACCTGTAAGAATGAAGCTTGGGCTCTGTGAGCAAATTACTACACATTTGCATGCCACAAAATGTAACGTTACTGCAAGCAACACGGACTTTCTGGCAGGACTGGTAGAGGACACAAAGACATTCACAAAAGCAAAAAAGTGAAAACTCAGAAAGAAACAGAGGAAGCATCTGTCATAAGAAAACAGAATACTTGAGATTGAAAGTTATCACAATCTTCGCATCAGACTTGGGGAACTCCCCAGAGGGCAGCAATGGCAATAATGATCCTTCCTGTCATGTCACTTGTATCAACACTAATGCATCCAAACACTGGATGAAAAGGTACAATAAACAACCAAGTAAAACCTGAGGTTTAGAACTAAGATGACTATTCTTCTCTGTCAGGAATGTGTGAAATTAACAACGAATGTAAATCTTTTGCCTATCACACCACCGGGGGGAGGGGGGAATAAAGAGATTCATAGAGCTGAAAATAGTATTTACCAATGTAATGTCTTAGGGAGACATGAAGGTATCTTAACATAAGAGTGAGAGGAGCAGGGGGTAAAGTCAAGAACAGACATTTTTTGTGTTCAGTAATGAAAGGCATGTGCCAAAAATCTTCATGAAGTAAAACAAAAAAAACAAGGTTGATGACATGAATAAATGTACTCTTTTCAGCACTCCTGGTGCTGTCTCTACCAGACAGCATACATTTATCTTTCCAGCTAACAGGGAAGAGGAGATAAAAAACCCCATGATTTTATTCCAAGGAAGACCTTACACCAATGCAAAACACCACACTTAAGCGATCAGTCTTAGGGAGCATGGTGATTGAAGCTATTTAAAAACAGTCATTCAATATTAATTGCTAAATTTGTCTGGAAAGGAAGATGATGTGGGAAACTACCTTTAATTTGGCTGTGAATTTCAGTTTGATAAAAGGAAAGTAAGAAAAATAATTTCAGGTCAAATCTGTACCAGTCTAGAGAACAGGTGAGAGAATTCCATCTGCTCTCTCCTTAATATTATGCATACTTGAAAAAGAAAAAAAGCATGAATACATACAATCTCAAGAAAGCTAGAAACTTGTAATTTAGATTTGTGTTTTTAAACCCTCCTTAACACTTGCTATTTCAAGATAAAATAGTCATTTTAGAAGGAAAGAACTTTCAACAGTTCATCAAAGGAATAAATGCAACTTGTAAATGTTGGTTGGCTGTGAAGGGAAGTTGTCTTAACAACATTCAGCAGGGGAAAATGACAGTGCTAATAGCCAAGTATCAGCTGCAGTGGTTCATCTGAGAGGGAGGAAGGGATACTGGAACCTCCTACTCAAAGTGCCTTCCAGAATGTGTTCCTCTGCAGCACGAAGTGATGTTACTGAGATTTAATCACTGCTAGCACAGCTGCTGTGCACCCAAGAGTCCGCTGGAGTGCATGGTGCACATCTCCCCCTAGCCTGCTGACACAGGGTTTGCCTAAAAATAACTCACATAGTCTGGATGGTCCAACCATATTGCCTTTCAATACAAATTTTAGTGACCCGGGTGCCCTTACAAGAAAATGACAAATTGCAAGTGACCAATACAAACAGATAATACGCCTGAAATTCACATTTTAGCAGCATTTTTTTTATTATTATTTTTCCAGATACAACTTAACTGGCAAAGGGAAAAAATCATGATTTGATATAAATAAAGAAAATGGGGGAAATTAACTTGAGAATGGAGTTTTTCTTATTATTTCAATTATTTCAGTTTTCAAGCTTTTTGGAGTGTACAAAAGATCCACGTGCCCAAAACTGAAAAGATTATAGAAATAAAGCCTATATACAGTTAACAATGACAGAGTGTTCTGACTGGCTAGTCTTAAAAAAAAAAAGCCCAACCCCCCAAAAATCCAAACAGGAAAGGGTCACTTAAGAACATAGGCTGTTCTCTGCTGGACTGTTTGGTTATTCCTTTGTTCAAATAACACGTCACCGTTAAATGTTTTCCAAATATTTCTTTCACTGAAAGTTTTTTTCCTTAGGTGGTATTTATTTTCCTGTACCCTCACACATTGATTCACGTTTTAATCTGATGAGCAGGATCAATTATAGCACATAAGGTACTCACCTGGTGGAGATACAACATTGCACTTCATTTTTGGTTATCTTCTACTCTCTCTGGCCCTTTGTCTGTTTCCCCCTGCAGAGTTCACATCTTTCTTATTAAGAGAGGCCAGAAGAAACGTGTTTGCAATCTGAGTAGCAAGCTATTCTAGATTCTCTCATCCCTAGCCAACCTAGCCAGAGAAACATGACTGATGTTTTACCTTCTGCTGCACTGATGTACGTACAAACTGTGGAAACCAAGTTGGCCTTTGTCTTTTTAAGCTTATGTAAAATATTTACATCTAGATAGAAGACATTTCTGACAGCACAACAGCAGACGTGTCCTATCATTAACTACACGCATTCAACTCATTCCCCTGGTAAACACACTTACCAGTGTGACAAAATTAAATCTCCCAGCAGATGTCTTGTGGGTAGTGATATCAGACTGAGTGCAAACATAGTTGAAACCAATGACATTTTGTTCCGTATCACAGCTGATAAAAGCCAATAATGAGCTGAGGTCCTTTTGTTACTTTATTCCATTTCTAAAGCCCTATGGTATTGCCACGCCTGCCAGCTGAAGTGATTCAACACTGTCCGTGTTGAAATTATTAAGAAAAAAACCCACTAAGATAAGATAGGAAATGCATTTGGTAGGTCTGAGTCTGAAAAGGTTTTACAACAGTTCTCGTTTCAGTGGAAAATTACTGGCAGCTTGAAAGGTGAAGACAGATCTACAAGTTTACTAAGACTGTGGTCACTTGGCTTTCTGTTGGGATTCCAGAGTATTTACTGTTTGTATTTTTAGACTACGCTCTTCCATGCTTTTCTATTTCTACCTAGAAAGAAACAAACAAAAAAATTTTCCCAGATTCCTTACTAGCTTTTAATAAAAGTTGAAGAGTTATCTTACCACCAAGAGAAAAAAAAAACACCAAACTTTTTTTTTTTTTTCCACAACCCAGAGTTCTCACTTGTCCCAACTAGCACATGTATCATCCTGTCATTGGATTTGCATCTAGAAGAGAACATCCATTACTTGTGAGAAGAAAAAGCTGACAGCGTATTAAATTCAGTAACCCACTTGTTTTGTAAACTGTGTGGTGAAAAGGGAGCTAGAATTTGATGCAGACTTTATGTACTATGTAGACTGTATTTTTCGCAATGGTCCCTCCACACCTGGAGCAAGTAGGAGGAAAAAAAACTTGTAGGAATTTTATGCTTTTGCTATCTTTCCAGCTTGAAAGATACATGACTTCATTTTAAATGACAAAAAAGGGTCTTCAGAGGGTGGTCCTTCATGTTCAACACGGGGCCAGTCCTGGATTTTGGATCCTGACTGAGAAGAGCCCTGTGAGACAACCACCCTGCTGAAGTGCTGGTGCCTACCCTGCCTGTATCCACACAGCCACATCCTCCAGCCCAGTTCACGAGTCCTTTGTCTGCAGTGTCACCCTACAGTGTTTTCTTCTCACCTCTGTCCTCTGAAGTGCAACAGATCTCATGCCATCACTGTAGTGGCCATCATTGGCTCCCTATTCCCAGGTGTTATGACCTTTGACATAAAGTGATATCAAGACTTGCCAGCATTGTACTGAATATTGCCTATACAGCTATTTTTTTCATGGTCTGAAAAGAAGCCTAAGGATTTTTCTGTCTTCATAATAAACTTTTTTCAAGTTCTTTCTTAAGAAAGCTTCAATATTAGGGGCAAAACTTTTGTTATCACTCTGGTGATCTAGCATACACTTATACCCAGTTTGAAACACTAACAATTTAAAGGTTTTCAGGTAACCTGAGGAAAAAATGAGAAGCTTATTCAGTTCCTTCCAGTGTTGAAGATGAGGAAGAAGAATGAGAGAATTCCTCCGTAAGGACATATTAATTGCTATACTGGTTATAATATCTCATACAAAAACTGTATTCCAGGTAGTTTAAAGATGCCTCGTGTAAGTTTATATTTAACAGACAAAAGATGCACACCCTATACACGACAGAAGAATAAGCATATAGGTGCTGAAATCCAGAGTGCTTTACTAGCAATTGTCTTTTCTGTGCATAACAGCCAAACAATATTTCCACCCTGTATCTTTAGAAAAAACATTTATCGTTTCTGCTTTATATACAATAGACCATTGCTATCGGCATTCCTGGTGAGGATGCCATTAGCTGTGTAGTTCATTGTCCATTTACTGGTTGATACCTTTTCTTATAAGGCAGGCACTAGCTAATAGCTTTTCCCTCTGTGTAATTGCTAGCTAAACAGGAAAATATTCTGAAGTGCTCCAACTGCATTTTCTAAGACTGTTTAGGTTCTTTAGAAGTTAGACAATGGCACAAAAATACCCCAGTCACTTTTTGAAATTACATTTCAGCATTTACGAATGTTTAGCAGTCATTTTAAAAACAAGTTATTTGCCTTAATTGTTTTGGCTGCAGTATGTTCTCAGATTAAGATTTAGCTTCGCTCTTCTATGTACACAAGAGATGGCCAAAATTAGACTAAGGAGAAAAGAAACATGCTAATTTCCACAGTAATTGACTACATATATCAACAGCTCTCAAGAAATTTTTTTCAAATTTAAAGACTGTGCCTTTACTTTTAAACCCAGTTTACTCAGCTGCACCTGCTTGGGGAGTTCTGCTCTGACCCTCTGCTGCTCCCCCAGTGTTCATCCCACATTGTCTTCATTAGCTGGCCACAACCCAGCACATTAGCCAGCAGGTAATGGTCTTACAAGATAGGCAAACATCCTCCAGCAGCTTGCATCACCACTCAACAACTGGGAGACAGCTTGCCAAAAATCCCATCCTCTAATGGTGAGGTCTCACTTGCACACCGCTGTGTAATCCCTACTCGAGTGCATGTACTTAATGTAGGTGCAAACAAGTCTAAGCAACTTGAATTTCAGATAACTTCTTTAACAGGCACTATTGAACATATGCAGTGGTGACGTTCAGTTTTATCTGCCTTATTTAGCAGGTTGTACCAGTGGACAGAAACAGAGTCTCTCAGCACGTACAAACAGCCCACCATATAAGAGTGTTTCACCCTTAGTTAGAGTGCGGTTTGAGTAAGAAGGCTAAAAGCAGTCACTGGGTAGCTACCAAATTAGAGTGCTTTCTATCTCTGAAGTACTAGCACAACTTTTGCCTGTAGTTTAACAAACACTTTGAGACTGCAGAGTTACTTAAAGAGGCAGTCACATATTCAACCTAAATATTTCTGCTCATTTCAGAATGAGCCTCCACTGCACCTTCCCCTCCATGCCAGAAGAGCTATATTTTGTGGATGTACAATAAGTCTGGATGAGGGCCACGATCCTGCTTAATCAGTTCTTACATGGAAGAATTCACCAGGTGTTTTCACAAATGCAGGTGGAGGTGGAAAAGCCAACAGCCATGTAGAAGCAGAAATAAGAAACTGGGCAAGGGCAAGAAGAGTGACAAGGTGGTTGTAAACTGTTATTTACTATTTTAGAACTCCAAGTAAAACCTAAAGGAAACTACTCTTAGTACATTATCCAGCACTCAGTTTATCAGAGAACACAGCAGAGCACCTCACAAAGTTTAAGACCTGCACTCCAGGCTCTAAGCAAGAAACTGGAGGAGTCTGAAACTGACACTGGCCTCGTAAGAGCCATGCAATGGAAATCTGAAGTCTTGCACTAAAATAAGAGTGCAATTTCCTTCGAAGCTTATTTGCAAAGAGTCCAAAAATTATGTTTATATTATGAAATTGGGCAATTCAGTTATGGATTTTAGCTGACTTCGACAAATGCCTGTGTAGTCCAAGTGCAACAAAACAGTAAATTTAAGAAGTTTGACTGTTGGTGGGCAGGGGTAGGGTTGAGGTTCAATCTTCTTACAGCCTTTGAAACAGAGCTAGAGCTCTCTTTAGATCTTGCCAGCTGACAGTAGGTAGAAGGGGAGAAAAGAATAACCAACTAGATGATTATTTTTTCTTACATGCAGCAGTAGTACTGCTTACTCTGTAAAGATCAGTATCAAGCTGTGCCTTGACCAAACTACAACAAATCACACAGCAAAGATAAGTCTGGAGAGCAATTAAATTTTACTCTTAAAAAAGAAAATTATATTCTGACTTTAAAGCAGTCCTTTCACGAAGTCAGAGTGCAGCAAGAGATGGCTAAGTCACAGCACATTTTGCTTGCCCATTTCACCTGCAATAGTCTAACAGACATGTCTGGTTAACTTGTAAAGGCAAGTACCATTTTGAACTAACCTTGGCCAACGGGTTGATGAACGTACTGGAAGAAGTAAGACCCAGGATCTTGTTTTGAGTGATACAAACTGAGTATTTTGACGTTTATATAATAGTCTTCTCTATAAAGATCAAATTTTCAAGTCAGAAACTGAGAAACGCTTTAGGGCATAAATGAAAGCCAAGTTTTTGAGAGATTGTATTTACACCACTCTACAGAGCAGCAGCTCTAATGCTCTGCTATTCTGCAGTGTGGTTTGCTTCTCACCACATCATGTCCATGTGGGTCTTCATGGTCTGCAGAAACACAGTTTGTCATATAGTAAACAAATTAGAGTGTGCTGCACTCCGGAACAGACAGTTCTGTCCCTGAGACTTCCTTCAGTTTCACGTAAAAGAAGGTGACTAAGTATAAATATGAGGAGATGTTGGAGCACGAAGCCGCCCTTGCACAATCTTAGTATAGTCTAATTTAGCAATAAGATAAATCCATTTTAGGCTGCAAACAAAAATAAGATCCCATTTACATTTTTTCATTTGTGTTGTCATTCTTCATTAATAATTGTCAGCACATTAAGCCAATGTATTGTTGAAGCCAGAAATTCAAATGAGCACCCGGTACTGACAAAAAGGTACTATGTTATGGAAAGCCATTCTCTTTAAGCTTCTTACTATGCATGTCAACTTCCCTTCTAAGACCTTTCCATTAGGATTCAAATTTCTACCACTATCATCTTCAGCCTTCTTTGGAACAATTTTATAATGGCAATTACATAATGTATACATAATTTAGATCAAATGATAGTTGACCTAAAAATTTAAAATTGTTAATCAGAAATCTTTACTAAACCATAGCTAACAGAATTAACCACCAGTCAAAAAGCTCATAAGTTTTCCTTTACGAAGGAAAGCTTGAGTACTGCTTTGGTTATTCAGCTGAAGTCGGGTTCAGTATTTTCAGTGAGAAACCAAGATGAGTTTAGTAATAAAAAAAATTGCCATCAGAAAACATCTATCAAGAATTGAAGCATATAAGATTAAGATTAACCAGTGTCCATGTAATTGCTTTAAAGTTTATATTCTAGCAAATTTTAAGAAACTAAGAAACAGAGCAAAATTTAAAAAACTTTAAGGAATGAGCATTTTAGGCCTGCCTTGGTATACTTGTGTTTTGGGTTTTTTTTTTAGGTTTCTGTTTGTTTTGGATTTTTTTTTGGGGGGGGGGGGGGGTATCTTCAAATCACTTCTCTCCAGATCCCCTGTTGGAATATTCAGTAGAGGAGAACTTTCTACCTCATAATGCTTTTAAGGCTACAAGGGGAATACAAAGTTTAATTTGCATGATTACAGGTCCTAGAGAGGGACTTCTCCATCACACACATTCTAACAACTTAACTGAGCTTAAAACCCAGACTTGATTGACCAAGACATAGCACACTTGCCTTTTAGGAAGAAAAAAAAAATTAATTTGTTTTCATACACTGATTCTGTCAACACTGAATCTTATTTGCCATCATTCTGGAGAAAAACAGCTGCTCAGATTCCACCCAATTTATCAAGAAGTAACCATTTACAGTCCGCGCTAAATACACTATTTCATCTAGCATTAAGGTTCTTCACCATGTCTCACGTTGGACCTTTTGACTGAGCACCATTCAGTACTCTGCTTGCCGTGAGATGTAGAGGTTTCTTACTTATACTGGAAAATGTTAAACTGATTTTAAGTCAGCCTCATGGGCACGCACATTGTTAAGCTAGTATCAAAGCTGAAGTTACACTAGATTGTTTATTATTATAGACTTTCTGCACACCCAAACAGCAACTACTGCCTGGTTAAAAAAATACTCTCAGGGGAAGGAAACAAAGGCTGAAAATTTGAATTGTCTGCATACCTAGTTTTCACAGGTTTGTGTTATCACTTATTTAATGTAATTTTAATGGTTAGTTCCAATTTGCAGACTAAGAATCAGTCTTTTACATCAGTTTTAGTCTTAATTCCAGAGGTAAAAATAAACTGTATCCAGCTTGAGTACTCAAGCTTCTATAAAGATTTTTATGGAAAATGCAAGCCAGAGGGTATGAAAGTTTTGCAAAATGTATAGGCATAACACACTGCCATAGGTTAGCAATGTTGCAGACAAGGTATTGTATGAGAGGCCATAAGCAGACTTAAATAGGTTTATTTCTATTTTTACCTTGTGTCGGTAACATTTTTCACGTGCACTGTTCAAGCTACCATTTTTCATTCATGCTATACATCAAAGAAACATGACAATATGAAATTCTGTGATCAACGTGCCAGTTCCCACCACTACTTGGCTCTGTAAAGTTATTTAAATATACTAACATGAAGTATCATTAGCCATGATAGAATTTTGCTTTACCTAAACAGCTTTAAACAAATGTTTAGCAGACTCATTTAACATTGCATGTGTTTTATTGCTTGATGGTACTAATTGCAATACTTCTTTAAGCCCTTTCCTTTGAATAACTTAACAGCCTTTGCAGTTTTCTGAACCATAACAATCTCAAAAACCTTGAATACTTGATTGTGAAGAAGCTTAACATGCTTATACAGGTGAGCAGCAGCTGAAGTCAATTTTTTCTCATCTGAATGATGAGTATTGAAAAAATAATTGGGATGCGCACAAGCTGTGAGCTGGGTCAAGCTATCTAACCATATATTGTAACTCAGATTCCTATATTCTAAAAGGCATAACATTGTGAAACTCTGAGTCTGACCTCTTTGGTATGACAAACCAAGTGACTTCAATATTTCTGCCTGAAGTCTGTAAGTCAACCCTGCAGCCGAGAGAGTTCAAAATAAACAATTTTTCAAAGGTCCAATAAGGTTAAAGTGAGCATATTCATAGCTAAAACATTTCAATGGTTAGCTACTTTCACTGTTACATACCTTTCTCATTTCTAGACTCAATTGGTCTATGTTCTCCTTTCAACTGCTGAATCTCATCACTTTCTGTTATATTAAAAAAAGCAGTCTACTGTCAGAAGAGTCTTTCCCTCAAAAATATTTAGATTAGAACAAGGTCATCTTTAACCCTTTCAAATAATAGATCTCAGCCTCAGTAAAAGACATGCCATACTTTTATTCTTTTTTTTTTTTTTCCAATGTCTTGCAGGTCTGTTTTTTTTTTCCCCAAGCTCCTGATGTCTAACCTGTACAGCTAACGTGATTGACTGTTTCATATTCCCAAGGTTATAAAACTGAGAATTGCCCTTTCCTTTCAGCAGTGGCACAGAACAGAGAACAGTCCTATCAGAAGACTGAGACAACTGGTGCTGGTTTGGGTGGTGCCACTTCCAATTAGTGCCTAGTTTTTAACTATAAGTGGAGCTTCTATAAGAAAACAAACCCACATTCACATGGATGCCCTGCAGCAACTTCTCTAGGTAGATCCCACAAACAGCTCTGCACCATTATTTATTGCTCTCCCAGCTTTGCCTAGTGTTTACAAGCTATCATGAAATAATCCAAGACAAAACATGTTCAAGCAGAAGCGTTCAAGAGCCCATGAATTCAAGATTTACTATAAAACCACATACTGGAGGAGTCCATCCTTAAAAATCATTTATGCATTCCCTCATGCAAACATAGTTAGTTGCTTAGTTTGGACCGTTTCAATAGCATATTCTACCTTTTATTGAGAAGTCATATGAGCACTTTCGACTACGTAACAATGATCTGACTGACAAGATTTACTTTCCATTAAGTATGCTGACTAGAATCATTCTATTTCTTGAAAAAGTTATTTACAGATTTTTCCTTTATCACTTTCTATCCAATGCCTTACTAATGTTTTAAGAACTGAAAAGAAACTTTTTTTCAAGTTCACAGAAATTTCCCTTAGTTTTAAAAAGTATGCTAAATGCATGCTTCAAAGAGGTCCTTGCCCAGTTTCTTGGTGCATGTAAATCTGGCTCAGGCTAACTTCAATAGAAACTAACATCCCTTCAGATTATTACTCAGGACAAATCTTGTGATTAAAAATTATAAAAATAAAAAATAAAAAATATCACACCACTCATCTTCATAATCCTTCCCCTGACGAATAGGTGACTTGTCTTATCTTAAAGGTGGTAAAGGACTGAAAAGTTTAGGCAAATCAAATCACTGTTCCTTGAGGCTTAACAAGCAATACAGGCACTTTAAGGGGGCTTTTTATAGGAATCATTATTTTTTCATTAACGTATCCGTCAGACTGGCCAGTGGGGAATGGTCAGGGTACTATCACTGTCCTTCAGCTGTCATTAGGCAAAAAACAGTATCTGCACCCCAAACACACAAATAAGTTTTTCTCTGGTCCAGCATCAGGTGCTGCCAAGTGTTTTCAAGGCTTCTTACACCACGACTTACTGGACACTGCATCTGAAACCTGCAAGGACTTAATTTAGAGAAGGAATCATACAGCAAGTTTAATGGTTTCATTTTTTTTGTAAAGCTTTATGCAATTGCTCAGTCAGGTAACTGATATCTTAGTCTGTTTTCCACTAGCATTTATTCTAATGTGAAATGCAATACTATGTGGTAACTTCCTCATTCTGATACATGGAAGGCTTAGAATGCATGAAAATTCCTATTAAGCAATAAAGAAAAGGAGTCACAGTGGATCAGTTCAGTGATGAGGAGCACACAGCCACCAGAACAATCTTGAAATAGACAAATAAAAGGATATTAATTGAATACTGAATGTAAAAGTATTACTTACACACCGTATCTGAAAATATCAAGAGGAAATAGAAGAAAGTGTCTGCTTTCAGAAGCGTACGTGCTTTTACCAAGGCAAAATATCTATGCAGTAGAAAACAAAACAAAAGGTCATGCTGCAGCTCTTTACAGCGTATTTCTTAGATGTCTGTAGATCTTACAGTTGAACTCTTTCAGCTTCTGAAGAAGCCGAAATTAAATTATATTATTCAGTATACTATATTGACAGCACTAACTAAATACAGGCTACATAAATTAATAGGCAGAGCTTTAAGGAAGGAAAAAACTTTCTGAAGGAGAAAAGCTTACTGTGTGCTTCTTTCATGACTTTTTTTTAAAAGGATCAAAAAGTTTACCAAATCTCTTTCATAATATTTCAAAACAGTAATTACATTGTTTTATCCCAAAAAAGCTTAAAAATATCTTTTTTAATACTGAAATTCAGATGCTTGATATAACTTAGAGTTATATAAAGAGCCATTATCCGGTAAAGACTTTTATCATTATCCCTAGTTAGTATTGAGACAATCCTGAGGGGATGGGACTACTCTGCTCTAGATATTTCACAAGTATATTGAATAAAGATTTTTTGATCTAACTGCTTACACAGCTTCAAAAAAATGACTTCATGAAATTAAGTATTACCCCTATATTACAGGGTAGGAATTAAGGCAAGGCAAGATTTCTCAATTCAGACAGACCTTTTGAAAGACCCTGCCATTCACGTCCAGATTTTCCTTGGACATATCAAACCCAATATATTAAATTTTTTTTGGTATCCATACCAGTCCAACAGCTCTCAGAATTGAAGGGTGTTTATACATCAAAACTATATTTGCATGTTTTTTAGTGCAATTGAGAGAGACAGTTCAGATTTTTGAAGGACTTGCAGTTATCAGGGGACTGTTTCAGAGAAGAATGGCAGACTGGACTGAACTCTGTAACCACTTGAACTTAAGAAAGGTCCTGGATGAAGTTGTCTTTATTGAAATGACAAGTCTCAAAATAGCCGGTGTGGTCATTCCCCTTGTGCCTCTGGGTAGCTCCTTACCCTAATGTCATCTTGTTTCCTAGAAACTGTACCACATACAGACGGGAAACACCAAGATCCAGACCTCTCCTGGTTCTCATGGGCAAGTCCTCTGCCCCTGTCACAGACACGTCTTGATTGTTATTGTAAATTCTTCCCTGGCCTCACTGTTCCCAAGTTACTCTGAGGAGGAGCTGCTAAAAATATCTTCCCACTCTTTCAACATCATTCCACCTCCCAAACCTTACACTGTTTTTTAATAAGTTCTTTCCTCGCACCGCCATCTTTTGCCATTGTCACAACAGTGGCACAAACACCTCTTCCTGCTGTATTAAAGGCATGTCAAGAAAGGTTGGTTGTTTTTGCTTCAAGTTGCATGTTAACCCTAAAACTATTAGCCATTTTGTCTGTAAATGAGTCCTGCAAGATTTTACAAGAGAGTAAGTTACTGCTTGCTGATTAGCAAGTAGATAACCATTTGTTAAGCAGAAAATCGTGTTCCAAGTTTTTTCATGCTCTTCTACTCATCACCTATAGTCATCAGTTATTTTGTTTACCTCCCTAACTCAGAGCTTTTGCACTCCTCTTAGCTATTCAGCCCTTCTCTGATGCAGCGCTTCAGCTTGATATTGTATTTTATTCAGCTACAATTTACAGGATTTAAGCTGCTGAAATCTCATTCCAATTGCTCTGGCTTAAGAGATGCATTTCTCATAATTCTTGACAATAATATACAAACAAACCAGTCAGACCTTGAAATGAAAACTTATATAACTTAATCTTCTAGCCCCCTGCCTATACACATGGCCCAAAAGTCCTATCAACATGCAAGACATTATTTAGGTGAATGTTACTTGTGATTATATTCTTTAGCATTAGATGCTTTCTGAAACTTAGGAATGACTGACAACACTCCTGGACTGAAAAAAAAAAAAAAGCAGCGAGCAGCCTCCTGAATTCTTACTTCAAAGCAATACTATATTTCAAGTCTTTATGTTATGTTACTTCAGACACTCATTACTGGCATAATAGCCCAGGCATTAAGCTCTGAACCCAACTGTGCACACACTTTACCGTATCATTTACTTACCTAACTGCATGAACGTCAATGCTTACTGCATCTGAGATCATTGTTCCAGCCTCAACATGCACTAAAAGTTAAAAAAAAAAAAAAAAAAAAAGCAGAATGCTGAGATAGTTTCTTCTGTGAAAAAGTGGTATGTGCTCAGCTAGAATCTCATAAGAGCACCAACAAAGAAGTGCTGTTAGATCAATTACAGTCTTCAGCATGAGGTATGGTAATGGCTAATGTTACCCAAAACTGAGAAGAGCTTTTATAGAAGTCTTAAGGGTGAAATAAAACAAGCTCAAGTTATTTTTCAGTATCATTTTTACTGAGGTCCTCCAGTTATACCCAGTTGATTGACATGTTCAGCCTACCTAAGGTAAACTCACATGTCTTTAAAATTAAGTCACTAAGAAATATATGAAGGAGAAAGTAACTGGAAAGGCGTTAAATTCTACTGAAAAAACAGGGAAAGTAGTGAATGCAGTGAAATGTCCTGGATTTAAGCATTGTCTCATCCACCTACTTACTTGGCGACACTATATTCTCTTAATTGAAGCATATACCAATGCTGAAGCACCCTCACACATCCAAAGATTTCTGCATCAACTTCTACAGTTAAAAATGTAGTATCCAAAAATGAGCCTTTCTTGAAGGGCATCCATTCAGTTTAGTTCATCTTAACAGATTTATCCCAGCAAGCCTGAGCATAGGCAGCCTTCTGTGCACAGCATGTTTTTAAATTGTTTCAGTTAAGGCTAGTCTAGAAAGATGGTTTCAAGAGCATACAACTTGTTATTTTTGTGCTTTGAAACCTGAATTGAGTTTTCATACAGCTGACTTGGTATTTTTTAGCCAAATTAGTTTCTGGGAAATTTGAGATTCCCTTATGTAAATAAGGGACAAGTACAAACCTCTCTCATTTCATATTAAGCTACATCTGCCCACATTATCATAGAAATCCACCTGATTTGGAAATATTCAGCATGTTGATTTTAAGAAGCTATTTGAAGATATTTAAACAATGCAGTAGCTCTAGTCATTAGAAACAGATTTGATTATTTGTGAACTACAAAATAAAAGACTGTTCTGAAACAAACCGCAACTACTCTCCAGCAGCTTAAGGAATATATTCAAAAGTTAGGCAAAGAGCATACCAAACCTGCAACAGTAGAAAAGGAATAATAATAATTTAGGAGATTAAAGTAGCAAACAATTTCATAGTAGAAATGTAAAACTAATGTTAGATATTATGTTTTAATTGTCATGCATACAGTTATCTCAAAGCAGTGAGTTAAGATGTGACTATAGCAACCATTGCTATAGTCTTACTAAGCACTTACATTATCTTTTTTCCGCAGTATGATACAATGGTCTTGAAAAGTGCTTTTACTGAAACTGGAAATATTTATGATATTAGGATATTGTAAAGCAATACATATTGTAGGAATGCTTCAACTAGAAGTTATAAACCTAATTTGGATCAAAGCTTGGAGTAGTTTTGTCCTGTTCCTCACCAAAATGTCCATACATTCTTGGCTCACCTTTGCAGAACACCTACTAGTAATTTGAGCTATAGGCTTGTGTTTGCTGAATTCAGCTCAGTCTTCCAGATTATACCAGCCCCTTCAAAAAAATGAATGCCTTGAATGTCTCAAAAAGATGGATGTGGTCAGGAACAAAGTTTCTTTAAGTCACATCTAGGGCTCAAATGTAGTAATATCAGTTAAAACAGATGAAACTTTACACAAGATAGTAGTAGCATGGATAGAAGCCTCTTGCCTTTTTTCCTCCTCTGCTCAGGAGAGACCAGCACATGAGCTGCATCTTGAAGCATCATCAAATGAAACATGAGTATTTCTGCAACTCCTTCAGCTATCATTACCTTTCAGTAGCACTCAGGAAAACCCCACAGGTAGTTGCTCCTACTGTGAGCAGAGGAGGGCTGGTCAGTACCTTGAGCAAAACCTACAGTCACCACGCTCAGGTGAGGGAGGCACGCACCCAGTTCCCTCCCTCCCACCATTAAAATTAAGATCCAATGCAACACAGAACATGCTAACAAATCCAGAAGTCTAAAGCAGGAGTGAGCTAATACATTTATATACTCTTGAAAGGGTCTTGTGATCTGCAAAAGCATTATCTACTTGACAGAGAAAGAAGGTAGCAGGAAGGTAGCTTTGTCAGGGTATCAGGAGAAAAAGCCTCGAATCATAGCTATCTCATTTGTCACTAATAAGGTTGTTTCATGTGAGTAACTGAGGTTTTATATTTTCTAAGCCAGATCTGATATACTCCCACTCGATGCCCATCATTTCAAAGATGTAAAATTTGTATAACTAACTAAATTTAAAGAAATCCTGAGCAGAAAGTAACTTCTCATTGACATTATTGATATATCTGGTTCCAGGAAGCCAAAACCATAGTATAACAAGAAATTTACAATTAAGTGCTGTTGGTCAGATTCTGTCCTCAGAAAGACAGCTGTTAATCAAGATAAATTCCAATGAATAATGAGGTTATTTGTACTTCATGGTTTAAGTTCACCTGTAGTCTATTTTAAGACTAGCTGTATGCTTATCACTGTGTTTCATTCTCAATTACTCCTTTAGCATTGTTTTTATTGATTTCTTTCTATTAGATTTCATATGAGATTTACAAGAAGGAAGTCAATCAACTAAAAAGTCCTCTAAAAACTAGAATTCCATGGACTTACCAACTTTGTGCAAAAGTCATAGAATTATCTAGATTGGAAGAAACCTTTAAGATCATCAGGTCCAATCGTTAACCTAGCACTGCTAAAACTGCCACTGAACCATGTCCCTAAGCACCATGTCTACCCATCTTTTAAATACCTTCAAGGAAGGTGACTCCACCACTTCCCTGGACAGCCTGTTCCAATGCTTGATAACCCTTTATGTGAAGAAATTTTTCCTAATATACATCCTAAAGTTCCCCTGGTGCAACTTGAGGCCATTTGTTCTTGTACTATCACTTGTTACTTGGGAGAAGACACCAACCCCCACCTCACTGTAACCTCCTTTCAGGCAGTTATAGACAGCGATAAGGATTCCCCTGATCCTCCTTTTCTCCAGGCTAAACCCCCCCAGTTCCCTCAGCCGCTCCTCGTAAGACTTGTGCTCTAGGCCCTTCACCAGCTTCCTTGCCCTTCTCTGAACATGTTCCAGCACCTCTATGTCTTTCTTGTAGTGAGGAGCCCAAAACCGAACAGTGTTTGAGGTGTGGCCTCACCACTGCCAAGTACAGTGGGACTATCACTTCCCTCGTCCTGCTCACCACACTATTCCTGACACAGGCCAGGATGCCGTTGGCCTTCTTAGCCACCTGGGCACACTGCTGGCTCATATTCAGCCGGCCGTCCAACACCCCTAGGTCCTTTTCTGCCGGGCAGCTTTCCAGCCACTCCGCCCCAGGCCTGTAGCACTGCATGGGGTTGTTGTGACCCAAGTGCAGGACCCAGAACTTGGCCTTGTTGAACCTCATACCATTGGCCTCAGCCCATCAATCCAGCCTGTCCAGATACCTCTGTAGAGCCTTCATACCCTCAAGCAGATCAACACTCCCACCCAACTTGGTGTCATCTGCAAACTTACTGAGGGTACACTCCATCCCCTCACCCAGATCGTTGATAAAGATATTAAACAGAACCAGCCCCACTACTGAGCCCTGGCAAATAGCAATTGTGATTAACCACCAACAGGATTTCACTCCATTCACCATCATTCTCTGGGCCCAGCGCTACAGCCAGTTTTTTTTACCTAGCGAAGCATACATCCATCCAAGACGTGAGCAACCAGTTTCTCCAGGAGAATGCTGTGGGAAACAGTGTTAAAGGCTTTACTAAAGTCCAGGTAAACAACGTCTACAGCCTTTCCCTCATCCACTAAGCAGCTCACCTTCTCAGAGAAGGAAATGAGGCTTGTCAAGCAGGACCTGCCTTTCTTGAACCCATTCTGACTGGGCCTGATCATTGGGTTGTCCCGCATGTGCTCCATAACGACACTCCAGATGATCTGCTCCATAAACTTCCCTGACACTGAGATCAGGCTGGCAGGCCTGTAGTTCCCCAGATCCTGCTTGCAGCCCTTCTTGTAGATGGGTGTCACATTTGCTAACCTGCAGTAAAATGGGACTTCCCCAGTTAGCCAGTACTGTTGATAAATGATGGAAAATTACTTGGTGAGAACTTCTGCCAGCTCCTTCAGTACCCTTGGGTGGATCCCATCCAGTCCCATAGACCTGTGAGCTGTAGCAGGTCACTCACCATTTCCCCTTGGATTATGGGATGTTCATTCTGCTCTCCACCCGTCTTCTAGCTCAAGGGGCTGGGTACTCAGGGAACAACTTGTACTACTACTGAAGACTGAGGCAAAGAAGGCATTAAGTACCTCAGCTTTTTCCTCAAGCTTGGATTAACAATACATGCCAGACTGTCAAGAAGGGAAATACTTGATAAAGTTTTTTTTTTTAGATAAAAATTTGTATTCCCATGATACAAGAGATCCCCAATGTTGAAAATATGGTCCCAGGCTCTCAAAAGATTATTGAAATCAAAAAACCCACACAATTTTTATTGTAATAAAAAAATAGTTTGCAAAGATTTACCTGAATTTAAATTACATATAAAATTAAGAAATTCAATAAATATTTGACACAGGAGATGTCTGTTTCAACCAAAACAAGCAACAGTTTTGTTATTTATGTAAACTGTAGTGCTGCACACTAAAAACAAAGACACATTTTATCTTATGTCAGATAAGATACTCTGTTCTATTCAAGTTATTTTTCCCGTCTTTGTAGTAGCCCACTGACCAAAACAATGTATGTTATTCTCATAAGACAATCATCACTAAAAGAATACGAGGAAGAGCAAAGTTAAGTTCCTTTTCACTTTTTTCAACTTTAAGTATTTTCTGTATCATTTCTACATATTAGTAACTGCTTTCAGAGATTGACTACCACATGTTTCAAATACTCTTTTTCTTCCAATACTGTTAAGTAGATGAGTTCCCTTCGCTATTCCTCTTCTGGAAAACATAGCAATTTATTCTCTTTTCAGTGTTTGTGAATTTGAACATGCGTACATAAGTAATAAATGAGCTGAACATAGGAAGTGGTATGCATTTTACAATGGTGTTTAGATTCTGAATTTTTTGTTAGCTCCTGTTAGAACTTCAAACATTTTTTTAAATCCTATGGAAGTAGTATTTTTGAAAGTTATTTGGTTTGGCTTAATTCTTTTTAATATGCCCACATGTTTTATGCTATAAACTGTAATGAAGTTCTTTGATTTATTTGGGAATAAGTTTTTGTCACCATGCTCAAACCCAAGAAAAAAAAAAATTATAGCCGTACAGACAAAATATTAAATTCCAAATAAGCAGAGCTCCACCTAAATGTTGATTTTAGCTAGCCTTTAGTAAGCATGCTTCCAGTTAAAGAGGGGAGAACTGCCAAAATACTAGATTATATTGGGTGAAAGCTAAACAATCTTAAAAATACATATATTTGTATGAAGATTGTAAAAATTCATTCCCTCACTGATGAACAACTAGGAAAGCACCACAGGGGCATGTGGAAAGGCACTCTTAAACCATGCGAGGATGAAACCACTCTGCGGGTCAGAATCAGATTTAAAAAAAAAAAAGCTTACATTCTCAAAGTTGATTTGACTAGCATTTAAAGCAACACATTTGTTCTTACTAACAAATTCCCTTATACAGAAATAATTGATTTCCATGTTTCATTTCATATTAGGGTTCTGCTACAAGTGTATGATGAAGGAGGAGGAAGTTCAGTTTATGCAGTCATTTTGACCTACTTTCTTCTTGTAAACTTTAATGGTTTCCAAACATCTAATCTAGTTCACTCTCCTCATGATTTACTTGAATCTTCTATTATACGTTATTTCAACATACGCTATCTATTACTGCTGTAGAAAGAAACATTCTAAAAGAGACATTTCACTCATCCTCTGATGTACTGAGGGAAGGCACCATCTGTTTTTCCTGTCCTGTTAAACTAAGAGCCTGTATAGACCCAAAAAAGCAGAATTGCTGTTGAGGAAGTCCAGTAGAAGATAAACAAATAAAAAAACCCCCAACAACTAAAAGAAAACAGGACAAGTGCCTCATCCAACCTGTTCTCTTGCAAAAAAAATATTTTAAGGAACAAGTATATATGCAAGTTTTAACTTGGTATTAAATCTTCTAGTTTCAAGGTTACCACTAACTACTTATTATTTACTAACAATGTCTTTAAAAGACAAATTTATGTGAATCTACTGGTCTTTAAACAGCGTGAAGCATGATTAAAAATATCTCTGCTTTGTCTCACTGGTCTCTATAGGAAATGTTTTTATGATCCCTTCAATTATTATTGATATTGGATTTGTTCAATGTAGTCATAGCAGCTTAGGCCAGTACCTAAAAAGAAATTACTTCTGTCACCATGAAAAATTATTAGATGTAAACCTGGAAATATAGTAATTTTCTTAACTTCACTTGCTTATTATCTCCCACTGTAATGGAAAATACTAAATTGAAAAGTCAATATATGAAGAGATCAGAGAGTACATTCATGTTGATCTCCACCACTGTTTTACAGAAAAGCCTTGTCACCATAAGTGTATGAGATTTGTTATACTAGGGGCTAGCTAGTTTTACACGTTTGAAAGAGTTAACAGAAAATCATTTTTCAACCATTGTGCCTAAGGAACTATGTATTTACATGTCTGAAGAGGTTCTACGTATCTTAACGATCTGATGATATGGGCAAAATATGTGTGATTTTTCTGCTGTACATGGAAAATATAAGCTTATCTAATTAGTATTTTGTTATCATGTTTTCTAATTCTGTCAATAGTTCAGTTAAACATTCAAACAGCTTAGATTACAGCAGTCTCAAGTCACAAAAAAGCTAGTTTTCTCTTTATTTTTCACATTTCGACACCAATGCACAGAATAAATATAAAAAATAACCCATAGATTTTCTTAGCAGTCACTTAGATTCCACCCAGTCATCCATAAATATGCTTTTCCACTTAAAAAACATCAGCAGCCTCCACAACCTATTGCATTAAATCAGGATAAAATTCTGCAGGACAGGACATAATGAATTAATTTCAGTAAGTGACAGGAAAGCAGTGCATTCCTTTTTTTCTTTGCCTCCAAATAAAGGCCTTTCAGATTTTTTCCTGAATGCTTCCCAGAACAGTCCTCTCTATTTTCTTTTAGACATGCTTATTCTTCTGCACTCCAATGGAAAAGCTTCTGTAAAGAAAGTCTACATCTCTGACGTAGCCCAAACTATGATATGAAATTTTAAGTGTTTAATTACTGAAGGTGTCTTTAAGTGGTTTCATAGGATGATGCTACCGATAAAGCTCAGCTTTTTCTTACTCTGGCTGTTAATGATGTAGCAGACGATCTTGGTAAGCGACATCCACATATGCATTCAAGGTGAGTGTCGAGGTTTGGCCCCAGCTGACAACAAGGAACCACATGGTCACTTGCTCAACCCCCACAGCCGTGGGGGAAAATCAGAAGGAAAAGGCAAAACTTGTGTGTTCAGATAAAGGCAGTTTAACACAATCGCAAAGGAAAGAGAAAAGCAATAACAGTAACACCAGCAGAGGAATGTACAAACATGATTACGGTCCCACCGCTCACCCACGGGAGCCGGGCAGCCCCAGCCCACTCTGAGCCACCACTTCCAGCCCCCTGCCCAGGCCAGTGCCCCCTAGAGCCTGGGCATGGCTCCCATGGGATGCAATAACTGTGTCCCCTGCCGCATCCCTGAGGAAACTGGAATCAGGACAGGGAGTGTAATGCAGACTGCCTTATGGGCACTGAAAGTCTTGTACCTACTCCAAGAAGCATGCTGTGCTACTTTTTAGTATCCACATAATCCATCCATACATTTCTTTGTCTTTCTGTACAGCCCCACAAGCCTTAATTGTATCCAGTGGTCTCCCTTGCCTCAAGCAAGCACAATCAGAAGCTGTGTTTTCATAGTATTCCCTTGGACTTGCTGACAATGATGCTCTTGTTCTGTGCTACTATTAAGAACAACTTTACTATGTTACTGAAATTTTGCCTGATACACATTGTCAAATCAAACCAATGTATGAAATTTGAACTCGTACAGGTAGAATTTGAGGAAACACGTACAAGACGAAACAGCCACATTTAGCAAGCAGTCAGAGCAAATGAAGCCCAAACCTTTTTCTTAAACAGTTTAAACAAAGCACAGGGACTGCTTTCTTGTTAATGGAAAAAATGCAGAAACTTAGGTTAGAGAGATGTGACAAACATGTCACAGCAAAGAGATCTGGTTTGACTTGTGGCCTTAAAGCAAGTCTCTGCATCTTTCTTGCTGAAGGTTTAAGGCAGTAAAATAAGTTTATTCACTGTGTTAATCAACTATTCAGCATGCTTTATTTCACCAAAATATTGTTGCTACCAATACACATGTCAGATTTGTTCTAAAGCCAAGAATATCTCTTCAGGAGTTTCAAATGACTCCATGGTGCAGAGATACTCAAGCACTAAATTTAAATTTTTTTGGTATTCTTTAAGTCTGCTGGATTACTGTAATTAGCCTTTTCAGCACAATTCACAGAATCACAGAATTTTCAGAGTTGGAAGGGACCTCTAGAGATCATCTAGCCCAACTCCCCTGCTAAAGCAGGATTGCCCAGAGCACATCACTCAGGACTGCATCCAGGCGGGTCTTGAAAATCTCCAGAGAAGGGGACTCCACAATCTCCCTGGGCAGCCTGTGCCAGCGCTTTGTCACCCTCACTGTAAAGAAGTTTTTCCGTGTATTTGAACGGAACTTCCTATGTTCTAACTTGTGCCCATTGCCCCTCGTCCTGTTACTTGGAACCATTGAAAAGAGCCTGGCTCCATCCTCCTTCAACCCACCCTTTAGATACTTGTACGCCAGTACAAGTATGCCAGTACAATTCAACTGTCCCTGAAAAGCTTATGTTAGAATTTGGAGTAAAGTTGCATCAAATTTAATTCTGAAAGGTTAAGATATAATATTACATAAAACAATGCCATTGCCTTTTTCTTTCAGTGCTAAAAAGCAACTTTTCTTTGTTTGGCCTGGAGCCACGGACACATCTCATGCATAATCAAAACTGATACCAGAAAATAAGTTACTAAAACAGCCAAGAAAATGTATTTAGAAGAGAAAAAAATTGGCAGTTTTTACCTCAGTAGTTTCCCACTTCCCAGCTTTACAAAATAAATACTTTTACATTTGATAATACTCAAGTTTGGTCTAATTTTTATACTTCAATACCTAAAACTATTTAGAGATAAGTGTACATGAGAATTTTGTCCTAAGGTAATACGAAGGGATAGATGTTACTTTTCTGGCTAAACTTCTTGGTTTTAAGAACCTGATTTTATTGGTTAAGTTAGGACCACCCCAATGCCAAGACAGTGCTGTCAGGAAATCGGAAAGCCTCTGCAAACTGCGAGGACTGCTGTGCACACCTCAGCACAGGCAGCTAATTCTGCAGCCATCTGCTTTCAGACAAAGCATACTCAAGCCTTCCTCATCTAGACCCAAGCATGGGATCCAGTTTTCCCCAGTTCCCACACGCTGAATTCAGAGCGGCTACTGAGCTCCCAAATACACCACGATGCGGGCTGAATAGTCTCACTCTGAGCCACTGAAGTTTTAAGCACCGGTTCATTTACTTGATATTGAGGCTCTGACTAGGTCCTCAAGTACCTTGTCATAATAAGAAAATTTAGCTAGCTGTTGAACATGAAGGTTTTCCCACACTTGCATAGCCACGACCGGCTGGGGAATGCAATCCAGCAGTACAATTTACTGAGAGTAACAGAAAGAAATGTGTTCTGTCACAAAGTGTGAAAATAAAAATTGAACTAGGCTATAAGCTCAAAATATTTTTCTAAATGACAACTATTTGAATTTCAGAGAAATAAGCAAACAGACCCTCCTGATGTTCTAAGGCACTACAACACAGCAATCTTTTTCCTTCAGCTCCACTTAGCGTTCTTAATATAGATAGTGTCCTTTATGAAGTTTGTCAAGTTATTTCAATCATTCACGAACACTTGCCAGAGATTTTGTTTAACTTGGTGTGTATCTCAGGTCAACAGGAAGAAAGATTTGAACAAGGGAACAACTTTGGGGAGGAGGGTGGGGGGAGTATTAAGCACCTCATACGTGGGTATGTATTGTTCAACACAAGGTAAAAAGGTAATGCTTTCTTCTGCTCGTAGTTGTTATAGTTACCATAAATATCCTTTGAGATTGGCCTAAGACAGAGACCACGATCTTGCTGAGCGTACTGAAAATTGCAAGAGGAATAACACACAGCCTTGGAAGATGTCCCTGCACAGCTCTCGCCCTGGGGCAGACCACATGCATTCAAGTCATTCCCACTGATGGAAGCATAGCTGCTTCTCCTTCTGGTTTTACTGGAAATTGTACCAGCTCTGTAGAAAACCTAATTCCATGTTTAATTAGCCTAATCCTTGGAAAATTTAACTTAATGCTAGCCCAGACATCCTTGGCTGCAGTTCTAGCTCATGACTTCTTTACCCCATGGTAATATACCCCATGGACATAGGGCAAGAATAGGTCATTGCTTTGATCTCCCCCAGCAACATTTTACATTTATTTGAAGGTTTACACTTTCCCTCAGTCTTTTCCTCAGTCAAAAAACCTCAGCTTTTTCAGTATTTCCTCATAACTTGTATTTTCTTGATTCCTAATCAGTCTTTTTGCTGCCATTAGGGCAGTAACTGGCCCACTTCCCTCAAGGTACAGGAATCAGAATTGATGGTGAAACCGAGGTCTTACAAATGTCTGTCAAAATGCATACTGATGGTATTTTATGCAAGATTGTCCATTTTTCTTTAACATACCCCAGCGTAATCTTTTCTTTTGTTGAAATGGCAAGATATTGCGTACTTCTGTAGTGTGAGATTTTGGACCAACTTATGTGACAAATGCTGCCGATTCATCTTCAGAAACCCGTGCTATAAAATTACATAGGCATCAGTCCATCTCCTCCCAGATGGGAAGGCTCCAACAAAATTCTCAAATACTACCTGTGTACTACTGTGTACTGTGGATGTGGTTATAGCTATGCAGAAAACTCATAGGAGATAAATGTAAGTGGCTGGCTAACACTGTGAATTGAGGACTTGTTAATAGAACAAATTGCTCCTCGCAGAATCTAAGCTGTGATGAATGGCTTGCTTCTGGTTTCACTTGAAGCTTGTGTGGATCTCTTCACTGCACAACACTTTACTGCTCAGACAGATCTTCCGTTAGTTTATTGGCAAGCTCATTTTCTGGAGAACTTTTCAGACCTTATGTGATCTTAATTTATATTAGCAAGCTTCTTTTTGAGATGCTCATCAGTATTCATCCTCTAAAAACAACATTAAAAAAATAAAGGAGTTTATCATAGTTGAGGTTTTCTATTCCTTGACTTATTCTGCTTTTCGGCACGACTTAGAGGATGACTGAGCGATGCAAAAGCTTCCATAGGAGGACCTCCTTCCTGGCTAAATTATTCCTAACTCACAGAGAAGGGTTGTTCCGATAAATATGTCAAAAGCTATTGTGAAAAGCTTCAGAGTGACTGCAGTAGAAAAAACACCCTGCAGTATTAACAATCTTGACCTCCTCTTTCCTTCCCTATCCTCGGTGTTCACCTTGCATTTCGAAACCAAGAATATCCCCTCCCCCCTCAGTGGTGGCCGTCCTAAAGAAATTCCATGTCAGCCCAAAGAACACAGTACACTCAGCAAGTTTCTGAACATGTTGCCCAGATCTGGCCTGCCCTATCAATACATGTTTTATTGCATGGCATTCCTCATCTCTACCAAGAATGCTTTTAATAAACATCCAAGGCAGAATTTTCTTTCTAAGGCAGCTTTCTCTTTCTAATCAATTAAGACTGACATTTTACAAGAGGAGCTTGAAAGTTTGTGTGAACACCACAGTCTATGTGTTTATCCTCTAAACACCAGTTTCAAAAATAGAATGCTCAGTCAGGAGCAGGAATACCTTACCAAGACCACACAGTATGTCCATGCCTGTGAGACAGGCCAGCTTCATCAGCCTACTCCATTTAATGAGTGAAGTAGGGCCTGGTGGAAGGACCACCTGCCTTGTACTGCTGATTGGAATTAGTGCTGGAAGCTGTACATCCAACAAGACAATTATTTCTTTCATGTTTAAGAGCCTCGCTCATTAGAAAAAGTCATCATTTCAGGCTGCTCAATAACAACCTTTGCAACTATTTATTTCACTTAACAAAACTATATGATTGGTCTCTTCTGTTCATATTTTGTACTACATATTAACTTTGCCCATTTTTTAATTAAGAACCCTTGCACTGGAGGTCAGAATGGAACATAGTCATCAACTCAAATAGAAACTGTGAATTCTGGCCTCTTGCGAGGCCCCTGTTTAATTGTGCTTTACTGATATTACTCTGGGAATGAAAGTTGTCTCTTCTACAAGTTAGAGAAGTATTATGAACATCAGTAAAATACGAGTCCCTTGGCATTTTTGAGCCGAAAGAGAGATCATTCAAGTAGCTTCTCCACAAAGCCCATACTTTTTCCTTACTGGTCAGATTACCTTGTGTAAGAACAGCTTCCCTTATAATTTACCTTAATTCACAGCAGTCAGGAAACTTATTTCCCTTTTATTCCTCATTTATTACTGTTTTGTCTTCCAGTCATACAATTGCCTGCAGAGATTAAACACAAATTTTAGTTTTCAGAAACTGAAGTTTCAGTTCTAGCTGAACAGACAGCTCATACCTTGCACAAATCATACAAAGTTAGGATGGGGGTGTAAGAAATTTCTTATTCAGCAATGAGCTGGCTGACTGGACTGTGAATTTAAGGACCCTGCTATTCATACGTTGCAGTGTGATGACCGCACAAACCAAACTAATAGATATTACCTGTGTGGAAGTTAAGGAGAGTTGGAAAAGAGAGAAGTACAAAAGCATTCAGACTGTAAAAGCCTCATTTACTTCAAGCATCCTCACAGGGGTTGTTTAGGGAAAGAAGGTGAACTATTTGAATAACTGTTCTCTCAGGTTTTCAACTGAGTTTGTCTCTAATAACTCTTGACTTGTTACTGATGGATTTTAGCAGTATAATTCAAACCTTTGATAGGAACCTCTCTGACGCTATTTCTCTTTTACAGGAGAACTGACACCGATGGAAGACTGACATTGTCTGCTTTCTTGCTTTTAATCAGATTCTGCTTCCTTTATAGCCTAATTTCCAAGATGACTTCCAGAGGTGACAAGTGGCATTAGAGCTGTTTTGCATCAATGTTAATATATACTGTTCCCTTCACCTTAAGTGAATGTGACTCCGTAAGTGGAGCTCGCTGTACTGCAAACTTACCCTGACTTTCAGACAACAAGCCCAAGCAGTCATGTGTTTCAGGCTGAATATGACTGCAGGTCTTGAGTCTCAATTTCTTTTCCCAGCAAGCACTTTAGAAATAGTTGAAAGGAATGGTTTCTGTGTCAAGATTAGAGACAGTTAATAGGAAGAGACCGGCAAACCCAGGACATTCCCACTTTTAGGAGACGTGTTTTGTCTCTTTCTGAGGTTTCTTTTACAGTTACAATTATCTTCCAAACATCCTTCATCCGTTAAAATGTCCGTCTTTGATCAGCACGAAGATTTTTAGCTTTAGGTTATCAATACCAGTTCACATAATAGAACTATTTAGACTTGACAGCCAGGAGACAGTACCACAGAAAAACCATAAGCCTTTGTAGTGCTATTTTCCAGGCAGTCTTTTCTTGTGTCAGGTAAACCACTGGATTGTTTTATTATTATTATTATTATTATTTTTTAGAGCATGTAAAATTTGTCCTTACAATATTTGAGGACATACTTACTGAAGGAAAAATTACTAAACACAAAAACACCTACTGAAGAACAGGCTAAATTCTTCTGTGAGTATAAATTGCTCTTCTTCCTCACTTGCTCCCCTTCATCAAGATACTGTTCTATCAGTTATTACATTGTAACAAGTTTGGAGGGAATTGTACTTTTTCTTGCACACGTCTACGTGCTGCAGAGACACAACTGTCATTTGATAAAGACAGTATGTTAACCATACCCCAGTGAGCTTCTTTCACTATGTTAGGGTGACTTTTTTTTTTTTAATCTTGGACTACTACTAGCACTTATCATTTGGGATTATTTTACATTGCAGAGTCCAGTTTACCCTCTATCAGCTCTGTACATATCAGCTGCTTATCTTCACCTTGTCCTTCTCCAGCTGCCACAGATGTCTGTCACTTAGTTTGAGACAAAAAAAAAAAACTCAAAAGAAATTATCTGGGTAGTAATATTTAAAAAATGGACTTATTTTTATTCTAGAGTTAAACACTTGCATATAATAAGACAAACTACAAAATCTGCTCACTAATTGAATGTCTTTTCTATAGGAGTAGCAGCTTGACTATCTTCTTCAGCTAGCAGGCCTTGAAAGTGAACCAAGTAAAACGGGCTTCCCCAGGTTAACAAAGTGCTCATCCCAAAAGAAACAAACCAGACACTCCTGTTTTCTAAAGGCAGATTCATGAGGACCCATTAAGTTCCAGCCCTTCCTTCAATCTCCTTGATATATCAAGTTGTCTAAAGTAAGGAGAGAACCTTAAGTGGGGTAAAGCATTTTGTGGTGATTACTACCATATGCTTCTCAGACTTAAGCTTCAAGCAATAGAAGACAACTTTGCAGCTGGCACATCTTCCTTCCCATTACTCAAAGCCATAATGTTGATACAGTTAATTTTTTTCCAATTAAGACAGAGAAGAAAACATAAAAAGGTGATACATCAAACAAGCTAATGTAGTCAACTACAAGAATTACCTTAATCAAGTCTTGAAACGTTGCATCTGAAATGAACTGTTTTCAAACAATACTATTAAGGTTTGACTGTGTCAGAGGCACATATTCATCATTTAATGAACACCTAGAAACCACAGCCATCAAATTTAGAGTGTGTGTTGCATTATGCATGCCATAATTTACAGGTCATGTCAACAAGCGATAATGTTACTGCAATAAAAACCCTTCCGCTTCAGGCTTTACATTTAATTGTAGAACCTCAGTTTCATATTAGCACAATGGCTAATGTGATTTCATAGCACAAATTCATCTGTTCTCTGAAGATATTAGTTTCTGTTCTTTTTGCATAAATCACATGTCAAGGGGCATTTTTTCCTATGTCAGTGGAAATACGGACACCATGATGGAAAGTGCAGTCCTGAGTAATGTGCTCTGGGCAATCCTGCTTTAGCAGGGGAGTTGGACTAGATGATCTCTAGAGGTCCCTTCCAACTCTGAAAATTCTGTGATTCTGTGAAGTGCAACTTATCACCATATTTGTTTGTCCTACAAAAAAAACCCAACAGTGTGAAAGTTAAGAAATCCCACTTCCTGCAACCTGTTGAGATTCATTCTTAAGAAAAGACATTATGAAGAGTATGTAAACACTACGCAGACTTATTTGTGGTATTTGAATCCTATGGGGTGAGGAAGGAGGGAGGGAACAAAAAGAACACAACATGCTTTCAGAAACGTACAGAGTACTGCAAAACTCTATTACAAGATCTGAACATTGGATTTAAAAAAAATAATGGATGCTTTGATTGTATGTTACATTCTATGTAGAAACTAGTAATAGTGTCAAACTATTCCTTGCCTTGCTTTATTTATGGTTGTTTTTTTTTTAAACATGCAATCAAAAGAAAGCACAAAGATTGTTCTACATCCTTTAAAACAGTTTTCATTGTAGGATTGTAAGTGCATGTGAGTAACTGAACCAGCCCATGAAACCTCATGTGAACACAGAAAAAAAGGCAGAAATACAACTTTTTTTAATTGCTAGTGTTTTTGTTTAGTCTTACAGCATGTTGGTAGGTAGCAATTACTAGCTGCAGACTAATGAGTTTGTATATAGAAACAATTTACCTGGACTATTAACATGGTTATAAAGGGGTCATAGAGTATTCATTTGAGATCTATCTATGCATTTAGTTTAATCACTAACAATTTTCTTAATGTGGCTTAAGCACATGGGCATTCCAGGTAAGCACTACATCTGCAATACACCTTTTTTTTTTTTTTTTTTTTTTTTTTTTTTTTTTTTACATCCACACTGTAGATATAGTAGGCGGTAATTTTTGATGACTAGCTAAATTCCTTTAATAGATAAAGAAGAAAAATGTTTCTAATGAATTGATTAATTTATTCTAAGGTAAGTGTGCCTGTAAGGATCAGACAAATCCCATTTTTCAATTGTTTTTTCTACCAGTGACTACAAAAGGAGCATAGACATCTGCCTCAGTGACATGAAGGAATAAGTTTGTCTTACCAGGAACTATTCTAGACCCACACAAGCTGTTGAAGTAACAAGCCATGCCAGAAAAGCTCTAATTACAACTTGAGGTAATTGGTCTTAATATTATGGTCATGTACCTGTACTACAGTCTACTTCAGCTCAAGCAGCCCAGCTTTTACAGAACCAGTGCAAACTTTCTCATAAACTTTAAGGAAGTGAAGCACTGTTTAAGAGACTTAAAGAAATACACCATGATCTTCAAGACATCCACACAGCTTTCTTTCCAGCCAAAACCCCCATATGCCATTCAATTAGTGCAGCCCTCCGCTGAAGCAAAGCTTCACTCTTGTCCAGGATCTTGTTTTGACGGACAGTTTACTGAGATTTTAGATCCAGCCAGAAACCTTGTTGTTTGACAGCGCAGCTTTGAGACCCTTGTCTGGGCCCCTTACCATTCAGCACAATACGGAAAGGTAGTGCCGAATTAATCAGCACTTCGTCGTGAAAGAAACAGAATAGAGCCTGGTAAATGCCTCCCTCTTCCAAGTCACTTTTAATCCCGCTAAATTACACGAAGATGTCTCACGCAGTGTTTCACTACTAAATTAGAGGCATTCCTACTAAGTGAAACTTAATGCCAAAAGTCTTGCAAGAATCTCTAGCAGGAAGAGTCCTTGTTCAAGTGCCCACACTTCAGGGAGCAACAGCTATTTCACTGCTCGCTGCTGTCTTTACTGCACGATGATACAAGGCAGCTTGCCTGTTCAGCCACCTGCAGCGCAAACGTTCAAAGTTGATTCTTTTGATTTATTCCTCTAACAGTCATTTAATTGGGATAGTTCCGTTGTGTCAGTAAATAGCTAAAGGAAACATTTTACAGTCACCTTCACTGTGATTCCTACAGTTAAGGCTCTATTGTCATTTTCATTTTAGCCATCATTTTTCAAATGCACACAATTTAATTGTAAAAATTTACCTTTGGCACACAGTGGTTTGGCCAAATAACAGCATTAGTTGTTTTGTTTTTAAATCGTTATTTTACATCTGCATCCACTTGACTTTTCAAAAGCAATTGAAGGTCAGCCGAAAAGAAAAAAAAGATGTTTTTATCATCACATAACACACTGTTTTTCTGCGTTTTAAAACTGTTATGCTATACCTTTTTCTACAGGCATATATGAAGGTCAGAAAGCTTAGGAAACCTCAAAAACCTTTTCAACTACCACAGAGAAAAACCGCCAACAGCTCCTACTTAACTGAAAGCAAAAGCTCATGAGGTGACATGGAACTGAAAAGATTAATATAGCAAAGAAGCCCAGTGAGAACACCAACTGATAGTATCACTGTTTAATTCTAATTTCTTTATGGATAAATATAATTCCATAGTTCCACTAGGCTATTATTTTCTTGACATTTTGTCACATTTATCACAGAAAAAGTGAGCATTTACAGGTGCTAAATGAGAGTGAAAAAATTCTTCTTTGTTTCTGTAAGTCAAAATGGAACCTCTGTTATATACAGTATGCATGCAACACCAAACACCTTTTATTCCTCATCCATCATAGATAAGTGTGATAACACTCACTCATAGTAAGATTTGAAAAGCCTCACGTAACTCACATTTCTGTCTTTAGATAAACTATGGAGACAGTCAGATGTATGCATCTGAGTGTACAATTGCTGTACCAACACTCAGTTATCTTCAAATGACTTTTTTCATTCTGACGAAAACTGAATCACAGTAACATCATATCAGTGTATATTTTTTTCAAACACACATTCTGCATGTAACAAATGTGAACAAATTATTTGTGTTGTCCAACAGTAGACATGTTTTCAGCAGAGGGAGGACAGTTCCTCTCCTCTCCTTCCTCTTATTAAGCTACAAAAATTATTAAGGCTGTTTATGCCAGAAACCTGGTGGGCAGAAAAGGTTTTATTTACAGCCAGTTATAAAGCTGTAGTTTTCTTCTCAATACAATGTTAAGTAATAGAGACACCTTACAGTAAGAAGATTTTTTAGTACAAAATAAAAGAGGAAGGTATCTAGGACACTATTTTGATGATTGGAGGAATTCTAGACAGACAAGCCAGAAGTCTTTTATCCATCAGGTTTCATGAAGAGGTCAGGTTGCCAGAATAAAGGGTAATTTGAAGCAATTTATTTCTTGCCTTTCCATTGGCTCTGTAGTAAGTAACAGTGTACTTACAGTGCAGGGGTACTGGGAGAGACCATAATGTGCCCTGAAAGAACAAAGACAGAACACAACTTGAACTCTGCCTTGCCTTACCTGGTATCATTATCCTCACTTTTCACTGGATTTTCCTGTCTTTTCCACTCTGATGAAACCCACATATTCTTTCCCAGCACACATGAGTTGAAAAACAGTGGTGCATTAATTCTAATTCTTAAGCATCAGAAATACTTCTTATCTCAAACTTTTTCAGTGGTTCAAGCTGTGCAAGAATAATACAGAACACTGACAACTGTTCACCTAAGACATCAAAATGTTTAAGACAGAAAGCTGTCAAATTTTGCCAGTGAGTAATCTCAAGAGATTTGGCAAGTCTTCCTGCTTCAGCATAAAATAGCAATAGGAATATGGAAATAAACAGGATTCAGTCCTTAGCAATGATAGACAAACTCTGCTACAAAAGGCATCAGGTATTTTTTGACTGACTAACCTTTTTGGTGTTAGGTTTCTATCACATACCGTTAAGAAAAATCTTGATACTCCCTCAAGGCCCTAGTTGTTCTTTCCCGCTCATTGGCTGTATTGAGCGCAAGCAATTAAATCTATATTGCAACATTCACCTACTACCGGCATTTTACTCAGCATGTCTCTCCCTGCTGAGCTGCTGTGCTGCTGATTATCTGTTAACTGATTGTAACACTGAGCAAAGGCAGTAGGATATCACCAAAACCTGCCACCTGCACTACTTTTCCAGGAGTAAGACAGACAACTAACATTATATTCCTTATATCCCAATCTGTAGGCGTTCATCTGCATGTCATAACTCTTGCTTGGAGGGGGTGCCAAACAAACTCCATCGTCTTGTCAGTATGCCTTTTGGGAAACCAGATCAATAGCTCTACACTGAGCTGCAACATTCAGTACCTTGTAAAACTTACTGCACACAGAGAGCAGGTTTATTGGTTCATTTCTGCTTGAAGTGCTCCCCACAAAGATGCTTTAGCAACCAGCAGAGGCTGGTTCGGTTTTCATGAAGCATCAGTAATCTAAATGAACATTGCATTAAGTGACAAGAAGCTATGTTTCTAAGCACTAGCCACTGTTGGCCAAAGCAGGGGACAACCACTACAGCATTCAGGCAATTCCTCCTCTTATTTTTAGTAAATGGTTAGTATTATTCACTTGCAATCCACTGAAAAACTCACCATCCTCCTACTCCATCACGTACATTGCATCCCAGGTAGCTGGTAAGCTTGTGCCAGGGAGCATCTCTGGTACCTGCAGCATGACCTTCATCGAGCCTGTTATGCAACATTCTGATTTTCCTGTCATAGTAATGCAAATTTTTTCCTGTAACCTTATATTTTTTGTCACATTGCCTTCTCCCCACCTTTCACATCCAAACTGCCAAGCAACAATGGGATACAAGATAGTCTGACAATGTTTTCACAGCAAGTCAGGTGGCACCTTTTTTTCCAAAGATGGCCAAAAGCCATTGCTTTGTAGAGTCAGAAGGACCGTTAACCTGCAGCACTTTTTAGTCCACATTTGTGGAATGACTGTACTCATCTAACCTGTGTCTTACAACCTTGGCAATTTATTTGATAGCATCTAATACGTTACAGGAAGCGATGAGAGAAGCAATGAAAGCTTTTGGTTAGAAATTTTCAAGACAACAAATGTGGACTTAAACATTTGATTCCTTAAAGGATATTTACAAAAAAAATTCAGCTGGGCTTTATTTCTTCATATCTCTGAGGTGGCAAATTTAAAGAAGGACTAGGCATTTCAGCAATAGTCAAGTTGTCTACAGCTTTTTTTTTTTTTTAAGCTTTCTCTCTCTCACATAAATTTACCTATAGTTTTTACAAAGTTGATGTCTGCATAGTGTTATTGTCAGTTCAGTATTTGAACTGGTTGCTAGTTAAAAGGCAAGAGAATAACTGGATAATATATTGTCTTAATTTACAAAATATGATTGGATAAAAAAATATCAGAACAGGTCAGCTGAGTTACATTAAGAACTTAGCACACTCACCTCTTCCCCTTCCTTAATCCTGTTCCTGCATGGTCCACACACGCAGAAGTGTAATGACAATCCTGTCATTGCTGTTTGATAATGGGTTAACCTACATCAGACTTACCAGGTCCAATATACTTTTGTTTTAAATACTTTTGATTATCTAAGCACATATGGTTTTGTCACTAATATCTTGTTATTCTAAGCCACATTAAGAGCCCCACTGCTCTCCTTATGAAAGCTATAACAAGTTGCTTTAAAAATTCACAATAATATTGATTTGTTAATGTGACAATTTAAGTACTAACCTGCATATTTTTCACCCCAGAAGTTTAGTACATGCCCAAACCCACTCAAGATGCTGTAATCCCTCTTTCCTTTATAGTCTGTATTTAACTAATTTTAAGGCTGTTGTTTCTTAGTTCTGGTCATTTCTTTTCCTCTCTTCTTCTACATTTAAATGAGTTCACTTATATTTTACTTCCCCCTTCCCAAATACCTCCTGCATGATGGCTAGTCTGTTTTCCATATTTTAATGAAAACTTAATGAATGTATATCTCCCAGAGGTTTACTGTCTCACTAGAAAAATATCTCACTGCCTCAGAAGGGAGGAGAATTTAAGGAAAAAGTAGTACAGCTCACGGAAATACACACAGCAAAAGATCCCTTAAATACCACAGCCTGAACAGGCAATATCCAGAGAGGTATTTTTGGACTAGGTCACTAAACATCAGAAACACCATCTTGATTAAAGGTTTCTGATATTCAGGGACTTTAAGAACACAAAGAGCCACCAAAAATTACTATTGACTTCTCTTACTTATACTCAAGAGCTATAAAGCCATGAAGAAGGGCTTAACAGGAAGAGTTGAGAAAGATTACTTCCTTCTCTACCCAGAGAAGGGATCTTTTTAAAAGCTTATTATCAGGCTCTGTAAAGGTACACCTGTAGCTAGCCCACAAGGATTTTCTTTACCTAGAGTATAGCTTAACTGATAAAAATATGTTAAATACTTTGTTTTCATTTTTCTTTAGTTTTAACTTTTGTTTTGCCATAATGTCACATTGCATAGGCAATTCCCTGCTGGGCTTCTGGGGAGAAGGAACAGCTTTTGGTTTCTTCTTGTGGAGTACTGCCCAGTAAAGTAATTCTAGAACTCTGCTCTCCGTTACTCTTCTCATACAGCCATCAGGTGAACACAAAACGAGGTACCACAAAGCTAAGGAAGGTGCTAGTTTTAAGTTTTTAAAGCACCAAAATAAGGTTTGTGTTTGGGGTTCAACTCCTTATCTGCTGCAAACATCACCTTGGTGGAGGTTGTTGCCCTGCCTCAGATCACCAAGTTAGATGAAACCTATTTCCCTCTTTGACTGTCCAGATTCTGATCTCCGACTTAAAGGCTGTCTACAGTGATTCACATAACTGATGTCTCATATTGACTCAAGAGTGGAAATAATACTGCACAAGTTTTCTGTTGATGTTTCCTTACCTAGCTGCAACCTTCTTGCAAGCCATCCATTCAGATATAACATACCCTTCGAAAAATGCTTTGACCTTCTGAATTCTCCAGGTTCACTACTGATTTAAAAATACAAAGTTCCCACAGTATTTTTTTCCGTTGTCTACCATGTTGCTTAGGACACCACAGCCATACATTGGTCATTGCTTTTACTTTCTCCTCTATTCAGTCTGTCTTCTCACTGTAAAGCAGCTCGCTGGTTCCTGAGGATATCATCAGTCTAGATCAACTTGAATTTCACCTTCATTTTATGTGATAAGTATTTAAATACACCCTGCTTTGAATACATGGAGTCACTGTTCATTTCATGCTTCATTAATAAAACAGGTAAGCTTGTGGATTTACAAGATACATGAAAGTACAGAGGGCTATCCTAGTCAATGCTTTTAGTTACAGCTCCAATTTTATTTAGGTTCCTACTCCCTCTTCCCTTTCCCCCCCACAAGTAGTGTTGCAAATAGAAGTTACAGTAAGTAATTGGGCATGCTCACAGGCAGCTACGACTATGTGATACTTGTACACCATTTGAACAATACTAATATGACCGGTCACTCCTTTTTCTGCTGCTCTTTAACGCATCATTCAAAGGTAAGTATTTCAGCACATCTGATGTCACACTGACTGTTAGCCCACATAAGTCACCATAAACTTCTTTTTGACTCGCCACTTGTTACTAAATTAATGACAGAATATGCACCCTACGTCCTAAAACCATGGGCATGCAAAGTAGGTTGAAAGGTAGGGGCCTCTACCCCCAAGTTATTCCAGGTATTTCTGTGTGCAGCTTGGTACGCAACAGGACTCTCCCAGCACAATGTAGAACCAGGTGCTATATACGCAGTCTTGGTGAAAAGGAAGCACATGAGAGAATATTCCCTTTGAAGTTATATCTTTATTTTCTTCATTACAATGTTCTTCACTGGAGCCAACAACTTCAAGTCGCACCATCAAAATAGATAAAACCATCATCATCTTTTATTTTCCCTTTTAGCCTTCTTTTCTTTCTAAAGTCTCCCGCTCACTAGAGAGACTGCTGCTATATTTCTTATGAATACTAGCTAAACCATGTCTGTAATAGAAAGTTGAGTATCAATATAGCATTACCTTATTGTTAGGTTCCAGCAGCCTAAACACAGCATTTGGCTTCTATCCCTAGATATGATTGTTTAAGCTATGCAAATGTTAATACCTTATGGCATTCCAGTAAACATTGTAATGGATTAAGATGTCTTTTTCTTACTCTTTTTTTTTTTTTTTTTTTTTTTTTTTTTTTTTACTAGCTTTGTGACATTTTGTGACCTTACTGGTGGGATCTGAGTAGCTGCCTAGCCAAGCCAAAGATAACCACATCCTCATCTTCCAGCTTCGCCTCTAGTACAATGCTTGCAGCTGAGTGCCTGTTGAATCCATGCTGAATTTGGCACCAGTATTCAAACCTGATATCCCCTTACAGGACAAACAGCTTTCAGGTTGAATCTTTTACAGTGACATAATGACTCGTTTGCCGGACCATCAGGTAGCTAACAAAGAAACTTTACATTAAGTAAAGCTGCTCTGCACTACAAAAATTTATCCAATTCTAAGACTACATCTAAAAGCATGCATATCCCATTCTGACTTTTTCTAGGTAGCACTTCTGCCTCTGAGCTCATTGGGCATTTATGAAGATAAGAATCTGTTTCACTAATAAGAAAGTGACATGTCCTTCCTCCACATATTTTACCTCAAAAGTAAATAAATGCTTAACGCATGACTATTATACACTGAATAGTATTATAGAAAGAATTTTGGACTCTAGCTTTTCAAAAGTATCTCAACTGTTCAAGTTACATTCACTTTAATCCTAGAACTCTAATGAAAATAAATATTCTTGTAGCAGATGATTAAAAATCACAAATAAAAATCATTCAAATAGGTTTCCACTGCTTCATAATTCCCCACTTACTTATTGAAGCTACCAGCACTGTAGAAGATTTCATCCTTTATTTTGTACAATTTGTAGGTACTTCTCTATTAAATGTCCAAAAGTTAATGACAGGAAAACAAGTTAACTGCATTAAAAGGCTTTGACTTGTCACAGTTCTTATTTGTTTCCTAGCAGCTAAAGTAGAGCAATAGCAAGGTCAGTGGTCTTTGTTGCAAGCGTAAGTCACCCAGGCTATAAATCACAATATATTCTGAGACATTTACAAGGCTATTTAGCACTGTTCCTTTTAAATCGCTGATGTTTCAAGTACTGTATATGGCTGTACTTTTCTTAATATCACTTGTTTATTTTTAATTTTGCTGCTATAGTTAATGCAAGGTGAACTTAATGAGTCCATAATGTAATTTCACTACCGTAAGCTGAAATTCATTTGCATATCTTCAAGCTCTCCCATTTTATCTTCATCTAGTATTCATCAGTACGTAATATACCTTCACAAGATCTTCATTACTACTTAACTGTACAAACTTTCTTCATTAAGCTTGAAATAAGAGCCAAGTCTCTCAGCCATCTTAAAGTTACGCATGTGATAGATGGGATACTTAGTCTTACTCTTTTCCCCTTCTGATAAATTTGAAAAGCTTGGATTCCTTCTATGCCTTAGATTAGCCTTCACTCCTAATTTCTTGCAGCATCTATCTTTTTCCTGGAAGACTTAACAGACTAAATTGCTTCCTCCCCCTTTCCCATTTCTTACACCATAAGCATGTGTCAGAAGGGTCCAGTGCATTTCAGCGTAAAATTTAGGGATACTGTGCAGGGTAAATAAAAAGCTTACTAACAGACATAGCAACCCCAAACTGTATCAGAGATATTTCTGTGTTTTAGATCCCATTTCACTGTTGAGGTACACTGTCGAGGTACACTGTCACCCCATACTTAAGCTAGAAGGTGTTGTCCTCTGTTTTGTTTTGGTTTTTTAAACAGTTATTTTTACAGAGAAAATGCACTAAGCAACTGATTATTTTCATATAGCTTTACCTCTTGTGTTTAGGAATATCAATTATTCCACATGATTTCTAGACATCACACAAATGTTATGTTAGTAGCAGAATATGTCTATTGAGCAGCACAGTTACACCGTAGAGTTTTGGTAATTCAGCACAGAATTTCTCATCAGCTCTCAGCAATGTGTGCTCCAAATACCTTTCACTAAATGCAGCTAATCTGAAGTTATACAAGGTAGAAAGAGGAGGACTGCTTCTCTTTGTACTTCTATGGTCAGATCTTAAGTTCCTCTTACAATTCACTTAATCTTTAACAAAGAGGTTTTAGGTCAGCAAAGAGAAAACAATTTTATCTGTAGGTATGACTATGCAGACAGGTGCAAATCTCCTCCCAGGAATGTCAAGTACAATATATTCATGTTCCGGAGCAAAGGCTAGACTGAATTTCTTCTTCCTGTCCTATACTGCCAGTGGCTTAACAGTGGCACACCCCCCGCTTTCACCAAAAGGTGACAGACAGCTTAGGTCTTGAACAAATCAAGAAAGGAAAACACTCTTATCCAAGTCATTGTCTTTCTTCAACATCATTTTGCTGCGCTTAAATTTAAACTCTAGGCAAATAGGATAGCAAATCCTTGCTTAACACTTTCTCTGAAGGAAGTACTCAATCCATACCAAACATTTTCAGGTGTAGAAAGACTAACTTACACTCACCAAAATCTCCAAATGGGACATTCAATTAAAATGAAGTAGCCAGCTCGAGTGACTAACACACGAGCCTGTAGCCCTTTGGATACTGTTTGTGGCTATACGTGCCCAAAAGCACATATAACAACTAACAATAAAAAGCTTTTGTACGAGAATGAAAACTTGGTTATGTTTACTAGTTTACTGAAGTTTACTCTGCAGGGCTGTTGGATCAGCAATTCCATGTTCTCTGCTGCTCTCCTCTCAGAAGTGTGCTTTTATACAGCAGCTTTTTTTGTTGTCTTTAAAATTTCAATTAACTTCGGATTTTGGTATTTAGGATCCAGGGTATTTTAGGCCAGAATACATTTCAGACCTACCTTTGCTTGTATTCCTCCTTCTTCCCTTTCTTCTTCTCACCCCAAACATGTCTATCTTAGACCTTGTTGATACTCCTGATATTTCTTCACCTTTTGTTTTGCTTTATAGCAAATTACTGACTGCCAGAAGTATTTAATTGAACATATGAAAGCAATAAATTCTTTATAGAGATCAAAATCCTGTGTTTTGCATTCATGAACTCATCTGTGTAGTAGCTTCACGCTTGCTATTTTGTCTGGTATCCATCTCTTCAATAATACAAGAAACTACATACAGTGTGATCTACACTCATCAGAATTAATAATCCATTTACAGCTTAAAACTCAGGCCCCATTTCATCCACCAATATTTTCTCAAGCCCATGAACAACCCACTGAATGTTGTATGTTTTCAGCTTCCTGTACTACATATTTTGAGCAAGAAATGGAAAGACTTTGAGAATGCTCTATACCTGGCTTCAGGTCTTGTATCTTATGAAGTGCTATTGAGGCAGAAGAGATAATCTGTAATTCCACAGCTGTCAACTCCAGCCAACAAGCAAGGTGATGGGATGTATAAATCTGGTTTTTGTGGGCAAATCTTGCAGCATTTAGTTGATCTCAGCTTGTACTCTGAAAAGCAGCTTAACTGCAGATGAGAAGTTTTGAAATTATGAAGCCATCTAAAATATTTCATGATAAAATAGGAATACCTGTGTTGGACTGTTTATGCCCAGTATTAGTGAGAGTACAACTGTCTTACTTCAGGCTCCTGAAATGTGAAAGACATTTTATGGATAATAAAAAAATCAAATGGCTGAATTTTGATTGCATTTTCCATTTCAACCACATTTGTTATTGCTCTAATGTGTCCAAATTATTTAGTTTCGGTTACCTAGCTGTGAGTTGTGCACAATCCTGGCCCCCGTTCCACTATTTTTCACAACACTATTTTTCTACAGAATGGTCTCCTATATAATTTAACAGAGTAAATGATCTAAAGTAACACATAATGTAGCTCATAGGAAAAAATACAGAATAATGGGTTAAGCACACCACTTGCTAATACTAGCAAGCTGTTTTATGGCCAGAACAAATGATACATCATGAATTACCTTTTAATCACCTTTGACTTTGCTCAAATCCACCTTTGTTTAGAAATCTCTATCAGACTCTTACTCAGGTTCACATAGTTCCTGCTATCATTCAGCCACAATTTTAACACCTGTATTCTGTGAGATTAGAGAGAGCTAAAACCAGAAATTCAAACGTTTTGATAAAATTGAGTATTTATTTATTACTAATATTATTTATGAGTTACTGTTTAACGAAGAGAGAAAATTACTTTTAGCTACATTACTATGAATGTCAGAATACTCTAAAATTTCAGTTTTTAATTGATTTTATGAGAAAAAGTATTGTGTACCGTAAAAGATACTAAACCAATTTTATGTCAGAGAGAAAAAATTACCAGCAAGTAGTTTGCTGAACTACTTGCCCTGAACAATATTTTACTCTATAGATACCCATCTTTATAGTTTTTCATGGTTTTTCAATTGTACTTAGTATTAAAAATGCAACACAAGCAGAACAGCTGTGTTTTCAGGGTGAGGGTTTTTCTCTTCACCCTCAAGTTACATTTAAATACACTTTTTAAGGGTAAAAATATCATAAAACTCTATGTAGGACTGTTACCAGTATATTTTGTTCATTAATAGTTGTCACCTCCTTGGGTCTTCCTTTAGACTAAAGGTGCCTATATATCATTAAAATGCTAATAATTAGGAGTTCAACCAGAAAAAAAAAAAATATCAAAATTTGCTTCTTTCTAACATGTCAGAGGTGCATATTTCTTAAAGGGCTTCTTTCCCCTAGAGATATAATTTTGCAAATCGATTTTCATGCTTTGATGATTCCTCAAACACAGATATTTTAAGTAATTTGAAACTCTAGCAACATTGGTAGGATGATCTGATGGTGCTATGATATTTTGTTAATTCAGATCAACAATAGAGTCTTCACAAAAATTGAAGCTGTACATTCATTTGCATCAGTTCTACCCAAGTAGAGCTAAAAGCATTTCATCATATGCTTTCTTGAATGAGCAGGTTCCCGGGCAGTGCATAATTTTACTGTCTTAGAAAGTGACAGCTTACATGGTTTGACCCAACATTTTCAGTCAACTGAACGACAGTTAAACCAAAGTTTGCCAAAAGGCAAGGGTAATCAGGTTTTTGGCATATGAGCATGGTTGCAGCATTCAGCAGGCCACTGGCTTTCCAACGAATTGCTGGCAGCTGACTACATAATCTTTATGTGTAGAGACACAGACTGAAGGTAATTCTATTTGTATCATGGCTAGATTATTTTTTTTTTTTTTTTATAAGCTTAAACATAACATGAAGACTTAGATTTCACTGGCTGGCTATTAACAACTTAATACTGATTATCCCTAGTGCTCCTTGGCCGTATCCTTTTCTTTGCTGAAATCTCAGTCCTTCAATCGGTCTGACTGCCTTTCTGCTTAATTTTACTATCCAGATGGATGGTATAGATGGAACACAGTCCTGCTGATTATTTTTAAGACATTTCAAGAAATGAGACTAATCATAGTGTAAGCCATATGCCATAGCTATTTTATATCTCTGGGTGTTGAACAGATACAATTAAGAAGTTTGGAGAAGTTTTGTTTTATAGACCGTTTCTTGTAATATAAGACTGAAATCTCAATGTTTATATTTTAATATTCTTGCTAGTCATTCTCACCTTTTCAACTCTACCTTCCAGACATTAGGGTGACAAATTTGTGCTCTTTTTCCCCTAACTGATTACAGCACTAGACATGGATAAACACAGTCTGTTGCTGCCCTGGTCTTGGATAAAGAGAGAAAGTAATTATTTTCAAGCATCAGGCTAGGGTGAGGGTTTTTTGATTTGTTGTTGTTTGGTTTTTTGTTCTTTTTGGGACATGAGGTTGTTTTAAGATAGGTTAGATGCAGCGGGACATTAGAACTTTTACTTTTCTAATGCCTATACTTCCCAAACTTAAAACAAATTCAGTGAGAACCAAAGAGTTTGGAACATTTCCATTAAACTGCTGTTTAAGTTTTCATCTACGTTCCTGCATTTAAATTTTGTCCTGAGCTGTAGTGTGTAGGTTTTTATTAGATAGAATTACATTAGACTATTAATATCTTCTGAAAAAGAAGCTAATAACAAAAAACAAGTGTCAGGTGGGTACTGTAACATATCTGAGAGTTAAAAGACCAATGATTATCTTTGTTTTATTCATCAGGCACAGGAGGGATGAATGTATCATTGTGAATGCTACAAACCCCTTATATTTGACTTTTCATAGTGGTTCATCTCTTTAAACATGAATATTCATATTGGGCTATGCTCCTCTGGTTTAACTCTGCCAAGGCACAAAGGAAAATTAAAAATATACTTTGATCTTAGAGACATTCTCAAAACATTCATTTCAGATTGGCTTTTCTCTAGCAAGAGATCAATTCTTTCATTTGTTTCACCTAGGGAGATCTGTCCCTCCAGGGACCCAATCATTTTCTTCATTAGGTGAGCAGACAGCAGACTTATAACATTTCCCAATTACATCAGCAAAGATTTGGCTGTCAGAGAGTGAGACTAAGGAGAAACATTAAAACAAAATACTTGTGATTAGAAGCCTCCTTTATAAACATTGGACTGAGGATGAGGCACAAGTGTTGAACAACATGAGGTGACTCATGAAGCAAAAATAGTACATTAAGGTCATTACATACTAAATTTCTTGACTGAAGAGGTAGTTAAGTCTGGCTTTTATTACTGCTGACAAAAAGTGATTGTTATTGACATGACTCTTAAGGTTGTCAAACATCTTTATGTTAAGTACCTAGCCTCAAATGTCATAAATTTTGGGGGTCTTCCCTCCCTCTTTAGCCCATTATATTAGGGAGTTCTAGAGTGACTCTGCTTTACCCTTTCTTCATTGCAGCTCCTCCATCCTTCTACCCATAGAAGCCCCATCCCTCTTTCACCCCTTCTCCTCCCTTTTCTTCATGTAGAGAAAATATTTTCCAAATATACGCACCTCACATATACTAGCATTCAAAGCGCCCTTGCTCGTGCAGAAAGCCACGTATTTTTTCCAGCATTTGTCTATTAAATTCTGACTTTGTATTGCTTTTCTATTTGAATCACACTGTAGGAAAAATTTGAAGAACACTAAATTAGGAAAGCTAACTAGTGGTAGTGAAGCTCTTCACTCAAGGTATTTTGCCCCCAGAGCAAGAGGTAGCTTTGAAAAACAAAAACAACAAAAACAACAACAACAAAAAAAAACCAATCAAAAGATGATAAGCATAAAAAGTTTTAAGAATTCATCTTAAAAGCTCCTGTCACAGAATTTACTAGCACCAATGGCCATTTTCTTGATCCATCTAGTATAGATTAGACTACATAAAAGGTGCAACACGTAGGTACTTTTCTTGCTGTTGAATTACCAGATTTTACAAAGACTTACAGGAATCTTTTCACATACCTGAGCTACAAGGAAACCTACCACCCTACTAATACCTTGCATTTTTTAAGCGTGGCATAAGCTTAACTAAGAACAACAATTATTCACTATGTGGATTTCAGCAAGTTTTTAGCAACATAACAGTAACACAGGTATTCATCTTAAAATGAATTTAATCTTAGAACTAGTGAGCTTTTCTGTTGAATTCTAGAGGCAGCTGTTGAACTGACCTTTATTTCTACAACAAGTACTAACTTAAAGGTCCTTGCCTGTAAGCTGAATGATTAAATCAATTATGAAGGCTAAGCATGAAAGAATTACAGTTATTTTTATTTGTTCTGCCCATCGCAGAGTATGTACCAGCTATAGCAGCAAGGTAGTTACCACATCTTCACAATAGCAAATCAATGCTGCTTTGTTACATTTGCCTGGAAGTGTCAGTCATGGGTAACAAAATGCAAGGTTTTCAAAAAGCTGGTTTTGGATACCCTTTAAGGCTTAAAGTGTTTCTGAGGTATTAAACTCAATTCCTGTCCAGGCACAACAATTACTCCTGTTTCCTTACTTCCATGTGCTGGTGACTTCTGTTAGTTGCCAAATTTCTTACCTAAGTGCATTGCACAATGAAGACAAGGACTAACAGCCTGTACTGGAAAGAGATAAAAATGCAAGAATGGCATCCAACCTGTGCTGTCACCAATGCCCATGAGGATTATACGTTCTCTGCCACCCTCCTTGCACTGCAGCCCCCAACCGTTTGCAGCATAGGACTCTCCATCCAGTGCCACACAGCACTTGTTACTTTCAGGTTACCATTTGTTTCTAAAAAAAAAAAAAAAAAAAAAAAAAAAAAGCTGTGGTCATCCTTTCAAGACACCCAAGATCTGTTGAGATGTGAGTAACAGTTCCTTCTGACTTCACAGACTAGAAATTAGTCCATGTTTTCTAGTGTGCACAAACATCTTCAGCACAATCATTGCCATCTTCAAAGGAATGAAGGTGGAGACAAGACCAATTATTATCCATCTTATCATAAGTCCTAAAGAAAAAAATGCCATCCTGGAGTGACTAATAACAGTGTAAGGAACATGAGAAAGAAGTGACAGACAAAAGACTGAGATATTTCATATTCAACTACACAGCTTACAACACGGCTGAAGTATTCACAATGAAAGGTTACAATCCAGTAACCAAGTATTTCATGTGAACTAGCGGATCTCAGAAATGCATTATACAAAAGGGTAGATCTTTTGACTTTGTGAATTGCAGTCCTGGTAAAGTCAGACTGAAGCCTCTTTAAATGCATCAGCTTCTGAAGCACACCAAGGAAGCTCTATGCAAAAGCCTGAAATGCTAATAAAAACCATTCATAAGTAGTAGCTTGTCAGGAGACTCTCTAAAGGGGGAAAAAAAAAAAAAAAACACAAACACAAACCAAAACAACCAGAAATTGGATGACAGGTTCAGCTGTTAATATTTAGATTAAGAAGGGGCTACTTACAGAAATTTGACCCTACATGAAAGCACTGAGTTTTCTTGGTAGGCTTTGTTTCTAAAGGAGCCAAGGTCAGCCTTTCAAGACCATCAAGACCTGTTCAGACATGAGTAGCAGTTCCTTTTCACTCCATTTTTACTATTTTCCAATTTCACCAAGACTATAATACCCTACACTTTTAAAGCAATCTTCTGTAATCTTCCAATCTTCTCTTGATATTCTGGAGAAATTTTCCACAAGCTTTTTTTGGTGGTACCCATATTTCTTGTGTCAGGAACCTATATCCATCCTGTACATTTCATCCAGGATTTTATAGTTTTATCTCCTTACAGGAGAAAGAAAACGTCTTCCTTGTATAGAAGTCATTCTGTATTTTGTGTTATTTCTTGGTTGGCAACTCATCCTGTGAAAATTAACATTTCTTTTAAACGAATTATGTTTTAATGACAAGAAGGGGTACAGGACTTGTTCAGTTTTTTTTTTTAGTGTAGTCAATTATCTTTTCCCAACTATGCAATGGGCAGGTCCACACTAGACAAGGCAGTTTGAACGCCATGTGTTGTTACCTGAAAGACAGTAGTAGGAAGCAGTACTGGATAATTTTCCACAGACTACACTGTTGAAAATATAAACACAGAGCACTGCCCATTCAGAAATAAAAACGGCGGGTTTTTTTTTGTCGTTCCTCTAACATCAGGACTGATCAGCAATGAGCCTGGTTAATACCTTTCCCCACATTTTCCCTTTAGAGCTCTTTCCCTGCAGAGAGATGCATTCCAGAAGACCCATGAGGAAAAGTGACTTCACAAGCTTTGGAAAACAATTAAACCAACAGTTATTGGACTCTTCATCTGGAAACTCTAGAGTTTTACAGCTTAAGTAAAGGAGAAATTAATATTTGCATCCTCTCCTAAAACAAAGGGCAATCTTGTAGAGTTGGAGGTTGAGAAAAGGAGTCAGCAAAACAGGCAACAATATGTAATACAGTCCTACAGCCCTGCAAATTATTTTGGGAATAGATCAATATTGCATATTGATGCCAAAAAAAAAAATATCTCCAGCAACAATGTGGGGTACAAATACTTCACACTGCTTTAAGCTCCATCTGGTTGAATAATTCAGAGCTGAGGTAGCTTCAAGCTGGACTGCTGGCTATGTTATTCACCCATTTTACAGCAACAGTAAACCTCCTGTTACCAGTCAAAGCCTCCATCTTCTAATCATAACCCATACATGCTTATGATATTACTGCTGAAGATATCCTTCAATTAATTTAAGTCCTCAAACTACAGGTCTATTTCAGATTTTCACTAACACATATTTCAGTAAGTATTTACTTTGAATTCTTTCCTTGACTCTACCTATACTTTTTGCACACTTTCAAAATCACTTAAGGAACAGTTAACTGATTCCTTTACCACTTGCCATGACTAAAAGGCTTCACTGGTGTCAAATGAAACTTCTAAGGTCCCAGCAAAACAAAACTCAAGCTAATAAATTACTTCCTTCGACTTGTGAGGGTTCTTAGCACTTGCCAACTTACTATCACAGGGCCTCCCAAAAGCAGAAAGAAGGCACTCTTGAAAGCTAACCAGTGGGAGACATTACAATCTAACCACAGCACATCATGGCCTTGGAAGAACTGCCTAATTCTCAGTCTTTCGCCATATTTCAACAGCAAAGAAGCTAATGATGAATTCTGATACAAAAATGTCTCCACATGGGATGTTTTCCACATATTTCCTGTGCAATAGCATCAGTTTCATTATCTGTCAAAGCCAGTCATAACAGCTATATAGGCAAAAGCATATAAACAGCAGCTGTAAAGGCATAGAAAGAAAAAATTAACACCAACCCTTTTTACTCCTTCAGAAAACTGTAGAAAGGGAGAGGAAAATATTAGTTTAACTGAAAAAAAAAACCCACCAAAAAATAAAAATAAAACCCAGAGTCTTCCACACGCTAATTACAGTTAGATGTTATAACACACCATCTGCCTGTTCCAAAATAGAAAAACATCGGTTGCTTCATTGTTTGTCACTTATAGTATAAAAACCTAGCGGTTATTCCTACACATGTGATAATAATTTACATCATTTAAGAGACTTCAAAAGATAAATTTATGATTAAGTCTTCTAGTTGTTTCTTCGCCTATGAATTCTTTCCACAACTCTAACACACTTATATCAGAAAACCAAAATCAATTATGGAGCTTCTTGTCCTAAAGTCACTGAAAGGGATAAGCCATCTGCTTTCAAAGATGCAAAGCAAGTACAGAGATGCCCAGGTATCTAGGTGGCAAAAGTTCAATATATATATTTGCTCAAAAAATGGCAATGTGCCTGATTAACCGATTTATCTTTAAGTAATTTGTTGTCCTCACTGTAACTATGTTGGCTCTTCCCAAAAGGATGCAGAAGTTCACTTTATCCCTATCAAACTCATTCTTTCTTCATGAAACTTCAATATCTTAAACCCCTTTTAAAAATACAGTGCTGATAACTGTTGAAGAAGTTCATGTATGAGCAACGACAACAGCAGTTAAGTGACAATTTAACTTACAGTGGAATGAAAATTCAATAGTATTCTTGAGAGTTTTCTGCTTCTATGGATACAAGCATAGAAAGCTGCTTTACTGACATAATCAGTAGAGGCAACATGGGAAAAAGACAAAAATAAATGAAGGGTAGGTACCACATGGTCTCCAATGAATCAGAGGTAGGGGTTGGAAGAGACATTTGGAGATCATCTAGTCCAAATCCCCTGCCAAAACAGGTTCTCCCAGAGCAGGCTGGACAGGACTGCATCCAGGTGGGTTTTGAGAACCTCCAGAGAAGGGGACTCCACATCATCTCTGGGCAGCCTGTTCCAGTGCTCTGTCTCCCTCAAAGTAAAGAAGTTTTTCCTCGTGTTCACACAGAATTGCCTGTGTTCCAGTTTGTGCCCATTGCCTCTTGTCCTGTCACTGGGCACCACTGAAAAGAGTCTGGCCCACCCTTTAGATATTTATAAGTGTTGATAAGATTCCCTCTCAGTCTTCTCTTCTCCAGGTTAAGCAGACTCGGGTCCAATATGAAACATCATTAGTATTCAGCAACCACTAAAATGCTTGGATTCATTAAGACGGTAACTAGGAAGGCAAGGTAGTAAAACTATATTCTATAACACTTAGCACAAGTTCATTGAACTCAGGTTCAACCATAAATTAAACAGATAAGTTCAACAACATCCCTTGCTACAAACCAAAAGAAAAGATCCTTATTTTTATATCATTATCGGGAATTTAAGCTTTCAAGAAATGTTCAAAGGGGTTTTAATTGCTAAATTTGGACAGCAATTCTGTATGGTCTTGCGCATCCACATTTCTCTGAAAGAGCAAATTTGATCAGGTGGAATGCACCTTTAAGAAAAATGATGGCATATAAAGTATGTTTACTTGACTCACTGCATGTCAACAATTACTTTATATCAAGAGCATGGTCCATTTTGTCTTATTGCAGTTTTCTACTGATTGAAAATGCCTATAATCCTCCAAGAATGTCAATTTAAAGTGCAGTAGAAATCCAAGTGTGCATTATTAAAAGCATGGTCTAACCACTTCAAAGCAAGTAGAACAATGCTTAAGTGGCCGCTGTTTCTAACCTACGGTTGACTAAGAAATTTCTGGTTCAATAACATTGACTTAAAGGCTACACAACCCAATACTAGATGATTTGCTTCCTCTCCAGGTAGGAAAAGGAGAGTTTTTACTCAGCACAGACTCTGGCTGTTGAACCATGTTTAATTCACTTGCAAGAAGTGATGAAACAGAGGAAGACAACAGGTTTGATAACAGTACACAGAGGTACAGACAATGAAGAGGACCAAAAGCGCTCAAGCATCATCATAAGCCTACACACTAGCAGCCTGGGATGGTGGGCTCAGAGCTACCAGAGGAAAGGTCCAGGTACATGCTCCATCAAGGACTACCTCAGGGTCATAACAAAGCAACCAAGACAGTTTTGCAGGCTGACAGGACACACTTCCCCACAGACTTTTACATCTTCCCTGCTCTTTTATCTAACCAGTTTCTTGGAGACAGGTCAGCCATTGGTACCCCAGATTTTGTAAGCACTTCACACAGCATTTCCAATCACATTAACGCACTGCCTAATGGTTCTTAGCCTGACTTCTTGAACCGTAACACAGCAGTCAGTGATCTAGCAACTGACTTGTCTCATTGGAAGACTTGTCTGCCTCCAACACAAGTCTGTGTAGAGATAAGCTTCATTAAGATGAAAATCTTATTCTTGGCCTCAGTCTCCCTCGTGGTAAGAAGGTATTAAGAGCTAATCTGCCTGCAGTTGAGACTACTCTCAACTTACCTGTATTGTGGAAACGTGGTGGTAGATGTAGTCTTAATGAAAGAGAGGTGGTGGGAGAGAATATAGAAACCAAGTTCTCCCTTGATTTCTTCTACTGACATGAGGTTATCCTCATGCCTTCATGAAGCTCAAACATGGCAAAGAGCACAATGCAGCCTTATTCTCAACAAAGGCACCTCAACAACTGTATGAGTTAGCCACTAATACAGACCTGGCAAGGACAGCAGGTAGCCATCCAAAGCATAGTACACACATAAAACCACAGGACTCTCTGACTCATAGCTTCCTAAGTGAGATACACTCAGTTGGACTGACAGCCCTAGAAAACTATGTGGATCCTGCCATCTGGTTGGTGGCGGTCCTAGTGTAAAATTACAGCTTGGTCCCGAGAACTACATAAAGAATTCCAGTGTGAACACTACAAAAAGCAACCTCACACTGTTGGTAAGGTTTTTGTCCCTAACAGCTTAAGCTTTATCTGATATATTACAGCAAAGTACCAGGCAGCTACACAAGACCTTTGAGTCTTGTTCTACAGCGCTGTATTTTTTTCAAATACAAACTTCCCTCACATTTCTGTTCTCAAAAAACCTCTCCTTACTAGCGTGATTGAACATGGAGTATAGTTGATAAGAGGCTCACAACTGGCACTTGTTTGTAGCTCTCCAGGTTGTTGGGAGGCTGCGCAGAGCAACAGTTACATGTTCTTGTCATTGAAGTGAACGGCCGTTTCCTGAACTCCACAGCAGTGCCTCAGATAAGCCTAAACAGAAGTCCTGTATTGCTTTCCATACAAAGGTGCTGCTTTGTGTTTTGTTAAAGCTTCTCGAGCACCTGAAAAAAAAATTGGTGAGTACAATGACTTCTGCCTAAACACTAGAGTTTCTAAAATCTGATTGCAGATCCAAAATAGCAACACAGATATATTCTTGTCAATCACACAGCTGGGGGCACTTAAGACACGAAGAATAAAATAAAATTCAGTATTTGGTATTAGCAGTTCCTCTTAAACAAGGTATTAGTTTAAACATAGACTGCCTAAATTGGCAGAGATGAAGTGCTCTATATCAGTAGTTTATTAATGTTTTCTATTTTGGTTCATATAATCTTGCTTATTAGCAATTTTCTTCTGAACGGCTGATAAATGTCTTTATGGCCATTCCTAAAGTACCAAATGATGTAACATAGTTCAATGCCTCCATCCCATTTTCCAGCTTTCTCTAAAAAAAAAAAAAAAAAATTTTCAAACCTTGTTTGCACTACACAATCTTCAATGTTTCATAAAACTAAGAACTTGGTTTGAACCAACATCTAGAAAATTCAAAGACTGCAAAAATTATGGTTGACCTACTGCAAGAAATTGAGAAAGACTGTTTATGCTAATGCACCATACCCAGAATGGCATTAAATGGCAGGTTTTAACATGTCAGTATGTCAGATGCTTCCCAGTTTTTGTGAACTAATGTGTTTTATGCAAATTGATGAACCACACAGGGAAAAGATTTCTGCTGATTCCCATACAGCAAGTCTTCAATGCAATACACAAACTTCCAAAAGACTATTTTGTTCTTAATTAGTAGTCCCCAGACATGTTTTACCTCAGATTTCCCTCTCAGTTTTTATTTCTGTCCTACCCCAGGACAATTATCTACACACAGTTAGAAATCTGACAGTGTTAGGAAAAGCAGGATGCCCAGATCATGTTACTTCATTTTCACCCCAGCCTCTATAGAAATCTTTTTAAACAAGACAATGATTTTTTTTTTTTTTAAACTACTGATCAGTTTCACTTCTGGCGCAAGTATACCAAAAAGATACAGACTTTAAAATAAGGCAAAAAATTAAAGTTTAGCTAACGCTTCCATACAAACTATTTAATTCACAGTAAATAATCTTTGAACACTTGTTCAGTTAAAACTTTCAGAAGAATTGAATTGTTACTAAGAGTTTAAGAGCTGGAAGCAACTGGAGAAAAAAATGTGAATTCAATTAGTTTCTTAGTTTAAAGACAATTCATTTGAAATCTGAATTCTTACCCAAGTCAACCACCACCATCCTGTGGGATTGCCTGGAGAGAGTGACAGGGTGGGGAACCATTTAATTCTACTGATCAGAGGAGAGGTCTTAGTTTTTAAGATATTAAAATATATATTATAATCTATACTATATTACATATAACACCCACATTTACTTTATTTTTGGTTTATTTAAAGCCTGATAAATGATTGACTCGGGGGGGGGGGGGGGGGGGGGGGGGGGGGGGGGGGCAGCGCAGTTAGACATTGATCCAGACAGTTGCTGGTTTGATTCTTCTACTTTTTTTTTCTTGCAGAAGTGTCGGTGACTGAGTAGTCAGGCTGTGATGCGAGATTGAAAGTCTGAACATCAGGTCATTCGTTAACTGTGCAACTCTTACCTCTACTTTGTGAGAGCAAGCTTAGAGCAACCGAGTTCTTTCAGGTTACACCTCCACACTGAAAAAACTATAGTACCTTAAGTCCAGCTGTTATGCTACTTAATTTTGATAAACAGAAAGGGGGAAAACACACCCATGCTATTCAGTATTATGACAGAACATTAAGATTTTTGATATTATAAAATCTCATTGAAGTAATCCCTTATGGTTTTATACACTTAAGATTATGCATATAGAAACTTTGCCAATATAGAGCCACAGATTTGTTTTTCCCCCTAGAGAAAGTACTTGAAGATTGAAACGACAGCTCTTCAAATGTATTATTAATAAGGTGAACTCCATGTACCAAGACAGGGACATGACATTTAAAGAAAACTTTTATCTAGTGTCAAGCCTTGGAATGGCTAAAATCTGAAGTGTACAAGTCCGGGAAACAACCATACAGCAGCTTTTGTCATCTCCAGATTTCGTGTTCAGATAGTCATATTAGTGACTTCCTCTCAAAAGGAGAGTTTGCAGCCTGATCAAAGCTTTTTATTTTCTTGAGAACAGCACCAAGCCTGTTCTCCCCACAAAAAAAAAAAAAAAGGGAGGAAAAAGGATTTCCCCCCAAGTATACAAATTGATTTCTATTCATGCACCATGAAGACCAATGCATTCTGTCCAAGCACTGCATATGTAGCTTGGGTTGACAGCTCATACTTAACCTAAACCTTTAAAGCATCCCGGTACAATGTGATCGATTCACCTAACTCAGCTGGAATAAAATTTGAGTCTTTCATTCTGAAACTGCTCTTGGCAAAACCATGGTAGTTTCAATATTTTTTGAGATAAGTAAATAGAAGTAAACATCTTTTCTGAAAAAAACAAAAAAAACAAAAAAAACAAACCACAAAGTCACAAATGTTTTTTGGAGAGACGTAATTTGTTGACAGTTTCCTAATCAACTCCACAACTAACCAGGGTAACTACAAATTACATTTTCCTTCTGTCTTTTGTGATCATATTTCAAATGGCAACATAGACTAACAAATGGAGGTGGTTACATATGGTACTCAGGGTTTTAGGTTTGCGTCACTGTGTGTTTCAAAGGCTGTTTTGTTAGTTTATAATGCAGACTTTTTTAAAATTAAAACTGTTGCAAAGAAAATTTGCTGTTAAGTTTATGTTCTGTAGAATCAATGCTACAAAAAAGAAAAAAGGGGTTAATAACTGGGAAGCAGAAGCAAGCAGTCTGTGAATCCTGGGTATAAGTTTAAACACCTCTGTAGGTGTGGACGTGATATTTCATTAATGCACTTAGCTATAGAATAAAGTTTTGAACCTGTATCAAACGTTTCTAGTATTTCTTTCAAATGCAGACCTATAATTAGAATATTCTCCTCTGTCACAAAATTAATATTACACAAAAAAGAAGCTTCAGTCCTTGGAAAGCAGCAGTCTTGTTTGCAGCATCCCTAATGACCTCAGCTGAGAGTATTAACTCTCCACACGCTTCTAAATGTACACTAAGTTTCACAGAAATGAAAGTGTCACATTCAATTTCCTAATTGTTAAGATACCTGGTTTCTAAGGGAACATATTAACTTATTGGCAAATTAATTTCTCTTCCTTCACTTCTTCATTTAAGTTCAACAAGCACTCTGCTCATCCTCATTATATCACCAATGGACTTGCCATGGAGAAAGCGCATTTTGGCATTGATAGGCTAAAACATAGGTGCACCCTCATCATACAGTGAAACTATCTGAAATTTACTGAACCAGACATTAATTTAAGCTTGTGCCTCTCATCTGGATCATTGTTTTCTTGACTCTGGAGAGGACAGCTGTAACCACAACCCCAGGAGAAGCACCAAGACTCTCACCGCATGCCATTCTCATCACACACCTGGATAGTCACTTCCTCTCCCAACAATCAATAACGTGAAATTTAGCCGCTTTTCAGAGTGCATTAGTACTGACATACTCATCTTGGCCAATCTATTCTGGCCTAGAGAAGCATGTCTTCTATCCATCTTCTTTAAGGGTTTATCTGTAGGTGTTGTTTTGTCTCAGCTAATCCACACAAGGAATCATAACATCCACCTTGGACTAGTGATGGATGTTACAAACCCATCTCAGTTACCAATAACAGCCTTTACATTTTTTTATTAATCAAAAGAGACAAGGTTCAGAGTATTTGCTCTTTAGCTGATGTCAGCAGTAGTAATAAAAAAGTTACCTGCTTTTTCTATTATACTATATATTTGAATATTTTCCATATTGGTTTCAAATGCTATCTTGAAAATTAACCAGACAATTAAGTTCAAAAGATTTTCGTTTACAGCACGTACCAAGTTATTTTTCCCTTTTTCCTGTAAGAATTGAACATACTTCAACTGGACAAGGTCTAAATCTCTATAATACCATTTTTGCTTATTCTTCAGGATTTAAACTGCCAGTGCTGTTTCAGTGATCAAAAATAAGTATCTGTAATTCCTCAAAAATGCAGGATATAAGCAAGATATTTATATTTTATAATAGCAAACAATATCGCTCCTAATAACTCATCCAGAAACCCTTTGTGGGAAGTAAAGGGAGATCTGTCACGCCAACTTATTTCAGAACTTTCCACTTAATAGAATTTTAATCTTTGTGCCAGGCTTTTGCCTTTAACTGTACATTTGAATTTTAAAAACAAAAGAGAGGTAGGTAGAGCTTTTTCAGCTCAAGTCCATATGGAATAGCATATTTTCCATTTCAAATTTTATAAGTGTCCCACTCAAATATATACAGTATTTTTCAACCCTCCACCCTTCAGTCTGGAGTGACTATTCATCAGCTAGCTCAGGGCAAACACTCATTAAGTCCAAGTGTCAGAAAAGTACATTGCAAACAGAAAAGCAACTCCTTCCTATTTATGCACTTATGCAAGTCACATGTGACATGAAAAATCAAGCAGTGAAACCCAGGTTTCAAGACCAGGTACTGCTGCCTGATTTTGTCTTCTATTCGTTAGCACTGCTTTCGGCCAAGATTTGGCAGCTGGCATAAAAGGTGGAAACACCTGTTTAGATCATGCAGATGAAAGAACCTATTCTGTCCTTTGGGGATTTTGTATCTCTGTATTGCGACCCCAAAGCCACTCAAGCATAAATCATACGATTCATTTCAAGGAACAGGTGTGACCCCGTAGCCTTCTCTCCTCGGGGACCACAGTGGACACAAGCACAGAAGCTTGACAAAGCTTTAAGGTTTACTTGGAGGTTCCTTGAAGTTTTAAAATAGAACTTGAATAGCCAACAGATGCATGCCTACTTTCTGAAAACATACCAAGCTTCACAGTTGACTGTATTTCTGAAATTCAGGAGAGATTAATAGAAAAAAAATACTTCCTATAAACCACCGCCAAAAATTCTGAAGAGCATTTCGGTCCCTGCTATTATTTTGGGAATATCTTATTTAAAGCACCAAAATATACTTCCTGGAGAGTCTTCTCTTGCTTGTAAGCAGAATGTAAAGTCCTCAGTTTGCCTGCAGCACTTGTTACCAAGGCAACCAGGTTTTAAAAGGTAGACCTGTAATGCTAACAATGCAAATATAAAGAACTATTTATGTCAGTGTAATACTGAGGTTACATTTTAAAAGGTCTAGTTGGGCCACCTAGAGAATTGGCAGAGGAAAAAGGATCAGAATGAAAATCCAGAAGGCACATTCACCTAAGTGTATTTGGAGCAAAAATCTAGAACAAAAGATACGCTTTAAAAGGCAGTTCTGAGCAGCGTTGCCATAGACATTAGCAAGTCAGACCTGGAAGAGGATATATACGAGTGTCCAAAACGCGTGCAAGTCCCATACTTTCTGACAGTCCAAAACAGTCTTTCTTTCCAGAATGCTCTCAAGAAAATCCATGTGTCTTTCTAGCAACATTCTGAATAACCTTGCTGTGTCTGAAATGCCTGTATCTTCTGAAGGTAAAGCATATAACAAGTACATCTAAACCAGTCTATTATTTCAGAAGAAAAAAACAAAACCAAAACACAACAGCTTTACTAGTGTTCTCTCACTGCTTGGTCTTAATTTGTGCAAACTAAAACCTTAATTTTTTTCCTTCAGAGAACAGACAATTTTAGATTTGAATATTTATAATACTTTACATGTTTAATAACTAGGTCAGCTATACTATTCATACTCAATACAAGATGCAAGAGATTTTCATTGCATCCATAGGAGCTTTATTTCCATGTAGTCTGAGGTGCTGTGCCCTTTTACTTGGACTCTTGTAAAAGCAAGGGGCACATGCTTCCAGTACTGAAATAATTATACATGCAAGTTGCCAGACAACTCTCAATGCCCCTTTCTAGTGAGCTCCAGATGTGAATAATGTGTTTCCACCCTGAGAGAGAAAGGAGTTTTAAAATCTAGAATTAACATCTACCACACAATGATAGTATGCATTCACAACTCTGAATACATAGATGTAACACATAAACTATGTTGGCTTGGGTTTTTTTAAAGCTTCAATATTCATAAATGAAAGAAATTTCTCCCGGGACTGAGGAATCGTGTATAAATAGTGGCTGCAGTCCCACCATGTGTCTTACATTTCTTCCATAGTAGTAAGGGTGCATTTTAAGAAATAGCTTAACAGCTGTTGCAGTCTCCCTATCTGGTTTCAGGATACTTTGCTCCATTTCTGTCATGAAAGCACCTATTTGTCTATTGTAAGCAACTTCCTTAACACACAGCATGCACAAGCTACCACAGCCTTCATTGCATGCATATGCTGTCACTTAAAAACGTGTATGCTGGTAGTTCATTGTAACTTCTTCTACTGGGGCTTGGATTCATTGTAATGACAGCCATGGGTTCACATCCATGTGAAGCATACGTGCTTGTATCTTATCTGCCAGGTCTCCAAGAAAAGATGCAGCTATTAGCTACGTGGAAAACACCTGATCGTAAAAAGTAGAATACTTTATTTCCAGATTCATTGCTTGATAGAAAGGAGAGGTCTTTTATTCAGGAAGACACTTTTTGAAATGGATACTGGTTTAAAAAATTTTTTCCTGGAAGTCCATCAGAAAAATTTTGGTGACAAGTCAGAACTCTGACACCTTGATTCGAGGCCCCAAAATACTGCCTGCACATGCTTTCAGGGAGGCTGTTTTTGTTAAAGAGTCACCAATATCTGAAGGCAGAGGTTTACAATTTTAAGTTATGTTTAGTCCAACTGATCACTACCAGAAAGAACGGTAGGAAAGCAGAAGACAACTTTGAAATCAGCCTTGTTTTAAGGAGGGGTCTGGACTAGAAGATCTCCAGAGATCCCTAAGTTACTATGTCAGTTTGCATTTGTAACTTCATGTATATCAGTTCTTCAGGTATCAGCAAATGGTAGTCCCAGAATGGAAGACTCAAGTCTTTCTCCAGCTGTAGTTTCATGCCAAAATTAAAACATCTTTTTATTCAGGAATTCTTTGGGAGGCTGCAGAGATGTTTTCTAAGTTAGCATCTTAACTGAAGACTTGTGCTCTTACTGTTACTCTGTTACTGTGCAGCCCAGATGACATCAAGAAGGGCCAAAGCTAATTTTGCAGAACGCAGCCCAAATACCCTGTCAGCCCTTTCTCCTAGATCCCTATAGAAAAGACTCCTATTGAAAAGTAATAACTACCCTGACTGTACAACAGACCCCCTAAATGCATGAAAAAGCCATTTACACCTTTGCAAACAGAGGACTACAACTTTACACCATGATTTATTGAAATGCTTCATTAGCCTAATGATCATGAAAAGCATCAACAGTGCAAGGAAAGGAGATGGGAGGGGAAAGAGTAGGAACTTCAGCTCAGTGTAAATTGATGGCATATAGGTAGTAACAGCAGGTTCAAAATAATCAGGTTGTTTTAACACCACATACTTGCTATCTCCTGGAAGAAAACATGCACTTTGGAAACACCATCTGACTCTTAGTAGGCCATCTCATCGTAAAGACCACATGGCAGAGCCAACACTCCCTTATCTGATTGGAGTATGGGATATATTCATGAGAGCTATTTTCATTTAAAACCAAGGAAAATCCTGTTTGTCCTACTAAAATTGTCCCAGGGCAGGTCGCAGGAGTCAGTCATATTTAATATTCCTGCAGGTGACAGCCTACCGACCAGAGACATGTAGAGTGAGAAGGAAGGACAGAAAAATTTATCCCCTGGTCACTGTTGCTTAATAGCGGAAAAACTGCGACATGATATTGGACTAGGCACTGCAAGATTTTATGGTCAGGATAAAACAGCATGATCCCTGGGAAGAGGCCTTACCCCTTTCTTGCCCCAGTCACTCATCCTCACCCCTCCACTGATTCTTCCCCTGCATTAGCGCTGCCAACTCTGGGACAGTGAAATAAATCATATCAGGAAAGTAATCCATGTTAAACTAAGCATTCCTCAAACATGAACATGAATGTGTAAGATCAACCCAGACTGTTTCTCCATTTACCATGTAGGTGATCTTTCTGATAAGAAGAGAGAAGAAAGCACTAGGCTAAAGACTAGTGGCTGGAAGGGGAGCAGAAGGGAGTGAGACCATTCTTTCCCATTTAAGTTACAGTTGCATTATTCTTCCACTTGCAGAGACAATAGGATTAAAATTACTGACCATAATTAAGGACACATTAGCTTTTAAATCCCTAGATACCTACTGAATTTTAGACAAATAAGTTAATTATGGGCCAACGGATGGGGGAAATACCAGAAACCAATAATGAAAGGGGAAGAATTTAGAGCCTAAAGATATTGCTTCATTTCATTGTTCATTTAATTCAGCTGTTCACATCTCAAGAGAAAACCTGCATATCTTAATGGTAAGAGGACACAGAGCAGTTTGCCACGCGTATTTAGAATTACTCCTGTACTTTGTAGCCTGGCTCTTAGTTACCTGCAACAGCACCAAATTTCTTCCCCACCTTCTCTCCCTGTACATTTCTCAAGTCTTGTGAGACCCCACCTGGAGTACTACATGCAGTTCTGGGGTCCCCGGTACAAGACAGACATGGACCTGTTAGAGTGGGTCCACCCGAGCGCCACAAAAATGATCAGAGTGCTGGAACTTCTCTATGAAGAGACAGAAAGTTGGAGTTGTTTGGCCTGGAGAGAAGGTAGCTCCAGGTAGACCTTATTGCACCCAATATATAAAGGGGGCTTATTGGAAAGATGGAGACACTTTTTATCAAGGCCTGTAATAACAGGACAAGGGGCAATGGTTTTAAACAGAAAGAGGGAAGGTTTAGTTTGGACATAAGGAAGCAGTTGTTTACAACGAGGTTGTCACTGGTAAATCATTGGAAGAAGTCACCCAGAGATGCTGTGGGTGGCCCACCATTGGAAGTGTTCAAGATCAGGTGGAACAGGGCTTGGAGCAACCTTATCTAGTGAAAGATGTCCCTGCCTATCGCAGTAGGGTGGACTAGAAGATATTTGAAGGTCCCTTCCAGCCCAAGCCATTCTATGATTGTAATATACTTCCCAATTTAAAAAGTAAAGTTTTAATTGCCTTTGTGGGGTGAGTAGATAAATGCATATGATTTAATTTGCTTGTATGCTGGGTGTTTTGGCGATTGTCACCAGAAAAGTGTCTGTTATCTACCAGTACTTCACTTGATCATACCATGGTGCTTAGGGACATGGTTTAGTGGTGGTTTTGGCAGTGTTATGTTGATGGTTGGACCTGATGATCCTAAAGGTCCCTTCCAGCCTAGACAATTCTGTGATTCTGCTGATACATAGAAGACTTCATAAATTGGCACAGAACAGAAATAAGGATCATGCAGTGTAACTGCTTGATTCTACGTGCCATCCTAATTACTTGGGCTGTGCTCCTTCAGACTGAGTAATCAGAAAGTGTTTAACTTGAGACATGAGGCTTAGTTTCAAAGGAAAACTTGGAGTAACTTAACCACAGGCCATCCAAGGTCTAAAGTCCTCCAAAGAACTTGCTTGACCACTAACTATTTGGTCCCAACAGTTAATTTCCTCTCCTATCTTGAAGGCCAGAGGTGAACACCAGCACATTAATCACGTGCTGTCCCAGAGGTCCACTTGAATAGCTGTGTACGAACAACTGAGCTCCCAAACCCTTCATCATGAAACAAAGGTTTAGGGAATACAGAAGCAGGCAAGTTATTATTAGAAACCTACTTCCAAAGATTTGACTTATCATAGACACCACTGGTTTATTTTAATCTAACAATTTTGACAAGTGCTACCTAATCCCATCAGCTAGAACCACCTCAAAAAAACCCTTCAGTAACAGCTTCCCCACCACCACTGTTTTTACTTCTCACTTTGCCTTCAGTGAAAAGTTTCAATTAAACGATTTATCATATTTTAATCAAATATAATAATTATGAAATATAATAAGCTACACATTTATGAGACAAGTGCTAGTAACTTGTAGTTTAATAGCACTATAATAAGAAGCCAGTAAATCACAGGAACTTTCAGCCAAGTCAAATGATCTGACTGTGCCTGATTAGTCAAGGACCTATGTTAAGAACAAAAGAAGAATGGTATCTGAATATTAGACTTAAATTAGCAAGTTGCTGCTTTCTCTCACATGGCAACAAAACATGACAGCATTACAAGGCAAATAGCAGGCTGTGCATTATTAGCTCACAAGAATCATTCCAGTCAGGCCACTAGTGCATGGGATTATTCTGCATTTTAGAAGACATGTAGGAACATACATGGCTGGAAGGCTACAGTAACACCCAAGTCACAGTAATCAGCTAGAGCAAGACAGAGAATTCACCATAATCTCCACATTTTGTGTTTTTCTTACCCACCAGAAACCCTTTTCCAATGCAATAGTTTCAATTTACTCACTGAATAAATTCTGACAGTGGAGCACAGTACATCTTTTTTATGCATTATATCCATTATACTGGCTACCATGCACACAGATTTAACATCCCAGCTTTTTATGAGCCAGTAGTCTGTCAAATAGATTTATTGCCAAGTTTGACATTTTGTGAAAGCAAAAAAGTTACTGGTTCCAACCACCTAAAGGAATATCTACAAATGATGCTTTTAAGATTTTGATCTAATATCAGAGCTCCTGATATAATTTAGTTTTCCACCACTTATAATAGACCTAATTAGGTACACATTTTACTGCTATAAAGACATAGGGGAAAAAAAAAGCAGCAGTAATTTAACTGTCAGATTAAGAAAGATTCAGCATTGTCTGACAGTAAAAGTATCCAAGAGGAAAGGAAGTTTGATATCAGTGTCTGCATTTCCAGTGCAGGACTGTTGTGCATAGGCTGTGCCAAACAAATCAGATATGATGACTCATTTAAATTAGAGCAATCTGAACACTGCTCTGCTTTCTACTCATTAGTCAAGCCCAGATTAACAAGAACTTAGTGCTTGAAGAGTTTCCACATTGCTATCAGACAGCTTGCACAATGAATGAAAATGTCTTTTATGAAATTTCCAGCACTGTTTAGTCAACTAAATCAAGTAAGTGATTTGCAGCTCACATGTTCGCTGTAAGCCCATGGTAACTTCTGTATTGAGTAAAATTGAGCATCTCCCCAACAGAAACCATTAACAAATTTTAAAATAAATATTATCAGGAGAGCGTGTGTACATAGAGTATATGTACACAGTATGTATGACCTCTGGTATGCCCAACCTTTACTTCCAAGCAAATAGTTACCTAGTAGTAGCCCAAATAAAGCTATATCCAAACCAGCTACATTTATGTACTTAAACTCCATGAAAGTACTCAATGCCATTCTACATTAATCTTTTATGTTTGACTCTTACTTGATTCTATGACAACTGTCCTTTTCTGTACCTTTTTAAGGTCTTCTCTTATTTGGAAAGAAGGCACCAGTGGGGGCCCCAAGCTACACACAATATTCAAGACTAGGGTATGTGACAATCAGTACTACAAGTTCCCTCAGAGAACATTAGTAACTTTCTGAGGATCAACTTCCGTTACAAAACTTCTCTGCATTTTATATGCCCACGCCTACCAATTCTATTGCATAGTTTCTACTACTAAGTCTCACATGCAGGATCAGCCTCAGTTCTCTCATTCTTTTGATCTTTCTGGAATACTTTTGGAAAGTTGTGCCTATCTGCATCCTCCTGCTTTTCTGGAATAAAAACCGATTATGCATTTAGGTTACATATGACACTGATTTTATATCTTCATACTAGATTTCCACCTCATCCTGCCCACTTGCTAATACCAGTCAACTAACTGAATAACTATCCTAGCTCAGAAATTAAAGAAATAAAGAAACTATATCAAAAATAAGTTAACTGTATTTCAAGAACTCAGAAGAGAGGCAAGAGACCCATTCATGTCAAACAGCGTAACAGCAACAGGTACGAGGTGCAGTACAAGCTTGTATTCCAGCATGATATTACAGTTATAAATTTCTTATAGCCCTGCTCTGCTCGTTACAAATGTCTACAGTTTCTTCCCCCACACTGGCAACAGGATGCATCTACCGCTCTGATGAGCTGCTAAGAGGGTAAGCAACAGGCTATGCTGAACTGAAGAAAATTATGCCAGTTCACTGAAACCCAGCAGCAGCAGCACACACTAATCCTATTATCAACATCTTGACAAAAATCAAACGTACAAGTGTACAATTATTTTAATTGTTTCCTTTTTTTCCACATAAGGAATGTCAAAAGCTGTTAGACCAAATGTATTTACAAAACACTTACTGAATTCATAAGATTTTGTATTCACATAAAACATCAGAGGATACAGCGACCACAGCCTTAGCCCTTGATAGGAGGCCCGATACAGCCTTTCAACCGGAATAACTTCCTGCTTATTAAAACAATTCTGCGAGACAGCAGTTAGTTCATTTCAAACATTTGGCCTAGGATGGGGTTTTAGAAGGCCATGCTATTCACCTGGTTACCATGGAGGCGTTCAAACCGCTTCCCCCCCCCACACACACTTTTCACTGCCTCACCCCAGCCTTGGGCAGGTCTGTCTGGAGTAGCTACACTGCTCATCCTGGTGAGCAGCACCAGCAGCTTGGATGTCTGACACAGTAGTTACAGCTTTAATTTCAATGCTTTAATTTCTAGAACCTCACATAAGTATAAGCAATGCTGTGCAGGAGAAATATAGAAAGATAATAACTTGAGCGGTTCACCTGGAAGGACAGAGGGCTTGAAAGCGCACCTGAAACAGCAAGACTGTTTATTAACAATTTAAGTGCCTCTAGCCGGAAAGGCTAAATTCTTTCTACCCACATCACATGTGGTCTGTCCTTTTTAACGGAGCACTGTGTGGTGTGAACATGCAAACTGGGAAGTGTCCGAGTACCCTTTGCCATGCATTCAATTCGTGTGTGGTAATAAGTTTTGGACCTCAGGTATGTGCTTAGGATATGGATAATTATAAAGCAATTAACTAAAAACCCCATCAAAATCATAATGGATGACAACTATAGGAAACCTTGCACTGTTAGTTAACTAATTAACCTGTGGCAAAGGAAGCTGCAGAACAAAATGACCCAACATATTGTCACCTAGGTACTCGGCACCCAAATTCAGCTTGCTGTCTCTCATACCAGTCAACTAATTTGGGACCTATTGAATTGTGTATAAGATACACTCTCTTTGTAGGAAACTAGCCTGCTGAAAGGACTGCCACCATGAGTTTCTGTTAGTGATTACTTATGAAGTAAGGTGCCTATACAATATATTTATGTCATTATGTCCCTTTTTTTTTTTTACTAAAGTTATCTTTAAGATCTTGTTGCAATTTTGAATCAAGATGTCAGAGGAAGAGCAGAGTATTTTCAAATACTGAGAGCACAAGAAAACCAAACTTATTTCTTCCCCTTTCTTTTGTGATATTAAGAACCGCTGCTGTTAGATCTGTTTCACATATTAATTGGACAAGAGGAAGCAGTCTCAAACTGAGGGAATACGCCACCGAAGTCAAGTAAAAGATTTCACATCAGGAAATGTCTGCTTTGTTGAAGTTCCCTGCACAGCTCGCCTAATCACACACTGAACCTGTTGAAGCATCCAATCTTCATTGGGCACGTTCTTCCACTATACCCAGTGAATGTATCAGCCCCTTAAGACCTCCCACTTCCACACAAACACAGAATTGATCTGCAAGCTCTGACAGTGTCTCCAAAAATCCAACCATAGTTTCAGCTGTGAGAATTTTTATTGTTATGACTAAAAAAAAAGGAAAATGTATTATGTACTGCGTACTGCTAATACATAATTGATTCTCTGGGACAGCATCACAGACAACTCAAGCTGCTTCAGCCCTCAGTGGTCTGTTCTCCCACCTGCTACCAAATTCATTAACCAAACGTGTTGACAACCTCAGATACCATCCTGGTGTCAGTGCCAAATGGAAAGAAAAGGTCTAATATTCCTACAGCAACTCTCATGTCTAACTGACTCAACCCTAAAAATTTACATTTTTGCTGCATAATTATCCTTATTCTATCGTTTGGCACTAGGCAGTTACAAACACAAAAGTTTTAGAGGTAAGTATTTTTTATTTGAGACTGATAGAGAGGCTCCAAAAACCAAGATCCAAATCTATGACCCAAGAAGCAAATCAGTATCGAGAAATAGATTCACTTGGAGCCAAGGTAAACGCTGCTTGAATTTCAAAGGAAAGTTTATACTAGCCTGTTCCTTATAGAGTAGGCTCTAGTGTGTCTCTCAGCACTCACAGGTCAGTATTATACCTTAACAAAAAAGTTAAACTAAGTTCTTATTTTTCAATGAACATGCAATTTCAAAGACTATCATTATACCTGTTGTCTTGGTATAACTGAGCAAATTAAGATTTAGAAAATACAATGATCTCCTAATATTTATAAAGAGCATTTAAGGAAATCACAGACATGTAATTTCGCAGGTACTTTTAACAACCTGCAATTATTAACAATTGTGCAGCCTGTAGCACATTAACAATCTTTTTCTTTGCACTCACTACTGATGGGAAACTGTAGATCTTTAAGGCTTCAATACCTAATAATACTAGCTTTACAGCACTTTTAGAAGTATTTTTATTGTAGTCAGGGAGACGAGCAGTGCACATAAACCTAAGGGAAAAACAGCAAAGGAAAAAGATTTCAGTAAGGAGTGACAGAAGAGGGAGAAACTTGTTTTGAACGAGGTATTGACAGATAGAAATAATTTTAAGATTGGCTGAATTAAAATGACATTGCTTACTCACTACTTCACAGCCTAAGTAAACACATATGGGTCTAAATAGAGCTGAAGATACCATGTGTTTTGCTTCTGAGAAAAGCTACTTAGCAGTAACCTACAAAACTGGGAAATAAATACATCTTACTGCAATCAGGAAGAGTTTTAAACCCAAGACACTTCAGAAAGAGGGAACTGTTATACAGTATTCCCCCAGGACAATTTTTCCACATGGTTACCTTTATCTGCATGAAGTAGACACATATGATTTCACAATCCATGTACTAATGCTAGATGTTAATTTCTTCATTTGCATTGGCATTTTTATAAGTATGGAAACATCAGTAAGTGCTATCAGATAAGATTTGGAACATATTCAGACCTAGGCAAGTGTTATGCCCAAAGGTGAGAAATTAATATAATTGGAAATTACCTTACCACTGTTTTATATTTAAGATTAAAATTATAGTCTAAGAGTTGTGATTGCTCTAAACTAGGGCAAGCAAAAGGAATGACAGAGGTCAATAAGACCACCACTTATCTATTGATTTTTGTTAGCATATAAGAAACAAAAGATTAATATACCAAGGTGCTGCCCAGAATCAATATTCAGTATCTTTAGAGCAACACAGAAAAACTTTTCTTCCAGGTAAATTCAGAAATATGCTATTAGGCAATCTGTCTGTTTTTAAGTATAAAATGACTAAAAAAAAAAAAACTAAGATTCTTTAGAATATTGATCAGATGAGTGCAGATAAGCTAACAAAGTTATTTTTCATGAAGTCATGTACAACTGAAATATTTCTTAAACAACATATACTTTCCTGCAAGTTCAAAGCAGCTAATCAAAGCTGTGATTCTGATTCTATTTTAAATTCCTGTGCGTGTATGCAATATTCAGGGTAGAACAGAATTTTCAGCAGCCCCATGCAATTCAACATGTACTTAAAGCTTATGAATTCTGAAGGTTGACACATGTTCTTTTGGTCCTTTATGTGAGACATTCATACGACTTTAACTAATCTATGTAGCTACTCTAGGTACTTTAGCTTATTTGATTTAAACACAGAATTCCAAGTGTACTGGTTTTCCTTTTCCCAAAACATCCTCCTTGCATTTCTTCCTGTAGCACAGAAATATCTGAACATGTTTTAAAAGTTAACTTGTGCTATGTTTGAAGATTTAACAGACTTTTAAAAAAAAAAAAAAAAAGTGTTTCTAAGTCAGAGACACAAATCAACATGTAGGCTTTTTGTGCACCTGCCTTAAACTACTCTCTTAAGATGGAGGTCTCTTTAACATTAATTAAGGAAGAATTACACAATTCCAAAGGCAGACAATAACTCGAGATGTCAAAAAATGTGTTTGTGTAAGAGCAAGAAAGACAAGGGAACTTCATCTTATGGGTTCTGACCTTCATAACCTGTTCTTCATACTGCAGTTCATTTGAATCAGCTATACTTACAAATGAAATTATGGGTTGATTTCAAACAGTAGAAGGTTGATGAGCCACCCTCTAAATGACCTCTGTGATTGCTTTAGATAGCCCTTTATGGTGACCACCCAACATTTTCTAATTCACAACACAAGTGAGAAAGCTCAATTCAAATCTTCGCAGATCAATGCTGTTAGGCAACACATGATTAAGCAGTATATTCAGCCTGAAGAAGCCGTATGTTCACAAAAGCTCCCTGCAGATCTCAAAGCAACTGAACTTCTGTTGGCATCTTAAGAAAAATCAAGTAGCTGAAAAAACACTGTGGATCTGATTTCATGCTTGAGGCTTCGTGTGTTAAAATATATCATCCTCCCAAGCATTCTGTTTTTGTAATCATAATGCAGCTTTGGAACAGCATTTAAGAAAAATAAAAGCAAACAAAAGATGGGCTCTCTCAGAACATATAATAAAGGCCCTTATAAGTTTTCTAGTGGGGAAATCGGATAGCAGACTCTTTAAAGAGATTCCCTCAAAGGAAAACAGAATTGGGCTGAAGGGTCTCCGAGGGCCTTCATTCAAAATTCTGCTTAAGAAAAGAAAGATTTCCTAGAGGGGCCATAGGACACCAAACGACAAGGACACAAGCACTCATTCCTCTCAGTGAGCTCCTGGGAAGTTATCATAGCTCTTTGCTGAATGCATTTCATTTCCTCAAACAAGTGTTCCACAATCAGTGTCTTAAAGTATCCTGCACTTCTAAAGTCTTTGCACAAATAAAATTTTACAAGAGAATTTTTAAATCCTTATACAAATTGTCTAGATTCTTTTCCTTTTATGATTTAACAATATTAGGTATATATAAAGTTATTATTATATGGGCTAAATACTATTTCATTGGGATTACTGGTGAGAATTTTGACAGCATCTCAGCGTTACGCACATGGTGCCGCTTGCCTTGATAACAGCGCCAAGCACGGAGTATAGCCGAAGTCATGGAAGCCTCTGGATCAAGCACAAAACCAGAATGTAAGAGACATCACTGTGCAGCTGTGCAATGACTAGCTACAGCACACACATGTTACTGATACCATACAACAAGCCTACTCCCATCTCATCAGTTTCATTACTTCTGGGTTTGTGTGCCTAACTGGAATACAAGCATCAGCACATACTAAAATTAGTCACCGACTATGTTTCATTTTCCCCTTTGCCAGGGGAATCTAGTAGCTGTCCCATGGAAAGACACCTTCTGGTTCTCAGTGAAAACCCCACTATATATATCTGCCAGCACCTAGTAACGTGGATTAGGCAGTAAAAACAGGATGAAAGAACTTCTTTAAAGTCCACAAATAGGCTAGCACTTCACTATCTTTTCCAACAGCAGATTTTTCCTGCTAGTTTCCTTTCAAAGAAAGGCCTCTTGGTAAGTAGCCCTTTCTTCATGTAAGGATGAGGACTGCATCTGAAATTTGTCACGACACAGTTCAACAGTCACAAGAAGAAGTTAAAGATAAACATGTTTTCATACCTGCCTTACAAAGATCCTTTCTATCACGGCCAACAAAGACAACAATGGCAGACCAAAGAAAGCGGACAACATGGGGAGGCTACCCTCGGCTCCGGTCCTGGGAGACCACATAGTCAAAGACCCACTTTGTTTCAAAAGAGATTATACTTTAAGCTTTACCATGTTCTTATCCACAAGATATCAGTCAGACACAGCCTCCTAGCATGTGATGGTGACTACAACCATGCGCTTCACCAGGTGAATTGAGCGACTGCAGAGCCACAGGCAAGTAACAATAGACACCTCTCTGGAAGGGAGACGTATCTTCTGCTTGCATATAGCCAGCCCCAGTCCTGCCCAAAGCCAAAGCACCACTTACCACCCCTTCTCCTCTAGTCATTCTTCATTCACCTTCAGCCCTGATCTTATGTTTGTTTTGAGCTTTGAGTTGCTTCTCCAGTTGCTGTTGTCAGAAGCACATGCTTAATGCAGTCAGCCTCAGGAGTCTGAAGGGGAAGAGCAGCTGCTTACCCACAGGAGATTGTAGCCCTCCCAAAAGAGCTTATTTCGTGTGGTTAAAGCCTTGAAGTCATCTAAAATTATTTCAGGTTAAGCAGGAACATTTACTACATGCATTTCAAAGTGCTTTAAAAATAAAATAGATACAGCTTACTTGGAACGACAGTCTATACAGAGGTACAGGAGCAGTTCAGGCCACAAGCACAGATGAGCTAGAAGCCACAGGTGACTCAGCACAAGCCGTACCACCATCAACAGGGCATGATTCCAGTGGGTCTGAACTGGGTGAGCCGAGAAGGGTGGACAGCAACAAACCCCGTCAACCATCCAGTAATGACCAGACACAGGTAGTCACATCTGCGACCAACCCAAGGAGTCAAAACAACAGGTCAGGGAGAGAACTGGCCACAGGCACAGCTTAAGAGAGGAGCTGCTCCCTGGGGCGGAGCTGAAACAAGGCTCCTGGGCAGGGTGGGGCTGTAGGGTTCCAGGTGAGGTTGATCAGGGCAATTAAGACCTATTGGCGTACTCAGGGCCATGACACAATTCTTCAAGTATTTACAGACAAAACAATATTAAAGGAATAAGCAAAGCATTGGGCTCTAGGGAAAGAGGAGGATTCTACATTTCACATACACCCAGTCCCAGCACCTCCTCTGTTGTAAGGACCCAAAGCTACATCCCTTCTCCTTGTATGGTTCCAGTTTTGCACATTAGTGAGTCACCATTGTTTCCACTTGTACTAATCTTGCCTTTGCTTCTTTCTTTCCCTCTTAGTATATTGAGAACAAAATCTCTGTTTTTTATAAGAATAGCGGACATATAAAAGACAAGATGCTTTAACACATTAACCTAAAATTAATTTTCACATTAGGCTTTTATTTTACAAAATTAGCACCGATTACAACTTAGCGAAGATCATTCATTATATCCATTCACCTAAGACACCTGGGATTGGTCAAGCTGATCAGTCCAGAAAGCTTTTCTCATCACTGCTACATTCCCAATTATTTTAAAACTGGTCCTGGTGTGTGCAAAGCCGAAGCATTTGCGTGCACCTGGTGCTTTCCCAGCTATGCAAAGGGGGACAACAACCTCCAGGAACTTCCCTGTTAAGGTTTTCACCTTTGTCTCACAAGCCTTGAAGCTATCTTTCCAGTCATAGGGATAGGCTGCCCCATCCTGTTCTTTGCTGCTTCTCCCTGTCATGGCTGGTCCTTGCCAGCTGCTGGAGGAGCAAGGCCATCCCACAGACCCAGTGAAGGGAAGCCGTGGGGTCAGGCTGGGCTTGTACTCAACACCCACTGCCCATGTAGGGGGAACAGGAGGGTGACAGAGCAGGGCTGGTTACCTCTGCCGTCAGCAAGTCTGTGGCTGTAGCCCCACAACCAACATGTGTGGCTGACCCGGGTGGGATAAGGCACAGCAGCCCCCAAAGTGGGCATGCTACCCCTGTTCTCTGAACTCCAGTCCTTCTAGCTGAAACCCCCAGTGCCCCCAAAATGGGAGAGATGGGGATGCTTCAGGGTACGATAGCCAATAAACTAAAAGTGTCAGTAAGAAACAAGGCTTTAAGGACTCTCCCGTTTTACGGTAGGTGAGCCTCGCATCTGTGGTCTTCAGTGACCTTTCATTTTATTCAGTCTTGCAGATGCTAATTGTTTACTAGGAGCTTTATCAGAATGCTACACATGTAGACAGCGATGGCTTCCTGCATACAAAGCGCACCAATACCAACAGAAGCTCATGAAATGTTTGTGTACCAGCAACTGCGTTGCACAGCAGATTGGTGCTCTGCTGCAATGTAACTGCTTTCCATTATATTATGGTAAAATTTCACCCCACAGTTCCAACTGAAAATAAATGCCTTTCACACCTCATCTGTGGACTGCTTTTTGCGTGGTTCCACACTTGTCCCTCTCCCATTCCTTCTGTCTCTTTAAAATGTGTGTAGCTCTCCACGGCTGTGGAGGTAGGGTGACAAAACATAGGCTGAATTTTATGTGTGTTTTCTGAAAGTTTTCAGGTCACAAGCTATGAATGGTATTTTTGAGCATTTAGTCTACCCACTGTGATATGAGCTACCAGGTGCTGACAACAGGACAGTTTGCACAACTAATTATGTATGATAGCAGCTGTAAGTAGCGATGTAAGAAGAAGCAAGGAAGTTTGAAGTGTTTCTTGTTAACTCCTTTTGATAGCCAGTATCTGTAATGTGCTGCTTTTTTAATTTATGGCTTTCAGAATCTCACTAATTCAATCAAGGTAAGAAACTGTCTCAGTTCAAAGGATACGTTTTGTTAGATAAGCACTGTCTACCTGGTTCTTTATATGCAGTAATGAAACAGATTTTCATAAGGATTAGTTTGAAAAATGTTGTTAAAGCTATACCTGATTTCTTTCTTTCTGCAATGAAATGACTGGTTTTCTCCCCTGAACGTTCCTTGAGAATTCAGGTTTATCTAGTAATTCGCTCCTCAGCCACATTGTCAAGCAGAGCAGATTATCTAACTGGCATCAGATCCTTAATATCAGCAAAATTAAACTATCTTTAAGCAGAGTTCTTTGAAAACAAAACAGCTAACTGAACTAAGTTAAGTCGAAATACAAAATTAGTCATTTCTTCAATGTAGTTTGAACACACCATGGAAGGGCAAATGGCTCAAACAAGTTTTAATACTTTATAGCCTAAAACTTTCATCGAAACCCACAAGTTGTTAATTTAAGAAGTAACTTGTTTTATCCCTATTAATTTATACATGCATATTATTTGACACATGTTGATCTGCAGTAGATTTGTAAACTGACATAACTGAGCTCAGCATTCTCCTTCCCTTACATTAGAAATTAGTACATTGGAATAAGCCTTCCTTTTTTTTTTTTTTTAAAGCCACACCACAATGTTAGCCTTTCCACATGTCCTTATGTGGCACAGCATGATCAACCTGCTTGCCACTATCTGTGCTGAACTTTCTCTAAAAATAATAGAATAACCCACCCATCATATTGCAGAGTTGAATAGTCCTGAGATATAGAGAATGTGTGACATCTATGTCAATTGAAACGTGCAGCAGAGATGTAATATTATTGACAAATTTGCAGTTCATATTGTTTTGCTTGGATGAGCACAGGAGTAAAATACTTCACTCAGTGGAAGCGCAATTTATTACTTGCAAATGAGGAAGGCTGTATGTACCTTTTCAAGTACAGCAGATCAATCAAACCTACTAGTAGCACCCCATTAGAGGAGTCCAAGACCACCAAAGTTAATCTTTTTCACTTATACTAGTCTGTCAACACTTCAGTCAAGTTCACTCAGTGCCTCACTGTTGGTCGCTAAGCATTTGTCTGCTGTGGAAATTAATGACACCTGGGTTTATAGAAGATTTTACATTAGGAAATATTCAGTTACCCTTCTGATTGCAATATTTTTATTGTAATCATAGTGTTTGCATAGCTGGCACAGTGTTTTGCAGTTGATGCTCATCAGAGTAAAATTTTCCAAAACAAGGTTAAAGGCTTAAGAAGGTTTAAATTTAACATCTTAGTGAGGTGAAAGCATGTACATGTTGAATAAACAGACTTTACTAGCTATAAGAAAGGCCATAGCTGCAGTTTTTCAGGACAACCCCCTTAACTGTGCTGCCTTTAAGTCATTTTATATATTAGTTTTGATTTATGTGTCTGCAAGGTAGTGGTTAAAGCATTTTGCAGCATACTGTAAAAAATAAAAACGAGATCGATGCACATCTTAAACTCAGTAAGCTGAGATATTACAAATGGAAATTACTTGCTACTTACAGAATTGTTAAAGATCAGCTCGCAGGTAGTTTCTTACTGACAAACAACTTTGAAATGTCATCAGCAGCGTAAGTTTGTGTTCCTTCTTCCAAAGTTATTGCCTTTTTCTGAGAAAAGTAAAAGTCACAGGAGTCCAAAGCAAGATAATTTGATAATTTCATTTTCTGTCCTAGCTAGCCTGTCTTTTTTTCCTTTTTTCTTTCTTCTTCTTTTTTTTTTTTTTTCCTTACTATCTCAAAAGAATGTAAATTGACTTATTTTTAACAATTGCATTGCTATGGAGTACCTACATTTTCCTGCATACGCAGGGGACTCATGTGCAAAAGCCATCTTATTAAAACTGTGCATCGGTGTGCTGGATCAGTCCTGGGCCAAAGGGTCATTAATGCTTTCCCAGCCATAACCGAGAGTCAACGTCCTTAAGGAAGTAAGTGGATGTCCTGCTTTTCCAAAACTGACCAGAGATATGACAGAGAGGACTCGGCAGCAAGACCTGAACTGGCTTGGGGAGTAGACTCAGATTCCAACTTTGGGATATACTTTGTTTCACTGGGACTGTGGCAACTTTCTCTCTCCTGATGAGGGACAGCAATCTTGAAAATGAGCCACTTTTTGCATTGGGTTGTTTTCCGGCTAGCTTAGTTCACTGGCCACAGTGTGGGCAGTTGGGGCTGCTTCAGCCAATACAGCTTTGGGTAGAAAAGGAAAATGTCACAGACACCTTCACCTTCTACTCATAGTCCATACCTACAGCAAGTTAAACTGGCCAAACTATGGATAAATATCAACTAGGAAATGCTCTTGAGTAACTAGCATCCTCATAGCCCATCCCAGCGCAGAGGACTGGAGGGCTGATGAGGATTGGTGGTGGTTCGCAGACATCAACTTTAAGAACAGTGCTCCTTTGCAGCAGCAAGGGGGAAGCCTGCGCTACTGTTGCTCACACTGGAGAAGTAGTAACATCTTCCCACTTCTCCTAAATCCATTTTCATCTAGGAGTTTGCCAGCTTTGGATAAGCCTTTCCATAAGCAACAAATGAGCCAACTTTGTTATTTCCATCACAGACCAGCTGTAACTGAATCAGAGCTCAAAAGCTACCCAAAAAAAATAAATGAAGAACAAGTGCTTTTGTAGGTTGTCTTAAGTGGTGCTCTACAATTACTCCAGTCTTCAAAGTAGCTAAGATTTGATTTGAGTTTTTCTATATCTAGAGGATCTTTCTATAATACTAATAACTGAGATCGTAAAAATTACTTAGGACGGCTTTTCACTTCCTCATTTAAATGCAGTCTACTGTCAAAAGCATTAGGAATGAGCATTGTTTCCCATCAAAAAATTCATCTTTTTCACTGCCAGATTTTTGATCTGTTTCCATTCTTACAGAGCGAGGTGGTAGTCAAACCCTTTTCAATACTCATGGAGGGAGAACAAGTTTCTGGCCTGCCAATAGCATGTTTTCTTCAGAGTGACAGAATATAGGCAGTACAGGTACTGAACACATATGAGCACTGACAGCCCTTTTTTTCCCTGTAAAATAATAATAAAAAAAAATAATTAAAGCTCTAAATCTGTTAGCTATGCCTACTACCACCTGCAAGTATGGTACTGTGCAAGGAAATATTAGTTGCATAACTCTGATGAATTATACTTGAAAGACACAGCACTGTGTAGAAAATGATTACAGACTTTGGTAGTCTCAATGTATAGCATAGAGGGCAGTAAGTCATAAGTTGATACCAGTGGTACTCTTTCCTAGTTGAATCTTGAAATACCTATTCTTTGCAGAACGTTGTTGGGGTCCAGTTCCTCTGAAATTAAAATGAACTTGGTTTAATGTTGTGTTAGCCACGAGAATTAGTATTTTAAAATGCAAAAAGACTTTTAGTACTTTGGGTTCCAATTTTGGTAAACACTATTCCGTTGCCTATTGAGAGACAAGCTCCTAGCGTTCATGATAATCTGAATATCTCGGTGAATTTGGAACCTTTAACTAAGGCGATATCACACCCAGGCAAGCTTAAAAGTGTGGTTGCCTGAATATCTTTAACTTCTGGTATGAATATAGTAAAGCTTATCTAAACAGGGCTAGTAGTACCAAACATTTCCCCCCAAAGCTCTGTTCCAGCTGACACTAGGACCAAGAGGAATCCTGTTTCGATTCCTAATCTCTTCTCCAAGAACCAGGGTGAAGCAGAGACAACAAGCCCTGAACAGCCAGGCAGTACATTTGCCAGCTAGGGAACGGGCACAACACACGTGTAATGCGTGCTCCCCTCACTGAGAGAAAAGCAAGACCAAAGTTCCTACCCAGGGCTCGGTGGCGCTGTACAGGCTCTAATAAATACATCTGACTGAGCATTGTGCTGTCCACAACGAAGTAAACTTCTCGTCTGCTTTCCCCTGTCAGCCCAGTTTCTCCTTTTTCAGCTTTCGAATTCAAGGCACTTGCTTCCTCTGTCAAAGCTTAATTATATTCTCTCAGTTGCTTTTTACAGTGGGTGAGGAGGGATCAGAGAGTCTAGCAGGTACGAATAAAAGTCCCCTGGAATACAAGGTAACCTGTGGGGACACATTTCAGAAGAAAACAGTTTTCAAATGAACCCACTTAGGGTTAACACTGGCAGCTTGCACCTGCTTTTCCCACTCTCAGCTGTATATTCATTTAAATAGGGCATCTACTGAAATAGCTCAAGCCTAAAGTTATCATTGAAACCACGAGGGACTGAGGGAAGCTGGATACCCACACGTATTTTGGAACAATATCTGACAAGACGGTTGCAATTTGTTCAGGCCTTCAGATGCAACTTTTACTGACAAAGTAGAGAATAAATCCAGAAAAACAGATTACCACTTCTCATTTCCCAGCCTTGAACAGCAAACAGCTGAGCTGATCTATTGAAAACACACACTATATTACTCTATTATCCTTTCCAAGTCATAACCACAGTTTCCAGCAGCTGTTATTTAACCTACTCAGAACAAACACAAAACTGCAGAAAATGTGCAAAATAACAGACTTCAATGATGCACTAATTCACTTATATAAATGAAAGATGTTTTTGTCTTGCCACCACGTCCATGGTAAAAGAGGGTCTGGTCTGAACCAGGGGAAATCATCTTCAGTACAAATAACGCAAGCACTGTCAAACAGATGTCTACTTTGTATAGATTAAGGCAACGGTGAAGACAACATCTTAATGAAAGTGCTCAAGAAAGTTACTTGATTTTTCACTCCAGACTGGATACTTACAGGAAATTTTCCAACGACCAGCTGTAATAAAACTCATAAGTGTCAGAACAGTGTGAGCATCGTGGCATCTGGCTCTTCACTTTCACCAGAAATCCCCTGTTCTCTTTTCCATGAGTAGTTGATCTAAATAATTTAATTTTCAATACAACAAAGAGTAAATCTTTACTTCTAATACACAGATAATTTCAGGAGTATCTCTTCAAGTAAATATTGATTCCATTTCCCCGTTAAAAAGTGGGGGAAAGACTATGCAGGATGTCAATATGACCAATCACTTGTAAGAGTATTTTCTCAGTTTAAAAGGGAATGTTGCCTAAGTGAAGAAAGGAGATGCAGTCATTTTATCTAATTTTTATCAAATAACACATCTCATTTGTGAGTGCTTTACTTGTAATAAATCATGTTCAGTTTTCACCACAGCTTAAACTTAAGGCCTTCAAGTTATGTTTTTATGTAGCATTCCAGAACTTGCATGAATTAGGAACAGTCAAAATCATTTTATGTCTAAGAACGTATCAACCACCGCAAAGCTTAATGTTTTCTAATAGCTGACAAAAAACCCCCAAACAGATCAGGACTTCATTGAGCAACCAATCAAAACATTTTTTTGAAGGTACTTACTGAGGTTATGCCAATTTTCCATTACATGTCAGTAAAGGCATTGTCAGTTTCACATAATTTTATCATCTTTTGTTGACTTCTCTAAAAATACGCTCGCTTCTCTTGTTCATTATCTGTTGTTTGAATGGTTACTTTATTGTTTCAATGCTTTCATGCTTGCAAACATTCTTACCAGCTACAAAGGCGGTTAGTATCGCAAAGTACCATAGGAATGAGCATGTCAGAGAAAAATGTAGAATCACATAAATGGAGACACTTCAACTAACACAAATAATGGCCTGTGTTACTGAGCCCCCATCTGTTTCCTAAAGGCTGCTAGCGCCCTTCCAATTTTTACTGCATTACCTCCAAAGTACTGCTGGTTGAATATAATTTCTCTTTTCATTCTCATTCCTCAATCCCACCGTGGCCCATCAAATAGAAAAATGAGTTCCTATGTGTCTTTTCTCTCAGACTTGACAGTTCAATATGTGGGGTTAGCCTTAAGCTAATGTTATAATTGCAAGGGGGTTCCTCCTGCCACAGCCACCCTGCATAGCTCCATACCCATTTAGCACATCCCACCTGCACTCTACTTAACGTATCCTTTCCCTTCTGTGTCTTGTGTTTGGCAACACCAGAAGAAATTTTTATTCTTGTAACAGTCCAGCCTTTTGCAACACAACAGAAATCACTCGCAGCTCCGCACAGTCTGTGGGGCAACAGGACCTGGAGTGGATGCACAAAAGGTGCAGATGAAGCCACAGCAGTTGCCTCCTCTTCTCTCGTAGTTGAAACGTATCTTTTGCTTCATCAGATTTGTAGATAGACGTTTAATCAGAAAACCTGTATTCCTGAAATGGCTCTTTTTGAAACTCTCTTTAACTTCTTCCCAACTCCAACCAATTTAAATCTATGGCCACCTCTTCCCTCCATTTCGATCAGACTAACCGTTTCCCCTCTTTATTTCAAAGTGCGATGGTTCCTCAGGTCTCAATTCCATATCATGATTTCTTAAATTTGCAAATGTGCTTCTACCCTTTGGCAATGATACACGTAGAGTAAAAATATTTTCACTAAGGTGACATAAAAGTCATTACGAAATTCCAGGTGTCTATTTAAGTTCTGCCTCTCAGCCTCCAGATTTAGAGATGAGGAGGTTTATTTCATTATTATTGTAGAAATTATATATCCATAGTTCAACTATTAAACCAATTATAATTTTAACTGATGGTGGTTAATCACCAGAAGTGGTAGCACTAACTTCTAATAATCTGGCTGTATGGCAAGAAAACTGAGTTCACTGCCTTATTCTGTCTGTCTCCCATGAGCCTGTACAAACACTTTCACTTTAAGCAGTATGCAAGAAATGTGTCTGATTTGACATCCTTAGAGCCTGGTCTATGCCGCAGGCTGAACCCTGGCCACAGCTTTGCAATGCTATTGGAAACTCCAGGAGTGAGGTTATTGCTTGGGTGTCTAGTTCAGTGTTCCTTCCATATAGCCTTGAATGGTAATATTCACAATAATATCACAAATTCACAGTAATATCACAGAGGGCAAAGTCTATAGTTCTGCTACAGACTAGTGTTTTGATTGACAAGGGGTCATCCTGTCAGTCAATGCTGTCTACTGTTTGAGCCCTAAGCTGCAACTCCCCTTCAGAAACCTGTGAATCAAAGTCCATCTCTCCAGCTTTGCACTCCCAACTGCTAGAAGTTACTAAATGCCGAGTGAATCTGTCAAAAGTCTCAAAAAGCACTTCCAAGGATGAGTTACACTTCCTATGAAAAATCCTATCTGTCTTATGTCTACAATGTCTTGATGTAACTTCAGTTCCCACCTGTGTTTCCATCATCAATATTCAAGAGCCATCTAGCGAACACAGAATAACTCACCCTCAGTTTTTCTGCTATTAAAGATGGCGATATATTCAGCTAGGTGAGGTAAGGGAGTGTCTGTCATGTACAGATATGTGTATATAGGGCATTCTCATATGGCAAGACGGAAGTGTAATGTCTAGCATTTAAATTTAGGCTTTAAGTATGATTTCAGGCTATGTCAAGTCCAAGACAGAATCACAAAAAGAGTGACCAAGTGCTATCCATGTTGTTTTGAAATGGAAATATAATTGCAATTGAAAGTGCCGAGCAATATTTGTCTACAGCCACAGATACCTCAGCCACGGATAAGTAGGTCTTGCCAAGGTCCTTGAAAATAGGCCATGTTGGTTCTAACAATCTGAAAGGGAAATCCAGATTAATATAAAGCTCTTTATCACTCTGTCTCTGTTCACAGTCAGTATAAATTCACAGTTTTTCAGCTTTTGTATTTATAGCACACAAGACTTTAACTACAAGAAGCAACTTCCAGTTCTGCAAAGGTGTCTGAACTGTGATGCTTCTGTTATCTGAGCAAGAGTTCCTAACTTTGATAGCCTTTGAATGCTAAAATAGCTTGAGTATGCTGCTCCATTGATAAAAATAAAACAGTTATCAGTCTGACATGATGCAGAAATAAAAATGATGGAAAACTGAGCATTTGGCATAGAAATTCAGTTTGAATATTATTTTAATGATCTTCATTATATTCACAGTTGCTCTCCTTTTTCACCTAAGGATATGAAGGACTCTGAGTACTAAAACACAAGCAGTTACCACAATAGCGTGGCAGGTCGTCTCTCAAAACCAGCAGCACAGATCATATATTTAAAATGCCCAGCTAAGGTGAGACGCCGTGGGATGACCAAGGGCTACGTTTTGTCCAGAGCCCAATTCTCCTGTGAATTTCGAGTGCACCAGTCGGAGGTCCTGGGTCCTTTCCATCACATACCACACATAGCTCTGTGACAGAAGTGTTTCACTCATGGTTCTGAGTTGAGATGTGTTTGAGGTGATCCCACAGCTCATCCTGAAATGAACTAGCGTCCTTTTACTAGTTGGTGGTCTGCTTTTGCTGCAGTACCATTAATATACACGTCATCTTTTAGTGGATGGGTAAGGGTGTGCCCGTCGCATTTCCCATTTTTTTGGGTGCCAGATTTTGATACATTTCTGACAACCAACGTGAGTATAGATAACAGGACATAGCACCATCTGTTCAGAACTGAAATTTTATCTGCAAAATCGGTTTATGTTGTGCAGCTGATTCTTGTCATCTGTTATCTCAAAACTTTTAATATTTCACTTCAGCTTCAGCTATGGGCACACCCATGAGATGCAGGTTTGTGACTCTGAGAGAAGCGGATCAAGAGTTAATGACTGGCTGCAGTGCTACATTCAAGAAAAGTCAAGTCATTTGCACCCAGCTCAGCCTGTAGCTCTCTGCAGCTTCTCTTAGCAGTATTGCCAGTCCTACCAACCCTGCTAAAAAATACCATCTAGAAGGTTCTCCTGAATTGCTCTATTTCATCCCCCCCTCCAAAGATGTTCAGAAGATCATGATTTTCACTCTTTATTAGAAATTACTTGTCAAATATTTAACTACCAGCATATACTCCCGAACCCTTATTATATAGGTTAAATGATTTAACAGTGCATGGTGTGTATTTATTTTGCTTTTCTCTCTTTCTTTCTGATTTTTAAGCACGTTGTGTTTACAGGGCCTGTAAACTCAGAACGGTGACTCAGTTTTGGTTTAGAAGTCTTTGGGAGGGGTAAACTTCTCAATACGGTTGCCTAAGCAGTATCGGCAACGTACTAGTGCAAGAAAGAGCATATCAATTATGCAGACAGGTTAGTATAATACTTTTCTCTGCCCATCTACAGAGAATCTCACCAGGCAAATACCTGTCTCTTAGAAAGAGTAAGACTAGAAAAAATAAAGATCTTGTATAGATAGATTAAGTTGTTAAGTTTGGATAACCGTGCTTAAAACAGAGTGCTTGCCAAAACCAGATTGATGCCCTCAGCAAAGCTGGGAGAAAAAGATCCATATTGCCCTGAACAACAGGGGTTATTAATCCCAAATTCTTGTTACAATCATGTCCAGAGAGGTGAGCACTTGCTATTTAGACCTTTGCTTATGATTCACGCTGCTTTTATCCTGGCAGCATCAATCTTAATGCTGCTGCCCTGCAGGAAGACTTTCAGGGGACTGACAAAAACAAGCAAGCCATACCCCCACACATGGAGGATTTTTCGTCGTTAGCTGAGTTCCCACTACAGTGCTTGGACTGTCCCGCAGGCCGTATGCCACGAGCACGTCTCCTGCCTTTCCCTAGGTCTAGGAGGGCACCATCACCACAATTAGTTTCACTGTCATCGTGCCTGGCTGGCATTGTCGAGGCATTTGGAGAATGAATTTCATACATTTCTGTTTTAGGCCATGCTGTCAAGACAGAACAGACAGATACCTACAGCTTCAGCACTGCCAGCAGCAGACTGCTGGGTTGGCATTTACCGATCAAAAGAAACATCGCCCGAAGAATTTCCTCTGTCCAAAGATAAAAGGAATACAATACTTTCATGGTAAATTTGTCTGAACGTGTTCAGTTACTACTCTTCAGCCATGAAATAAGAAGCTGTTTGTAGAGATCATATTCCCAAACAAAGTACGCTGTGGGAAGAGCCAGATGCTCAAAGGTAGTTAAGTAACACATCTTTATTGTAACTGTCACAACATTCCCAACCGGAATATATTTTCACAGCTCCCTACGCGCTGAACTAGCTTCTGCAGCTATTTATCACTTATTGGTCAAGCACGTGCAGCCCCTCTCCTGGAGCGTATACATAAAAGGCACACGAATGTAGGGTTTGTTGCCCGTGCAACAGGTTGTTCAGTGGGTCAGCAAAGGACCCCCCTCATTAGGTACTGAAGCTGCAGCTGCTGCGAGGATTAGGAAATCTTCAGCTGAGAGTCAACTTCTGGAGGCAGTGCAAGTTTTTCTTTTACTGAATTCATAAGGCTTTTGAAAGCCTAGGGGCTAGTACATCTCATATGAACGACTTTTATACTAACATTTAAACAAAGGAAGTTTAGTTTCGTGTTGAGTATTTGCAACAGTTTCGGCACAGTTGAGGACTATCTTTTGTTATCTTCATGCCAGGTCTCTGCTGGGCACTCCAAGCAGTCCCTCTGAAAATCCCATCAGTGAGAAACTCAAGAAGGCATTCAGCTGAGGAAGGATTTGGGGGAATGAGCACCTGTCACTCTGCCTCACTGTTGTGACTTGGGGCTTTGCTTCTCCAGTATTTTCACATAAAATATACACGCACTCAGGTTCAGAGCCTTTGAACCTCAGCGATGAGGCCAACTGCTTCAGTCACTTAAAGCGCGCCAGAGAACGCAGAAAAACTACTAACCCCCACCAGCTGGAGACTTACTCAGTTCTTTTATGCTTCATTTCAGCGCACTACATTTTCAGGTAAGCCAGTCATACAGCAGAGGTGACATTTACCAAGTCATAATTTGTTTTTCCTCTTTTAGATCCCTTTGATTTTAAGACATTTTGCTCACCCAGTTAAATACCTCAGGAGCTTGTCAGCGGTCATGAGCACCCGTCTTCCAACCCTCTGTCTTACTAAGAGTCCTTGTGTGACTGTTTGCTCTAATACATCTACGCCTATCAAACAGGAAAATGGCTACTTGTAGGATGTTAAACCAAGAATAAAACCAGGATGAGCAGCTCAGCTGTCAATACTACTACTTGTACTACTAATACTAATGTCATAGCAACCTAACTTAATTTTAAAGCTTTCATGGAGACCTAAAGAGGAGCTCTTAAGCTATAAACAGAACAATGCTAACTGCAGTTAGATACATTTAAACATTTTCCTTATAGGTGATTCCTTCCAATGTCTGATCTTGTCTGGTTGCTTGAACTTCTTCATGAGATCCAGGAGCAGCCCGCATTTGCACAGCAAGATAGACACAGAGAGGTTAGTTTTACGATCTGCCTTTCCATATTACCCTGTTTCCAAACTTTCTTATGGTTTACTCATTTATTTTGCCTTCCATCTTCTTGCGTTTAGCTGGGAGATCCATTAAACACAAGGACTAGCAAACTAGGGCTTTAATCGGAAAACCAAGCCTTTAGCTGCCCGACTGCAAATAACTACGCTGAGCTCCAGTCTTCCTCAGCCTGTACAGACACACTGCCTAACACTTCTCAGCTGCCTCAGCTGTGTTGGCAGCAAAATGCTTATAAATATTTTGCTGAGTTGCAATTATTTTTATACATATGGCAGACACCTTTGTATAGCTCGCTCATTGGCATTGGGGGAACAACGCGCAAAAATAGTTTAACCCTTGTCGTAATCAGAAAGCTCATCAGCACTGGTGCTTGAATCCTCCTGATTGCAAAAGTATGTGGTGAATCTTGCTAAACCATTGCCTTCCAAGCATTTTGACATAATTGTAGGAAAATATTTCAAGATTTAGAAAGCCTGTCATATTGATGACACCAAATAATAGCCCTTTTGTGCGTATACAGGAAGCGAGTTGTATTGCATCAGGGAAACTTAACCCAACTCAGTTGGTATAAGTTTATTCAGATGGCTGCAGCTGACATGCATTTATCTCCTTTACCTTCTCCTGTCCCTTCAGAAATGGTGCTTTGCCTTAAAAAATAATACAATACTATTAAAACAAATCCTGGGAGTATAATTTCTAATATGTAGCTACTGAAGGCAGATGACCTGTTTGTTAGGAAAAAAAATGGTCCAACCTAAGATTAATCATATTTGGGTTAAACTAGGTATAACTTTTAGACCTGCAAGCACTATAATTCCACAGCTGAAAAATCATATCTAAGTTTTGTAGTGCAATACATTTTCTGTTTCAATACTTCCGTGACCTTTTCTCCAATCTGTACAAATTCCCCAGACTGCAGCTGTTTGCCCTAGACTTTTCTTTTTCTATTATTTCTGTTCTATTCTTGCCACAATTAATTTATTATAACTTAGATAATTACTCCTCCCTCCACCCTCCCACATGATGCATTACCACCTTTGAGCTCACCCTTGCAGATTTGCAGGTGCGGGTAGGACCAAAAAGAGTGGGCCCAATGCTTCCCACATCACACCCGCTGCACGTGAAGAGCACAGAAACTGTGCACATGTCCCAAGGACACAAGCTGTAAATCTCAATAATCTGCTGCTGAAAACGTTAGTGCCGGCAGGTCCTTCCACGTCAGGCACTGTTTAAGACCATGCCAGGATCTCAAATGAGAATGTCTGTGTGTTATTTAGCATAGAGTTGTTACCTGACAGTATGGGTTTTTAGGGCATGTTTTGCATAGCTATTTGGTGTAGATTACAGTGTTCTTTCACGTAGCACACAGAGTTTGAAAAACCCAACGTATTAACCTTTACTTCACTCTTTGCGTATACCCCTCCAGGCCTTGCAGAGATTCAAGTACAGTGATTTTGCAAAGTATCCCCTTAAAACAATTTTTTTTCTATTTACATTATATTGTTCTGCTGAATATTAAGTGGTTTTCCACCCATAGTACTCAGATTTTACTAAAAAAGGTTCCTAAATTGTAAGGGTAAGAATCTGTAAGTCTCTAGTTGATTGTAATTATTACATCTTCTTTCTTTATTAATGACTTAGCGTAAATGTGTCTTGACTCTCTGTATGGGTGATGGAGGATGAAAGAAGAAATGGAAAGCACAGAGCTACCATCCTGGCTTACAGAACTCCCAAAGAATATTTGCAGGTTTTGGTGCACCAGACATGTTAACTACATAAGCACAAAAATAAGTTGCCTCCAGCACTGATTAGCAATAGTATTCATAAACAGTTGTTTGTTTTTTTTTTTTAACTCTGACCTGTGCTTTCTAAAGAGGAAATAGTGTCATTTCAACTCCTCTTACAAAATCATCCTCTAATATTTAACCAGAAAGGACTATATCTGACAAAGAATACCTTGGTTAAAGCCAACTGTCCCTTTTTCTCTGTAGTATTTTGGAATTGGTGGTTTCCTAAAATGCAGTTATGGAAGCAGAGCACTACTTTTCAGCATTTTTCCTAATTACCATGAAACCTACAGAAGTGGTACTGTAGTTCTCAATCGCACTAGAGGTTTCTCCTTCAACACTCAGAAGCCTTTCTCCAGTGAGGCAGATTAATACACTTTTCCAGTTACCTTTTGGGCTTTTCCTACAGAAGAAAGCAATTATTTTTGCATTCCTCTTTGTGACCAAAATTAAACCTGTCCAAGTTTTAAGATTCAGAATGACTTCATTTTTTAATTAAGACATTACACACAGGAGACACGGCTTTCCTTGGCAACATGGTTCAGTTTGTTGCTAGCCCAACAGGGTGCCTGAGATCTAGTGAAGTGAAGGAGGTCCTAATTATATAGCCCAGTGACAAAATACCACTCCATTCAGAGCAAAGCAGAGGGATGAAAAGGTTAGGATGACCTTTTCATCCCTTCCTGCACCAGTCTTAGATAACCTCCAAAAAGGAGAGTTGAAGTCTGTATTGCTTCCAAGAGGGACCAAACTGGATGAAAAGCAGCAACCCTAAATGACCTTTTGTTGAGAAGGAGAAAGGTTATCAAACCAAAAGGTGAGAGGTTATATACTTTTAGGTTAGAAACAAAACACGTGTAATTGGTTACAATGATACTTAGCATCAGATTGTCTCAACGGTTTACTTAAAACACTTTTGATCAGTATTTAAATGATCAAAGTACTAACTCAGGTATTTACTTTTTCATTTACAACATAAGGTGCCTAGTTAGTTGAAGAGTTTCTTGCTGTGTTTAGCTAACATTTCTTTACAAATCAAATCATTTTTTGCTACCTAGTGACATTTTAAGCATACGTTAACACTAAAGTCCTGCCAGTCTTAAGCTTTTGTTGGGGGTAAGAGGTAATACAGGATCCTTCCCATTTCTGAGGAGGAAGGGGCAGAGAATTTACATACAGCATGGTAAAGAGATAAAAATAAGAAATGTTAAAGAAGTTGGTTTTGACTCCTTTGACATACAACAGAAATATTCCCTCCGTGTGCCATCTTTGCTAGGGAATACAGTTGCATTGGCAAAAATCTGGCCAGAAAGACACTGATTAAGAAGTTGTGAAAAGGCAGACAAAATGCTTCATTTTTATTGCAGAACTTCCAGTGTAATAAGTTGCATGACAGGAAGCAACCTCATGCACTGTTTCATTTGTGAAGTATTTTAAAAAAATATTTAATCCAAATGAACATTTCTGTTACTTGTCTTTTGCCTTTCTTTTGGTACACGTACAATTTCAATATGTTCATTTCCATATCTGTTACTATTCTGACACCATTGCATCATTAATTAATGGCAACATGGTTTTCAAATTGCAGACTGAGGACTAGTGTGCAATTAATCAGAATATGTATAAGACATTCTCCTTCATTGAAACGATGCCTAAGGTATCACATTCAAGAAAGCAAAGGGTGCTTGCTAATTCAGACTTAAGATAACTGTTCATTAATTGCTGTCTGTGTGAGATACAGCAGAAACTTTATTGGTTTTCTTGTAGCTTAAATTTTCTAATGAGTGTAATTAGGGAATAGTTTTTACTAAGTTCTTAATTTATTAAATATACCTGTTCCTTAGAAATGGCAGAGAAGCTTGTTACATGGATAATAGTCTTAAAGTAATTAAAGTTGATAGGAGCCTATCAGAATTCATTTTCTAGTGAGATAGTGTTTACTCTGGTCCTAAGGGCTTTCTAGTTCATTTTCCATGTAAGATTTTTTGATCTGTGCTCTCTTCATTTGGGAACGTGTCTGAGCAGTCAGCTAAGAACACCTCTCATCAAAAGACTTACCTCATGTGGAAACAGAACTGATTATTTTTTGCTGCTCTTTCTATCACTCAGAAGAAAATATGATGCATGACGTAAAAGATCCACCTCTTCGAGCTTCAACAAACAATCTATGGTGCGAGAGTAATTCATAACCTAAACTTCCAGTTATTAGTTTCCATCTCTGTTTCTTGATTTTGCTTCAGGAACTTACCAGGGAGAGTTTGCAGGGGAAAAACTTTCTCTGCGGATATATTTCTTGGTATGCCCTGTCAGTGGAGAAACTTCATATGGCAAATATTTCTGCAGATAAATAATTTAAACCCTGGCCCTGTAAAGGTACACAGAAAGGAGAAGAAAGGGAGAAAAATGAGCCGTGTAACTAAAGGACTGTTTCCCAGCACAGGCTGAAAACATCAGGCCCGTGGCAGCAGCTTGCAGGGGGATGGACTCCAACCACAAGCACTGGGAGTGCGAAACAGTCTTTTGGTAAAATTGCTGAAACCATCCCATAGAGCTGGCGCGTTAGCAAGCTGTTCTGGGAGACACCTCCACCGCAGCAAAGAGGCATCAGCAGCCTTGCTCTCACAGCTGGCTGCTGGCCAGGGGATCTGCAGCCCCACGAAAACCCACCTCCCGGAGAACATGTCCCTGGCTGCTGACCGAGGAGCACGCTCTCCTGCCATACCTCGGGCTGAAATTAGGCTCAGAGCAGCATGAGGACCAGGCGATTGGATCAACTGTGCACAGGTTAGCTCCGGGAGCTCCAACAGACCTGACAATACAATGCCTTTTTGATAAGTATTTGTAAGATCCCATTCCTGAGCAAATCTGTTGCACCTGTGGGCACTGGAGACGGGCTTTGCCCACAGTGGAGACCTTAGTGTACACTCACAGGCTGGCAGGACTATGGTATCATTGCCCCTGCTGCTCTAAAAAAAGGCTTTCTGGTGCCAAAGATGATGAGAAGTGATGTCTGCAGCACATAACTGAGCAGGGCAGGGGCCAAGAATGTAATTCCATCTTTGCTTGCCAGGCCCTGAGGGAGCTCCTGCCCTTGCTTATCTCCAGCATTACCAAGAACCTCCATTAGCAAAGATTTCATTTAATTTTAGGTAGGGTTTCCAGTGGTTTTCTAGTTACCTGACTGAGAAGAGAAACTTCACCACCCTTCCAGCTTCCTCATAGGCGTACTACGCCTCAGATTTGAAAAGCCCTGGTGTTTGTATACACTTCTTCCATCAGTAATTTCTTGCTGCTCAAAAGAAGAATGAATTCTTAATTCAGGTTTTCTTTTGAAAGACACATACCAGCTAATGACATTTTTGTTTCTGAGTATTATTTGTGCCCAGTCAAACGCAAGGTCATTTTGCTCTCTTAGGTTATTGCATGGATATAGGGTTGCCTTCTGCAAGCTTCTTCAAGATAAAAATAAAACATGCCTGGTCCCCATTAGTTTGCATAGTGACAGTATCTCATAGCTATCTATTTGCCTACCAATCCAGAAATTCTTCCACTTTAAGCACCTCCAGCTTGTACAACAGTCGTTGTAGGAAAAAAAACAACTCTGAAGCTACACTTACATAGGGGGTTACCTGACACGTTTCACATACAGCTGAATCTCATAGGTCACACTATTGGGAGTGTACCTGAGAAAAACCATGTACCACAGGAAATTTACTGTGGCTTCCATGTCTCACAAATAAAGTCTCTTCAACACAAATATTTCTCCTGACAGGAACCAGCAATTACCAAAATACAAATCTAAACAATGCTACTCCAGGACACAATTTAGGATAAAGGCAGACTTAAGAATCCCTATGTAGACATTGTATATACACTTCAGTTTAAAACACTGAAGACATCATCTGTAACCCTTTGAATGATTTATGTGAAACTATGCTTCTGCAAAACCATAGAATTTTCATAAGTCTAACCGTGGATGGGCTTATGTCTGGGCCTAGTGATCTACAGACTCCACAAGAACTGAGTCAACAGAGATGAGTCAAGAGAGCGTAAGAACACAGTCATGATCATAGCAATTCAGAGAAAGGGTCCGTTTAAGCTACCATCCAGTCTCTAACAGTGGTCATATGTGTATACCAAAGCAATAAAAATACAAAGGAAGAACACAAAATGGCACGAACAAGGATGTTAACTATTCCATATTGCATTTACTTTGCTTACCAATGAGCAACAGTTGGAAGGAAACCACTTCAGCAGTTCCTTGCTGTGGATGTTCCTGTAATTCTCCATAGTCCAAAGCTACTAAAGCTACTAACTGTACGCACTTATATATTTTTATCCACTGAACTCATTTCACTGGGAGATTATAAAACATAAAGCCTCTGAGACGTGTGATTGTGCTGCAAGAAGTGAATACTTGGCTTCCACCTGGTGCAATGTTTTCATCAAACTGAACTTCTTTCCTTTCTTACTTTACTTTATCTGTTGAGCAGACGTATCTTTATGAGACATCGTTTGCTCATTTCATTCTCAGGGCAGTAGCATCTGTCCCTACATGATGCTGATTCTAGGAGGGAGCAGCTTTTTAATATGTCAGTTTTATTTGCTTTTCATTCTTTAAGCCTGGATGAAATACCTAGCTTTATCTGATTAGTGCAAATTTTCCTTATCCAACTAGAGTATACGAAGCTTAGCAATTCTGAGCCTTTAATAAACTCCATGAAAACATTTTACAGGTTGTTTTTTCCTTCCATTTATGTGATTCCTTTTCCAAGTGTTTGTGATAAAAGGAGTTTTTTTTAAAAATAACTTTCAAAAACTCAAGTTCAAACTTTAATATTTTATGCTGCAAATGTCGAAGATTTTCTGTTGGCATTGGCAAATTACCCTTTGATGAAAATGTGTGATGTGTTCTTTCTAATTTTGTTTTCATCTGTGCCCTTGCAAAGGGGATTAAATAAAGAATAGGGATAGCTGATTGAAGCACAGTACGTTAAAAATTAGGCATTGTACATACTATGTTTTTTCTTAACCTTTTATTCTAATGTTTGTTCATGACATCATGTTTTTATGTTCTTTATTTTGTTCTAAAAGTAATCATTGTTAGAGCAATATAAGATATAATTGAATGTATTTTGTCCAGTCGTAATGCCTTTGCAACTTGAAGACAATAGTTGCAATAGTCTCAAGACTTCTTTAGCAATCTAGTACATTCTCATTCACAGCCACATTTTTTAAAAAAATATGGACATTAGATTGAGTTTTGAAACTATATTCACACAAGGCTGTGGAGAGGAAAGAGAGTAGTTGCTATATTACAAAAGGGTTTGTGATTACAGATTGCTAAGGCTGACTCGAAAGCAACCAGCTCGAACTGTCAGAAACAGAGGTGAACATGCATGAATTATTCCCCAGGCAATTCTAGCTATACCTCTTTTCTGTTAGTCTGAGTGTTTTCCTCTTTCTTTAATCTAAAAATTGTCCTTTCCTGCAGTTGTTAAGATGGTATCCTTTGCTAATAAAAAGAACATCGTACTTGTCAATTAGAAAGGAGTTTGCTTCTTTAACCCAGTAACGTTTTAAAATTGGAATTTTCTGTCAGCCATTATCTCATTAACACATACACAACAAGCACAGTAGTGTAACAGGACAAAAATATGAAGTCTTTAATTGGTATTTTTCTTCTATCATTAGCAACTTTCTTAGGACCTACTTTCCTGTAAGCCAGTATTAAATTCTCATCAAGGGGTATGATACACTAAGCTCTGTGTTGCTATTAAAATTGTCAGACTAAATCAAGACAAAGATCTAGCATATAACACTTAATGTTTAGCTGTAGCAAAATAGCAGAACAGTTACTAACCTAGTTGTAAAATGTATTGATAACTGTGCAATCCAGCTTATTAACTGCAAAAACAACTGTTTTAAATGCTTCGCATTAACAACAAGTTTCAAAAATCAAGACAACAGACAGAATTTTAGTAGTTTCTTCATTTTCATTGTCTAGCTAGCATAGTACTTGAATTTCAGTTACTGATAGTGGATTTTTCCTCTTATCTACATCAAGAAATAATCAAGAGTTAATTAAACTATTGGTTTTTATTCATGGACCACTGCTATTTGAAGTTCTAAAGGCATGAAGCTTTCAAGTCATCACAGGGTGAGATGAGATTTCATTGACTGCTGGAGACCTCTTGACCAGTTGCCTTTATCAGAAGGCACAAGATAATTCACCTGGAAAAATCTTGTTCCATATGGTGGCATTCTATGTACCCACTCTCATAGTCTGGTGAGAAAACTCCTCTGCCCTGTCATTCTCTTATTTTCTTAGATAACAAGCAGCCAAAGCCATTTCTTCAAAACTCATGTTTCTCCAGAAACGGCTAATGTAAATGATATGTACTCTGCTCGTCAGGTTACCCCAGGTAATTTGACACTGGGCAAGCTTAAGGCTACGTTTATTCTAGGAAAGCCTGAGTTCTTGATCACAGCTTGGAAACATTACAAAAGTGCCTCAAAGTGCTTTTTCACTTAGGGGGAAACCTAAATATATAGCCAACATTAATCTCTAGCTCCAGCTATCACGTCCATTTGAGACATCCCTTAGCCATGGAAACAAACGACCAAGTCAACTGCAGTCTGTCTTCAGAGGGCTACTTTTAGAATGGGACCCCAGCTCCAGTTTTATAGCTCCCATTTGTCTGGGGGCATAGGTTTTCATTGCTATGGAAGCAAACAAATTTTCAAACGCTGCTTGGCATTTGTTAGTGTGCCAACGAAGTACTCTTAAAAGTTTGTCAGAGACTGATTCCTCTTTCGTATGCAGAGGGATGCTTGGCATGCTGCTACTTCTTCCCACATTCACCTTCTTTTAGGAAGACAGCTGACGCTACAACATTGTGACATTACAACACTGCTGCTACAATTAGCAAGTTGCAAGTTGCATGGTACGTTTCTCATTGTACAGCAGATTCGGTTCTTTTGTCTACTAATTTTCACAGAAAGCAAACATAGCAGTGTAAAGATGAATAATTAACACTTAATGTTAAAGATTATTGTATCATAAACCTCATCTTATTTTTGCATTCCCTTTTCTGGCTTTGGCTCTTCCGTTTTTTCTTAAAATTCCACTTCTTAATTGAGTGTTTCTATGGACTTAAAAACTGTTCTCAGTTACTTCTAAGTTACATTTGTCTGAAATCTAACAACTTATTACCTCTCTGAAATCTTGCCCCCTTAATTTATTTCTCATTCACCTGAGAGAAAGGCTCAGAGCTTGGGGAAGTTGCTGTTCAATTAGCTCGTGCCTGAGATAACAGGGGCCAAAGGTAGTGTGCTTAACTTGTTTTGCAGCTACTTCCTCCACGTCCACGGCTTAACCTGACCTAACTTAAACTTTTCTCATCTCCTATCTGGTCATAAATCAGTGTACTCATATCCAAAAGGAAGTTTTGATTGAAAACCTCCTTTTTTTTTTTGCTCATTGAATTATGTTAAACCTTCCCGAATTCTGTTTAGATCTTTTAACTAGTAATGACAAGTTAATTTTTTACAATAAAATTGAAGTCATGATTTATTAGAGGCATACTTGGGATTGCTTCATTGTTCTTCTATTATAGCTCTGTGGTTTATAGGTACTCTATTTTAGGTGATTTTAATATATCAATAAATGGCATTGAAAATCTTGGTACTCTTATAACATTTAGCACACGTAGATCAGTTACATTTTTAACCTAGAAAGTAAAAGTGTATATATTTCATTTGCCTGAAAAATACCAGGTTTTGGAACACAGTATATAAATAATCAAACAGTTTTTAAGGTGTTAGAATTAACAATGAAGTCTTCCAGTATTACTTAATATTATCAAAGATCTTAAACTAAAATAGAAGCTGGGCCCAGTTTATAAAAGGCATTTGCCTGCATGTGTTTTTTACTATTTGAAAGCTCAGCGTTGTCTCCAAATAGATTTTCTCTTCCTTTCTGGACAGGCTATTAGCCATTATTTTCACTGCCTGGTTTTTCTGCGTTCCTCAGTTCGGAAAGAGTGTATTTATTCAGTGGTAATCTTTTCAGACATTTGGTTCACCGGGCTGATTTGCCAATCTTAAACAATAAATGGATAGGTAGAGCAATAGATAGTGTGCATACTACAGCTGGTTTTCACTGTGTCCAGTCTCATTAAGTACTGTGGGTGTACCCACTTAATGCATATACGTGAATTAATAATAGGTATTAATGAACTTAGACCTTCACAGCTTTTAGTCTAGCAAGCTTGTCTCAAAAATCTTGCTGTAGTAATGCAACTACATGAGTGGAAAACAGTCACAAAGGTACCCTTGCCGCTATGGTAGAATATATTCTGCCGTTATTCCAAGTTGTCCATACAGCCACAAAGAGATTTCAGTACCAGTTCAGATTGCACTAGGCATTTATGCTATTCGGTTGGTTCGGCCCTTGACAGATTTTCATGTACAAAGAGCACTACTGTTCTGCAAGATGAGGGACCTCCATAGGTGCAAAACAGCACATCTGGCATGTTACACTGTCAGCGTTTGATGAAATGAAGGCTACGTACCTCGTGCAAGTCTAGCTGCCTCGGGAAGTTCCTAAAGCACATCAGTAAGGGCCGTTGATAAGCGATGGCTGATTCTAACCATCCATCCTTCATCCTACGACCTACAGCTTTTTAAATAAAATCTTGAACAGCTAGCAGATAAAATGTGTGCACATATGTTTGTGCTGTGAAAGGAGGAGGGAAAGTCAATAGTATAAAGAAGCAAAATGAATAATTAGAAGCAACAGTAGGAAAACAAGGTGGGTTTTTTTTTTATATCCTTGCCTATAGCACCTCCTTGGTGCTAAAGCACCATTATAATTCTTCATTATGGGCCAAAGTTAACATAATACAAGGCTTTTCTGAAAGTTTACTAGCTTTCTAAAGGGTCACCTTCTTAAAGTCATTCCATGACTCTCTCAAGCGTGAAAAGTACAGAACATAAAGGCTATAATGTGAAGGTAATACTGTAGAGGGAAAAGTACAGAATGGTCTTTTAAAGTAGTCTGGTTACGCTAGAATCACTGAACTAAAGGAAGGCTTTTATTCAGGAACGGGCTGGTAGCAAGATTCTTAACTAAAATTTAGCTATACTCTGCTCTGAGAGGATTTTTCTGTTGCTTATTCTCTAGGAGTTTGAATATCAGTATTTCATTAACTAGCTTTTGTAAGCAGGGACTGCCTTCAGATGTTAGTATAATTAAGCTAGTTCAGGGGGAAGCACAAATATGAAATTCAAATGGATTTTACAGTCCTCGATTATTAAACACTCGTAAATGAGGTAGTGCACATACCTTAAGAAGAAGAAGAAAAGATAGATTTAGAAAGAGCTACCTATTTGTATTGAAATAAACATACCTATAATTTCTACTTTCCTGAAAGAATGCATGTCTATGGAGAACACAATGAAAATTAATGCAATAATAATCTGGTAATGCATTCAGAAGGAAAGATAAGAATAATCCAGTGAAACTCTGAGCCTCCAAAGATGAGAGCTGTTTCTTCAAAGTGGGAGTAATATGGCAGCGAACAGAAAACATTTTTGTCTTCAGATTGCAAAGGGATCACACATCTGCTGATAGATGTTGGCAATAAAATAAGTATCTATACATGCATAGCACTGAGAATTCAAGTTGGAAAAGTGAATTTAATACAGTAAAGATCTGGCAAGTTGAACCAACCTGAAGGGACATCCACTTTAGTAAAGTTGGGTAAACAGTTTTTACTCTGCAATTGAGCCAAAAGTTAAAGGGAAGTGGAAAGGAAGTGGAATAAGATAACTATACTTTCAAGTCCGGGTTAGCAAATAGCAAACATTTGTTTATTGAAAAGAAAAGGAGAACTGACATGAAAGCAATAGGCATGGGCAGAGAGTTCACCTAAAAGTTCTTTAGGAAGGTGTTTGAAAAGCAACACAAGATTCTGAACAGGCACACAGGTTGTCTGATTTTATCGGTATAAAGTTTCAATTTTTTAGTAAGATGAATGCATTGGGTGGCCTCGAGGTGGAATGCTAATGGAAAAGTTCAGAAAAAAAAGTTAATAACCCTAAATGCTAATTCTTCATAAAGCTCATGTAATTCCCAAACTGCAGATTCAAAAATTCAGCCTTTGTAGTCTTGTGACAAATTATGTGCATTGATTAGGGTCTTGGCTGGTGATTGCAATTAAAAGAGAGACAGAGCACCAGAAACGGGATTTTCCTTCCAGCTTTTTAAGATGTCTTATCTGCCGCATTCTTAAATTGATTCCAGTGGCATCTGGATTCGTTTGGCATCTGTCCGCCAAATCAAAACATGCAGGAGTGAAGGTTCAACACCTTATTTTAAAATGGGATAAAAAGCTTACATGATGTCCTCAAATGACTCAGAAGTGGAATGGAAAATTAGTGGCCTCCATTTCCTTCTGTGGATTGCTGAGCCATGTAACTAACTTCCGAGCCTGCAAAAGAGGCAGTGATAACTGCTTTTTGAGATCGAGTAGCAAAGAATTTGATTTCTTAGCAGATGCAGGGAAGGCAAAGAAATACTTAGCAGAATCTATTAAATTTTCCTAACTGGGACAAAGTATTCTTGTTTCCAGTGTCTAAGCAACAGATTATGATAAAAGTGTCTGCAGAGCATGATGGAAGATGAAGGAAAGGACTCTTCATTTAATTCAAATGAATATGTTCATGTATTAATGAAAAAGACAAGTTAAAGTAGCAGCTGAATTTGTGTATCAGGTTCCTGATTTACAAGCAATTATAACTGGAGATATAGGCATTTCTTCCTCTCCCATCTTGGAAATCTTAGTCAAACCCGTTTAGTTCTGCCGTCACAAAACTTGAAGCAACCATTGTTTAGATCTATGCACTTCTAAATTATTCTGGAATGGAAAATGTGTATTAAATTTTACCTTTATGAAAAGAAAATTACAAAAGTCAGGAGGAAAATATAGAGAAAAACTAATGTAGAAATGAGTTTAATTCAGTGATTTTGAAACAACATGGGAGCATAGACTTTTTTGGAAACTATTTCAATAAAAATTGAGGGGTTTAGTGCAAATTTTTTGCATGTAGGAAGGGAAGAAAACCCTAGAAATAATTAGAGTGCACTAGGTCTGTCAAATCTGTCAGCACAGTGAGATCATGCAAATCCTTCCCCAATGGTGATAAAGATGTGTTACTGCAGGGGATGTACTGATACAGAATAAAAAAAAGAAAAAGAAAAAGAAAAAGAAAAAGAAAAAGAAAAAGAAAAAGAAAAAGAAAAAGAAAAAGAAAAAGAAAAAGAAAAAGAAAAAGAAAAAGAAAAAGAAAAAGAAAAAGAAAAAGAAAAAGAAAAAGAAAAAAGAATACAGTAGAAATTCTAGGATAAAATTACTCTAATGTGACATGTCAATTTAAAACTTCCTTTCTAATGGAAAAATACTTCTTGTAACTGGGCATGAGAGGAGCTTTCAGCCTTTCCCTAGCAAAGTTCTGATTGTCAGATTATTTACAGTTTGGAAGAAAGGATGGGAACATCTTTTGCCAGGCTGTCTTTTCACACAGCCTGAAGTTATGCGTAGAGCCTTAGAATGCAAAGTATGCTTTATCTCCTCACTCCTTTTCTCACACACATGCTTTCAACTATGGAGAGGGCTCAGGAAAACTGGCCAAATTGGTTGTTTATTTAATGGAACTAACACTTCTAATTTGGGCAACAGGGCTGAGTCATGGCTCACATAACTGATTAGCTCTATTTCTCTCTCTGTTATTTACAACTCAGGAAAAAGACAACCATGTGATGTTATTTCAAATGATGCTGATACTGAAGATCAGATACCTGATCACTGGGGCCTCAACCCGGAAATATCTTTAGTTGGAAAATTAAACTAAGAGATTATAGCTGACACTGAAACAGGCTCATAAAAGTAGTCTTAATAAATCTCTCCACGGGACTAAGGAACTAATAGGTTAGCTAGCTCCATAAATGAAAACTGCTAAGTATCAAACCCAAGAATGAATCTTCACCAATTCTGAATTGTGTCTTCTGCTCCAACAAAGAGCAGAGAACCTGAATATCTACTTATCTGTCTATTCCTAATTGTGTGTCAATTATAGAATAAAATTTGAGTATGAAAATGTTAGTCTAAGGCTTGCTCAGCCTCAGGCAAGCTATTTGATGTGCCACTGCACTCTCAGTCAGTGTGTTAAAGACAGGGTAAGTATGTGGAGCTGGAAGAATGGAATATGCCGTCAGGTGATGCCCAGAAATACCTCCTAGTGTATTGTTTCAGAATAAAAATGCAATGAAATATAAATAAGTCAGGGTGAACTGGCTTGTTGCAGAGTTTACCTAGAAAATGTGCCTCAAATCAGTTTCACAAACACGCTCCAGATTTGCAGAGCTGCACAAAAGCTCCTTGAGGCTAGGAGATTCTGCTCAAACAGCTGAAAAGAAGCAGTGTCAAGATATTACATATCTCTGTCTCCATTTCTTCCCTGAATTTGTAAAGGCAGGGACCGAAAAAAATGAGACAACGTAATACGAAAGAGTTCTGGATGTGAAAGATCCCTTTTAGGAAGGCAATGGGCCAGTCAGGGAAAGACTGCGTCTAGCTGGTGAGATGTGTGGGGAAAAAAAACACATCAGGCAGTGGATAAGTGTCAAGTTATCTGCTTTTAAAATCTTTCATGGTTTTCACTGTTGGTGCCATTTTTAATGAGAGTCTCTTGTATTGTGTCAGAAGAAGAAAGGAGAAGAGCTCTCACGCTGTTCGGGATGAGCTATAAGTGAACCAGTATTACAAATAAAGTTATATAGCTTAAAGGTTTTGGTACAGGTGCTGCGTACATCATACAGGAGGTAGCAGACAGGAAGGGACTCTTGGCTATACGCAGGCTCCTGCCGGTATCAAACAAGCCATGGCAAGGCTGCCACTAGTTGTACTGCAGTGCAGCACGTAGCTGGCTTCACTTCTGGCTTCTGGGACTGAAGCACTGCGGGTTCTGTCGGTAGAACCACTGCATATGCAGAATAAGCACCGTAGAGAAGAGCAAGCATCCCTCTGTGCTGTTATTTGTTGTTTTCCAACTTAGGCTAACATTTACAGATCTCTAGCGTTTTATAGTACTGGCTGGTATTAAAAGCATTGCTAAAGGTCCTGCTGTAATCTTTTGACTGTTAGGAGTAAGAGACGAGGAAAAGTTTAAAACTGACCTTAAAAAGAGAATCTTCTGCTCAGGTGCCAGAGGTGAATGACTTGCGTGAGTGACGACTCTTCAGTTTCTCCACAGAAAAGTACCTTGGTGCGCACATCACGGGGAGCCCTGGTGGTGTCACGAGCCAGGTGTCATGCTCTTGATTACAGAGGTTATCCATCCATTACTTACTTGCACCCAGCAGATATTATTAGCAGCCCCCTACTGTTAAGACCAGGCACGTTATCAAAATGATCCAAATACAATGGGCTTATAGAGATTCCTAAATCAGTCAGTGCAGGTATGCTGCAATGCACTGTGGGCCATTATACAAGGGTTGGCGGGAATGTGTAAGGCAGCCAACACCAAATTAGCTGACTACTTCTCCAAAGACCATTGCACACAGTGAAACGGAGCGCTAAATAAAACAATTGAGATACAGATTTGTCATGCATGCAAAGCATGTGGTCACAGCGACCAAAAGTCAGTCAGGTGTGCCTAAATCCCAGGACTCTGCTCAGAAATCCTGGACGCTGTTCTGACACATGGATTAGCAAACAAAAGGCATCAGAGAAGTCAAAAGTTCAAAAGTGCGTTTCCACATAGCTCGAGATCATGCTTGTCTGTACTTTTATTTTGTTTCCTTTCATTACTCCAGCTTTTTTCCAAAGAAATTATAAATACATAGTGAAGGTCATAGAAACTATTTTGATCCAAGATATCTTTTGATTCACTTGTATTCTACAAAGGTTACTAGCTCCTTTGTTCTCCGCATTGCTTATTCTAACATGGATGAAAACAGTCATATTTTTTTTTTATTCAGACCAGGCCAGATTATCGCAGCATTGTTAAAGAGAAAAATACTTTAAGCAACAAGTGACCTTTAGTTTCTCCACCACTATAGCAAAAAAAAAAAAAAAGAAAAGATAGTAATATAGCTCATTTTTAAAATTTTTTAAAACAATTTATCATTAAAAGGCATATACAGGACACTGCCTTTCCCACATGCTTGGTTTTGCCTGTAGATTTGATATTTTTCCTTAAACAGTCGGATAGTATTTTATTTATGGGATTTCTTAAAACTCCACTGTTAAGACAATTAAAGCATTTGAATGAAGAACTGTGAGATGATAACCTGGATGCTTTTCTCTAAGTTACTCTGCCTCCTTTTTTCTTTACCCCACTGGCAAATGCTGCAGATTGAAGAAGCGGTAGGGAGGAAGAGACTGAAGTTAACAAAAATTATAACTAGCAGCAGACATTGGCAAGCATAAACAGAAACGGATTTTAAGGAGATTTTCATTAAAAATTTAAGTTGAGTCAAGCCTGCTTGTAGTCCTGTAAAAGCATAAACAGAGTTGTTGTCAGCTCTTTCATAGTTTCAATTCTGTGCCTGCTCACTTGGTCTGGAGTTATTTACATGTTATAATTCACAGACTGAAGCCTCTTTTTCAATTCTTTACATGTACTTTATTTGCTTGCTTCTGGTACTTTAACATTTTTATTGGTATATTTAATAGTTACTGTCTTTTAAATGAAAGCTATCAAAATGTCTATTATGAGCATTCTCATTTTATCCTATGAGCACAGTATGAGGGCAGTTCATATTTCCACAGACTTTTGAAGGTGATCAGGATGAATAGGAAATTCTTCTGTTCTTCTATGTGAATGTATTTTACCGCAGGATGTTTCCGGCAGTTGGTGCTGTCTGTACTACTAGCGCAAGTGAATTTGATCTTGCCCTTGGCTTTCTTATATGAAGGCTATTCAGGCTTTTCCAAATCCAGTCTAGTTGGCTTGGTTTGTATAGCAAGATGCATTTAAAGTTTCTTTATTTAACAAAAAGCTACCTATTTATCTTTATTCAACAACATGGACACAGAGTGAAAGCAGGTGCAGCTTATTTCAAACATGTCCAATATCCAGATTGCTTTCAGTTGCCACAGAGAGTTTTATGAAAGCCCAGAGAGGCTATGAACTCTCATGAGAGGCTGCTTGGCTAAAGGTACAAGTGGCCAAGCACCCGTGACAGCACTGCAAAATCATAGCTGTCTGACTTTTCTTCGATTTGTTAAACAAGTGCTTCATTTTGTACGACCTGCAGTGTTTTCGATGAAAAGTACAGATTATAGGCCTAGTTTAAGCTTTTAAGCTTTTAATTGCCAATAAACAACTCTTGGCTCATTTGACTTTTTGCCACATTAGCAGACTTTGCTTTACTTCCAAGTTTCACGTGATCTTACCGCTGATTCACGACTGCTGTCAACAGGGTCATTTTTGATACAGCGGCTCCAGAGAAATAACCTAGGGGTTTTACGAGCAAGACTTCCGAAGAGCTGCACCGCGATAATTACCCAAAAGGGCTATAGGGTTGCTGAGATCTGAAGACCAGAACGGGTTGAGGAGGGGACTTCATATCCACAGGCGGAAGGATGGTCATCTTTAGATTTATTGCAGGATGCTACCAGAGAAGCCTGGTGACATCACTGAAATTCAGGCACAGTCAAAAGTTTTGTGTAAATTTTATATTGCAGAAAAATAGCCATGGAAAAATACCAGTGTCCATCAGGCCAGCAAGCAGGGAAAAGGTCAGGAAATGATTCATTTGCTCACCAGACCCAAGGGCGAGCCTCAGGTGATGATTTTACTCACAATAACAAAAGGACAATATTTTCTAATCTGTGTAATCAAGAATCTAATCCTTTCTCTTTGCTAGTATAAAATGTGAGGTTTTTCACTGTAAGCTTGTGTAAATGTACAAAAGAGACTAAAATAAAACTGACAGGCAGTAAGCATTCTCTGTTTTCCCAACACTACAAAATGCAAACCCTCGAGGACTGGCAACTCAAAACAAATTAGATGCTCAGAAAGGTTGGTCTGTCTCTCCAGAAAGGGACAAGAATCATTTTGAAATAAAACTTCATAAATAATTCTGATCCCCAGCTCAACTACTTACTCATCACTTGAGCAAAATCTCAAAAAGTAAGCACTACAATTCCTTCAGAAGAAACATATCCCGCTCTTTTATTAACTTTCGGAATATTATGAAAATATTAGTTGTTGAAATATTAAATTTTAAATTTTGCATCTCGTTTAGGTACCACCTAAGGGACTGTCCATTGTTGCTCACACTGACCATGCTTGCTGTGTAACCAGGAGCATGGCTAAAAACACTTATGGTACTCCTTTTCTTAGGCATCAAGACCATATTTGTGCGCCTCATCTGATGTAGCCCGGTGCTCAAAACCCATTCAGGAAGGCTGTATTTTAGGATTCGGATTACATCTTTCAGATCTTTCCAGACAGTTGGGCAACCCCTGATCTTTTTGTTCAGTTGGTTCTTCATTAAAAGCTTGGGATTCCCACTGAATGAGTAGGACAGAAAGGGTTACTGAGGACTGTCAGCTTAGCTGCAGGCAGTATTTTCTTCCAAAACGTGGGAGCAAATAAGTAGAGGAGGGATGTGTTCTTATGAACTGCACCATATTAACGGATGACTTGTTTGGTGGCTTCACCTTATAGTGTCAGAAGCTATTTCTGGTAACATACCTCCTTTCAGCTCTATGCTAATAAGCACATACACCCGCCAACAAGGTCTGCTTTGGGCCCTCAGCCTGTCTCTCTCTCCATCATCCCCTCTGGCCACGCACCATAGATGGATCCCTGGAGAGGCAAGGGGACCAGCTCACCTTCCCAGGTCCCTAAAACACCTCCTTGTCTTTAGCACTAAATTGAAAAGACCGGTCACGAATTCGAACGTTTATGCTAGGAAGTCTCCAGGCAGCCTCTGCTGTGGCAAAATCCGAACACGTCCCTCCTCCTCCCTGCTCTGAACAGGTGGAACACATGCAAAGAGAGGTGGGCTGCTCCTGACAGATCTGCCCCTGTCCTCCACCAGCCTGCTTCACAGGAGCTATGGAGTTCATCCTTGGAGTAATTTCATACAGTAGGGTTGGGAAGTAACATGGATGAATTCCTAACATGGAGGCAGTAAGTAACATCAGTTTTGCAGACTTCCTCAGTTTGTATGACGTATTTGCAGCAAAAGTCCTAAAGAATATCTGAGAAGCTACCTGCCTTTCTGGCAAGTTGTATTTCAGCAATAAGCATAGATCTTTCTTCAACTCAGCATGCTCTTGGGAAGCCGAGTTATGCCTGAGGCCGTTAGCAAGCATCCTGCAGTCTTAGTCTGTAAGTGTTTGCATTGGGGCACTTTGAAATAAAGACCATCATAAATCCTATGCCTTTAAAAAGAGCTGTAACTTCTGTATCATCTTAAGTCGTGCTCATTTCAGCTCAGAAATCCTAAGTCTGGTTAGTCCTTCTCTGGATTTCCCACTAGGTTTTGCAGTGTTTGCACAGCCTTCATGTTTCAAGCTGAGTTTTGTTCTGAGGCTTAAGTATCATCACCTGCTATAAGAAGGCTGGAGTCGCAGCCCTGGTTCTACTAAACACGAGCAGAAGCGCTGTAGTATGACCCCAGATGCTCTTATCACTTTCATAGTTTTACAAAAAGCAGATGTTCTTTTCCTTATGGTCTTCAGTTGCAGAAAGAAAATAACAGCAGCAAAATTTTCTTTTGCCTGGGACAACTGCTAGGCAGTGACATCAACTTCCTCTTAAGCCAGAGAGTCAGATGGCTGCACCCTTGGAGATCCATACAGAATCTCTTTACCATTACATTTCAAGTAGTCAATTTTTTTTAAAATAGTGACTTTCTAATGAGAAACAGCATGTAGCATTGTTAAGCTTGATTAGGCAAATTTAATTGGCTATAGTTAATGTACTTGTGCAAAAGACAAATACCCAGCTTAAATATGGTTCTTAATCTTTCAGTAATTCAGAGTAATTTAACTAACCATGAAGTCTTTAACTTTTAATGGGCTGTATTTCAAGTAGCTTCCTCCTTTGTCTCTTCAGCTGTCTCTCTAACATTGTATGCTTCCATTTCTCAGACGGATACAACTATACCCCTTTCCCAACCTTGATGGTTTGGGTTCCTTTCCTTTATGCTCCGGTATGAAGCACATCTTTTATGACTATCCAGCATTCTCCACTTTAGAGTTTTACCATTCTGGATTACAGTCGTCGTCCCCCCCCCCCCCGCCTCAAGATGTAATTAGTTCCTCAGCACACCAGCAGTGCTTGCCCTGATATTTATCTCCTTCCTCTCCCTGTTCATTAAGCTGCTGCATTCACATTGCTTCTTCCACCGTAGGGGTCTGCAAGAACATGGTAATCAGAACAACTGAACCTTATACCATAGAGCTACGTCAGTATAACAGATTTGTTTGAGGAGTCTTTTAACCTTTCTAATCACCACTTTCCCTCCAGGAACTTATCTTCCTAAAGTGACTCTGCTTCATTCCGAGTTTGGCAATCCTCAGTAGAGAGGTGGCAATTCAGGAGGAAACTCAATATTTAAATAGGCAGCTATAAGCATCTACCAAAGAACAACCCTCCTTGAAAGCAATTAATTTCTGGCTTATTATTTCATATTTCCATCCTAGCTCTTATAGCACACCTCAATACGTGTCTACTCTGGCTACTCATTTCTAGTTATTATTTCCTCTCAACAAAAAAACAGTTATTCTTGTTTCGTTCATGGTTCTCCTATATTTTAATCTTATAGGCTTGTGTTAATTATCACCTAATGGGTAAAGGTGACTAAATGCCTTCTGATGCCTGTAATTTCATTTTCTATTGTATTTTATCAAATAAACACTTCAATCAATCAACTTAAACCTCATATTGTTTGAAATATGCAGTAAGGATGCTAAAGAACAAACAGCTCCCTGAAAAATGGGACCCTGTTTCAACCTTTTCTGTATATTTCAGCCCTAATCACATCCTAATTGAACCAAATTTAAACCTACAGAATTTTGCTTCATTGTTATGGAATGCTCTGTCCATGCCTATGGCTTTTGAAAGTACATCTCTAGCATTTGTAACTAAAGCCAAAGTTGACTGTTGGAAGGGGCTGAAGGCTTCAGTTAGCTAGATCTGTCCTCCCTGCCCTTGATATAGAGCAGAAACATGACTTTGCTACAGGGTAAAAGCCCTCTAAATTTCCAGTGTTAAAAACAACACAATTTTATTACTGACCATGGGGTTTTTTGTTGTTGTTTTTATTTATTTTGCAATTAAATAAGGACTAAGCAGTACATTTACTGACCGGAGTGGCACCCAGGTTACTAGATGATCTATCATTACTGATATGTTTTCTGTGTTCCCATTAATTTTAACCTGCTTCTTGTAAACCATGGGAAAAATTATATTCTGCAGAATGTTAATCTTAAAAATAAAGAAACAACAAAAAAAAAACCAAAGCAGGCATTGAATTGAGCTTGTGCTATCATATGCACAGAACAGAAAAAGTTCCTATTCTCTCTTCTCATGTCTGTTCTCTCTTGTGGTATATTTTTAAATGTACCTGCTCATTAGAGACATATAATCCTATTATTTCTGCAAGATTTCATTAGTATATGAAATAAAACTCCCAGGTATTATGCTGGTCATCCCTATCCTTGTGTAAACGAGCAACCTTTTGAAGCAACAGTGCATAAGTTTCTCTAAATGAGGCTGAAGGAGTCTCCTAACTGCAATATACAGTGCCATTATTGCTTCATTCTCTACAAGGAGCACCTTTGGCAAATTCTAGAATTGTCCGTAATAACCTTTGCTACAGCCAGGCTTTTCTACTTTTCTGTCATAATAGAGTGAGACTACTAGCTTACAATATTGCCTATCATGCAAGTACAAGGACTTGCCTTTTGTACTGTGAATTTTATTCCATTTTTGCTATATCAATTTTGTGCAAAATATTCCGCTTCTCTTTTCTATTAAAGATGCCTCCAAGATTTGTCTTAGTGCATTTCATCACCATGCTCCTAGTCGTTTTGCCAAATTTATTCAATATACCTATTTACTAAAAGGTCCCATGACTGATCTTTGCAGAACTTAATTAGTTAACTCCTTCTGAGATTTCTAACACTTCCTGGTTTTCTGCTCATCAGTACGGATTACCTATTTTATATTTCTTCTACTAATCTCTATCTTTGCCTGCCCCGCACCTTTTTGATTTCATTGATTTGCCTTCTTGCATGCTGAAGCTGCCCTGTGCTAGCAATAACCCACGTTTACTCCTTTGATAACGCAGCACAAAAATGGCTCGAAAAAACTTTCCTGTCAAGTGTCCAGCTTCATCATCTAATTTCTTACCCAGCTTGGAAAGAGTTACTTGATAAGATTTAGGATTTTAACCTTTACTCTTTCTTTAGAAAGAATTGCAGACTTTTCTCTTGATAGCAGCACTCAAATTTATGGTAGAAGTACTTTCTAAAAAAAAGATTTGTATATTCTATTCCTTTCATACAACACTTCACAAAAAAATGTGCTTCATTAATGGTCTTTGATGCCTGTGAAGAAAAATCTCTATGCAACTCAACAACATCAAGGTGCTGTAAAAAAAGCAAATCCTCTAAGTGAGCTACATGTTTCCCAAGAGAAATAATGAACATCCAATGATTCCTTTTCAAATAGATCAAGAAACTGTTTTGTGTCCTGTTTAGAGAGTTAATAGGAACTCATTAGGTCAATTTAAAACTTCTGATGTGGATCACTGTTTCGGTCTTTAAAGAAAAGTATCCAGAGGAAAAACTTAGTTTCTATTCCTGTGTGGTTTCATTGCGTGGCCTATTGCCTGACACTTTAGTGCTTTCCATAGTCCAAGGCTATATGAAGGTTACTGTCAGGCTATTCTTCCTTTTGCCACCTTCTTCATATCTTTAGTTAAACACTAACATACAAACACTTATTTTAAGCTACAAAACCAGTTTAAACCCTGAAGCTGCTGCTTTTTAAAGAGCTATTCATTCTGTCAATCCATTACACTTCACACCTTGTCAAAAGCAAGTGATGCTTAGTCAATCAAAGTATGTAAGTGTATATGTCAGTGTATAGTTTCAAATTCTGCATTTTCTGAAAAGACTGATACCAGTTGCTTTTCGGGTATGAAATAGTTGGCTATTATCAAGCATCTTTTCCTTATTTGAGTTTCCTGCTTAATCCCAACCTGCAGCATGAGTTACCTTGCTTGTTTCCACTGAGTTTTGTGTACAACTGGTGTTTATTGTACCTTCAATTCTAGGTATCCCTTATGCAAATAGACCTCACCCACATGTTGCAGACAATTGTTAAGCAAAACAGTATTTTGAACAAGTTAACTGTTGAAGTGTCACACAGAAATTAAACGGGTGATTCCCATTGAATGAAAAGTGCCACATTTTCCTTAAAACAAAGGGAAAAAGATAAAAGATTCCCATAAAAGTTTATTGGGACAAATTCACATACCGTTTTAGAAGTTCATGCTGTGGTTTGTAACCTCCTTTTCAAACTTCCCCTACCTGTCCCTTTGCGGTCTCCAAGTTTCATGGAAAGTAGCCTGCCTTTGAGCGATTAGTTCCTCATTCTTGACAGGAAACACGCCATCTTTGCCTTTGACCTTATTCATTAAAAGTGGTTTTTCCACAAATCTATCAGCATTATACATTCGAAATTTTGTCTGAAGGATGAATGCGGAGCCACACATTTCCAACAGAAAGCATGAAACACAATAAGCAGATTTCCTCCTATTGGTAACACCTTTTCAATTTTTACTGAATTTCCAAACACTTTATGGCAGAACTGACTGAGTGCTCTTTGTCTGACAGCCCTGTCACCTTTTCTGTAGGTTTCAACTCCTTCATCTAAGAATGACGGCAGGCTCAGGACCCTGCATGGCATAGATATAAACTCTTCTTCACTCCTCCAGAACTGGGAGTCTCACGTATTTTGTCACTCTTCCTGACACAGTTTGCAGATGGAGCTCCCTTCTTATAACTCCACCTACCACACCAGGAAAACACAACTAATGCCCTCTGCCAGGTTCCTTCCCGTTGCCGGGCATGCCATATTCATCTATGTATTTTGCGTATAAATATAACTGTTTATGGGTTAAATATCTTACTGCATACCACAAAGTCTCCGTGCGTGATAGAACACTGAAGGTTTGCATTTCCAATTCTTTTGTCCTTCCACCTCCCAGGACAGCCCTTCTATTCATTCTTACTTTTCTGGGTTTACAATATGCCCTGGAAAACCTGTTCAGCTAGTTTTTCAGTTTCTTTGATTGATTAACTTTTCTGTTACTAAGCCAGGATCAAGCCTGCTTTCCGGCAGCGCTATTCTGTCCTCTTGCTCAATAAACTTTGCAATAGGGTAGATTACACTTGAATAAACTGGAGAATAATGGTGGAATGTGCATTGTTTGGTCTCACACCTGACCAAGACTTTTGCATCAAGCTCACTACAATTATATATGCTTTTGTAGGAAAAATTCATTTAGTATTCAAATTGGAATAAATGGCTATATGTCTTTGCAGAAGATAGATCTGTAGTTTTTAGTGGAGATCTTCATGTATCATCTTGGAATTTGTCTCATTTTCTCTTTTGCCCCAGCCCATAGTTTTCATGCCAAGCACTAAATGACAATAATTGGCATATTCTGGCAACCTGAACAATACAGGATCGTTCCACAGGCCGCCTGACTCCTTACATTTTCTTTTCTTCTGATCAGGTTTCTAGCCAGGCGTGCTGCTGTCCAAGCCAGAGGGGACAGGCTGGGATGGACTTGGGTCCGTGCCGTAGCACAGGGGTTCTGCCCGAGCAGCCAACATGTGACACAGAAAACTGTGGCTAAATTTAGGCTGCTGGCACTGCACAAAGGTGCTCCTATTATGCTTAAAGCATGAAGATAAGCAACGTCGTGAGCTCTCTGCACTCCTTTGCCTCCGGATCCTGGTAGTCACGTCTTCCTGGAAGCCTGGACTGGTGCTTACACAGGAGGACTCATAATTTGAATTCCCTCATGTCTTCCATTCCAATGCTTCTAGACATTAACATTCCCAAAGATGGTCAGCTACCTGTACCAATCAGTAGTCAACCCTCATTAATTTTCCTTATACATTTCTTATCACCCTCTGAGCCATGTTAAAGAAGTTGTTATTCACATGCAACAAAGTTTTTACTGAAGGATTTAGTTTTAGTTTTGCTTAATGGCATAAAAGCTGGAAACATTTTTTTTTTCCCTGTAGAGCTTTTGGCACTGTCAGAGTTAGCAGCTTTTAAGTGTGCATTGCTCCAGGTATGTCATTTTCCAAGAGTTAAAATTTGGAAATTGAACGTTGACAAAAATTCCTCTTTTTTTCACCTGAAGTCTAAAATATTTGCCTTCCCCTGCTTTACCCTGTTCTTTAAAATATGCCCAATTTGTTTTGCTTTTGTGTTAGTTGCACGCACAACGCTCTATTTTTAACCTTTCCCAGAATTTGCTTACACCAAAAGTCACATTTAAGTTCCAGAGGTCCACGGGATCGGAGGACAACGTGTGTTAATCTTTCAGTTTAACCTCTTTTACAGCATTATGACACATTTTTCATGACATTTTGTTGAGCACTAAAGCATACAATTTTTTTTACCTCACTGCAGTGGCAGCAGTCATTTTTTTGCTCTTATTAAGTAACAGAAAGTCCAAACCATATGGTTCTTCTCTTACTTCTAGAGACGCAAGAATACAGAAGAACAATCTAGTTTTTCATGGTATTTTGGGGAGGGAAAGACTAATTTTTTCTGATATTTATTTTGTGGTGAAATTGTGATTTGTAATTGGAATATTCCCTCAAACTATACTGGAAATATTAAGTTGGAAAAATCTTCAAGTAAAAAAATCATAATGAACACAATAATTTCAAGTTTTAGTTTGTTCAGACATGCTCTGATTGGAGAAGTTAACAAAGAAAACATGAGGTATGCTAGTGTTACCAAAAGAGGAACAGAAAGCTTTATTTATGAAATGTCTGCTACTTAGGTACTGATCATTCATTACAGCACAGCACCAGAATTTTTAATAAAGTTTAAATATACCCTGACACATTTGGTTAATCTTTAATACAGTGCTGTGCTAACTAGACCACAATATGCCGAACGTGTCATGTTCATTTCACAGGCTTTCTCTCTGAAAAGATTCTTTTCTTTATTTGCATGCTCGTACCGCTGCTACTTACATACTATTTCTAAGTCCTACAAAATCGACACCTCTTTGTTTACGTCAAAAATCTTGGTACGTTCTCCCCCCCCAGCCACCATTGTGTTTCCACTTTTTTAAAGATGAAAATCACTCAAAACCAGTGAAACATATGTTAAGTATCTTGGCATTCAGTATTGCTCCATCTTTGGTACCCACATAATGACCCACCATAAGTCGCTATGACAATGCAAAAAAAGAGTATTTATATTTCAGAAATCTGTTTTGTGCATGTGAAATATAACTTAGTAGCTTTAGTGTTTAGTTTTGTTAAGTCATTACTGCACAAGTTTTCCCCAAGACCTTCCTCCCTTTTCCAGCAAAATCTTTTCAGTCCTTCATGACTTCTGGAAACCTTCCACAGTTCAAGCAATGGTTCCACCACGATCCATCTAAACACTACAATAGGCACACCGAAGCTTTCCTCGTCACAGGCTTGCCACTTACCATATTTACACAATAAGGTAGAACATTTGCATAAGCCTTCTGTGACTCTAGAGCACGTTTTAGGTCTTAGTAACACAGAGAGTATTCTACATTTTAGGTTTGCTAGAGGCAACTCAGCTTCAATGGCTGCAATGGCACATTCATTTTGTTGCTTCTTTACTCCTATATTAGCAATTCAGGAGTCATCTTCCTATACCGCCATATCCCCATCCCCATCCCATAAGCTGTTTTGCATACCTGCAGAGATTTTTCATGTCTGGAAAGAGACTGGATGTCACATGTTATTTAAGGGCTATAGCACACAGACCACTAATTTCTGGCTCTTTGCTTGTGTCCCAAGGGTACTTTTTAGGTATCTAGGATGGTGGGACCAAATTTTTCTAGTCCATGTTTTTCAAACTTACAGTGCAACGTGAATGCAGAGCTTGGCCTCCTCCTTGCCTCTAGGGAGAGGAAGATGGGATCAATCCCTTGCAGAAAACAGGCATCACGTACTGCGTCGTGAATGCAACGACTGCACAAAGTCACCAGCAAGACGACATGCCCCAAAACTAGGGACAACTTGTCCTAAAATGGGATTAAAAACCCAAGAAGAACACATCGTGCAGTATACCACCTGACACTGACAAGCAAAACGAAATCAAGGGAAAGAATATAATAAAAGGCCAAGTATAGTGCAATACTCCCTCTGGTTGTAGCCTCCTAGATTCAGTCCCTAACTGGAAAACTGTGACCAGCAATGGTCCCCCAGTGCTCAGCTGGGCAAGTTGTTTGTCTCAAGGCCTGACCTTCTGTCCAGCAGTTATTCTCCATAACTTTGGCTATCCTTCTGAGCTCACGTAGACATTTTTTTATTTGTTTACAGTATCCTGTGCACATGACTTGCATACATCAGTTGCATTGTGTCACAAAGTACTTCCTTCGGATTGCTTTTTAAATGCACTGCCTGATGATTGAATTAGATGACCTGTAGTTCTGGTATTTAACAAACAAATAAGCATCAATTCCCTATTCCTTTTCTCCATTATATCTGTAATTTTACAGGTCTGAATTTCCGTAGAGGTAGGACAGAGACAATTGGTGGAGAGGTGCAGAGGAAGAAAACCTGCTTGTCAAGGCTAGATGTGTTAGAATCCCACAGCAGTTCTAAAGTTACATTGATTGTGTCCTGCAGCATCAAATTTAACACAGAAATGTAAAATATTTTGAATGGCAGGCACTTACAAAAACAATTCTTTCCACAGTACAGCTACTGCAAAGATTTATTTGTCCTTTTCTTGTACTGCAGATTTTAGACCACTGACCTGATAGCCTTAGTGTGAAAACCAGCTTTTGACACATTCTAGAGGGTAAAATATCCTAAAAAGAAAGAGCATGTAATTATTTATTTTTCCAAGACAAAAGTAAGAGTTACACTGCTAGGTGACAAAAAAAAAAAAAAAAAAAAAAAAAGAAACCCAACCCAAAACAGAAAAAAAAAACACAAAAGACAATTTATTTTGGTCTTCCCAGAGGAAAAAATGTTGTAACAATTGTCTCTAAGCTCATTTATGAAGAGGAACTGCTGGGCTTATTAGCATTTGCTTTTCCTTACAATGGTATTATCTATTTACAGTCAGACATTTCTCCTTTTTCAAAGTTGCTGATATGGTAGCTATCAAAATGAAGAGAGTCACTCATCTCTTGAAGCCATTGGTTTGGGGTTTTACCGGCTCAGGCGCTTGCCACGCAGCGCGTTCCTCAATCTTTAACTTGCCTTACTACTAACTTATAATAGCGCGCTCTTTCTGAGTTTTCAGGTCTCAAGGACAAGCTGGCATTTCAGGGCTGGTGACTCCTTTGCACGCTTCTCTGTGCCAGCCCTAGAAAGGCCTGCGAGCAAAGGAAAGTTAAACTGCTACCTAACCAATGATCCTTTAACTTATAGCAAAAGTGTCTTTCATCACATTCAGGAGGAGAGTTGTAACTCCTCATAATTTAGCGGGGCTTGCATTTTAATCTGAATATATGAAAAGTAATTTGAGGCTCTGTTTTATGTTAAGATATGTTAAGATACAGTGTAACGCGCGGTTTTCTATGCTTGTTTTATTGTGTAGATTTGAACAGATCTTAGGCAGCCACTCTCTCTGTCCTCTTTGTGCCTCAGGGTTTATTAATTGTGAACAATGGGTCACTGTCTCTGCGAATGAAGAGAGGCTAATGCTTCCTAAGTACATTATTGCCTATTCATTTGCCCCTAAAATCGTTTGGCTGAATTTCATCTGTTCTTCCATCTGTGAAATCATCATTTAGCTGAATGGTGATTATGCAGAGCTGCTTTTCAGTTCTTCATTACTGTTTAATAGCTGTGCTGTCTTTAAAAGATTGCCTTATTTATACTATAGCTCAAATACTTCAATCCACTGTGGCTCCGTTTATGATGAACCCTCTCCTTTTCCCATCCCTGAGTTGCACTGGTGGGAGCTCTCGAGTAGCTCTAGTACTGCAAAGCACTGGAGGGGGGTTTTGTCTCCCTGTATTCAGACCTGAAATGAGCAAGTTTGAGCTTGTCTTTCTACACCAAAGTCACCACTGGGGGCACTGAACTATAATCTGAACTAGGGTTGAGCAGTGTTGTAAGTGACAACAATTAAATTTTACATCATTTCCATGTAGTTTATCCATCATCCCGTCTTAATCACAGTGACCTTCTCTGACCATAGAAAGCCGTAGATAAAATTACATGAACTTCTACCTAGTGTTATGTTTTAATGCTTGCAGAAGTACCAAGACCACGCTTGCAAGTTTATTTCTTTACTACCTGTGTTAAAATCTCATCTGCACAGACCATTTTATTGTGTTCATACGTGGGATGTCTCATCATACTACCATGCTTTTGTCTTCTGTTGAAGCTAGTTTAAATTTGTAATATCTTTTTTTTTGCTGAAGCTAGCATTTTGGGAAAGAATTACGTTCCTCTATTAATAAAACTAAACTATCTTACAGCTGATTTCCTAGCAAGAATAAAATTTAAAAAGCAAATGTATTGCCCTGCTAGTCCTAGAACAGGCAGTGTCAGGTTATTAAGATGTCAACCATGACCAGCTTGTAACGGGTACATCACACTCCTAAGCCACAGCCCAACCTGAGCCAACAATCCCTCTCTTCTATTTGATAATCGCTTGTCTTGTGGCTCATTTCCATTTCAGCAGCTTGAGGGTACTCTTTCTGCACAGACAAAGGTGAGTACTGTCTTCTAAAGCTCTTTGGCCACTGGCAGGCAGATCTCTATTTTCCAGATGTATGCTATTAATAATTCACAAAAGAAGTCAGAAAAAATTTACTTAACGTTGCATACGTTTTACATTTTACCTCAACACAACTTACTCTCACATTTGAGAATCACAATAAGAAACAAATTGCTTTCAATGTCTTTAAAACAAATGAGCCACGGTTCTCAACCGTGGAAAAAAAACAAAAACCAACTCATCTCCATTCAGGGAGGAAAAAAGAGTCACTTTGTTCCTTGCCAAAGGCTTTCCTACCCAAATGGAATTTAGGTACACACAGAAAAATCAAACAAAATCTGATTGCAGGAACATTAGGCACATCTTATGCAGCATCGGTAGATGTCTTATGTCAGGCTTGTAACTCACCGAGGATCCTGGGAACCTGCTCTGGGAAGAGGCCCTGGCACCTGCATTTCACAGTGAAATTACTGTAGAGCTGGCATACCCAGGTATATATATGACCACAGTCCCTCTTTCTGCTGTTTAGGGAGATCATTAGGGCTGTGCTTCAACAAGGTATACATACAGGCATTAACTTCACTGACATCTTGCTCAGAGTGGGTATAATCTTAGAATAAAAGAAAAAAATTATTTTTTTCTTGAACTTCTTACTTGGAAGATTATTAAGTTTTTTGGTAGGGAATAATGAGACCTCCTCCTTCAGGTCACAGGTAGGCTATCCCAAAATAGTTTTATGATGTTATATTAATGTAGATATTCGTAAACCAGCCTTGACCTAAGCTATGTTTTGAAAGTTGTCCTTGAATTTCAGACAGTCATGTCAATGGTCAACTACATTTAAAAATATTTACATACATCTTACATGACAAACCTGAAAAGGGATTTTTTTGTTCTTTTTCCACAGTCCATTGTAGGCCTGCACAAAGTTGTTTCCTTTTTAAATGCAAAGAGCCATATTGGCGGAAACGATATCTGACTAGTGATATATGAGACTGAATTAATTTTAGGGACATTATGAAAGCATATTACAAACTTACTAATGAAAGTTCATTTGTGTTCCTTACTTATCGTACTCCTAGGATGCATGCAGATAAATGCAATATGCTCTGTAGCTTATAGCGGTATGGGCTTATATTTTCTCGTCCACAGACATTACGATGCTGACCTCCACTTGGCTCTGACCAAGCCAGGTCCCTAAGAAATCTGTCCCGGCAACTCAACAGCAAGAGGCTAAACAGGTTAAGTATACATTTGATCTTGATCAGCTACTAGGAAAATTAACATCCAGTTTTATTTTATGGGATCAAAACTTCTGCCCATAAAGAGGGTAAGGAAAAACTGAATGTGGTAAAACTGCATATCTCTTAGTCAGTCCTAGTAAGAGTCAGTCAGCACCAGTGAGACCACAGGAGTCCTCTTCATATTTCCAGTGCTAACTGGGTGTAATCAAAGTGTAATCTTAACTGTTTCACTCTATAACACATCCTTCCCTTCCCTCCAATAAATGAAATTATAAAGCTTCTCTTGATGATATAACTCTATCTGTCTTTACAGAGGTAAACTTACATGTTGAAGTTCAGGCTTCCTTAAATCAACAGGCAAAGGCCCCTGTCTTTTATTAAGGCTTGTTCCCTTCATAAAAACAGTTGCATTATTAACAATCCTACAGGTTCAGTTTTGTGTTTCCATTCAGCTTGACTTCATCTTGACTACTCTTGACTAATGTCCAGCTGTTTCTGCTAACCATGCTTTAATCAAACCTAGCTGTCAAAATCATAGAATCATAGAGTCATAGAATCATAGAATCATAGAATAGTTTGCGTTGGAAAGGATCTTTAAAGGTCATCTAGTCCAGCCCCCCTGCAATGAGCAGGGACACCTCCTGCTAGATCAGGTTGCTCTATCCATTGAATGTTTCCAGGGATGGGGCATCTACCACCTCTCTGGTCAACCTGTTCCAGTGTTTCACCACCCTCATCATAAAAAGTTTCTGCCTTATATCTAGTCTAAATCTACCCTCTTTTAGTTTAAAACCATTACCCCTTGTCCTATTACAACAGGCCCTGCTAAAAAGTTTGTCTCCTTTTTTCTTATAAGCCACCTTTAAGTACTGAAAGCTGCAGCCTTGGTCCCCCAGTCTTCACTTCTCTAGGCTGAATAACCTATATTATACAGCCATAATTATGGATGCTCCAGACCAATGATGTGGGCTGAAAGTGACCATTAAAGACATCCGTATAACTGTAATTATCTTTGCATCAAATATTACCGGGCCAGTGGATAGCTATGCTTATAGCTTATCACCAGTCTTGTGAAAAGAATGCAAGTAATGATAATTCAGCTTCCACCACTGAGAAACAAGCTTCTTACCTGCTTCCAAAGAAGAAATGGGTATGTTAAGGAGCTTTTTTAGGAAGGGGTGTTTATTAATAGTGAAATTTCTTTTGTAGTGGGCTCCAAGACTGTTATAAAGTGTATTCATTCTGCAGTTCGTGTCATATTACAGCTCCACAGAAATACAGTGATTGGTAAGCTAATCATTTAGCGAGGTCTCTTCCAGCCACTGACAATCAGCCTCCCTTCAACTACCAAAACAAGTTTACCAGGGCTCCTTGGCCTTCTTAAATAGACATCAAATGTTGTTTTGTCCTTCTGACATCTTGCTTAAAACTACAGCATGTTGGAAAACACCTGGCTACCCATGTTGTTTCAGAAAGAGCTTGGTGGGCTGTAGTTACTTTCTCTCTGCAGATGCTTTTTTGTCAGCAGTGCTGTCATCTGTTATCCCACGGGTGAATCAAAGGGATGCATCCACAGATGCGGACATGACTTCTACAGTCTTCCAGGTAAGCAGTGCAAATTTCTATATTCCAGTACCTTTCTGACCACTTTACCTCTTGATTTTATCTCTTCTGGGGTTTATTGATGATTAGGTCTCATATCACACATTAGCAGGACTTTGAATATATTTAACTCTCGTGTTTTGGATAAAACCAGTCTTTTCCTTTTAAGAAAGGAACTATGTCATTTCAAAGTTACCAAGATAATCAAGGACTGGAAAAATACATGGGTTCGTAAAAGTCATGTGTGTAATACATGACACTGTGGACCATTGTGTTACAGATTAGGGAATTTTAAAGAAGTTACCAGAAGGGTGGAAGGGAATCTATTACTAAGAATTTTTTTTCTCTAGGATTTGTTAACCTGGAAATTTGCAAAACTCTTCTCATAGTTCACACTTCTCATCAATAATCAAGCAAGAAATATCTATTATCGAATATTTATATATTATTTATATATTATTTATATATTATCATAAATCTATACTATGCTTTACTTGTAGGAAGCGTAAGAAAGACAGGGAGTTTCAAGTAAAAATCTCTAGTGTTCAGTTAAATGTCATTACACCACGTAAGGTAGTCAACTTTCAAATAAAACTAGCATTTTATCAAGAATAGTACTACAATTTTTATTTCCAGTCATTTCATGATAAAGTATTGAAGTTTGAGGTATTATATTAGCACTTTTAAGACAACTAGCAATTAGATGGCAATAGACAATTCTCTGTCAAAGCCAGAAAAAAAAAAAAACAAACAAACAAAATACATGCCTGCTTCCTTTTTCTTTTTATTTCTGTTCCTCTTGGAAGCCCACTTTTTGTTCTTATCCCCTCACCACTGCAAAAAATGTATAGCTAACTCTATAGGTCTGGCTCGGTACATCTTTAGTTTTTTAATAGGATGGTGGGATACAATGCCAGCTGTTGAAGCACAATACACAAACTTGCATTTTACAGTGAAAATCATTTTCCCTTTAGCCAAATGAAGATTTATCACTAGCAAAGGTTTTGTACAGCCAATGTCAGCATGTGTGAGTTATCAGATGAACTCAAGCTGTAAGCTTGTTCATGAGGAACTGCTTGAAGACTTTAGGAAGCTGATAGGGCTGGAGCTGCAGTGTGCTTTCTCTTGTCTCAGCAGAGTTAGGAGGAGCACTAGGTAAGTCTACACATCAGACTCACATTAAGCACCTAATCCCTCATCCCAAAAGAACAACTGTGAGGTTTTATATTTTATTAGCATTTGCTTACATGCAGCAATAAGAATTAAAAGATCAACTATTTCTTCTTTTTCTAATAGAAATATTTTCACTTCGTTCTTTGTAGTATAATGTTGGTATACGAATAAGAATCTTTGGCTTGTACGTCACCCCAGATAAAGAGAAAATGAAAGAAAACCATTTGCCACGAAAGTAAAATAAATCAACATCTTTTAATTAGAAAGGCTTGCCACCATGGTCTAGCTTTGTAAAATTTACAAGGGTGAAATCCTAAGATTTCGGTGGCTGTGTTGCCAAACCTAATGCATCTCATTTTTCTGGAGGAATAATGATAAGAATAGTAAATGAGCAGTCTTAAATCTTAATCTCTAGAAAAAGAAAAAAAATAAAAAAAGATACAAACCCTGCCAGAAATAAAATAATCCTATCCTAAATCTCTTCACCATAGCATTAGTTTCACACTGAGGCTTTGAAACTTGTAGAAAAGGGGAAACAAATAAACAAGTTCTTTATATTAGTTTTAAGGAAAAGAACAAGAAGTCATCAGTGTATTTCTGCCCTGCTACATCCAAACAAGCTTTTTGCACCTGTCCTCACTGAAAAAGAGGTGTTCTTTTGGGGTCTTATTTTTAGTGATAGAGTTAAAGCTTCCCAGAGCACATCCTGGGGGCCACTTCGTAACTCTAATGTCAACTGACTTCTTATGAGAATTAGTCAATATTTTCAGAATGAAGTATGCACATATGCTTTTGCTTTCTGATTCCAGTGGAGGATAGTCTTTTTTTTTTTTTTTTTTTGTAATTTCTACATTTGAACAAACAGTTATCTCACCAGAAGCTTTGTTGCTCTTACAGGAAAATTTAGAGAGCATAAGAAAATGTTTTAAGCATATTAGAAGGAAATAAATTATAAAGGCTTTGTGACAGTCTTTGAAATATACACACACACACACGCCCAAACACATGCTTAACTTGGGGCAAAAGTCTACATATGTTTCTGATTCTGGCAACATTACTGTCTGTTTGAGGATATACTTCCCAAAGTAGCGTATACCTTCCAAACAAACTCGGACTGCGAACATAGGTTCTCACCACAAAGTTTCAAAATATTTACATCTTGGAAGCCAAACTATGGAGCCAACTAATTCACCTCCAGTTTATAGTACATGACTGTATAACTAATAAGTGAAGTCAGAAAACTGAGTTGCGTTCCTGATTAATGCAGCAATTAAAAATAATTCTGCAAATATAGCATCACTGAATTCCCTGCCCGTCATTTATGTTTTAGCTGATCTCGTTTTCTAAGGAAAGCAGTGATTTTATGTCTGCCATCCCCATCAGCTGCCTCAAATGTGTCAGTCATTCGCGTGTGCTCATCCTGGCTGGATACCCCGCGCAGGGAGCTGTGCTGCAGCACCCCAGGGAGTGTCCCAGCATGGGGTGCCAGTGGGGACGGCAGGCAGCCCCCCACCAGCCATGGCAGTGTGTGCTTGTCACCGCTGCCCATGCTGTTAGCTGGCCACCTTTGCCCCTAACTCCAGGGGTCTCGATGACATGCAAGAAGGTACCTTGCACTTCTGATATCCTGAATTTTCTGTTTGCTTCTAAAATGAAATGGTGGCTTAAACTTTAACTGAAATACATTACAAAGGCATTTTTTTATAAAGAAAATGGAAATATATTTAAAATTGCTATAAGCCAACCTCTTAATGATGTACTTTTTTGCACAAATAGCTCAAAGTGATTCCCAGGAGAAGATAAGCTTCTTTATCCCCAGTTACACGTGGGAAAATTGTACATCAAAACCAACATGGGATTCTGTGTCCTACATAGTAAGCCAGTAGCACTATGCCGCTGATCTCCAGCTGTGGAAGAAAGGGTCATACACAGTTACCTCTCAAAAGCTAGTACATCAAATATTGATTAGTAAAATACTTTACCTGTCAAATGTGCCAGCCCTTTAATTTTGCTGGACTTAAAGATGTGCAACTAGAGGCGAAAGCCACCTGTGCACAAGTATAATGGGCAATATGTCCTTTCACAGAAGAGAAACACAGATTCTTTCAACCAGTGCACACACGGTATTCGTTGACAGGACTGAAGGAAAAAATACAAAAATTAAGAAATTGAAAGAGGACTATTCCATCACAAAATAATTCAGAATGGGAGGAGGGTACCTCATTCAAACAAAAATTATAACTTTCTTGGAGACTGAGATGAAGTTTAAAACAAAATCTAGAGCAGTGGGCAAAACCTTAGTATCAAAAAAATGACTTTGTATGTGGGAAACTATTAGTAAGCAAGAAAAGCCTTCTGTCTCCCTTTTTAATACCTGGGAGCATAACAATGCTGTATTTTGCTGGCAGAAAGGGCCTTGCCCTGCCCACATGCAAAGCACATGCAAGTTTGCTTTCATGTGTAGTGAGATACGGCAAGTCCACATCGCACTCCTGAACTCGGTCATATGGTGCCTTTCAGCAGGGCTTAGCTCAAACCACTGGAGAGACTAGGAGAGGGCTCACGCCTGGCTGCCCAGGGTATGAGCAGAAGCAGGTTGAGTCTGTATGTATTGTTCTGCATGGAAATACTCACAGAGTACTTGCACATGTATTTAAAGACATAGGTGTGTATCAAAACCCCCTGTGTTGCGTCTGTGGAAAACCTTTGACTCTACAGTGAAATGATTCAACACGTCTAAAAAGTTTTCCTTGTCAAAATGTGGACAGCTTTCCTTTATGTTTACACTATTTTTCACCCACATGATCCAAAATTACACGTGTTTGTGCAGAGTAATGTTCCTTCAGGGATACAAGGCAGTCCTTGAGAAGGAGGAACTGCACGGCACTGGGGGTGGTGGGCAGAGTGGGAAAAGAGACCCAGGCTCTGGGCTTCGGGGCTGGGTGGCTGCTATGGGCACAGCCCCGTCGTGCAGGGCAGAAGGCGATGGAGAGGGAGGCTTTTCACGGGATGGAATGCTGCAGCCCTCAAAGGTAGCCAGATGAAGAGCCAGCCTGGGTGGGCAGACCCACTCCTCAGTAACGTGTTGGGCACAGAATGGCTGTCTCTTTCTTTTATTTCCATACTGTCTTGCCTACTCATTTTGTGGTTTCTCTGTTTTTTTTTAAATGAAATCCATTTTTTTCATTCATGCTCTTGTCTGAGTTCACAAGCTGTCCTGGCTCCTTTGTGGTGCTAGGAGGAGGACGAGGGAGTTCCCTATCAAAGCTTTGGCCAACTTGGCATCCTGCCGCAGGCCGGAGCTGGAATTGAAGATCATTGGAAATAACAGGCTTCAGCATGGCTAACTTTGGCAGCCGCCACTGTCAGTGCTGCTGGTCTGTTTTCCCCTGGAGAAATTCACGCTCGCTTTCTTGAACTGTGTAGGGGTCAAGTGTAGAGTGACGAGAGCTTACAGATCCCTCTTTTCAGATTTCTTTTGGAATTAGTCTGAATGAGGAGGAATATTACTCAACTCCACCCAGAACCGGCTGCAAGTTTTCATCTACGCACAGATCGTATCATGTTCCTTGTCTGAATACATGCCATGTAGAAATCTCCCAGGCAGATTAACAACCATGTTTTATTGTCCCAGATTAACAATGTGAAAAGCAAATGTAATACAAATATCGTTCCCAAACTAGCAGAAGCAAAGCTCCACAAATTCATAAGACTTACATAGAACAAGTAGACAAATCAGAAAAATGTTTTAATGTCATTTATGCTGTCAGCAATGTCCAATTCCATTTTGAAAAGATATTGACATATTAAATGGGTCTGTCAGAATGCATTGACAAGTGAAAACCTCATGTAATTGAATATCTCTGTTTGGATTGGAGTTCTGATAGCTCTTATCAGGGCTGACTTATCAGTTCACATGAGAGAAGTCTCCAGTACTCTTGGAATAATGTGTTGTCTTTTATTATCTGTGATACATATGGTATCTCAAAAAACTCAAGATGCGAAAAGTATTTCGCTACTGTACATCTCCAATGATCCATCTGTTTGCAGCAAGAGTGTAGCAAAGAGATTACTCAACAAAACTAACTCTTCTAAGTTGACTTCTAAGTAGAAATTTTGTTTCATGAAAAACATAACCAAACAACTCGTAGAACAGGAAAACGCCTAACCCACTGGTCAGCAGCACCTCCTGCCACTCAGTGATGAGGTGTATGACAGATCATGATACTTTTCTCTAAAGGGGATAAAGATAAGAATTGCTTGTGGGATTACTCACAAGCTCTGGGAGGTGTTTTTTTTTTTTCTGACGGAACATGAAAAGAAAATGTCCATGCTGCCAGAACCTCCATTACTGTTTGCTTCCTTCTTCACACAGAATCAGAGAATCGCAGAATGGTCAGTGTTGGAAGGGACCTCTGGAGATCATCTAGTCCAACCCCCCTGCCTGAGCAGCAGGGTCACCTACAGCAGGTTGCACAGGACAGCATCCAGGCGGGTTTTGAATGTTTCCAAAGTGGGAGACTCCACAACCTCTCTGGGCAACCCCTTCCAGTGCTCTGCCACCCTCATGTTAAGATGGAACTTCCTATATTCAAATTTGTGCCCGTTACCTCTTGTCCTATCACTGGGCACCACTGAAAAAAGATTCAGATCTCCTTGAGGTGATCCCCAGAGCCAGTGTAAATCTTTACAATCTTTTTCTGACTTTCCACTTACAAGTATTTAGAGCCACTTTATTTACTGATGACTGTGAGAACTTTGGAAAGTCTAACAACACCTTGAGACCCCTTCAAGTATGCACAGGCTGAAACTTCAAGCAGACCAGAGAACTGCTGAAGGATGGAAAGAAAAGCTTCAAATAATAGAAAGCAAAAATTAAGCTAAAAAAACAGGAACAACTTCCTGGTCCTTCAGCCAAGTTCAGTTGTAAAATAGATAGCCAAGGGAAACAATAGAAACTCCATTAACCACAAAAACCTAAAAACAAGCCAAAAAGAATGTGAGTCAATTAACTCTATTCTATGATTTGGTTCATAGCCTACATGCATACCTCCTACAGTAATTTAGGTCAGGCTAGGTCTACAATCAAAAAGTTCTGTTGATACGCCCAAGTCAATTTGGAAACCAGACACCTTCTGGTAGATGTCATGATGCCAACAAAGCCATTACTGTGGGCAGTTGTTCGAAAAGAAAAGATCTTTATATAATTCAGGGAGCTGCAAGAGAAATTTGGCCAACAATAAGCATTTCCTGTCTGCCTGATCTGGGTATACATGAGAGGCTCTGGCAGTGGAGATACATGAGCATCTGTAGACAAGGCTTCAGTAGTCAGCCCTTCAGGGTAGCTGAGCTCACAGGAAGTAAAGTTGACCCGTGCATAAAACTCGTAATACTATAGATTGACTTACCAGCACGGTACAGTAATTTGTGTACTAAGTTTCACTTTATTTGTTAACACAGTGAAAAAAGTATGCCTTGTTTTATGCAATCGTGTAATTCATCTTCAGTAGAACTACAGCTTCGTTTTTGCACATGAATGAATGCCAGGCCCTGGCATTTTAATGTAATCATTTTTATCTAGTTGTGATTCTAGCAAGACTGGTAAATGTGAACACATTTAACACATAAGTAACGAAACACTGGCGAGAGCTTATGAACAGAGTGATGAATTTATAATCTAAGGCCAAGCTACGGTGTACTAGTGTAACAAGAGTTCATAATTCTTTCTGCAGGCTAAGGAATGTCAATAGGCTGCTTCATAAAATAATGAATGTTTGTAGTAATAATTTCATGGGTTGACTGCAATTTAATAGCCTTTATTTCCAATATAAGTTCACGAAGGATATCAGTGGTAAACAGGTTCTTATGAAATATGTACTGTCAGAATTACTATTAAGCTGTCATTGGTGTGTTTGTTGCAGTTTTTACATGCTGTTACTGTTTATGTGATGATCCAGTTTCACAAAACTTTATGCACCAATTAAAAACTGGACACTTGCAATGGCTTTACTGAATATTCTCATCGATCAGTTAGGAGCTGGCATGGGCCTGGGTTGCACCAGTTTTACGCTTGTCCAATAGAAATTACCTCTGAGTGGCTTCTGATTTACACAGCGCGAATCTATAGACACTTTGCATTCTTTCCCTCCATCTGCCTGTGTGAATTTGTGGTGTCAGAAGGTGTCACATTCACTACCCAAGGGATTAATTTCCTAGTTATTCAACAGAGACAAAGGAAGCAACAGCATCCTACACACAGACCTGCCAATGTGCTCAGCCGTGACCTGCCTCTAGGGCAGAGCGGGTGATGCATTCCCTCTGCCGCTGCCCTCCTCTTTAGTAAGAGCACTGGGAAGAGTGAAAATCAGTGCTATGAGCACTCTTCCACTGAGAAATGGACTTTGGATCTTTCACTTGTGATTTGAACTAGTGACCTAAAAATAAAAACTTTGTACACTTTTATTGAACCTTTGAGATATCCAGTTTCAGCATTTAAAATACATACTTATTTTATATTCAGTATGTCCAGGACACAGTGAATTCGGTGATATATTAATGGATTGTTTTTCAGTAGCAAAGCCGGCCAGGGCAGTTCTTATTGCCCATTGCCACTCCCTCCCTACAGCCCATTCTCTACACTGTGTATCAACAACTGTTTGTGCAATGAATCAGATTTAAAAATGGAGTGCAATGAAAAAATTGTACAAGAGAACAAAGTGAGAGCTACGTAAGCCAGTGCTGATGCCAAAAGAAAAATATATGCTACCGTGTTTTTTGTTCATCCTCTACTGGTTCTGATGAAGCTGGACCCAAGCATTTATAAATTAACTATACTGGATAGTAGAGAAATTATTTTTACATTCCAAAGCTTGCAGCATAGATCTATATAATGAAGTAACAAATCATTCTGCAACGGCCGTAAACTTATACTCTGTATGCAAACAGCAATATCCAAACAATAAACTATTAAACTGGTAGCGAGGAGGATGCAGCAACATACGACAAGGACAGCAGGAGACTGACCTGAGTTCTGATTCAAATCTGTGCAAGTCATTTACAAGTGCTTCAATTTTTCCTTTAAAATGTAAGTAAAGAAAAAAATCACCTTTCACTGTTAAGAAGCTCTGAGCTCTGGAGGAGATGAAAGGAGTTATATAAGTGCAAATTACTGTGCTTACTCATTTATATTAAGAAAACGTCAGTTTTTCATTTAATGTTTTGCTTTGTTCAGAAGAATGAGAACCATATCTTGATGTAACAAACCTTATTCAGCCCACTCAAATGACCAGAATGCGTGATTCATTCGCTGTGTGCAGCAGCATTAAGCTTTGCAATAGCTTTGTCTGTGCCCCATGGTGAGACGGGCTATGATCTCAAAGTCTGGCAGCTTAGAGGATGATTCGAGCTTGGATGGGAGATCTTTATGAATGCACATTATACAGTCTTTTTGCTTCAGCAGGTGTCACATTTCCTTGAGTCAGTATTGAATTAAGACCTTAATTTGGCATTAGGAAGCAGTGTGCTTTTGGAGGTGTCCTTTACACAATAATAAAGTAATATCAGGAGCCCAGCCACATGGGCGGACTTCATTTTCTGTGGTGGTATTTTATCAGGGATACATGTAGGGCTCATAACCCTCATTAGCTGCAAAGCAGCATCACGTACTTGTTTTCTTTTAGAGAAACACCAAACATTACAAGGTCTCGTCTTGGCTACTTTATCTTATCTTAATCCCCTTGGAAAAAATATACAGGATTTCTACACCTCCTGGCTGTAAGACTAGCCAGCCTACTAATTCGTACACGGTGTGCCTGGCCAGCCTGTTGCTCAGTGTTTCAGAGGTTGATATCCATTCTCTCTTGGTCTATTCCCCTTTTATTGCTGTCTCTCATCTCCATTCCTATCAGCAAACCTTAGATTTGTTCCTCCCTAATCCACTTTGATGTAACACCATCCACTGACTGACTCATCAGTTAGCAACCACCGTCAGATAAGGTCCTGTTTTCAGGGCAGCTGTTTCCAGCTGTCTGAAGTAGGATTATCTGTTGGGCCAGTCCAGAAACATTTATGGACTGTGCATTCCAAGTAGTCACACATTGCCTGCACATACATATTTTAATTCACTATTCAGCATCCTTTAACAAGATGAATAATAATTGCCAACAGTAAAAGTGAGCTGTACTCAGCAGAACGGGGACAAGAGACTGAAAAATTGAGCAGAGAACTCATTCACACCAGTTACAAAGTACTAAAGACAGAACAGCAAGAAGGGGGAAATAGTCTCAACCTGCTTGAAGTAGGTTTGAACCTACTTTGTGACCTGCCCCATCCAGATGCTGATCTCTACCCTAGTGCGCTATAATAGCCTCAGAGCCATCAGCCACTCACAGCTGAGAGGAGTGAATTTAGCCTCACTGGCGACATGCTGCTAACTTAAGATGTGCCCACCGGGCTGGCGACAGAAAAACAATCTAGGAGCAGGGTGGTAGCTCTGGATCCCCTGGAAATAAGTGAAGGGGGATGCTCTGAGGGGACAGACATGCCACACAGGGAAGTCACGAGTAGCAGGTTGTAAAGCAGCCTGTATCTGGCCTATAAACCTCTAATGCAACAAGTGTTTCAGAAAAAACCCAACATATAACTGTAATGTATTGGCAGATTTCATCCACTGTTGCTTAATTTCTCGTTTTTCTGTTGTTTATGTTGTAAATGGTAGTAGATGTGCTGAGTATGCTAACACAACTAATTAATGCCTACTTGTCCTTTCCAGCAACTTGCTTTTGGCATCCAAAAGCACATCCTGTTCTATGAGTTCTAGCAAGTGTATACATTACATTGACTTCCCTACAGAAAGCTTGTTTATCGGAGCAAATGACGCTTAGCTGCTTAACACTTGCTGTGCAAGTTGTTGAGCTTGCTAGTTCTTTCATACCAAGCTCAACAGAGATCTAAAATCCAACCTAACAAAGGAAAAACACCTGCAAAATGTTCAGTGTCTGTTAAACCAGTGGTATTGATGTAGCCCCCTCTGGATCCACTGATAAGGCTTTTGCAAAGACATCAGAAAGATGGCACTCCTCACTTTTCCTTCCTGAGGTTTGCAAAGTACTTACACTCTTACGGCTGATGGCTTCCTTGAGATGCTCAGATGAAAATTAGCAAAACCATCCGTGACAGGATTTTCTAAATTTTGCATGACTGTGCATCTCACTTCTGAGGTTGAAGAGGGGATTCATACTTGAGCTTTGAACCCGAGTGTGGGAAAATATGTTTGTCTGTGTCAGTGATGATGTACGTTATCACAAAGGATTTTAAATGTAAATTACACCAGTGGTGAACGTAAACACATTTTTCAAAAGGATAAATGGAGACAGATATACAAAGGAATATTGCCATGCACCTTAGCTGCATGGAGATACAAGTCTGGAGTTATAAATGTTCTGTATCAGTTGCCATCTGAAGTGGATTCTGAACTGAATCTAAATGTGAGAGAAGTTTTCATCTTGTGGTCCCCCATGTCTGCTTTCATGTCTGAAATTTTGTGAAGTCAAAAAGTAGGTGTCAGCATCACTGAATCCAAGGCTATGTCCTGAACAGGCTTCAGACTCAGACTCCTTACCCCGGAACAGCAGAGCCGTGAATGGTGACTCCATGTGCCAGAAATACCACCAGGGTTGGGAGCAAATTGGGATTGCTTCTATCAGCCATGGGGCTCATTTATGGCAGTTTAAACTGATCACGAAATTACAGCGTTTTTCAAAATTTAGTCTTCAGTAGCTGTAAAGTGAAATAATTGTATTGCATGAGTCAGGTAAATGGTTTCTAAATGGCTGAACTTTGGATCAGGACTGTAAGTTTTGTTAAGGAATTGAGTTAGCAAGTTTCAGTTCAGCAGGGCAAAACAGGTATGAGTGAAAACACCTAAACAAGTCCTAGAAACGGCCTTGTCCCAGGGCAGGAGCTGTAAGTCTTCACAGGCCAAGTGCCCACCAAGTGAGAAGTCTGAAGATCTCCTCATGACTGAGGAGTCCATGACTGAAATTGGTGAATACACTGACAGTTGTTAAACACAGTTGCAGGTTGTGAAGCTATTAAGTTGATCCCCTCTGCCAAACCTTTTGGGCACATTTTGGGCTAAAAAATAGTTGTCCTTAGAAGAGAAGCCTGAGGCCATCTGACATGGTTAAAAAATGGTTTGTAAGCACGTGCACACGCCACTTCACTGACTTCTCTTTCATTCTTACTGCCAGCAGGAACTTGTCAAATCAATATGATTCAAACGTATGATTCAAACAGACTTGTGGGGTTTGTATTTTTATTAGGAATACATATGTGTGCTCCTTTGTCCTCTCCTTAGCTCATTTTTTTCACAGTAGGAATTCTCTCAGCATATTTGGCGTGGAGGCACATCAGCACAGTACCACCTCCAGTGAGTACCAAGAGGCTTTCCGACATGAAGCTGATGAATCTGCAGGACTGGAAGAAATAAGCGTGAGAGGGAAAGTGCTGTTCTGTTTTGTCGTGCCGCTCGCTTTGGACATCATTTCGCAGGCAGCTGTTTCCAAGAGGCTGCTTGGCCCATCTCCCCTGCTGCCAGGGCGCCCGCGCCAAGCCGGGTCCCCAGCTCCGGCAGCACCAGCATCCTGCTGGGACACCATGGTGGGCTGTGACAACGGGCTGGGATGGGCAGGGGGACAGGGGTAATTACTCGTTAGCAGTGGGGGAAATATCCACGGAGAGACCACTTTGCAGCATCCTTTGCCTTGGAGATGTCCTGTAGCTGTCACTGCACTGGAGGCCTAATTTATTGCTGCCCTTAGGATAAGTATTCCTGCCACGGGAATGATGTTTGCTCCCCACAGGTCCCAAGAGAAAATAGAGAAGACGGGCACCGGCTTCATCTTTCAGTCAGTTCTTTCATGTGTCAGCACACTCAATGTGTGTTTCTCTGCCGAAGCAGTCCTTGGGCACTTCTGAAAATTTCAGTCAGCCACTTCCCCATGCTTTGCCGGGTCTTTTTGTTTGCATTCCAGTATTGCCACTTCATTCTTTGTATTGTTTTCTGCGGTGAGTGCAAAAGGCACGTTACCCTGCAAGGTAAAGGTGGCACAGGCTGTTCTCAACAACATCAATTTAACATATACCTATCCAGGTAGAGGTGTTGTTATTTTGCTTTGAGCTGCAGGGAACTTTCCTAGTTTTGCTGCTGCTGCTGCTACGAAGCGTGCAGCTCTCCGAAATGTCTGTCTGCCTGCTAGAAGCTTGCTTTCAGGAGACTGGACCTGGCATTTAGCATTCATTCCAGCACAAGATTTTAAAGGAAAAGGTGCTTTTTATTTTCATTTTCGCGTATAGCTTTTCGTTTGTCCTCCCAGACCGAAGAAAAGGTTAAAATTAGGCAACTGCAAGGCAAACACCACTTCACTTGCATGAATGCTGTATTATGCTTTCATCACTTAGAACAGACATTTTTCTGCTGACCGCCTCACATGAAGACCTAGTAGAAAAGAAATTACTGACTTTTGTTGATTGAAATTGTCATCTTTTTTATTTTTTTTTTTTGCTGTTTGTGTTTTCCTGTTGATAGGGAAAGAAGGATAGAAAGAAGGAAATAAAAATGAGTCAGAAAATGATGAATGACATCTAAACGAGTTGCATGGGAAAGTTAGAAAGTTCCAAAAATAAGGGCACCGAATTAGGATCACATGTGTTAAGAAGTAAGTGTAATAGAATTAAAACAAGATGTAGATTAGAAGTTCACATTTCTGGGGTATAACACAAAGGAAATGATAAGTGAAACAAAGACTTGAGGAGGCAGCAATGTACATTAAATTTAATATTGGTCGAAGAGAGGGGAAAATGAACAACTAGGCTGAGTTTGTTTGGGCTGAGGTAAAGAAAGAAAGAAAGTGGTTTCTAATTGTGGTGTGCCTTCCACAGGAATGCAGACAATTGAGGATCTGAAAAAGCTGCAACACTGATCACAAGGCAGGAGGATTAAAAAAAATTGGCTGTATTCTTCTCGCCTGTCTTTGCCACCGAGTGCATAAGCCCCGGCTGATCCCTTGACGGCACAGGTTCAACGCAGCTGTGAAAGGTGCAGGAGGAAAACGAGCCTGGGTTCTAATAGCACTTAAACTGTGTAGGGGCACAGGCAAAACAATGAATCAGATCTTTTTTAAGTGAGAAAAAGCAACTTTGGTCAGAGCAGGGAACGACTTTCATTTATATCGTTGCTGGCTGACAGTTCTGTTTAATCTATGGTTAATGTAAAACCTTTAGACAATATTTTCACTCTTAGGTGCTTAAATGAAGGCTTTTAAGTCCATTTTCAGCACAGAAACGCAGGAGGCCTGGTTTTCAGAGGCGATGACTTCAGTGAGGTTTATTGGTGCTCTCTCAGTTCCCAGATAGCTGCCAAAATATGGATTCAGGAGTCCGGCCACAGTCAGCCAAGTACTAACAGTCTGGCCACAAAATCTACTGGTGGAGTCTGGGTGGGTGCCTTAAGAGTTTAGAGCAGAGCTTTGGACAAAAACACAATACAACAACTTCTTTTTTGTTGTTGAACTAGCTGGGCTGATTTAGACGGTTATTTTATGTGTATATCACACCACTGTACCCGTACGTGGGTGTGCCGCAAAGCTCTGATCGTTCAGTCCCTCTGAACAGTTGAGTTTTCTCTCACCCCCCCGCTAAGTCACCTTAAAACTTTGGCTTGTTAAAAACCGAGGATGCAACCCTTTGTGAGAAAAATCTGTCAGTACCGTGCCAGGGCCCAACCCCAGCAGGTAGCCTCCGGGCTGTGGGGGCAATGCAGGTCACTGAGCAACGCCGGGTGGAGAAGACAAACCTTGGACCAGCATTCTCCCGTACATCTCCAGCCCAGGCTGCTCCTCACACAGCTCTCGCTTCCCTGTCCTCGTGGAAGGCCTGCTGAGGTGTGGCAGCAGGAAAGAAACTCGCCCGTAAAACGCGGGGCGCTTTCTCCCCTAAGACGCGGTCGAAATGACTGGCTGATTCGCCACCCTCGCTCAGTGTGGTGTCCAGCATAGGCAGATGTGTTGGGAGGGGGGAGGGGGCAGGAGGAGGGAGAGGAGTGAAGCAAAGGGATCTGCAAAGTGTTCACCTGTTTCAAGTTTGTGCCCCTGTGAATGTAACGCGTGACAAATCCCAGTATTGTCTACATTGCTTCTTTTTGATATATCCCCTTAAATATTCCTTTGTTTGTCTATACGTAGGCGAGGCACAAACAGCTCAGGGAGTAAATTAAATGGTTATTTTGTTTCCTGAATTTAGTTTTATTTCCACTGCTCTCTGGAGAATAAAAATTCCTGTAGGCTTCCCTTCTAATCAGAAGGCAAAAACGTTTTACAGTACTGAATCATTGACAAATTAAGTGAAAATATTAAAAACCCCTAACAAACAGACCAGAGGAAGTACCATTTAGTTCTTCTGAGACAACTGCCATTACTTTATTCTACCCCCTTAAACTTTGGCTTGTTAAAAACCTCAGATGCACCTATTTGTGAGAAAATTAGATTATCATTCCCTGTTGACTCCTGTCTTTTTCACATCATTGGCACAAACCCTCAGTTGAAAAAAAAATTACGAATCTTTTTTTATAGGTATTTCTAAGGTTTATCTGAAAGCAGTGTCTAGTTCAACACTTTAATATTAATCAGTCTGGAAATCATTGAAGAACATTCCGCCAGTTAAAGTCAACAATAGGTGTGTTGAGGGACCAAAGCAAAAAACGAAGAATTTGGTCCTTGGTAGACCAGGAGCATTGTACGTACTGTTATTCTCTGGCAAATTATGAGATGATAGCTTACTTACGGGTTCCTAGCAAGACTATAAAGGACCTCATGGGAGTTACGAAGCCAGCTGCAGAACTGCCTTATTGAGCAGGATGTATTTGATCAATGAAAAGCTGGCAGCATTCATACTATGGATTACACTGGTGTTGCTGCATCTAGGCACACCTTCCGTGATCCTTTAAAGATCCAGGTTAACATATTGCTTTTCCATATCAGCATTTGAACATCTCTTCGTGAAAGGGGTTGGAGAAAGTGAAGAGCACCAGAAAAAGAGGACAAAGAAGACCAAAGTGCAGATGTAATTGCCCTGTAAATAGCTGATAGCGGCTTTTGATAGAGGCTTTGTCTACATAAGTGCATTAAAAACCACGCTGAATATCCTTCAGTATAACTAGCTGCAGGATGAATTTAAGTACCAGCTGAATAGATGGTTAGCCAGGATGCGATATCCATGTTTGAATCCCTGGATTAGTCCTGCAGTTTACACGAGGCAATCCCTGAGGTCCACTTTGTAACTGTTTCTCATCATCCAAGGATTTCCTTTGGATTAATTAAAAGATTAATGTCTGGAAATCCTTTGAATTTCCTTTCAGCAGCATAAGGAAGCAGTGAAGCTATTTGCCAAATTAAACATCTCCGTTTGACTTTCCACCCTTATTTTAAAAGTTGTGATTTGGCAACACAGATAAATGAATATTAATGACAGTTGTCCACCCTTCTTTGGCATACCCGTGCTTCATCCTCAGCTGCTGCTGTTATGATGATTTGGGATTTTATTTGTATTTAAACTTATATAAATGGGGGGTGCAAATTTGACACAGGGTTGCAGTTCCTGACATGCAGCCTATAAAACCCTAATTCCAGAGAGGCTTCTTGTTAAATGCACAAATGTGAACAACTTTCTTTTCACACAGTCCTCCCTAGACAGTGAACTACTGCTCTCCTTCATAAATTTCTATCAGAGGATCTTTCAAACATCTGACTGCTTTAAAATCCTGCTATTGTCCATACCTGCTACAAATAGCTTAGCCAACTTTGAACCAAACCCAGGGTCTTTTCACTGGATTATGCATTGCAAAAGGCTTTGGATTATCTTGTATGACTGGACCCCTTATTTATAACAAGAAGATTATGGTATTAAAAAATAAAGAATTTTTGGACTCATGAGGGTTCAAATCTTTTAATTAATTTGATAAAAACTTCAGGATAGAAGGCTCTTAATAATCTTCTAGTGCAATTGATACCATAGTAATTGGTACATTTCTGTACACTTTAAAAATACTATGCGCAGCTCCTCTATTAATCTAGATGGCAAAACAAGTCCCACTCACTTATGCTGTGTAGATACTGACTGCATCACTGAGGCTTGTTAACTTGGCTACTAGTTTAAAAAAACACTTGAGAACAGATAAATTTTATCACTAGTTATTATTCTGTTGCTATCAGCATTTACATATGGCTGGCTGTCTCACAATCTTTCCATTTATTCATGGTTACTTACCCATGGGATGGGAAAATCAGATGAAATTCGCAGTGGTAGAAGAGGGTCCCCAGTGAGAAATCCATCATACGGGAGCTTCCAAAAGCACCAGACTGATGAAGCTTCATTTTCTGTGAAGTGTTGTCTCATGGTTGACTGTCTTTGGCTTTTTCATTCTAAGCTCAAGGTGAAATTTCTGCTATGGATGGACATTTATCACACCCTCTGACGTGTGCATTCTCACGTTCATAATAAAATAGGAGCTTAAATGGTAGCATTATAAAAAGGCACCAAAAGGGTCTTGTTTAAATTTAAAATTTCCAGGAATTGAACTATCTTTTAAACCTATATCTCTCCCTCAAAGGTTATTTAAATCAGCCAACTAGTTCAAGTCTACTCAATGAATGGAAAAAATGCAGTGGGATTATATTATCCTGTTTCCATAGGAAACAGAGCTAAAATTTAAGTGGCTTATTTTATACCAGTGATGCAGATGAAGTATGTTCCAGGACCATGACCCTGATGAGGTGAGGAACAGAAAGTGCTGGAGTCAGACCTGGTGAGAATGGGGGGAGAGGAGGAAGCCTGCAAGCTCTGAGGTGGCCTGTATAGCCAGGCTTGTATCTACCCACATGGCTAAGGGGACGTGTACACGTCTCTGAGGCTCAGGTGCTCTTTGCAAGCCAAAGTTTCCTTCTCTCTTTTCCCCAGCACAAAGCGTCACAAGAGATCACAGAATCATAGAATATCCTGAGTTGGAAGAGACCCCTGAGGCTGATCAAGTCCAACTCCTCACTCAGCACAGTGCAACCTAAAAGTTATACCATGTATCTAAGAGTGTTGTCTAAATGCTTCTGGAACACCGACAGGCTTGGGGCCATAACCACTTCCCTGAGGAGCTTGTTCCAGTGCTCAACCACCTTTTCATTTCAGCTCATACTTCAAATCTGCGTGAGATTCTAGACAGCAGTTGTGCTGTGTAGTACATAGCTAGCCACAGTGGTAAAAGGTTTCATAGGTCTGAGCTGGGAGAAAACACACAAAGAAACAACGTGTTGGATGTTAGAGTCAGAATTAACAGAGATCAAACAGGCAAATGAGGAATTGGTTGGGAATGAATTCAGCCAAGCTCAAGCACTGCTTATTCAAATTGTGATTAAATTGGTACACACAAAGGGATAAGTACTTGAGTAGTGGCAGGAAAGGATTTTTTCACCAGGGATGAAACAGAACAAGTGCAGATGCCCTCCAAGAAAGTCGACTACTTTGTTTATATCACCATTGAACTTAGCTCATGACTCCTTGCCTCAGAGAAGTTTTGGTCCAGCCTTCACTTTAACGAATTTGGCCCACACAGAACAGTAACCTGGTGAAATTTCTATTTACTTGTAGCAACTCGCTGCTACGCCGTGCAATCTGCATTGCCTCACAATGTCTTCTCCTACTGTAATAGCCAGTGACCTTGCAGTGATATGAACTGTAAATAACTTCTGGGGCTTATCAGACAAAGAACAGTGTGGAGAATAACAAAACTGTTGCCGTACCTGATACTCTGAGAACTCCCAGTTAGCCTCACATCCGGCAAGGCGACTACCTGCCTTCTCACAAAAAACAACAGCAGCTCCCTTCCCTGAGACAAGGATCCATGCTTTGAGAACAGATGGTGCTACTTTTTATGCCAAGCGTTCTGCACTTCACTATTTATTAAATTGGCCAGAGCAGGCTGTGAGAGCAGCTCTCAAACAATACGCGCGAGCCGTGATGTGTGCACTGCTCACGCTGAAACCCCCTTTACTCTGAGGACCTTTTATGCTGTTAAGGAGTGGAATACCCACATGACTGGAAATCGGGTCCTCTGTGATTTTTCCTCCAGCTGATTTTTTTTAAACTCCATTTCTATTTTACTCCTTGATTCCGTTTCATTTAAATCATTGATGGAATACCATGGCAATTGTTTTATTATGCCCCCAGTACAGATGGTGTCGGTGTCTAAAGGTGATGGAGAGGAAGCACCACTGCTTTGATTTCATGTCTTTCTGGCTTCCTCTTCGAATCCCTCCTGTGACTTAGGTACATAGTTCTTCACGATTGCTTTACTTCCTCTTACAGTAAGTGCCAAAACTCCTATGTCTTCAACACTAGCATGCCCGTAGTTTCCAGCAGAGTAGAACACAAACCTTCTAGCTTTCCCCTGACTCATCTCCTCAGTAGTGATCCAATACACTGAAGTCCGGGACGCCCCGCACGGGTTACAGATATTTGCTGTTCTAGAGGGAGAAATTGAGACGTTTAGACGCTCTGTATTTCTTAGGATTCAGCCTAGTTGCTGCCTTATTAATCTTCTCAATTTCAGTCTCCTTGTCAGCACTGTAAAATACCACAGTATTATGATCCTCACAAAAAAAGAGGCCAAGCTGAGCTAATCTCTGCGAAGCTGCAGTTTTTGGAAAGAACCATTCCTGTTATTGATTTTGGCTATTTGACATTTTTGTGTTTTAGAGATTGCTCTGAAAGGAAAGTACGACCCTGAAATAGAAGTTTAAAGCACTTCACAACGGCCTCAAGTACTTGACAAATGCAGTTATGCATAACCTGTAATCACTGTCTATGGGGGGGCCTACTCTGCCCTCAGCTGTGAAAAATCACACACCACGTTTCTTTCTGAATGCCGGCAATCGCAGTGGCAAGGCTCCTGAGAGAGGCAATACTAGCCACAGGCGCTGGAGCTCCGGCCTGTGCGTGTTGACTGCCGAAAGATGAAAGTTGTTTAACTGAGCCTGTGCCCTCTGACCACTTTTGCATTCACTGCCTGGGTTTCTCTTCTTTTTCCTTTTTTTTCCTTTAAATAACAAAACAATTCCTCCTCATGTTGCACTAAATGCCATGTTTGTGTTTTCAGTTTGAAGACTGAAAACTGATCTCGTTACAAGTAGAGATACGTTTCTGGACAACCTAGCTCCTTAATTAAAGGGATCCGAAGCCTACAAAGACCAAAGTGGCTAAGAAAATGTTAAACTGGAGTTGATCAGTGGTCAAAGTCCTAGATTTACAAGCCAGCGGATCCTGCATAATCAAATCAGGTCTCTTACAGTTGGTTCCAAGGTCACATCGGCAGGTGGGTTTGAGGACCTGCAGGACGGGTTTATTGAGACTCCAGGGTCTCTGGAAACAGCAAGCAGCAGTGGGAGGGCAGGGAGAAGGGAACCAGCCGAGCTAGGAGGGAAGTGGTAGAAAAGCTCCGACCTAAGATCTTTCATTTTGCTTTCCGTGCAGCTGGAAGCCATGCTTATTTTAGTTCCATGAGTCCTCACTAGCTGGAAGACTTCAGGAAATCAGCTCTTTTCGTCTTTAGTCAGACCCCGACTAATGCACAGACAGAGAATTGGGCAGTGTGCTTGTTAAAAGGAAAACTTATGTACCGGGATGTTGGCATCGGGTTGAGCTCTCATGGGGAATCAAATCTTCCAAATAGGACAGTGGGTCACTGGCGATGGGGGTGTCTGTTGCAAGGGCCCTTGCAGCGGCATCTTCAGCTGGATCAGGAGAGACACCTCAAATCATGGTTTTGCTCAGTTCTTATAATCCAGCAGACCATGGTCCTACACGACCAGCACAGCGCATGCATAAGTCATCGCTACTCATACAGCTTAACTACACAAAAAACCCATCTCTTAAATATCCTAGCTACAGACATAAAACTGTCCCACATGGCCATTTCTGGAGGAATGGTTTCCTTGTTTATTTACAAATGTTTTATCTACGTACAGCCAATCACTTCTGCAGCAGGGACACTTTGGGACACTCCATCCAGGATGTTCATAAACACATTTAAGCAGAAAAATGTTTTAGAAACAGACACTAGCAGAAGTTTCCTCAGGGTCAATTTCTAAAACTGATGAGCCCATCAGGTGTGCTCCTGTAACAATCAGTCAACTACTGTATTACAAAGGTCCAGCCAATCACCTAGTTTCAAATTAGTCCCTCATCTCAAGCCAGTCCATTATCTCAGTTATGATGAGATGGTTGGGATATTCCTGAACCACCCAAGCAATTGATGATTTGAGAGTCCTTGGTGTGCACACAAGCGTAGCCCTGCTACCCACATACACAACAATTATACCTAAAGAACAAGCTTGATTTTCCTATTTATAACCCCCAACCGGAGTCTCATAGCTCTTGCCACACCTAGCTGTCTTGGATGTGGAATTGTTTTCCTGCTCTTGATGATAAATCTCTTTTCTGAATTAGGATGTCTCTTTTCCAAAGAATTTTTTCAGCCAAAGCTGCAGTGAGCACTCAGATATTTGTCTGTCCTTCTTCTAGATAGTGGTGGTGAACTAAACTGAGCTGCAAGTTGGAGTATGGTTTCTGACTTCTGTGTTTTGAAGGGAAGACAGCAGTTCTAGCATACCTGTTATTTCCTCTACTTTGAGAAAAGGAAGAATTGAGAGCATGATCGGGACTTCCATTAGGCTCCTTTAATTAAAAACATATTGAATCTTTCAATTCTCAGCAAGGCTGAAAGAAAACTCAAATTCAGTCGGATCATTTTTCTACTGGAGATACGATTTATTAGTATGAAGTTAGTTTCTTCATATTTGAGAATTACAGTGTCCTATGAAGCCTATTACTCTTGATACTCATATTTCATAATGACTACATTTCTAAAAAGAGCCATCCAGAAAATGGTCTGAGGAGAGGAGAATGCAGGGGAAGGGAAGGGAAGGGAAGGGAAGGGAAGGGAAGGGAAGGGAAGGGAAGGGAAGGGAAGGGAAGGGAAGGGAAGGGAAGGGAAGGGAAGGGAAGGGAAGGGAAGGGAAGGGAAGGGAAGGGAAGGGAAGGGAAGGGAAGGGAAGGGAAGGGAAGGGAAGGGAAGGGAAGGGAAGGGAAGGGAAGGGAAGGGAAGGGAAGGGAAGGGAAGGGAAGGGAAGGGAAGGGAAGGGAAGGGAAGGGAAGGGAAGGGAAGGGAAGGGAAGGGAAGAACTTGTGAGGGAGGGAGAAGGGAAGGGATAGGAGGGGAAGGGAGGGGAGAAGGCATTTTCTATACATTTTGATGTAGTATCATTTATCCCATCAAAACTATACCGTTTTACACTGAATGAGAATCTAAACTGATGTGACTAAACCACTAAATAAACTACTGACTCACCTAAAAACTGAAAAAGCTGAGTACCCACTGATCCTGGCACTTCCTGGGTTTATATGCATTTATGTAAAACAATCATTAAAGGTTTTTATGGTAAAGCATTTACTCTTTCCTCTCCAAATAATGACATTCCTGTGGTAATCTTTCTTATCTTCAAAGCTTTTATCCTAGCTTTACAGGATTTCTACTGTACACCACCAGCGTTCACGGAAAGCTATCAGCAATGATATCTCATCTGTAGATAGCCCACTAAAACGTGGACAACGCTCTTTTTACATGAACGTTCATCGGAATGTCCAATAGCTTTCCTGGAAGATTAGTGATATTTTATTCTGTGATTAGCTAATGAAGTATTAAAATAAATGGTTGAACTCAAAACAAAAGCAAGAATAATTGTCTAGGGGGACATACCTCAGTGATAAGCATGTCATTTGACTGGATGAAAAGATTCCTGGTACAGTTCTTGGGCAATAACTCCACTTCTTTCCTTCTTCCTCCAGCAATCATCTGAACAGTACACCAGTCTGTGTGCAGTGTTACATGTGATTTCACAGGCCATGACATCATCTTATTTTTACTTATTGTCAACACCGTATGATGGGATCCATGCATTCACTTAAAATACAAGCCTGTTGGAAGTAATTCTTATCTCACCTTAATCATTGGCAACATAGTCATACAAGAAGAAATCAATTAAAGCTGTATACCTCACTTTCTAAACATGTCTGCATTTGTCCAGCTGTGGAGAAATTATATTCAGCAATTTAATAAATCACTTCAGGTAACCAGATGAAGTTTTCTGGAATGAACAAACGTGGTATCAGTAAAACACAGCAGACCTTGATGTGTATCTGGAAAGATGCTTTTGTTATTTTAATGTTTGTATTCTGTGAATAAACTGGTTTTTCATATTATATGTTTTCTTCTCACAATTGATATAAGGGAAGGAGGTCAGAGTCCTAGCTAGCTAGTCGTCTTAACTAAAATTCTTTCACCAAGCTTTTGGGTTCTGCTTTTTTGTCCTTGTTATAACAGACTTCTTCACATTTGAAGTAATAAAATGCCATGCATTCCCATGGACAAAACCAGAGCTTAAAAAAAGCTCAGAAAAGATTTTGCACAGTTCACATGTCAGACAAACTTGTACAAGCTCGAATTGCAACAGAAGACAAGAATCAGGAATTCCTAGTGGTCTGTACATATGCATTCACTAAAGTTGTCTGTAATTGTTGAGTAATATTGGTACAATGTTGTACAGGCACAGAGGAAACAATGAACAGTTTATAAAAATCTCCTTTACTAGGAGTTTGAGAAGACAAAAGCAGGCAAAGACAATGAGAGGCCCGCATGCAGATTCCAACGCTATTTCGGTCATGGGAATGCAAACATGGGTCAGTCCTGTTTTTCAGTAAGATGTAATGAAGTGACTCATAATACAGAGACCAAGTACAAATTAGCATGGTATTACAGTGACATAGATGCTGCAAATGTGAGAATTATATACAACTGTCACTAGGCAAAAGAGAAATCTCAAATTACGTCAACATTATCTGCATAAATAAATGTGAGTCTGTGCATATGTGCATCATGTGCAGCCTCTCTCCCCCCGACTTCCAGCACAGAAAAGCTCAAACATAATTTATTTTTTCTCATACTCTTTTACTTATACTTTTTCTTACGCTGGGTGACTTTGTGCTCCCCCTGCCCAGATTCCCACAGAGAGGTGAAAAAGGAGGTTCTGTCAAGAAAATCCAGTCCCATTAAACTGAATGATTAACAGAAGTGATTATCGTCTAGCAAAAAATTTACCCAAGAGGTTTACTTTCCATAGGCACCAGTTCTGCAACAAACATAATTCAAATGATAATCTGTAGTGGGGGGGGGAACCAGTCTTTTCTGTGACTATACGAAGTTGTAGGAGTGCTTCAAAAATATGCTCCATTGTAGGGCTGAGGTCCTAGATCTCTCCGCTGTGCTTGATTCACAAATGTATGGCTCCTAGGAGAGTTTCAAAGGATGGGGTCTCAAGCTCTGTCTTTCTTCTGGCCCTTCGGTGTCGGGCACCCCCTCGTCCCCGCCAGCACCGCTGGGTGACGTGACCTGCCACGAACTCCCACGTTTCCATGCTGCAGGAAACATTGCAAATAGTATTGCTGCTGCACACTGCATAAGCTGCTTTGTGCATCTCCTGGGCCTCAGTGAACGGCAAGATAATAAAGTGCTTTTCTATAGAGTGCTTGAGTGTGCACTTGTATTTCCTACAGTTATTCTGAAGTCCTGGACACAACTGTGATATAATTGATGGTGATGGCAATGTAAATTACAGTCTGGATAGAACTTAAAATATCCAAGACAGAGGTTATGTTTATTACTGATGTGGCTTCAAAATTATATCGGTATGGTTTCAGAGGTATGATAAATATCAAGACTAACTCTAACAGAAACTCTAATGGCTGCAATGGCTTTTTAGGTCTGGCTTTTTAGCACAAGGATTGCAAAAGGAACAGAAATTGAATTATTGAACTGCACTTTTTTCTCCCATACATATGGGCATTAAGTGGTACTAGACACTGAATTCCCTTTTCAAACTGGTAATTTTGTGATTTGGCCACATGCTACTTCATCATGAGGAACATAAATTAGACTCTCGGTTTTTACACAGGTATTCACCATAATACTTATGATTAAAACACTTTCTTATTTTCACTTATGATCACTGTGTGGAAGTTTGCAATTGTGTACAGTCAGTACTTTGAACAGTAATAAACCATTTTAAGAAAATCTTTTCTTAAAAAATGAATATCACTTAAATAATAAAGATTTCAGCTGCTATGCTTGAGAAGTAATGACCCAAATTGCAATAACAAAAATAAGCATCTGGGGTGGTGCACATAACAGAATGATTTTAATGTACTGTGTCAAGATACTGATTTAGCAAGAATTCTGGGGGGAATATGGCATCTATTTAAACTTCAATATTCCCTATTTTTTTTCTAGATCCATCTTTTAGGTTCCTGAATAAGCAGTGACCATAGGTCGCAACAGGATAAAAGATTTTAGAGCATGCTTAAGTAGCTATAAGATACTCAACGAAAACATCTCTCTGAGCCAATATTTAATTAATTATCACGGCGACAGGAGAACTTTTCTGCTTACGTTGCCATGTTTTCCAGAAAAACTTGTCCAAAGAGCTCAAGCTTCTGGTCACCAATGATCATAAAACTACCTAATGAATTACTTACAAGCATAAATTTCAGTATTCTGGTCAAACCCTATTTTAGAAAAATATGTTTCCATTAAGTCCTCTCAAATTTTCCATTGGTTTTTTATTTTTCACTACCACTTTTAAAATAACTCAACAATGCCACCACTTCCAAACACCCTAGCTTTAACCTGCTAAGTTGATCTCATAACTTAGAAGACGACTGCCGAGGACCTAGACACCTGTGAAACATCACCGTGTTGGATTGTAGTTTGGTGCATTTTTTAATTATTATTTTGTTTTCTGTTATTTTCTTTGGTAGTTAGTTTTTCTTCTTCAACAGAAAATGTCTGCACTCTATCAGTATGTCAAGACATATCATCGTTCATCTCAATATAAACCTTAATTGTGGTAGAAAGGGGAAAATGTTCCCTTTTGACAAATCCAGAAAAGACGTTAAAACAGACAGTGAAGTCAGTTGATACTGAATCACTCCTGTTTGATATGGGTATGAAATAATAACCTGACAAGTGTTACATGGCTCAGGTTCAGGAACTACAATTCAGTGTCATGCCACAAGTTTTTGTGTATGGCACTAAGCTGGAAAAGAAATCAGTAGGAGGTAAATAAAAAAAATACTGTGATTGCACGTCAATGTGCGTAGGTCTCCAAAATGTTAATCTCTCCTAAACTTCATCTCCCAGTGGAACCAAAGGGTTTGTCACATGGATTAAAAATGTAGGGGTATGTTTTGTAAATTAATTCCCTAGTGGGGTGGCAGAAAACAGAGAAAACACCATCCAGATTTCACATTTGAGATGGATGCCTCTGAAGGGAGAAGTCTCAGAGTGGAAAATGGGTTTGTAGCACCATTTTTACAATTAGTTAAGGGCAAATCTCAGGAAAGAGTGATGTTAGACATGAATTCATGTGCACATGTATGCTTATGTCCTCATACATGTGGAGAGAATAGTACCAGCACACGTTATTATATATTATACCAACATCCAAACAAGCCTGTGTGTGCTCTAGAGCCTGACTCCCCTAAAGACATGTCATTTTAAAAGATGCATACACAAAAGCTGCATATACATGGTTATGTTTGGGATTTGTGTCAGAGAAAAACTCCGCACGGAAACATGACTGATGGTTATTAGAGCCTCCAAGGTTTCAATGCCAGGCTGCTAGTCACTTCTTGTGTAGTCCATGAAATTGTTGGTCTCGGTTGTTGGTCCCTTGGTGCTAATGTTGTTTATGCTCTAGCAGGACGGCAAAATAAGAAAAAAAAACCTGACAGGAATCTAACTTCACTTAAGTGGAAATAAGTAAGCAAGTTCAGACCTTTCAAGAGTTATAGCTACTACATTGCTTGTGCATCTGAGAAAACAGAAGTCACTTCTGGCACTTAGTGGAATTGGTACTCCACTATATATTGCTCAAAGATTCAGCGCTGGGAAGCAGATGGAATGAAATTCTGCACTTTCCCTTCTGCAGCTCTTCTGAGCGTGGGTTTGTTACCCGCATGGTGCCTGCAACAGGCACTATTGCACAGTCACCAACGCGTGTACCTAGTAGTGACCAAAGAGGGTTGTAACGTAGTTAGTCAAAGAGTGTGCATTATCCCTTCCCTTTGTCTCGTAAGCTGTTGCACTAGTTTTCAGATAAAGTATGCTCAAACACTTTTCAATTTCCTTTTCACACCTGTGCAGACGGCACTAAGCTTGTCTCCAGTCACGTAAAGTCTGCTCAGGTGCATAATTTGTTCGTTAGGAAAAGATGTAAACTTCATATGTAAATGACTTGCATAAATTATCACGAGTCTCAGTCCAAAATATATTCATAAGGGCTGGACTTCCCTTTCTCTAGTTTATATGCACATAATGCAACCACCTACACCTGAGCTAGTTAGCTCAGGCTTTCTAATTGTTCAAAGTGAGAAGCAGACATTTTTAAGGGTGTGTTCATCTACAGTATTTTAGGTGTCCACTTTAAGATGAGATGAACTGCACCGCAGAAATGCCTTTTCCTCTCCACTGTCTATGAAGGAAATCCAGACTGGTGACAATAAATTTACTTTTCATCAGATGAATCCCCCTATGCTTTTTAAGTCCCAGAACACCTTGTATATCATACAAGACACTTCCTCTACCCATATTGTCATCCCGAACCTTGCGGTCTTTATGTAGAATCCATGTGAGCATTTAGTGGACTTAGTTGGGTTTTTCTCATCCTGTTGTGAATTTTTTTCCTAGAGGATTATGTTTCTGGGGGAAACTCCTTGTTAAATTACTGATTTTTTAAAAATGTTATCACCTGTTACATGACTTCCACGGAGCCATATGGGAGTCTATGATGGAAGGTCACCATGAGCTTCTGAAAGGAGGCTAGCCATAAGCTGCGGCCGCATTGCCGAGCACCTTTGTAAGGTTTCCTAGCAGCAGTTGGATGTGCCGTAGGGATGCAGTCCACAGGTGGGATAGTGCAGTTTCTTTCGCTCTGTGCTCTGTTTCGCCCCAGGCGGAAGAAGATGCCTCAGCCATTCAAAGGCTGAAACCGGATCTGTTGTGTTGCTGGGGCTCCAGCCATTAATTACCCCAAGGATTAGGTCTAAGGCTTTGGAAGTGGTCTGGAGCCAAAGGAAGGAAACCGACGTGAACCTCTTTCATTTGCAAAAGTCTAAAGCTAGTCGGTGTAAGGTGCTACATTTTACAACACATGAAGTTGTCATCCACACATACAGCTGTAAATTCTGTGAATTATGGCAAGCCTACACGGAGCTGAACAGTGCAAAAATCATTGTTCTATGTTCTTTAATTAGTCCAGTGAATTTTACTCGTATAAAATATCAGAACTTTACACATTTGCACTGATACCGGTATTTTAATATCATCAGTTACCTACTCCGAATGAATCTGATGAACTACCAGCTGAATTTTAGATGGAGAGCAACAAAGAAGTTCTTTTTGCTAGCAGGAGGCCTGGTTTTGAATATTCACATTCTTGTTTGGAGTGATCTATGGGTAGTCTGGAATCCTACAACAGGAAGGATTTTGCAGAAAATAGCTGGCTGCCTGATAGAGTCAAAAAGTAGCTGCTGCAGCAGTAAATCTCTGCCATAGTTTTGCATAAAGGTGTATCTAAATGGGGAAACTGAGCATTATATTTTAGAAACACATATGAGAAATGAAAGTGTCACAAGTGACAAAAATTGGCTATTTCACCTGGGAAAGGATACATATAAAATCAAAGGGTGCCATGAAATTGGATTCTATGATACATTTCAAAATGGGCAAAAACCCCAGCAGATTAATGTTGTTTGTATATTTTCAGCGGTCCTGCAGTCACCTTGTACTTAGCATTGGCCATGAACTGATGGCAGAATCAAACTTGGTAAATATTTATTTAGCTCTAAGGTATTAAGACTAATCCCCTCGGTTTTCCCCTCTGTTTTCCTTTCACACAAATGTGAAGAAGTCGGCACATGCAAACTTTAATTCACTACTGATAACCCAAGGGGATATAGAGCCATTTCAACTTATAGAGGTGCTTGCATAAGCAGTTACAAAATAATTAGATTTTTGCTGTAATATAGGAGAAAAAGTTTAAATTATGCAGCGCAGTGGCTCTTAAATGACTGGTAGAACAGAGATTTTCTGTACAAAGGCCTGACGCAACGTTCCTGAACCCCATCATTTCAGGGAGAAAATTTTGTACCGAGGATTTCTGTGCTGCAACCAGGAGCCAACAGATGCTTGGTGGGGTTTCACTGGATCAGCTTTACACTAGTTCAGGAAAAAAAAAAAAAAAGTGAAAGAACATGGTCCAAATCCTTTTTCTTTTTCTTTTTTTTTTTTTTTCTGTTGCATCAGCACAGCTTCTTTAATAGTTAACACTTGTACGCCCTGGAATCACGCCATGCATCTTAACTCTTCTTTACCCAGTTTATGAGACATGCGTGTCACACTGCCATGCCAAAGCTCTGAAGTGGGGTTCTGGTGTGTTTCAAACACATCTTCCAGATATTCATTTCTAAGCCCAACAAGCTTTCTGCTCCTGTAGCTGTCCCATTCTGCTTCTTCAGCAGATCTCCAAGACTTGAGGAAATAAAGCAAGCCCATGCCTTCCCTTATATCTATACATACAGGATGGCCTTAAGCCAGTCTTTCAATGAACTCTGTGGGCTCTTGATGAGGTCCTTACCATGACAGTTTTTTTTCCTGCAAAGCTGCCTGATCATACCCTGTACATCCATCAAAGGACGGAATGAAATAAGCCAGGCCTCTTCAGAGCCCTGGCCTCATTTCTTGCTCTGATATGCTCCAGTTCTCAGGACCCGCTCAGGCTAGTCAGGTGTTCACGCGCGGTGTGGCCAACTTTACTTCACCGCGCTACCTGTGAGCATTGAAAAAACATATTAACTGCATTGTCACACAGTTATGGGTGGGTTTTTTTTTTTTTCCTTCCAAAATGTAACTGGATCTAAATTGGTATGCATACACTGGGTTATTGGCACCTGTAGTCATTACTAATACAGCAGAGCAAGTTATGATTCTTTTTAGTTAAATAATTACAATAAAAACTAAGGGGAAAAAATCTTCCGCTACATTGAAATCAAAATGGACTTCTTCTGTGTGTTTTTCTTTGAAACGTTGCATTTTGTTCTCAGATTATGTACCTCTAATTATTTCGTCTTTAAAAATATAGACCACTCGCCAATGAAAAATGTTGTTTGAAAGGAAAAGCCAAAGTGATTCATTAAAAAAATGTCAAAATAAGCAGTTGGTGTTTCTGAAATGAAACATTTCAGGTCTTTTTATACCGCTTCCATATTTTTTCAGTCGTAATTATTTGCCAAATTATACTCATTGGTGTGAACAATTTCGGTCACTTTAGAACTGTACTTTCAGCGACTTTTCCAGTAATTGAAAAAAAAATTATCTATCCCTGCTGTTACAACAATACAGGATGTAAAAATATTCACTGTACAATGGAGCAGGAACAATAGACACAGTCATAACAGCTGAATAAGAAACGGTATTTCTGTTTCGTGAAAGTAATCCAGTAGGCATTTTCCAAGCTGTCTACACTTAACAGTCGTGAGTGGTCTATAGCTATATCTAAAAGCAGTCCTTCTGGCACCTCACCTAAAACATTCCTTCAGCTGCCAGGCTGAGGTTCCTCTCTCGCCTGAGTTAGATTCTGCATTTGGGTCTCCAATAGCATATCCCCGCATCAGTACTTCAGCGACTTCTTTCTTTATCAGTGCTTACGCCAACTTCTCTGTCTACTGAAGATGTATAACGTAGTAAACATCATTCAGTAAAGAAGGTTTTACTTGTGTCAGCTAACTCTTAGTCTTGGAGATTCTCACTCGCACCACAAATTCCAGCCTTTTTGAAAATGGTGCATACCGTCTCGTGAGAAAGTCTGATTTAAATTTATCAACATTTTCTGATTAAAAAAAAAAAAATTGGTGAAATTTCCCAACTCACTGTAATCAAGGCAGATCAAGGCTTCTATATTGCTATGGTTAACACATAGACCGAACTATACATGTGTCAGTGGCATTGTTTTGGTAACACCAGCCACACAAAATAAAGCGTATGCATAAGTCTTTGCAGGATCAGGTCACTCATAAGACATGTTGCATCTAATATACCTCTTTAGATAAATACATCCATACGTAGGTAGATAAATGCTACATATTGGAAAGATGACTGGGTTGCAACCATAATTCTGTTTTGCTTAGAACACAAGAAATATTCCTCTAGTAACATAAAACTAGAAAACCATAAATTACTGCCTGTCTTCTACGTCTGGGCCCTTAACTCTTAAAGACATACACATGTATTACTGGCGAGGGACATATTAATATTTAATGCCATAAGTCTCTGCTCATAATACACCAAAATTAAGAACTATAGCACTTTTTCTCCTGGAAAGGAGTTGCACAGTGTGTAATATATACTATTTCCCACACAGATGAGAAACAGCACAATGTCTTCTGTTTATCGACCGAACTGGCAGAGAGAGCACCAAAATCACCTCCTCTATATACAATACAATACAATACAATACAACCTGCCAGGATGCCAACGCCCCAGTTCTTACGCAGTGTTTATATCCTTACAAGTGAAATTGTTTATTATTGTTTCATGTAGGTCAGTTTCCTTCCTCATTTCTAAGATTATTAATAAGAATATTATCAATAAGAATACAAGTCATTCTGATTTTGGTTGGACAAGTTTTTTTATTCATCTGTCTTTCGGACAGCTTATGACCTTGATGAAGGCTTCTCGTGGGAAACTTAAAATGATACAACCAACAAACGATGCAGCTAAAAACGGCTGTCAGGGTTTGGACTGAGTATTTTAAATAAGTGTCAGCCAAGGATCCCTGGAAAATTTGATTAAGTTGGTTATACATTTTGCGCTATTGAAGTGTGAAGATTTTCTGTCCTGGTGAAAATGTGCTTGCTTTCTCATTGAAATTCTACATGGTTTGGGGGGGGTAATTCTTATGTTTATTCTTGAACACCCCCTCGCCCCAACAAAATCTGTTAGAGTCGCTATGCTACTCATATAAGCACAACTATTTATGCAGTTTATTTGAATCCTGTGCTAGTAAAACCTTTCTAAAGCATTGCACCACTATTCAGTTCATGGAAAACCATCAATTTCTGAAATGCCCCAAAGGGTCAGACTTGAGGTGGCAGGGGTTTAGGATGATACTTGTCTGTATTTCCTATTTTATTTACTGTGATTTCCATTCAGTTGATTGCAAGCAGAGGAAGAACATAACTGATAAAATTAAAGAAGCTCTAAAACTAATATCAAATGGCCATTTCAGCTTGAAACTTTTAAGTTAAATATCCACCCCCCTCAAGGCTAACAGTAGAAATCGATAGTCGGAACGTGGAGTTTTCTCTGAAAATGCAGCTCATGAACTGGATGCTTCCCTCCCTGAACCACGTGAAGTCGTTTACACCACCAAATTGTAACTATTAACAAATTTTTGTGTTGATATAACTATAAACAGGTAAGAAATGAAGGGACTAACAGAAAAAATCATGCAGTTCCACAGACTCGCTTCTGGCCTTGCAGAACCATGAGGTAACGGGGCTGTCGGCTCTCGCTGCCCCAAAAGTGAATACAGCCACTGTCGTGGTGCTTCACGACTGGGTAACTCCGGGAGAAAAATCCGAAAAACAGGATTTGTCAGGTTGGCATCGTTCTTCATGCTCATCAAATTGTTTAGAGAGCTGAGCTGAAGCAAAAAGTGAAACAGGATAGCAGCTGGTGCAAAAAGAGCCTTAAACATTTGATAGACGATGTACGTGAGAGAAACCATGCCTCTTTGGCTGAGGGAGGGAGAACTGCAACAAAGACCTCAATTTATTTTTGCCATTCTACCTATTATACCTAGGATTACCGCAGAAAACAAAGAAATAATGGCGTTGTTCCTTTCAAGTGCAAAGTGTGACTGACTGCATTTCATTCTGCTCTATTCCTTCTGCAGATTAAAGCCCAAGAGTCACGACTATGTTTTCACACCAAAATATAGATACATGAATAAATCAGTAAATAAAAATGATCATCTGCTGCAGGGCAGATGTTAACAAAGCACTTGTGGTACAGAAGTGAAATTGATATCAAAAACATTTGCAAACAACTCTAGGATTGGCAAACGTCAAAAGCCAAGAGATTTATATTTCATGTTGGTACTTTTCTCTAATTCAGATATATTAAAAAAAGAGACACCATATGCTCAGGGGTGGGAACAGGGTGGATATACCAAAGTAACATTATATAGAAACTATAATAAAAACACTGCTGAAGAATTGATCCCAGATGACATGCTGGTGAACGTACTTGGATGTAAATGAGCTGACAAAAAATAGATAATTAAATATATAATTAACCCTTAGAAATTGCTGTAGAAGGATACTTTTGAGGACACGACTAATTTTATGAGACATGAGCATGTGTGAGTTTGTGGGCAAGAGAAATATGGTTTACAGCCTTTGTTTCTCAAGGTATTTACATGTACGTGCAACTTAGAGCAAGTTTTCTTTCTTTTAATTGGGTTCTTCTGATACTTTAAGTTACACGTGTGTGTGTTTTAGCAGTTAAGCCTGTATTCTTCCTTGATTGTGTCTGCTAAAGGATGACATTAGACGAACATCAGGTGTTTCAGTATTATACACCTTACAGAAAATATTCCTTCAACTGATTTATTTCGTGTAAGATGAAAAAAGGACTTTTGTATTTCTGTTGCAGGGTGGCCTGTTTTGGATTACTTAATCCTTTCTGAGTGGATTACTATGAATTAAGGGAAAAAAATTTTCAAGCCTGTTGAACTCTTAAGTAACATGGAGGTGTACCCTTGCTCCTCCCCACCCCACACCTCCCACCCTCCCACCCCCCACCCCCCCCCCGAGATAAAAATAATATTACTCCAAACCTCAGTTTTGCAGAATCTGAAAACATCTGTGAATATGGGACAGTTTCAAGCACATGGCAGAATGTCTCATTCTGGAGGACGGAAACAACGGAACAGTAAATATTTCCAAAATGAAACATTGATTCTTCACATTTAAATGATGATGTTTAGAAACTGACCTAATTTGTAAGAGTCAGAAATGTTTATAAAAGCCAAAAAACTGAGCAATTTTTTTTTTTTTTGCATGACCGAAATTACATTTTTCCCATATTTTGGCTGGACGACCAAAGAAAAAAAAAATCCACTATTCCTATGCCCTTAATCTACACAGATTTCTTCCTTGTTATATAACAATTTTGCTCATGAGGCAATTTCTAGGTAAAACAGTTACATAATTGCAATTTAGGTGTAGTTATTATCAATAAAGGCACTCTTTTTCCTTACAAGAATAGGCGTATTCATTTCTTTATAAATGCAGCTTTCTCTTGTATATGGAAATAGTTGAAGTGGTGCGAGATAGTTATATAGATGAAGACTTTGACCTCATGTGCCCTAGTGTACTTGTCTTTGTGTAAAGACACACCTTGGGACAGACCAGTGAATGCCCAGGTTGAAGCAGAGCTTTAGATATTTTCTGTGTGCTTCTAACAGCATCGACTAAAAAGCCGTATAGAAATGAAACTCTCTTTGTGCACAGACACTTGTTTTTAAAGTTTAATAAGGTTCCTTCAGTTTACAAATTTTTTTTTTCAAAGGATCAAAAGCGTATAGGTGCATTCTGGGCTGCTCTTTTTAGGTTGAAAGTAGAAGGGCAAATTCTGAATTCAATTATACATGTAAAAGTGTAAAAATAGCTGTCTAAAATTAATAAGCATTCCTCTTTGCCACTCAAAGTTTTAAAAGACTTTATCTGTAAGTGACTTAAAATGTGCTCAAAAATCATTCAGAGGCTGAAACTGTCATTTAGTTTCAGGCCAACACTCATTTTCACAGATATTAAAAAATGGCATAATAGAAACTGCAGTGTACACAGGCTTCATACAGCAGAAACCTAAGGTATAATAATAAGGTGACTTTTTCGTAGCGAACCATGGCATGTTTCAGTCTTTGGCTGGTTTTTGAATTCGCAGTAGTTAATATGGTTCCGAGTACGAAACATGATGTAAGCAGGAGGAATACAGCATGTTACTGCAGTTACCTTGTGACTTTACCCCGACGCACCTTTCATATATTGGGTATCCAAGCTGTAGCCCTAGGACACAGGCAGGCACAACTTTTGGGTGTGTGTACTCCACTCATCACACTGTGGGAGACCTGCTGCATTTAACAATCAATCCACAGAGGAAAAGACAGTGGAAAAGAAGAAAAGCAAAGTAATAAGATTACGCCATTTATAGCAGTCAAATGATCTCGCCAAGATGTGCTCATTTCTAAGGATAAGAATAAGCACTCTCAAGGAAAATGAAAAGACTAAGGGAGGAGCAGTTGAGAAGATGAAGAGAGCAAGTCTGAGAAGAGAAAAACAGCAAGCTCCTCCAGGGAATTCTAAACCTGCTTCTTCTCCCATAATTAAGTGAAGCTGGTGTAACAGCGCTGATACTAAAAATGAATAAAGGTTCCCATTAAAATGAATGTTAAAACTCCCTTTTCCTTGAATCAAGAACTAACCTCCTGCTGGGGCTGGGATCCCGTCAGTGAATCGGAACAATGAAAGTATCACTGTGAAATGTAGGTACGCAACATAAAATTGCAACCTCATTGGGATATTTTTTTTTTTTTCCAAGAACTCGTATTTGCTCTTTTTGACCCTGTAGAAAAGCAGAATCATTTTGGTTTTCTTTAGTCATGAGAGAAACATCTGTCAGGACGGCAAGGATCCTCTTGCAGGGATGAGTGAGGACTATCTTTGGTAACCATGCCTTCTCCACCACTATACCGTGCAGGGGACGGATGAAGCTCAGCCCCGTAGAGGCAGGTCAGTGGCTCTCTTCTGTGTAGGGAAATCAGTCAGACCATGGAGGAGTGGCTGGAGGGGTCTTTGTGGCTGCTGTAGAGACCGCTGGCAAGGGCAGGGAAGTGGGACTGCAGTATAAGGATGTCCAACTGGCACCCAAGGGCATTGGCATGCTCTTCTCTACCCATTCATGTTTTTCTCTCTCACCTTCCCGTGCTCTGTTTTTGCTCATCTTAAGTACCTAATGCTTGTGCCCAGAAAGAAATGTGAGAGTTTTAGAACAAAAGAGACAAACCGTGCATTTGTCTATACAGATACATAAGAACCAAGGGTGTTTTCTATCTCCTGGTACGTAATATCACAATTCTGTATAAGTATGGCTAAATAGTTAAAAAGGAAGAGAGAAAGGCAAGAAAACAGGCATACAGAAGGACAGCAAGAGGCTACAGTAAAGGGAAACAGAGCAGAAAGAAAACAGAGGAAGCATTGTCTGACTTGCAAATATTCTTTTGAGAAGAATCCTTAAGGTTTCTGTCCTCTTTTCCAATGAGGTAAGTGGCAATTGGAGAGATCTAACTGGAAACCATACCCTTCCCTCGCCTATTATTTTTTGTCTGTCAGACATGCAAAAGGAATTTACTCAGTTGGCTGGCAGTCTGAAACCTCTTGGCCGAGACAACGGGAATCTCCGTTGCATTGTAGGCTGGATAATATGTACTCCTGACCATGGCTATGAAACATGATGTCGAAGGTGATTATCATCAGTAACTGCGTGACTATTTTGTGGAAAAAGGCATGAGCTTTGGGACTTTGGAAACACATAAAGGTTCTTGCACAAACGTGTGAGAGCAGGGCCACTCTGTGTGCGCGAGAACTGTGGTTTTCTAATTGTAATTTGCAATGAAGACCAAGTTGGTCACTCAGATTTCTCCTTAAAGAGATAGTCCTTGATTGAAACAAGATTTAAGTATGTCATCTTTAATAAGCAAAGTATTGGGCAAGCGGATTTTAAAAATATCATATATCATGCGACTGTATGTATGTTATTCTTGGATAAGCTTGCTTATGATTTGAATCAAAATATTATGATAGATTTTCCTATGAGATGACAACCCAGATCATTCTGCATTATACTGTATGCAAAGAGCTGGGAAACATGAGAATAATCCAACCTTACAATATATTCCTAATCCTAGTCATCCTTAACAACAGTCATAGTTATAGAGCATCCTTGCCCCAAAAACTCCTAAGTATATCCAACACCATTTAAAACATAACTTCCCAGCAATAAGCCAAGCTCTGCGCATTGTGGGGTGCTGCCTGAGCCTTTCCCAAACCTGATCATGGACGATCAGAGCACCGAGTCCACCGCTGGGTCAGGCGAGGCGCGCACATAAATATGCAGCCCACGTTCTTTGGTCCTGCTGGAACCACTGTCAATCATGCCTGCCGCACAGCCTACAGAGATGCTTTTGCGTGCTTTTCTAGACAAGGAATTGGATGGGCACCTCTCTCCATACAGCACAGAAAACAGTAACTCTGGCTGCAGTTTTGCTGAGGCGCAGCCAGAGACACAACTGTTCTGACTTCGGCTGCGGGAACGATGCGGGAACGATGCAGCAACGATGGCATTCACTGCAGAAACACAACCACCTGTTAGCAAATTGCAGAAACTCTGTGTAATAACAGGCTAAATACCTCATCCAGCTAGAAGCGCGTGGAAAAAAAAAAAAGGCAGGTTTTGTTTGAGGTTGCTTTGGTGTGGTTTTATTTTAAAGGGTCATAACGGGTGGTGGTGCGCAAGCAGCGCCAGGGAGGCCCCGTCCCATCCATTCGAATGGAAGCGAGAGTTTTCAGAGAAGCACATTGTTCTGCTACAAATCTATTTGCCGATTCCCACTGAAGTGAATAGCCCTTCATTCCAGCGGGAATTTGTGCCGTCACTTCAAATGTTATGCATATAAGTTAATTTCACACTGCTTCAGGACTCTGTTTTCAAATGACCAAAAGGGTTAAGAACGGAGAAGTAAATGCTTGCCAAACACTCAAGTCTAATTTTTTTTTTTCATGAGGGGGAAGGGCAGGTGGGTGGAGAATGGCCAGAGAGAGAGAGAGAGAGGAAGATATGGACGAGAAATAAAGTACAGTCTTTTGTATTTCTGCAGCTCAAAGACACTTTGGAACAGGACTGCTGCCAACTGTGGAAAACCATCTTTTTATGGAAAAAATATGCCAGTAACAACGATTTACAAGAACTGAGCCAGTGTGTCTTATATGCATTTATTCAACATTATGCAAGATTAATTGTTTGGAGCATCGTGCCTTCAGGAGTGTTCTAAGCATTGGGGAGCCAAATTTAGCCTTGATATCATGAAGTCAAATTTCCTTTTGTATCACAGAGTCCCCAGGATGCCTGATTACAACAGTGCTGAATCTGGCACTGGAAGATGTTACCTACAGACTGGGCACAGTTCTGTTTAAATATGACAAACTGCATTTGCTTCCTTAGCCTGCACGAATCGATGTACACATTTTGGTGCTAGACCTTCAAAACATTTTATTTTAAACAGACTTAATGCCTTGTGTTGTTTTGGAATGAGAAGAAATGAAAATATTACAGCAGATGACAATTTGATTATAGTTGTCACAAATAGGATTTTAAGGGTTGCACTCTCAATTACACTATGGCCCCATTATATTTCCTGCCCATCCTAAGAGTGCCTTAAACTTGGTGTAAATGTAATTATGAGATGTAATTTGCTTCGACTGTTAACTATAAAAGGGGATTTATCTATATAGGGCTCATCTGTACAGGGAAATGAAATAATTACACCCAATTAAAACATCTACCTGGAACGTTACATCAGCAAAGCCATATCAGTATAAATTACTCTGCTACAATCATGCTCATCAATTTTCCCAAGTAAAATGGCTCTTTGCATAAATAAAAATCGGGCTCTAATGATTAATTCAGTATTATATTTATTCAGGTTTATTGGCGTGGTGGAATACATTGATTTCCACAGAATCAAAACGGCAAAGTCCAACAACAGAGTAAAGCAGCAGGCTTTAAAAGTACCAGCAGAGTGGGAAAACCTCTTTTTTTCCTTTAAACAAACCATCACACAAATCCGCTTACGCACTTTTGGACAAGATGCTGTGTACCACCTGCGTAATCCCGAGTCCCAATTCCAGAGCAAATTGGCATGAGAACAGTTTTGTACTAGCTAAGGATTAGACTTACAGAATTACATTGATTTCACAAAACTTTTGATGGTCCTCTCAGTTATGTTGGTCTGCATAGTAAAACATTGATGAACGTTGAATGTCCATCACGGCTAGCACGTTGCCTCTAGTAACTCTTCCCCTGAATTCTGTTTTGTTTCACAGTTACAAATTAATGAGGCCAGTTAGTTGGCAAACATTCAGTGTAGCTGAAGACTGGATGAACATACTATTGTGAGCATCTGATAAACTTAGCCATGCGTAGCTTTGAGACAAACTGCTGTTCATGCCCACCATTGAAGGAAATTATCAGATATTACACTGTTTTGCAGAAAATGTGGGGCTTATATGAAAGCTGCTCCCAGCAGATATCTCAGCAGCAGGTGTGGTATATACAGCTATTCAGTATTTTCATTGAAATTTTGCAACGACGGCGCATCTGAAATGAAAAAGCACACCTAAAGAAGCAAGACCCCCAACCCAATTCTTTTCAGCTCCTGTATTTTGCTATCGAAAACCTGATTTGGGGAGACAGCCATGGACGTTGTGCTCACAACGCTGACTTTCAGATCCGTGCTGAGATACAGCAAAGAAACTGTATTTCCCAGAAAAGTCACCTTTAATTTTGTGACCTGGTTACAGCCTGCTCTAATTCCGCGACGGCCCTTAGCCGGACCCCTGGGACCTTGGGCAGAGGCACGAATTCCCCTTTTCCTCCAGAGAGCGGCCACCTCGCCCTGCCACCTTACTTATGGCATCGGTCTCCGCCTGTGGCTGGGGCACCATCGCTCCCTCCCGAGGGACTCTGCCCTCGTCGCCGACAGCCTTACCCAGCGCAGAGCTACATGCCATGCCACAGCCAAGAATCCCTGCGGGCGTGAGCCTGACAGAAACCCTCCCTGCCGCCCCCCGGGGACCCCGCAGGCCCCCTCGGTGAGGGCCGCGCAGGGCCATATTTGGTATTCCTCGGCGATTTCCGCTGCTCCCGGGAGGGTTGAGGCCCCGTCGCTCCGCCGGCGTCTGCCTTCGGCTGCAGCCGCCTCTCGCGGGCGGAGGACGGGGTCCGCGCGTTCTCGCCACCCCGCCGCTCCAGGGCTCCCCCCAGTAAGGCTGCCGCGACGCCTCCCCCCCGCCACCTTGGGAGGTGGAGGGGAAGCGGTGGCCCTGCCCGGCACCTCGGTGGTCACCGGGCAGCACGTGACGCGCCTCCTCTCACGAGGGGGCTCTGCCAACGGCGGAGTCAACGGCGGGAAAGTTTGCTGCCGGTGAAACCGCGGGGGCCAAAGCCGAGCGCTCGCTGCCAGCGGCCCAGCACGGGATCCGGGCGGCCGCCCCCGCGGAGGGACCCGCGCCCGCCCGGCCGGACCCCCGCCGCTATGGGGGACACCCTCACCCCCGCACCGGCGGCCGGAAGAACGGGAACGCCCGTGACCGCGGCCGGCGCCTGGCGGAGCGGGCTGCGGCCCGTCCCCCCGCCGCCCCCCGGGGGACACGCTGCTGACCGGTCCCCAGGCCGCAGGGTCGGTCCGGCCGCGCTGGATCCCTCCGGCCGCGCAGCTACCCTCTCCCGCCGGCTTCCCCGCTGCCTCAGCGGGGCCCGCGGCCAGCGTGCGCCGGACAGCGGCTGGGAGGACGCGTGGCGGAGCCTCCCTTCGCCGCAGGGCCGGGGCGGACAGGGGCCGAGGGCGGGAGCGGGTATGGGGGACGGGCGGTGAGTCAGTCCGGGCCGCTGGGGCGCGCGACGCCCCCAACCACACTGGGGGCGGGGGCGGGGCGGGGGGAGGGGGCGTGGTGGGACGTACCAACAGTACCCCCCGGGGGGGAGAACACTGTGGCACCCCCTTCCTACCCGCTCCCTGCGCCGCCCGCGTTGTCAAGGGGACACCCCCCGCCCCCCCTCCGCGAGTCTGTGAGTCCACAGAGCGGGCCGGGGAGAGGCGGGGGCGAGGCGATTCGCCCTGGGGCGGGTGGAAGAGGGGGGGCGGGGGAAGGGCGGGGGTCGAGGTAGACGCGCGCGGCACACGCCTCCCTCTCCCCCCCCTCTCCCCGCGGCGGGGTGGTGTGGCCCGCTCTGAGGAGGGCGGGAGCGGCGCGCAGCGCCTCCCTGCTCAGTGACACACGCACCCGGTGCGGGGCGGCGGCTGCTTCGGGGAGCGGGAGCGAGCGAGCGGGCGGGTGGGTGGGTGTCGTAGCGGCGGCGACTGGGAGCTGAGCCCGGAGCATGGCAGGGACCGAAGCCGCTGCGGAGGCTGCTGGTGGTGTCCTCCCTTCGCCGGCTCCTCCAGCCCGCAGGGAACTTTTTGCAGCGGCCGGCGGTGGTGCCTTCCCCCGGTGGTGGTGGTGGTGGCAGCGGCAGAGGCAGCAGCAGCGGCTGCGGCGGCTCCGCTCGGCAGTGCCTCCCGGGCCGGGGCTGGGGCTGCTGGGGCTGGTTTTCTCTCGCTTCTGCTGCAGTAAGTGAAACTTTTTCCCGTTGGCGGCCGGGGCAGGGCGAGGGGGCGGGTGAAGGAGGAGGAGGAGAGAAACCTGAGCCCCGGCAGCGCCGGGGGACTCGGCCGAGTTGGGGGAAACTTTGTGTGCGCGCCCGGCGGGGAGGGGTGGCGGTGGCCTGCCGGCCGCCCTGCCGACGGGTCAGGCGGGTGGGAGGTGGCCGGGATGGCGGGAGCCTCCCCCGGGGGCGAGGGGGAACGGGACCCCGGGAGACCCCCGGGCGCTTTCCCTCGCTTTCTTCCCGGACCTCCCCCCTCCTTTCCCTCTAGCGCCGCCGGCGGGACGCGCAGAGGCCTGGAGGCCGCCGCCGGTAGGAGCGGGTGCCGGCCGTCCCGGGAGGCCGCGGCAGGGCGGGGAGGGCCGGGCCGTTGCGGCGGCCGTTGGCTTCGCTTGCCGCGGCGGGGACCGTTAGGCGCGCGGGGGGGTCCGCTGGCGGCAGCTGCTCGGCCGCCTCCGCCAAGTTTCTCGGGCGGTCGGCTCCGCGCCCCGCCGGCCGGCTGGAGCGGCCGCAGCCCGGTGCGGGGCGGCAGGGGAAGTTTGTCCGCTGCTGGCCCGGTGGCGGGGCTGGGGCTTCCTCAACCCCCCGTCCCGGGGCGGGCGGCAGGTTATCCGCCGTAATTCCCGTCCTGAACGGCGGGTTTTCGCTTGTTTGCGGAAAATCACGGCTGCTTCCCCCCGCCTCTAGCCAGCGGGAAGGACAGAAGGGTGGGTCTTCGCGTTCTCCGGGCGTACTTCGCTCTTTGCTTCTGGGTGCTCTTGGCTTGTAGCGTTGTTTCCCCTTAATTAAGGTGAAATCGGCGTTAGTCGCGGTAGGCTTACGGTTTTAGATCGCCTGTCTCTTCTTGCGGGAGTGGATTTGTGTATTCCTACATCACCCTCATCTTGAGGCAGCTACTGTTGGGGTACTGCCGCGCGGGGCCCCCGTGGGCTCGGTGTGACCGACTGCTCGTAGGGAAATACCGTCAGCACCACCCACCCGTGTTTTTTCCTGTGGAAAACAAACAAGCGACGTAGCAGTTGGAAACTAAATCAGAGCAGGATTTATTTATTTATTTATTTATTTACTGTTACTGCATGCGGTGTGGTGTGTGTAGTGTAATTTTTACAGCAGTGACAGATGAGGGGAAAAAAAAAATGGACTTGGGCAAGAGAACATCGAAAACCATCATCCTGCCGTTGTATTCCCGATGCAGTAATGAATAGTTGGCGAGGATATTTTATTATAGGATATACTGTGTCCTTTCCCTCTTGAAGGAGGGAGGAACAAGTTAGAGGAGGTAGTCTCTGGAGGTTCCTGTGATAAAAATACCAAGAAACTTGCAAGCCATGCCACCATAAAGCAGTTTTATAGTATCTGAGAAATGCTTTTTCAGGGAGGGAGTTGAGGCTCTGTTGCTGTAAGATTGTGCTCTTGTATGTAATAGTCTCCCCCCTCTGGCAATGATGTAGCTTTTGGAAAAGATGAATATTACTAATTTAAGCTTAAACACATGCCTTTGCTGAAAGATACCCCTGTTAAATTGCATGTGTTCTAGTTGTGCCTAAAGAAAGGCAACTGGGGGAAGGACAGAAGGGTGGGTCTTTCAAGTACAATAGGGTTTATTTCAGAAGAGGAAGAGTAGTTCACCTTCATTCCTTGTTCTGATGGTAAACCTATTACTGTTTCAATTTACTAAGAGCTACTGTGCTCACATAAATTTTGTTGAGAGGACAGATTTGGTCCTAGTCAAGCTGAATAACAACTGCAATGCTTGTTACAGCACAAGAGTTTTGCGGGACTAGGTGACTGTCTCCTTAGCCAGAGATTACTGGGATGCTTCTTTAGAGAAGATTAATTATATGTTAGAAAAGCAGTCTAAAAGTTGAATTGCTTATGCAGAAATTTTCTTGTGTTGCGTAGAGTATGTCCTGGCTACAGGATTAAGTCTCTAAATTGATGGCTTTCTTATTTTTTTTCATAGGTCATTAGCTATTAAACTAAGTTGTGGTTGAAATAACTGAAACAGGATCTGTTGCTTTCTTGTGTGCGTGATCTCTAGAGCTACTTAGCTGAATGTTTTAAAAAGTGTTAAAGACCTATTTTTCTTCCTCTTTAAAATACATCCAACAGTCTAATTTACTGTGCATAAAACTTTAGAGCTCTTAGTTGATAGCAAACACTTATTAGACAGTATTTGGCTTTATTTGTGGTAAACTGACTTTTTCAATGTTAAGAAGGCACCATATTTCAAAACCTTAAGGCTTGAAGACTTAGTTTTCATAGGCTTGGCAAACTTCTTACACTAGCTTTTTTTTTTTTCCCCTTCCCTCTGTTCAGGGGGGTTTCTGCTGTTTTGTGATTGAAAAAGTGAAGTTGTAGACTTGACATAACCTTGCCAAGCTATTTTTACACGTAAATGTGAAGATAATAGTAACAATGAAGTTAAGAGCACCTGTGTACTGTGTCATGCTGTGCCTTACTATTTTAGTCTTGATAAGTGTAATTCAGATGTCGGTCTTCCCAGATTCAAGATGTGAACTTGACTGATAATGCTTCAGAACATCTGCAAAAAGTGAGAATGCGGTGTTGAAATAATGATCTTTTTCAAACACAAAGTTTTGAAGTGTAATCTATGGATAGAAGGGGAAACTTAAGAAACTACTAATGTGACTTTTGGACTGTGAGGTGAGAAGCAGGGGAAGATGGTTTTCGGTTGATATCTTAGTTTTTAGATTACTTTTTTGCCCCTGAAATTTCCCACAATTGTTTTTCTTATCTCTGTACCTGTCACAAGTGAGTGTGAAGAAAAAATAATGTAATGATTGTAGCTTTTAAGAGTGCTTGTAAAAACACTTTGATACATTTTGGGCATGATTTGATGTCGATGGAACCCAAAACTGCCAACTGCTTTTGGTCACCATACTTCCTACTAGTTGGTTGATGCTGATAATGCTAGCAAAAGGAAGAATTGAACCACACAAAAAAATTAACCCTGGTAGAAAAACTTCAGTATAAAATCAAATGAGTTTTTCTGCAGTCATTTTGACTGTGAGCTGGAAATGATGATTTATTTGACCTATAATTACTCAGATAAATATTACCAAAAAATCCCCAACACTCAAACCAAAAAACAGAAGGGGTAAGGAAGAGAGGAAATGTATGTGGAATCAGAAATAACAGCATCTTCTGGATTTTTCGGTAAAAAGAAACCTGCTTTAATAAATACTGCTGCTTTTTAGGGAAGCGAGACTATCAGGTTCAGCTTAAATGTACAAGTAATTCTTCCACTTCAGTTGAACAGTGCGTCATGCAATGAAGTATGTACTAAACTTATATGATTGGTATTTAGTGTGGCTTTGAACTAGGGGTGATGTATGGCATCCGTAAGAAACATTATCATAACCTTTAATCTATGAAATAACTTAGTATACAATGTGGCAAATATTTTTCACCTATGCTGTATATGAGGACCTGTGCGCTACTAAATAATGAATTCCTTGTAATTTCAGTGCCTCATTAGTTTGCACAGTGTTAAGTTTTTTGTGAAGTTTGTTGGAATGTAACCATGAGTTAAAAACTAAGTAAAATTGTAAAGGGGGGATTGGAAGGAAAAACTGACAAGATGCATTTTTCAGGGACTTCGTTGAGGAAATACATTTATTTTTTCCTGATTTGAATTGTTGATTATGTTAAGCTTCTCAGTAAGGTTGGAAATGGAAGTGTTTGTGGGGCATATGTGTTTTAATTTCCAGTACGATAACAGTAAGAGAAAGGAGTAGGAATACTATAGAAGGCATTTAAAGAGTTGGAAGTAATGAAATGCTGGTGAACTATGTAGTAGGTAGGGCAGTGTATGAAACTGCTGTGTGAAGAAATAGATTAACTGCACTGTTAGAAATAACAGGGTCGTTTCAAATAGAGAGAGAGTTAAACCTGGGTTGTTTGATAATTGGCAAAAAAATGAAGACAAAAGTTTGTCAAGGTCATACTTCAGGATAACTGAATATAACATGCTGTGGGTTGTTTTGGAAACAGTTCTTAGCTCTGTTTCATTGTAGTAGGTTTGCTGCATTCAAGACCACTGTTAAACCGTGGTGCTGTTGTAAAATAAATACAAAATAACAAAATGTAGGTGCTAACATTTTATAAGCCTATACAATATATTTTAGTAATTCTTGACTGCTATTTAAATATTAGACAAGACAGTTTCAACTTATCTGTAGCATTGCATGGAAATAGTAGAAGTTGCTCTGACAGAAGCAGTTAGAAAACTTGCATGGACAGAGTGAAAGTGGGTTACAGTAATCATACATTTTAGGATGAATGAAAAGTGGGGATGTCAACTAACATTTTGGCTTCTGGAGTGCAAGAACTCCCATATATATGGAAGTGAAGTGTAATGTTATTTAAGTTGTTAAGATCTGAACACTATAAAAGAATTATGATGGCTGTTTAGCCAGTTGTGCTACAGAAAGGTTGAACAGTTTCTTGGTTTAAACAATGTATTTCTCTCTCCTCCTTAAATAACTTATGTCATGGAATATGTAGATTCATACTGAACAAAAGAAGGCTCTAGCAGGATTTATTTCATTTTAAGATTAGAGTCAAGTATCCTGTTTAGAAATATGGTCAAATCTAGGTTCTCTTTCACACTAGTAGTATTGCTCCCAGGATGCTATTGGGAAACAAAGTACTGTTCTGTAGGAGGAGAAGCAAAAATATGTTGCCTTTACAGAGCATCTGTACCAGCTGGTTACCCTTCAGGTGCTGGTGGTAGAGCTTTTGAGTTATGCAAAATCACAGGTGTAAATGCATCTGCTGGTAAAAAGAATTGTGGGTGTGTTGCTTCAGTAAGCAGTGTCTGGGGCTAATGAGTAGCATTTGTGGAACTCAAAGAAAAAATGCTCTAGAAGCTCTAGAATCAAAAGTCTAAATCTCAGTTTTTTAGAAACAAAATCAGTAGTGAATGGAAGTAGCATAAGAGAAGTACAAAACCCTGTATACAAACTAGTAGAAGGTAATCTTGCTAAGTGCCAACTACCTACAGTGCTGTTAGTAAATGTTGTCCTTCTTAGTGTTGATTCAGTTATCTGTTGAAGAGCAATAAACTTGAAGACTATTACTTTCTATCATGTGTTACACCAGATTGTTGCTGCAGAGGTAGCTTGACCTGCTGTCCTGTGGTTGAATGCAGCTTTGTCCAAACAGAGTTCTCTGTCAGAACGTATGGCTATAGACTGGTTAGATAAGTCTGCAAAGAAGTGAGAGCGCTGAGATTGCTTGTGTTGTCTGTTTACTGTGGAGTCCTGGTACACTGCCTCTTAAAGGTGAGCTCTGTGATGACAGATTACTGTCTTCTAGCACTGTGTTTGTACTTGGATTTCTTGTTTCCAGCTTTAAATGAATGTGTTGCATTGACTCAGGATTATTTGAATTTTTTTTTTTTTCCTGATGACTGCTATACTGACTAGTATGTAGATACTAATGCAGAAGTTCCTGTGAGGAATTTTGTTAGTGACCTGATAATTGGATACTAACTGAATGGCCAGATTTTCTTAGTTGTGTGAAAAGTAGCTATAGATGCAATTATTTAACGATTATTATTTTGTTATGCTATGTGTTGTTGGGTTTTGTTGTTGTTTGAAGAGGAGGAGTAGTACATGTTCTTTAAAGGTACATTCTAACTCAAACCATTCTATAATTCTATGTGGGGGTTGGGATGTTGTTTTGTTTTTTTTTTTTTTTGGTAGAGTTAGCTGATCTAAACCAAGGTTTTTGAAAAGTACTTATTTGAAGGACAGTTGCATTCAGTGTCTCAGAGATCAGCTATTTGAAATGCAGTGATGTGTTTTTATTTAGAGGATGGAGAAGATGATGAATTACTGAATAAGGTATGAGATGGGTTAATCAAGCTTTCTTGTTAGAGGTAAAGGGGTCATTAAGAAGACTATTCTCTATTCCTGGTTAGGAAGCAGAGAAATTGCCTTGAAAAAAGTATCCTATAAGTATGGGAAGAAATCCCAAGAATAGCTAAGAAAGAAAAGATGGGAGCTGCTGAATGTGTATATAAGGAAATAGATGAGAAGCAGTGAAACATGCAGTAAAGACCGTGTCAGGGAAAATGATTATGGTGTTTCTATCTATAAAGTGAGGAGAGATGAAAAAGCTGTTAGGTGAGAGCTTGTCTTACTCCCCTGGATGTGAAAAGACAGTGAATGTGTAAAATAGTGGGTTAAAATGAAGTGTAGGTATGTCTGAGTAAGACTCTTGAGGGGGCTCATGGCCAATATTTACGTTGGTTCTGTAAAAGCTAGGTTACTGATTGCTTACTGCACAATTTAGTACGCAGGCTCATGGCGAAGAGCTTCAAGGTACAGCACAATGACTTCCAAATCATAGTGAAAACAACAAACAAATGTTTTAAATTATCCAATGGATGAATGCTTCAGGAGTTATTTGGGACTTGGGACTGTTTCAAACATGAACTCAAAAATTGGTGTTTCTGTCTATGAGCTACCAATAGAATAAAATTAGCAGCAAGAATAAACTTTCAAAGTCTTGAAGTTTCAGTCTCTGTCCTTTTACCTGTGTTTTCCCTGAATGTGTGGAACTGAGCAGGTAAAGTTTTAACATCAGCATGTTAACAAGAAGGTCGCTATTAGTTCAGGTAATGAAAAGTAACAAGTTTCCAGATTGTCCTCTTTAATCACTACTGCATTTTTCTGTTCAATACTTTTGCTTCTTTTCTGTTGTTTTTCAAGTAGTGTACAGAAGTAGAAGCAATTTTAATTTTGCAATACTTTAAAATAGCACGTTTTTGCATTCTCAACACAAAGGCTAGTCAAGTGTAGCTTGTCTTGACTGGTGTACTAGGATTACCTGCAGCAGTAGATGGCTCTTGCTGATTTCCCTCCTCCTCCTCCCACTCCATATCAGATTTTCATTATCTGGCATTTAAGATATGTTTGTATGTCTACAGGGAATCATTGTTTTCTCCTTTTTTATTAGTCAAGGCTGGTATAACACAATAGGTTTTAAACTTGTCCTTAGTATTTTCCTGGGATTAGTTTGAACAGACAGAATGTTTTCCTTAAGTGATTGTTGTTTTAAATACTTGGAAGGTGCTAGTGCTCTCACTGTAATGCAATGGTGCGTGCAGAATTGGAAGCCATTGAAATGGCTGCCAAAAAAGCATACTTGCTAAAAGGTGAGTAAAGGCTAGTCAAACAGGTCTCTGTAGTTGATGTGTGTACAGATGAGTGGAAGAAACAGAGCTATACTGATGAATTTATTAGTTAGTTATGCATCTGTTTTCAATAGCCCTTGAGCTAGATTGCAAATTAGTCCTTGACTTAAATTTTTCTTAATCTTGTTTTGTGTGGGTATTCTTTGCTCAATTCTGTTGCTGCTTTTTTACTTGCAATCCTACCCATGTTGCATATGGTTAAGCTGAAAACTAATTATTGCTGGCGCAAATGTGGTTAAGAACAGCCTATTGGATGAAGGGGTGCTGGAGATAATCTCAATTTTTTCACACTATGTTCAAATTGGGTAACTATCTTATTTTCTTTTCAATGTACATAATCTGGTAGAATGATAGTAAGTTTAGTTGCATGTAGGTTAATTTACATCAAATGCAAGGAACTTCATAAAAATTGATTAACTGAGGGGGCAAAACTTTTGACTTGTATTAACTTGGGGTAATTTTTTTCCCCAAAGTACTTGTTTAATTTCTTGTACATCACCTGTTGGCCCTTGCCACAATAAAAATATTTAGTCAACTCTGCTAAAGATTATTACTAGAGGTCGGAGAAACAAAGATCAAGAGCTGTTAAGCTTAATTCCATTTTTTTTAACATATTTGTTAAGATTGGTAGTATTTGCATTATAAAACCCCACTGTTTAGCCCTTCACCAGTGATGCTACTTCTGTGTGCTAAACACTTCAATGCACGTTTGACTTCAAAAGGTAAACTTTCTTGAAACAGATGTAATGTTGTTATGACTTCATTAAGGTACGTTAACATTTAAAGAGGCACTATAGATCTAAAGAAGTCAAGCAAGAGAATTTGATAACTGTGACCATACCATTAATCACTACTTAGGAGTTTTAAGTGCATCCTGTTGAAAGTTTCAATGTGTTGTTGGTAGCTGAGGTAGCATAAAATAGTCTACCTCTGGTAACTAGTAAGTTGCAATATACCCATTTATCCAGGATATCCTATATAGGAAGAAGTGTACTAGGTTCTGCATAGCAGTGTTTCAGCAGTTTGTGGTGCAGAGGCTTGAACTACCTCTGATACATAACTTATATGGCAGGGAGTTGGAACTAGATGATGTTTAAGGTCCCTTCCAACCCAAACCGTTCTATGATTCTGTATGTACAAGACAACTGTTAAGTTCAATGGCTATGCAATAGTAAGGCTTTTGACTATAACCAGGTTAATTATCACGGTTGATGCATTGGTGTTTTCACATGAACATTTAATAACATGTTACCTTCTGACAAATCAGAATGTGATCTGTTGTTGACAAATAGTTTTTTGTAAGCTTCATGTAAGATCTTTTAAAGATTCTGCTGAGAGCGGTCTGCCTTACCGAAATAGGTGAGGACTATGGGACTCTATGGAACTGTTAGTGAAAGTTCCATTGGTGCTGTATTTTGAGAGCTGCTCTACAGCTGTGTTTGCCAAGACTCAAGAGGCATGGCTTATTTGTGATAAATTGATGTGGCTGTAAATAAGGTGAAAACTGAGGTAACTGAGGAAAAGGAATTGTGGTGTCTCCACAATTTGAGACTGCTCTGAAAAGAGGTCCTGAACTGATTGCTGTAAGTACATAGGACAACGTTGTGGACAAAGGAAGAACAGTGAGTGTTATTAACCTTGAGAAGCTTTTAACAAGGTTTCCTAAAATGTCCTTGTTGCCAAACTGGTGAGATACGGTTTAGGTAAATGGATTACTAAGTGGGTGAAAAATTGTGTGTGCTGCTGGTTGCAGTGAGCTGTATGAAGTCCACCTGGAGTCTAGTTACTGGTGGCATGTCTTTAAGGATCAGTGCAGGGGCAGTTTGTCTGCATTTCAAACCCTCCTCCAGGTCAGTAATGCACATTCAGCAGTTTTGTGGATGCTACCGGATTGTGAAGGACACGCTGGAGACTAGGGCTAATTGAGTGGGGCATCTGTGGGCTGGAGAAATAGCTGGCAGAAACCTCATGAAATTCGGCAAAAGAAAATATCAAGTCTTTCTAGGGCGTAATGACCTCATGTAGCAGCATAGATGTGGTGCAAACTGGTGAAAAGCAGCTTTACAGGAAAGAACCTAGCGGTCCTTGTGGGTCGTTAGGTGCCTTTGTGGTGTAAAAGGTGAAGAGCATATTGAGCATGGTCGGCCAGTTGAAGGAATCAGTCTCTGCTTTTCAGAGCTTGTGAGGTTGTATCTGGAGTACTGTGCCCAGTTTTGTGCTTCCAAGTACTAGGCAGATGCTGAGGTGTCTGTGGAAGGTCACAAAGATAACGAAGTCAGCAGCGCATGATGTATGAAGCAGGGCTGAGAAGTGAGTTTGTTCAGCTTTTAGAAAAGTCTAAAGCGGGAGAGGCTAATTGCTAGCTATGACTGTTTAATAGGAGGTGAGAGAATATGTAGACAGGCTCTTCTTAGATATGCACAGGGAAAGGATTAAGAGGCAACAGACAAGCTACAAAAGAGAAATGCTAATAAAGTGTTAGCAATATGTTTTCCCACACGGAGAATGAAGCATTGAAACAGGTTGTGGAATCTCTGTCTTCGAAAATATTCAGAATTTGGCTATGGTATGACCCTGAACAACCTGATCCGACTTCAAAGTTGGCCCTGCTTTCAGTTGGGGATCAGATTGGATAACCTCCAGAAGTCCCTTTCAGTCTAAATGACCCTCATTATGTGCATGGGTAAGCAGGAGCTAGTGTACTATAGCTGCTATCCCTGGAAGAAAAGTAGAAGTGGTTGGAAGTCTTTTTCTATTAAGATTAAAATGCCCAAGTAAAGTCTGAAACAAGATTTAGGATAAAGGAATTTGACTGCTAAAAGCTTATTTCAAAACTGGATCTCATTGTTCACTCCTAATGTAAGTAATAACTTTTAGAGAATCTCTTAAATAGAGACTTGCCTGCATGTCTCCTGTTACTTCAATAAGTAGCCAGTAAAACCAGTCCCTTACAGCACAGAGCTGCGTGGTAGTGTGACAAATGCTGAAAATGTAGTTTGGCAGTAAATAGAGCAGCTATTATACAGCATTAATATTCTTGGCTATCAGTTACCTAGGCTTACTGTCCTGATGCAGTTCGTGGACAAAAAGGGTTAACTTGCTGGAATAGCTTGTAGTGGAGGGTGGCCTTAAGAGCTAAAAAAAAGTCAGCAGTGTCAGCAATACAGGGGGCAGCAGGCATCTGTGTAACTTTTTCATGTAACTGGTACTCATCAGATCTTGCCATGGACAGCTGAGATTTAGGCATCATATTTTATGATTTGCTGCTCCTGACAAAATGTTTCTTTTATTTCATAATATGGCTCCAGTTGTTAATGTTATCTGCCAATACTTAAAACATTACAAGTAATTGAGAAAGTGAAGTTAATGTTTAGCTGTCTTTCTAAACTTAAGAGACTTTGCTACTTTATGTAGTGCAAAGTACAACCTCCATTCTCCTCCTGCAGCCCTCAGTTCTTCCTGGAGTAGGTGGTATGTGGGAAGACAAGATATAAAAAGTAGAGGAGTGGCCTGCTCAAGGGGATAGGGGCTTTCCTAGGGATTGAAGGTCTTGTTCCTTCATCACACATGCCAGTGCTTCTGACCGAATGGTTTTCTAATTTCAGTGTAGGAGGTACGGTTGTGGGGACAGGGAATGCTGAATGCTTACAACTGTTGCTGTGTGCTTAGGAATTTCAAGTCCTTCGTTAAAATAGATTTCACAGAAACCAGTACCCAAAAAAACAAACCCCGTAAAATCCTGATACTTGGGTGCTTATTTAAAGAAATTCAGAATTTTTACTTGCACATAGTTTTTTTGCTAGCTTATTCTTGAGCTTTCTGCAAGGAGTGTGTATAGTCACAACACCAAATGCACCATGCAGCCTCTCTGAGTGTGCCATGTTCCTTTCTCTATTGAAAGTTGGAGCAATGTCCGTTTCTGCTTCACTTAAATTTTTGCTTTAATATTCCTATGTAAAAGTAATATCCCATTAAAGACAATTAATAAACATGTTAATGTTAATTGTTAATATATAACAGTATTTTTCCATTGGTCTTGTTCCCCCCAGAATAGCTGAAATACCCTGTGTGGTTTGTTTTTGGGTTTGTGGGGTTTTTTTGTTACCCTAAGTTGGGAAATGTTACTTGTGCTTGAAACTTCATTCTTGGTTAAGTTAAGTAAGAATTTAATAGACACTGCTTTTCAAGATGACGCACCTTTAAATGGCCATCATTTTGGCTTGTCAATACCAGCCAGCATTTCTGGTAGTATCTGTTAAAAGTTGTTTGGGTTTGGTTTTTTTTTTTTTTTTGATTTGTTAAACTATCTTGTGTTTATACTGAATGAATTTACTTGCCTAAGACAAAGGAAAGCAATCTGTATACTTTTCATTTTGACTTTATAGGCCATTATTGACTTAACAGTTCAAAAATCCTTCTCCCTCCTACCCCTACTTTTGAGTAGGTAAAATATGGCTTAGTTCTAGGAAACTTAACTTAAACATTATCACTTTTTATTAGACCTTCAGAAATTAACGGTTAATTCTTTCTCGGAGTCCACAGATTAAGGCAAACTTAAGCTTTTTTTAATAATGTATGGAGAAGTGGAGTCTGAGAAGTGCAGTGTGGCATGCAAAGAACAGAAAGTACATAGGTGTGGAAAATTAACTTGCTGTATAACAGCTCAACTACTGTAGTACTACACATGACTATAAATGCAGGCATGGAAATACGCTAGTTCTTGATTTAATCTTTATTGCTTCTCATAGCCAGTCGAGTTGACTGTCATTCCAGCAAGTGTGCTGTGCAGTCTTATAGTTAGTACGTAGATTTTTGGCTGACCACTGTAGTTTGCTTGTGCTGGCTGGTGTAAATACTGGGAAATGCCTGAAGAATCAGGTATTAATTTACAATCACAAAGAATTCATCAGTTACAGCCCAGCCCAACTACTTTAATAGAATGTTATTGGCTTGAAGAGATCTGATGTAGGATTGCCTTAGTGTAGGGTTATAACTCTGTTAGGCACTGAAACATTTGCTACTTTAAATGAAATTGAGAAAGAAAAATAGTTTGGTTTTCTTTTTAATTTGTGGACCTTTATTTAATATTCTAATTGAACTAATGGCAGAAATACTTGCTTGTGAAGATGCCTCAGTCAGCTATTGCTTTTGGTAACATGCAGGATCAAATTTTGGTTTGCTAATTCCACAGGTCACACATTCAGCAGTGTCTGCTAGGCTTATCAGGATTGTGGTACCTTGACTGCCTTTCAAAAAGGTGTTGACTGAGAGATGTTCTGACAGAGCTTTTATTTTTGTTCCATTTAAGAAAACTTATTAACTTACTGGCTACTAGCTGGTATTTGTACTGCTGGGGGAGTACCTAAAACTGTAGTCTTAGCACTTTTAATTATCAGATGGACATTAGTATTGCATGGTGGTTTCATCATATGTTTGCACCTAGTTCTGTGCATCTTAATAGTCTCCTGTTTTGTTTGTGTGAAGGAAGAAAAGGAGGGTGATAGTTATCAGAGAGTTTTCTGTGAGGTTTGGGGGCACCCCATCTGCTGACCTGATTTGGTGTTTGATATCTTTCCCTTTTCAGGGCCATTGAATCCAGGATGTTATGCAGAGGCTAAGTCTGCTATGTTTTGCATATATCCATATGGTCACCAGTGATTTAGCCAAGGGCAACCTGGAGCATTTCCAAGAATGACTAAAGAACTGAGGGCAAAGGTGAAGGACATGAGTGCAAGCCCACAACCTGGGTGCCTATCCCAGTGAGTGAGAGAGACTTAGGTAGGAGTGAAGGCATCTGGCTGTTGTTGAAGGTAGGACTTTGACTTCTCTGACCACTGAGCTGTCCTTGAGGAACAAGAACTGCTGAGCCAGAGTTGGGTCTGTCTGACAAAGTAAGATGGGAGTTTCTTTTCCAATAGCATTGTTAACTTGTGAGGAGGACTTTAAACTAGGTATGTTTGGATGTTCTTAGATTTTTCTCTCTTCTGAAGAGAAGACATGAGGAACAATAAAGAAGTGTCTGAGGAGGATGTGATGGGGGGACGTTTTTTCCCCCCTCCCATTGCAGAGGCAGCACAAATGAGCACTGTGCACAACTACAGACTTATGACCTTGCCGGGATTCTGGCAATGTGGTGCGATAGCTTGCATGACTAGAATATTGCAATTAGCTGGATTCATGCCTTTCAGGAAAGGGAAGCTCTGAAGGTGAGAAAGGTAGTGCTCTACAGAAGAATGAATAGAATGTGTGGATCTTTGCCCTTGAGCAGGTGACAAGCCGGTTAAAAGCTTATGGGTAATGTTGAGAGGACAGACCAAAACGGGTGATACCATTAAGTGTCTGCTACTGCTGGCCTGATCAAAAAGTAGATGAAGCCTTCTTTAGGCACCTGGAAGAAGCCTCATGTTTGCAGACTATGGTGTTCATGGGAGACTTCAGCCACCCTGGCAGTAGCTGAAAGAGCAATAGGGCTGGACACAAACCATCCAGGAGATACCTGGAGTGTGTTAAAGAGAATTTGTTGATGCAGGTGATCGTGGGCTGACAACGGAAGATTCTATGCTCAATCTGTTATGCATAAACAAAGAACAAATGGTTGAAGATGTAACACTGGAGTTTGAAATACTGAGAAAAGTGGTCAGGACTAATAGTAGAATCATAACCCGTGACTGTAGAAGAAAAGACTTCACCTTATTTGGGGATCTGCTTGTAATGTTCTCGTGAGGAAACTGTTCTGGTGGGCAAATGAGCTGAGGACAGCTGACTGATCTTTAAAAGAGACCTCTTCAAACTACAATAAACGTCCCCTGCAATGTGCAGGAAGTCCAGCAGGTCTGTCGGAAGGTCAATATGGAAGAACAGGGCATTCCTCACCAAGCCTTAAATGCACAAAGGAAGTCTACAGAAGGTTGAAGGAGGAGGAACATAGAGACAGTATTTGAGAGTATAGGTATGCGGCTGGGAAAGCTCAAGCTCAGCTGCAGCTGGAACAAGTAAGGGATGTTAAAGGTAGCAGGAAAGGTTGCTGTAGCTACACTGTCAACAAAAGAAAAACTAAAGAAAATAGGTGCCTACTGCTCAGTGGGGCAGGGGATCTAGTGAGGAAGGACATGGAAAAAGCTGAGATGTACAATATCCTGTAATTGCTTTGATTTTTTCACTGGTAAGGCCTGCCCTATGGCTTCCCAGTTCCTTGAGTCTACTAGCAGAATCTGTGGGATGTAGCATAACTCACAGAACAGAAAGATATGATTTGAGAGTACTTAAGCCATTGGATATATTCAAGACCATGGATTAAAAAAGATGTTTCTGAGGGTGCTGAGTGCATTCGCTGATCTCATGTTCTGTCATCTTTGAAAAGTCATAGTGACTGGAGGGGGTTCCTGATGAGTGGAGAAAGGCAGACATAGCACCAATCTTCAAGAAAGGAGGATCCAGGAAACTAGACCTGGTCAGGCTTGCCTCATCCCTGGAAAGGTTATGAAGCAAATCCTCCTCTAGGCCTTCTCCAGGCATATAAAGGGCAAAAATAGGTGGTTGCAAGTGGCTTGAAGGGTGGAATTCAGTGTTAGAGTCCAACTGGCGGCTAATTGTCAGTTGATACTGGGGCAAATACAGTTTCATGTCTTTGAAGGCAGGATATAGTGCACTCAGTGAGTTTATGCATTATACCAAATGGGTGCAGTTGATACAATAGGAGGCAGGACTGCTACTTGGAGGCACCTGAGCATGCTGGAGAAACAGGCTGGCTGGAACATTATGAAGTTCAGCAATGTCAAGTGTGAAGTCCCACATCTGGACTGGAATTACCTAATGCAACAGCCTGGGCTGTGGTCCAGTGGGCTGGAAGGCAGCTTGGTGGGCACGGATGTGTGGTCCTGGTGAACAACAAATTGAGCATGTATCAAGCAGTTTGCAGCAAAGGAAGATGACCTCTTCCTTAGGCATTTTAGGCAGGAGTGTCAACCTGCTTGAGGATAGGATGGCCCTACAGAGGGATCTGGACAGGATGGATTAATGGGCTGAGGTCAATGGTATGAGGTTCAGCAAGGTCAAGTGCTGGGTCCTGCACTTGGATCACAACAACCCTATGCAATGCAACAGGTTTAGGGAAGTGTGGCTGGAAAGCTGCCCAGCAGAAAAGAACCTGGGGGTGTTAGTCAACAGCCAGCTGAACATGAGCCAGCAGTGTGCCCAGGTGGCCAAGAAGGCCAAGAGCATCCTGGCCTACATCAGGAATAGTGTGGCCAGCAGGACTAGGGAAGTGATTGTCCCACTGTACTCAACAGTGGTGAGGCTGCACCTTGAATACTGTATTCAGTTTTGTATCCCTTGCTACAGGAAAGACGTTGAGATTTTGGAGTGTGTCCAGAGAAGCTGGTTGAGAGGTCTAAAGCACATGTCTTAAGAGGAGCAGCTGAGGGAACTGAGGCTGTTTAGTCTGGAGAAAAGGAGGCTGAGGGGGGACCTTATTGCTCTCTACAACTACCTGAAGGGAGGTTGTAGTGAGGTGGGCATCAATTTCTTCTCCCAAGTAACAGGTGACATGACAAGAGGAAATGGCCTCAAGTTAAGGCAGGGGAGGTTTAGATTGGATATTAGGAAAAATTTCACAAAAAGAGTTATCAAACATTGGAACAGGCTGCCTGGGAAAGGGGTGGAATTGCCATCCCTGGAGGTATTTAAAAAACAAGTAGATGTGGTGCTTAGGGAGATGGCTTAGTAGTGGTTTTGGCAGTGTTAAGTTGATGGTTGGACTCAATGACCTTAAAGGTCCCTTGCAACCTAGATGATTCTATTCTATCCTGGGCTCTGTTAAGCATGACAGCAGGTTGAGGGAAGGTATCCTTCACCTCTGTTTTGCACTGGAACACTGTCCAGTTTAGGGCCTCCCCAGTGCCAGAGGGACACCGAGGGACTGGAGCGAGCCCAGCTGTGGGCCACTGTGTTGGTTAGGGTGTGAGGAGAGGTTGCAAGAGCTGGGCTTGATCAGCCTGGAGAAGGAGCCTTTATTGCTGCATTATGGTAGCATGTCAAGAAGGTGGAGCAAGGCTTTCTTCAGAGGTGCAGCACAAGAGGGAATAGGAACAAGATAGTGTGGGATATTCAGAGTCAATGTAAGGAAAAAATATTTCTCTGTGAGGAAGATCTGACACTAGAGCAGGTACCCAAGGTGGTTGAGGAATCAATCTCATTCTATGGTGATATTCAAGACTTGAATGGATGAGTCTTCAAGCAGTCTGATACAATTGGATCTACTTTGAGCAGGACTAGGTGGCCTCTAGAGATCCCTTGCCTCTTACCTATGTGAAATCGTTACTCTAAATTAATATTTGAGCTTGTTTGCCTTTGCCAATGAGAAATGCATTATGAAGAAACCTATACCTAGGAGTACACTTGTGTTTGTGGTAATTAGTAGGTGTCTTGGTTGGAAACGACGAATACAGTTTATACCTGTGTCGGAGATGACCTCTTGAACACTTTGGAAACATCACAGGCTTTCTGTGAATGCATTTTCTCTATGAGCTGATACTGATAAATAGTGATTCCTGGGACCTGAGCGTTCTGAATGCCTGGGTCTGACAGATGAAGTCCAAATGATCAACAAGGAATGTCTTGCTGCTAGTAATTTAAACTCTGGGATAGACATGAGCTTTCTAGGTAATCTAGCAAGGGTAACTGCAATGTGTATCTTCTTATTAGTATGGCAGTGTATGTATCTATCTCTGTGGCAGAATACTGGCTTTCTTCATGAAAGACAGTGAACAGCAATGATAAGTCATTGCTTTTGCTATACTGATAAATTTGTATTGCATTTTTGGAGTCTGATTGCAGTTCATCTGTGTAATGGCAAATTTATTCTATGCTAGTGCTGAAACAACAACCATATAACTTGAAAGTTGTTTTTTGTACTTGGTGTGTGTCTCCTAGAATACCAACCCTCGTTTTTGCAAGTTTGTGGCTAGGTGGGGGAGGCCATGCTGCTATATTGTTGATAGCTCCCAAATTTTGAAATGAAGCAGGAGTGATGGGCACTAACACTTCAGACTTCTGTGATATTTAGTGCCCAACCACCCCAAATTTTCCTCTTACTCTTTAAGGAAAAAAAAAAAATGCCGGTACGTATTTTGAAAGCATTAAATAGCTTTTCCAAATAATGAGGTTTGGAGTCTGGAGGGAAGGGTGGGAGGGTAATTTACTTGCCCAAACCTTCAGTTAGCAGTTGCTGTGGTCTTGCTAGGACCCTTTTCTGGAGAGAATTAATATTTTGGAAGTTATAGTTCTGGGTGGTGCTGGGAGATAGTAGAATCTTGTCTGTTGCATTTCCTGGAGTATGTGATGCCCTAATTAAACATAACTACTTGTTGCTGATAGCAAGTTGGAACAAAGATGAATTACACAGAGTTATGGAGGACCTTATGAAACAGTGATTGAATAATGCAACAAGCTGAAATGTAGGTAAGTGTTCAGTGATACCCATGAGGCCTCCCTTGCAGAGGGCAGAAGTAAACTTCATATATATATATATTATTGCCTCTGAGATGACTATTTGTATGCTTGGGAACAAGGCCTTGGGTATATGATGATCAGTTCCATGAACTGATTATTTTCTGTGTATCTTTAAAAGGTGTGTGGTGGGCAAATCAAGTGTTGGAGTAAGAATAAAACAGAACATACTGTGCTAACATGTAATTAGGTTGCTTGCCTGTTCTTCCAATACTCTGTTCAGTTTTGGTCCCTTGATCTTAAAAGCAAACAAAAAAAAACCCTAAAAACCACCTTAAGGTTGAAGTAAATTCAGAGGAAGGCAGCAAGGGTCAGAGTTATGAAAGTGGGCCTCTATGTGAAGTCAGCTAAGACTTCTCAGTTGAGAAAAGAGGTGATTTCTTTGGAGAAGGCGAAGAGAAGGAGGAATATAGTGGAATCTGTAAAATCATGAGTGATGTCAACAATGTGTATACATACACTCTTACAGTGCAAGATGCAGGTGCTGATCAAACGAAACTAAAAGGAGGCAAGCTGCAAGCAAAGGAGGTGTTTTTAGGGTAGCAATATAGCTGGCACTCCTTGCCAGAGGATGCTGTGGGTGCAGAAAGCTTGTGAAGGGAACAGGAAATGGATCAGTACTTAAAAATCAGATGAGGGCTAAGATGACAGGTCAGATCAGGCTTGGGACAGCTAAAGTATTAAGAGTAAACGTCTGTCCTGACAAACGGCCTCCCTGCCCCTGCATGTTATTGCCTCTCTTTCAGCATGTGACTACTATTGGTAACTTTTTCCTTGATGACAGCACAAATCCTTATTATGACAAGCTATGCTGTTAGGTTTCCAGGTGGTGGGAAGTATATGTGGAGTGCAAGGAAGGAATCTCAATCTAGAACTGCCATATTCATCAAAGCATATTCCCTTTTTGAAGCATTTTATCTAAGAGTTATTGAAAGGTGAGACTACAGAGGTGGTATCAGTGATTAACCAACCCCGCCCCAGTTTACAATAACTTATGTGAAATGTTCAGGTCACACACTTATTTTGTAGACAAATATCAATCTTTTGATGCCTTCTTTTCTTGTATACAGTCAATTGTATAGGCAATCCTGCTGAAGTCAGGTGTGTCTTTGGCTTAAATGCTGCTCTCACCTGAAGGAAAATCCTTCAGTAAGCCTTGCCTCTACCAGATTGTCCTTCACTGGCACAGCTGAGCATCTCGCATTCAGTTCTGAATGTGGTAGAATAATGGTGATTTATAACAGCTTGAATGTCTTATGCTTATGTCTGAAGTTTGGACTGGGAGCTATGTTGTCTTCTTAGTTTTACACTCTTAAGAGGAAAGACAACTATCTTTGCCAGAGGTCTTGAATGAAGGCAGCTATGTATACAAGGTATGAACTAAGTAGTGTATTGTTTTGAAGCATGTCCTCTGTCATGATATGATGTTGACATCTGCTTTTAACTTAAAAGCATAGTAATGCCAGTTTTGGAACTTCTAGTCTTAGCTCTGAAGAGCATACTGGAATTGAAAGCAAAAGGTTTCAACTGAACTTCATTCAAAGAATAAACTAATGTCCAGAAAGTGGAGATTTTTGTCATGTATATATTTGTCTCTTTCTATCATGAAAGGCAGTTGGTAGTAGGTGATGGGGCTGACTTAAAGGCAAATTAAGTGTACTTGATTTATAGAAGGCAGAAAAGCTGAAGCACAAGCTGACTAAAGCTAAGTGAATTAGGTGTTACTCTGTATCTCCTGAGTGGAATTTCTGTCATCACCTTGAATTCACAACCTTGCAAGTAAATGAAGAAATAGAGCTTTTAACATAAATTTCCAGCGAGCAACACTAAACATGTGTCTAAACATCAGCTTATAACTTAACTTATTAATGAACATACTTAGAATGAGTTACTTTTTCTCAAAGCTGAAGGCTGTTTGTTACTTCTCCAAATCTTATTTGTGGTTGAGAATGAGAAAACTGGTCTCTAAGGAGCGATTTGAGTATGTCGGTGACTCAGCTGATGACAAACCAGTGCTAATAGAGATTTCATGTGGATTAATAGACACAGCTCTGAAGAGTTAAGAGCTCCCTGCTGGGAGCTGGCTGGCCCCCTGATGAATCACAGAATGGTTTAGGTTGGAAAGGACCTTGAAGATCATCGAGTTCCAACCCCCCTGCCATAGGCAGGGACACCTCCCACACTAGACCAGGTTGCCCAAGGCCCCATCCAGCCTGGCCTTGAACACCTCCAGGGATGGGGCCTCAACAACCTCTCCGGGCAACCTGTTCCAGTGCCTTACCACCCTCAAAGTGAAAAATTTCTTTCTAATGTTTAATCTAAACCTGCCCTCTGCCAGTTTAAAGCCATTCCCCCTCATCCTATCGCTACATGTCCCTAGTAAAAATTCCTTCCCTCAAGGTACTGGAAGGCTGCAATAAGATCTCCCCGGAGCCTTCTCTTCTCCAGGCTGAACAGACCCAACTCTTTCAGCCTCTCCTCATAAGAGAGGTGCTCTAGCCCTTGGATCATCCTTGTGGCTCTCCTCTGGACATGCTTCAGCAGGTCCATGTCCTTCTTATGTTGGGGACTCCAGAGCTGGGTGCAGTACTCCAGGTGGGGTCTCACAAGAGTGGAGTGGAGGGGCAGAATCACCTCCTTTGACCTGCTGGCCACACTTCTTTTGATGCAGCCCAGGATATGGTTGGCCTTTTGGGCTGCGTTTGCACATTGCTGGCTCATGTTGAGCTTCTCATCAATCAGCACACCCAGGTCCTTCTCCTTAGTGCTGCTCTCCAGCCATTCCCTGCCAAGCCTGTATTTGTGCTTGGGATTGCCCCAACCCAGATGTAAGACCTTGCACTTGGCCTTGTTGAACTGCATGAGATTGGCTTGGGCCCACCTCTCCAGCCTGTCCACGTCCCTCTGGATGGCATCCCTCCCCTCCAGCATGTCTACCTTCCCAAACAGCTTGGTATCATCAGCAAACTTGCTGAGCGTGCACTCAACCGCGCTGTCCATGTCACCGACGAAGGTGTTGAACAGTACAGGCCCCAGTACCGACCCCTGAGGAACACCACTCGTCACTGGTCTCCACTTGGACATTGATCTGTTGACCGCAACTCTTTGGGTGCGACTGTCCAGCCAGTTCTTTATCCACCAAGTGGTCCATTTGTTGAATCCATGTCTCTTCAAATTAGAGACCAGGATATTGTGTGGGACAGTGTCAAACGCTTTGCACAAATCCAAGTAGATGACATCAGTTGGTCTTCCCTTGCCCACTGCCACTGTAACTCCTTTGTAGAAGGCCACCAAATTTGTCAGGCATGACTTGCCCTTGGTGAAGCCATGCTGGCTGTCACCAATCACCTCCTTGTTTTCTACATGCCTCAGCAGAGTTTCCAGGAGGATCTGCTCCATGATCTTGCCAGGCACAAAGGTGAGACTGACTGGCCTGTAGTTCCCTGGGTCTTCCTTGTTTCTCTTTTTGAAAATAGGGTTTGTTTCCCCTTTTCCAGTTGGCAGGAACCTTGCCAGACTGCCATGACTTCTCAAATATGATGGCTAGTGGCTTAGCGACTTCATCTGCCATTTCCCTCAGGACCCGTGGATGTATCTCATCAGGTCCCATGGACTTGTGCACCTTCAGGTTCCTCAGGTGGTCTTCCACTTGATCTTCACCTACAGTGGGCGGTTCTCCATTTTCCCAATCCTCGTCTTTGCATTCTGCGTCATGGGCAGTGTGGCTGCAGTCCTTGCCAGTGAAGACTGAAGCAAAAAAGTCATTGGGTACCTCAGCTCTTTCTCTGTCCCAGGTAACCAGTTCTTGCATTTCGTTTTGGAGCGGGCCCACATTTTCTCTAGTCTTTCTTTTCTCGCTGGCATACTTAAAGAAGGATTTTTTGGTTTTCTTGATGTCCCTGGCCAGATTTAGTTCTATCTGGGCTTTAGCTTGTCTAACCCGATCCCTGGCTGCTCTAACTATTCCTCTGTATTCCTCCCAGGCTACCCGCCCCTGTTTCCACTCCCTATAGGCCTCCTTTTTTCTTTTGGTCATGTCCAGGAGCTCCTTGTTCATCCATGCAGGCCTCCTGGGTTTTCTGCCTGCCTTCTTCTTCATAGGGATGCATTGCTCCTGAGCTTGGAGGAGGTGGTCCTTGAATATTAACCAACTTTCTTGGACCCCTCTTCCCTCCAGCATTTCATCCCATGGCACCATACCAAGCAGAGTCTTCAAGAGGCCAAAGTCAGCTCTCTTAAAGTCAAGAAGAAGAAAACCTTTACTGAAAAGAGTAACTGGAAAGGATACAAATAGAAGCACCAAATGATGAAAAACATTTGGTGAGAAAACAGCTATCTAATTGAACAGGTTGAATATAACATTCAAATTAAACCCCAAGTAGACCTGAATATGAAATAAGTAGTTGAAGGTGCTCTGTGTTAATATGTGCTAGCTAAAAGCACTAGTGCTCTTGAACACAGAACTTTTGGTTTCATAATTATTTTTTTTAAGTGCTACAAACTGAGCATTAAAAATGAAATGAATTGGCCGTCCTAGATGTCTTCTGAGTTAATTTCTTCTGTTTTTGGTAATTCCTTTATGTTTAACTGTTAGTTCCTTGATTTGCAAAGCAAGTGAGGATAGTCTTGAAACACAGGTGGAAAAAATGTGAATTAACAGGTTGCTAGTAAGAAGACTGGGGTTGAGAAGACTTCTGAAAGCAATGTAGTCTGAAATCTTAGAGTAGTGAGGTCTGAGTGAACCAAGTGGTCATGAGAGCGCAAGTGGTGTAAGTGTATGGAATGGATTGATGCAAATAAGCTCATGAAAGGAGAGATTGTAGTTGAGTCCATCAGCATGTGTGTCATCAGTGAACAAGAATTTGAAGGAAGACCAGATTACTACTTCACTAAAAATGTCTGTTAATAATTTTATAGTAATTAGGCTGGCAAAATCCTTGAACAACAGATCATGTCTCTACCCCAGTGCAGGATCAGCTTAGGTTAGTTTGGGGTTTTTTTTATAACTAAATATCAAACCTTTCTAAAGTTTGTGTAATTTTACTGTTTTGGCCAGCGTGTTCATTTGAGGAATTCACTTTCTGTAGCATCAGAGGTTTTCTTGATTTCAGTGGGTTTTGTTGTTTGTTTTTTTGGTTTGTGTTTGGGTTTTCTTGTTTTGGGGTTGTTTTTTTTTGTGGGTTCTTTTTTCTTTTTGTTGTTGTTGCTTCAGTTTATCTCTTTCTTAACCTTTACAGGTATACTCAGCAGTGCAGGCATTCTCTTTTTGCAGGACCTTTATTGGGTTGCCTTCTTTGAGAACAACCATCAGTTCTTCCAGTCCTTCCTTGTAGGTCATCTTTTCTAGGCCTTTGAGCACACTGTTTGCTTGCAGACTCTGTAGGTGGCTGATATCTGAAGTATGATGTTCAAGCTGAACAACTCCAGGTGGAGCCTTGTGGATGTTGGCTAGAGCAGAGAGTTTACTTCTATAGTAGCATATTCTGGAGTGGCACTTTGAATTCTTGAAACATAATCACCAGAACAGTCTTTGCTCTATAACCAATTATTTAACATCCTGTATCTGTTAGTTAGACTTGTTCCTGCTGGGCCCTATTCTATTCTATTGGGAGGGCCCTATTCTATTCGGACCCATTAGAACTTGAAGCTTTTTCAGGCAGACTGGGAAAGATTTTTTAATGTATAACTTCACAGTATTACTTGGCAGGCCCACCAAGATACTGAACAGAAGTGCAATGCTCCTTTTGACCTCACACTATATCTGTTAGATATTTTAGTTGTGTGTTTAAACTGGATGCCACATAGAAGGACTTTAACCTTTTCTTCCAGGTCGGTTTGTCAGAAGTATTGACTCTTCTTTTCTGTTTCAAAAGATTTTGAAGATCACCTGGATCTCTTTAACAAACTTCTCAATCAAAGGTTTGAGTTACATGAATACCCGCTTTTTTTCTCATTTGCTTTTTTTTTTGTGTATTTATACTTATTGCATCTGGTACTTGGGGATTTAAATTTATTTAAATGGGAACGTGAAGCATTTTGTGGTATTTAGAGAAAGGAAGTGGTGTATGTTTCTGTGGATAACTTTTGAACCTCTTGTTTACTCTTATTGCTAGTGTTTTGAGGGGGTGGGACTAAGGATGAGATGTTCTCCTGTAGTCCTGCTTTTGAGCTTGACATTTGTTGGAAAAAGAGTACCTTGTTGCCTAGCTTGTTTCCTTTTAAAGGTTGTGGGATTCGGAGGTTTGTCTGGTTAAACAGAGGTTGGAATGTTCATTACAGAAGAACTCCCAGCTGCCTCATAGCTTGCCTCACTTATTAGTTCAATGTGTCTTGTAAACATCTGAATGCTTAGTATCAGGATAAACACAAATGTCTTAATTTGCTACGTCTTAACATACATTGAAGATCATAATGTAAGAATGTGTAAAACAGTCACTGATGCTTCTATGGTTTAAGTTGAAATTCCAGATGAAGTTTTAAAGTTTGTGGGACTTCGTAACCATTCTTGTTGAGTAGTTAAATTTAAAATTTTAACCTTATAAAATGGGTCTTCTAAGAGCGTCCTTCACAACTCAATTTCAATCATGAGCCTAACCTTATTTAAACTTTCCTCTAGTGTCTTAGATTGTATTTAGTTTCCTGCTGTGTGATACTAAAGGTCTGCACAGCATGGTAGGAAGCAGAGTATGCAGGGGCACAGTCTGCCCTGTGTGGAGGTAGTGAAACTAAACCAGAAGCACCAGTTACCATGTGAAGAAAGCAGCACTGTGAAGTAAGAATAGTGGGTCACAGCCATGCCTGACTTCAAAAAAGCTCTACACCTCTGCACTTGAAGCTCCAACTCATGACTCTGAGTTGGGCTCAAGCTATGTTAATGTTAAACTGAGTTTAATCACTTTTTTCTTTGACTTTGTGTTGCACTGGAATAAAATACCTCTTTCTAATCTGTTTGCTTGCTTGCTTGCTGTGATGAAAATATCTATCTTGCTGATAAGTGTTTATTGTGGTGCCATAGAGGTTTGCATACTTTATTACCTTGACTTGTTTATATTAGGATGAGAGTATTTTGTCCAGTATTGCATTATCTGGCCTTATTTAACAGGGAGTATGAATCTTCTCTCTCTGGGCTCTGAATGCTATCTTGCATCTGGTAGCTGTAATCTCCTCCACAAGTATCAGTATTCCTTGATATCTATATATATATAGATAGATATACATGTGGATTCAGCAACTAGAGGAAGATAATTGACTGTCTCTTCCATCAGCTGTGGGGAATGAAGGAGCTGAGTAACATGAGTCTCTTGGTAGAATGATGTGATATGTTGTCAGCTCTGCCCTTGGGAGCAGCAGGTGGAGGTTCAAAGTGCTTAAAAATTCTGCAGGACGTCCTCTGATCAGCACTTAACTGAGAATTTGTCTGTCTTGAGCTTGATGTTTTGAGTAAAACCCCTGCTTCAGCTATAGTTACTTTTGATAGAGACAGTATTGAAATTAAGAGACTGACCTTTTCATGCATTCTCAAACTCAGCCAGTTCGTGTGACCAGTGTGTTCAGCTTCTAGGTTGCTTTAAAAATTTTACTTTTGTGTAACTTTTTTTTTAACACGTTTCAACTAGCAATGATATTCCCCTTGCTATAGCCTTTATAAGCATGTAGGCTATAGTCACCTAAAGGAGAGCTGCTTACATCTTAAAGTTAAGACTGGAACCTAATTTTGGTCCATTTGTAGGGATAAAAAGTTAACCTTCAGAAGTTAATAGATGCCTTTCCAAATGATGAATGTGTGTAAGCCACAGTAGTGATATATAAATGCAATGGGAGAAATCTAGGAATATGTCATTATTTAAACAATTGTTGTCATAATGTTCCTAGTTTCCTTTTGGTATCAGGTAAAGTTGACCTCTGGATTCAAAAGATTGAGTCCCTTGAACACAGATAAAATGAAAAAGCAGCCTGAGATAGCTGGCAAACGCACAGAAAGCCTAAGAGGATTGCAGTAGCCTCGGCTTCAGACTGTTCAATTGCTACACCTCATTTCACCAAGGTTTTTTGCCTTCTGGTAGGCTTGTGCCTGCCAGTTATACTGTTGTGATAAACACTGAACAAGGTTTTAGGAATTGTAGCCCCCAACATAAGAAGGACCTGTCAGAGCGAGTCCAGAGGAGGCCCACAAAGATGATCAAAGGGCTGGAGCGCCTCTGCTATGAAGATGGGCTGAGAGAACTGGGGTTGTTCAGCCTGGAGAAGAGAAGGTTCCAGGGAGACCTTATTGCTGCCTCCCAGTACCTACAGGAAGATTGTGAGGGACTCTTTATCAGGGAGTGTGGTGATAGGATGAGGGGTAACATGTTTAAACTGGAAGAGGGTAGATTTAGATTAAATGTTAGGAAGAAATTCTTTAGTGTGAGGGTGGTGAAACCTGGAACAGGTTTCCCAGAGAAATTGTGGATGTCTCATCCTTGGAAGTGTTCAAGGCCAGCTTGTATGGGGCTTTGAGCAACCTGGTCTAGTGGAAAGTGTCCCTACCCGTGGCAGGGGGCTTGAAACTAGGTGATATTTAAGGTCCTTTCCAATGCTTACCATTCTATGAATTGCTCTTCTATACCTCTGGTTTGCTTTTTAAAAAGCAAATGCTGTGCAAAAATGGGAACTTGAGCTGAGTCTAATAAACATAATGCTTATAGAAGCCAGCCTCATGCCCCATTTCTGCTCCCACCCCACTTCCCCTGAAAAACTCCACTGACAAACTAGCACTCCGTTTCAAATGAGGACTGTGATAAAGCAGATCCTTAGGCAAGAACAATGCTAGGTTGTAATACTATCTTTTTGATTCAAGTGCAGTTTTTACCTAGGTACTTTCTTAACAATTCAAATGGGAAGCTAGTGTTGAAGGATTTTGTATTACTTGATATCGAGTCTTTTCCATTCTTTGGTTCTGATCTTTTTCTGATACAGTAATTTGATCATGCTGTGGTACTCAAAAGACTCACTGTCTTCCCAGTAATTTAAGCATTTTTTTTTTTTTTTAAAAGCTTCAAGTTGAGCTTTCAGGCTTGTTTTCTGCAGTATCCTTAAGTGATTTGGTTTTCTAGCTAAACAAATCTTAAAATGCCACTAGAACGTGCAGCTGTGCTCTTGTTGCCTCTGTTGCATTGCCACTTATGATTGACTGAACAGGGAACGAACATTTCAGAAGGCTAGATCAGGAAGAAAATGAGTGGTTTTGTATGTTGGGCTCTCTTAGGTACGTGATGAGTGCTTATGCAGGAGAGAGGGCTGGAAGAATGAGTCTGAGTGTTCTGATGTCAGCTAAAATTAAACTGACCTAACAATAATGCTTAGCCTGACCTTAAGAGTGTTTCTTGGGATGTTCTGCTGACATAGCAACTTGCTGTCACCAAAATGGGGTGTTCTTATTCTGCTCCACTCTTGATTGGAACTCTTCTTAGTTCCCTATGTTAGTGTGTGCTAAGGCCAGATATACCCATGAGCTGAGTAACTTGCTGATGTAGAGAAAAACTTCAGGTTTTCTACTCTTCTGCAGTTTGGCTTTATTGTCTTGTGGAAACAGTTGACAGGTAGTGCTAACTAAGTGGCTAGAAAGTGGCAATGTCATCTCTCTGTGTTGCCAGTGGTGTGCTGTTAAGCAGGCCACAGTTCTATAGCAGGTAACAAGATGGATTGCTTTTATAATTAGACTTGTCCATGGCTGTTCCGTATAGAAACTATCTAAATCTGCTGTTTATTACCACAAATAAGACTGGAAGTGTGGTGACTACATTCTGATTCTGTAGCATGGGCACTTTGTTGTATTAAGGAGGTCATTACATTTTGAAGACCCTGTATTTCCCTCAGTATCTTTTTTCAGTTAGAGGTTTGAAGAATTGCTAGTGAACAGCTTCTGTTATGTTTGTCAATGTTTGATAGCTCCTAGTTCTGTGCCTTTTAATGCTGGAAGTGAATTTTAAGGTTTTTTTGTTTGTTTACTCTTCAGACTGCTTTTTGACAAGTTAAGTGATAATGGTAAATGTTGCTATTTTAAATAAGATTCTTGTGATGGTCTGAAACTGGCGAGCTAGTGAACACACTGTAAATCTGATAAAAACTTGTTTGAAAAAAATGATGAAAGCTAGTGATTATCTGAAATAAAACAATAGCTTGTATAATTCGGACTTAGGGACACTTGCAGTACTGGGCCTTGAAATCTGGTCTGTGTGGTGATGTGAAGGATAGGTGGGAAAATAAAGAGATACTACAGCTCAATTTGGGAAGGGAGCAGGGGGTGTCAGAACTCAAAGGACCAAAACAGTGATCCTCTGGAAGGTGTTTTACCAAAAATATTAGAACAAGAAACTTACACTTTCCCTCTTTGCACTATCAAATGACATAATCCATTCTTCAGCTTTGAACTTATTTTATCTTAAGACTTTAAGTTGAGGTAGGGCAGTCTCACAGTGCTAATAAGTAAGTGTGGAGCCATGAGTAGTAAATGACTGCTTTTAAGCACTCAAAGTTGGTAAAATTAGAGATAGAGAGGAACTGTTGCAGTTTGAGAAGCTGAGCTGTGGACTGTCAGTGTTTGCATGCAACTAATAGTGTTACTTGTGAAATAGGTTGAGCCTTAGTAGCATGTCTGCAAATAGATTGGAAGGCAGGTGTGTCAAGTAGATCGACTGCTCTAACTTCTCTTAACTTTAGACACATGGTAGTTTTGTGGTAGACTTGGATGTGAAGTATTGCCAACATGGATTGGATCACTTCGATCAAAACATCAGTTAGTGCACTTAGGGACTTAGGTAAAACTGAAACATCTAAAGGTACTGGAGATGGCAGTAATACTAGGCTGCATATGAAACAGTACTGGACAAGGTCTTGCTGATCAAAACAAGGTAAATGCCCTATCTGTTGCCTGTGTAGTCTGACCAGTAGTATGGACTGTTTCATTAAAGGAGGAAAAAGGACTTCTAAAACACTTGTACAGGCTGAATGATAGTCACCTTCAAAGCTTTGAAATGAATGGGATTGGGTGCCACATCACAACATGATACTCAAGTAATTATTGTAACCCACCAGTAAAAGTCATCTGACAGTGTCCTCAATTAAGCAGGTTATGCAAGAACCTCATTCCATGTCTCAAAGACATGCTGGAACATATAATCTGTCAGAGCACAGATGATCGAGGAAATGAGGGGGAAGATGTAAGCAATTTTTTCTGTCTTCCAACTAAGCAAAAAGAAAAGGGAGAATAAATCCACAAAAACTTTGTCAAATCTAAAGAAAAAAAGTAAGAAAACTTCATGATGCTGTTTTTGCCTTGAAGTTACAAAACAAGATCTTCATTAGTAAGGGAATACAAATCGTTTCCTTAAGGGATATTGAGAATGATAACCAAGGTCTTCAGTATTATGACAGTGCAAGCAAAGGTCAGATTTCAGTATTAGATTTCCAGAGGAGAAGAGCTAGTCTTTATTAAAACAGTAAATGTGTCCTATGCATCAGTACCTTGGATCAGTTAAGGAGGTGAATAATGTGGCCTTGAAATGTCTTGTTCTTCAGGATCTCATGCATTGTAAGCCTCTAAAGCTTTATTTTGGAGTAGACATGTAGCTGTTACTCGTTATTCAATCTGAGAGCAGAATATTGACTCTTGAGTGGAAGTGTCTATGTCAAAGGAGATACCTATCTTAGAGTTCTGAGTCTTGGAGAGTTCTGAATATCAGCATAGTAAATAACTTGCTAGTTTGAACTGTTAGCTTGATTACTTAGCAACCAGAAGTTAGAATGGTAATTGGCTGAAGATTAAAACAAAGATGCTATTGCAAGTTAAAGATGTGGTTGTTCTCACTTGAGCTCTAAATGATTTTTAAAACTTTAAACATTTTGGATTATATACACTTATATAAACTTTATGCAAGTTCATGTTAAATGATTAGCATAGATGAGTTGTCTTTGGAGTCTGAACATGTATCAAAAGATAAACATGTAAAATTTGGTGTAATGATCTATTGGCTCTGCTTTCATTATTGGAGAAGGTGAATGAACAATAGGATGTAACTGATTAATGTTCTATAGCTGCAGGTGTGTGTATATTTATATAGGTGAGGCTTGCTGAGTTCAATCTGTAAATCTGAAAAGTAGCAGCAATAAAAAAGTTAGACTTCTGAAAATACTCATGTAATTCATGTGAGAACACAGTGTTCTCATAGCACAAATGAACTGTTAGAAGCATTCCATGGTGGAAAAAATGTTTTATTTTCACATCTTCAAAAAAGGGATAACTGTTATCTTAGTATGACTTTAAAAATGTACTCTGGTCATCTTTATGTAGCTAAAGCCTCTAATTATTGGAAGTAGAGTTGTCAAAAAATAAAAAAGGAAAGTTTGAGTGATCCACTAATGGGGATGACTTTCCAGTTCAGATTGTTACTTTCCCAGAAGTCCAAGCTGCTTTTGTGCAATTTACTTGTAGGGCTTTTCTGTATTAAGTTTGGAGTTATATAGGTTATCATTATGTTAATGTTCAGTACAGTCTAAGATTCAGTTGATTTAGATATTGCAAATTGCTGATTTCTGAACAAAAGTGTGTTTTTCTTTACTTACATTAGAGAATATGTATATTCTTTACATTCTGAAACACATTGCAGAAATGTAACTTGTGAGCCTTATTTAGACATAAATCTTCCTAAGGAGCATTCCACCTTATGCTTAAATGTAGCAATGACAAGTACAGACAAAGTTTGGGCAGAATTCTGCGCATTTCGGTCTTCAAATAGTTGCCCTCTTTTCAGTGTCTTTCTCAACAGTACATATTAGTTCAAGAGGCGTGAGAAGACTAGACAAAATATTCTTTCACTACTCATGGTTTAGTTATGGTAGTTATTCTGTATGTAGAACTTATTCATTTTTTTGAGTTTTCTTGGTGTTTTTCCGCTCACCTCTTAGTGACTGGCACATCTACAATCTTGGTATAAAGTTCTGGCTTAGTTTGATTTATTTGTGCAACTTAATGTTTTCATACTATTGGCATTAGTTGGTAGTTTTATACTGAAGAAATCCATAGCTGAATCTTTTAATCATTTGTTTAGGGGACTTCATCGACTTAGTTATGGTTTGAAAACTGAAAAATCAATTGATGGGAAATGGAAAGCTTTCAACAATGGACTCATACATAAAAGCATATAGAGAATTTTTTTCCTGAACACATGGTTTCTCTTTTGCGGGAAGCTGTTAACTGAAAAAGCAGTTAATGTCTCAAGCTGAATGATCTCTTCGTGCTTGTGAAAATGGGGCTACTGAAATTTAGACTTGAATCTTGTTCCATGGGTGGACTTCCTCAATAACAGCTTGAGTACTGATTTGATAACGGAGGAGAAAATCGGAGCAGTTGAAATGGCTGTGTTAAAACTTAAGCACAGTAAAAAGAAATACCGTGTTGACTAAGACTTTGATTCTTTTTTCATCATGTTAGTTTGCTCCAAGAGAACAAATGATTGAAGTTGCTGGAGCATCTGTTTGGCAAAAGAAATTGTGGACCTGTGGTTTAATGAACTGCTTTGTCCTGGTGGATTTCCTTTCTCAAAAGGAGGTGGTATAAAATGCTGAGCTCAGAATGCAGTTACTACTGTGGAAAGTATTTTAGGTATTAAACAGGAATACACCGAATCTTAAGCAAACACTTGACTTATACCTACCTTTGCATATTTACTGTGTTAATACAGAGGGAAGATCTAGTGTCAAGACACTGCACTACAGCATAACAGAAAGATCGCATGTGTATGATGGTACATATCTTTATTGGAAACTAGGGTACCAAAGCTAAAATTGAATTCTTAGATTCACTGTCACTGTTAAGATGGAATAGTTTGTGGGGTTTGGGTGGGGTTTTTTTTTTGGTTTTGTTTTCTAATTGTTGCTTTGCTGGTATGGTAAGAGGTTGAAGTTTCACTTATTCATTTCTCCTTAAATTATCTTTATTAGTAGTCTTCATCTTTTGAAAGTAGAAATAAACACAGCAATTTAACTTAAATCTTTACCTGATGCTCTGGATCAGTAATCAGACTGCTAAAGTGCCATGTCTGATTACTGTTTTTTCAATAAAGCTGAATACATGCAATGCTTACATCTAGTTAAATTCTGTAAAGATTGATACACCAGTTACAGAATTACCGGGTAATTTTTATAGAAAGTTATGTCTTAGTGGCAATGTTCTCTGAAGGATGGTTGATCTACACCTAGCTTTGTTTCTGCTTAAAGCGTGCTTTCGTAATGTTTCCACACTGCTGTGAATAAGGTAGAATACAGTTATTCAGAAGAAAGTAGGAACTCCCTTTGAAAAAGGCAAGATATTTACTGAAGAAGGCTTAATGTGATGACTTAGAGGCATAACCTTCTTGTGTACCAACTAATGATTGCTTTGTTTTTAGGTGCCTTAGCTGGACCAATTGTTGATCCACATGTGACAGCAGTTTGGGGGAAGAAGGTTGCACTGAAGTGCATAATTGATGTAAATGAAACAATAACACAAGTTTCTTGGGAGAAGATACATGGTAAAAGTTCACAGACTATTGCTGTTCATCATCCTGAATATGGAATATCTGTTCAAGGAGAATACCAAGGAAGAGTGTCTTTTAAAAACTATTCACTTACTGATGCAACAATCATCTTAAAAAATGTAAGCTTTTCTGATGCAGGAGAATATATTTGCAAGGCAGTTACATTCCCACTTGGAAATACACAGTCATCAACAACTGTAACAGTACTAGGTAAGTCAACTTCTTTATGAATGGAGGTGAAATTAATAGCACAAACTTGTTAGTGAAGTTCTGCAAACGTATTAATATGTTGTACTTCATCTTAACCCGCTGACAATACCACAACAAATGTATTTGCCAGTCTTTCGTAACAGATGTCTTGGTATTCTTACTAACTTCATTGAGGAGACTTCTTTTGGATCTTGCTTCTTTAGAACTTGTTCTTTTTTTCCCCCCAGATATTAAATAAGCAGTTCCTATTTAGGCATTGTGCTAATCTAAATGTTTGTACAGTGCTTTGGAACTTACTTTGGAACTGCCAAACATAGCTTTAGCTACCACCTTGCCTAAATTCCATCATAAATTTGTTGTTAATAGGTTAATGTAGCTGCTTGGGGCTGGTGATGTAAACTGTTCTTTGCACAGTAGGCAAAACTGCCTAGGCTACTACTGAAGTTATAGGAAGAAAGAGACAATTTGAGCCCTTGACTGCTTGTGGGTAGACATGATGTGGAGCTTATATAAACTCAGTTTTTCACATAAACTAATTTTGTCTATCTTGTTGAGGGTTCAGTATTGCTTTCATAAAGGACTAGTACTGAAGCACAGGTAGACTTAGGTGATGGTGCAGTGTGAGATTAAAAAATCTATCCTGAAACTTGAAACCCCATTGACTTGTTGTCTCCTTAGAGTATTATACCTTCTTATAATCGAGTAAGTTACCTCTGTATCCACTGCAAGTAGTCAAGTGATATTTTTCTACAGCTGAGGTGGTTCTCAATGACTATTTTTGTAAACAAATGTGCTTTTTAGGATCTTCATGGTCTTTGATCTACTTTCCATAGTAGCAGAATACTATGAGATTAATCAGATGGCTTTAGCACAGTATGTAAACTGGCTTTTACCACAAGGTGGGGCAAAATAAATGCATCAAAATAAGTGTCTTCATCCAATTTGAAACAAGTAACTTGACCAAAGAGGTTCAATGTGACAGACAAAGCACAAAGCCTTATGGCTCTCTTCCAGCTGTCTGTCTATACTACAAGTGGCTATTGCTGCAGTCTTTTGACTTCAGGTTTCAGCTGTTGTGTTTTATCAACAAGCAGTGGGAGATTCTTATTGCTTTCCCTCATCTCTTCTAGTCAGTCCCTATTTCTAAGATATATTTTTTTTTCAGGTTACATGAGTAGTTGTATCCATTTTGCCCTTCAAATTTTAGGTTTACAGAGAACATGAGGAGGAACTTGAAAAGCAAATTTATGACCTGTGTGTTTATTATTCTACATTTTCAAATGTAGAACTGCAACTTTCTTGATAAAATATATATTACCAAAAATTGCAGTTGGAATAGGTAAAGACGTACGTCAAGATCATGGTTCTTTTCATAGTTGATGATGTAGGTGGCTGCTGATAGTTGTAAGCCTCTCAGTGACTAGGTATCAACCTTTGAATTGCAAAACACAACTACTACTTGCAAAGATGACTTCCTGTCCTAGTTAGCCGCTGCTTGGCTTGCACGTAGAGCTGAGTAGCCAACCCTCTGTTGGACTTATCTGTCATCTTTGTCCTCAGCAGAGCATTTTCTGTCCTTCTAAAAACTTTTTGCTACACTGATATCTAGACTGAAAGTAAAAGTACTGGAGAAGTAACAGTTTTCAGAATATGCATGTAACTGAATAACTTTTGATCTTTACTGACCTGTGTTCCGTAGTTCCAAGCTTATCAGAGTCTTAAGGCATGGAATAGCTCTGATCAAAATTTAAAACCAACTGTGACTTAAAATTGGCTGCATTCTCCTACTGTTTTAAAAAAAATTTCCCTTAAGTGAGAAGTTCATGCCCTGGGACTGAAACTGCTTCCAGTCCAAGCAGTACTGCCTCTTTTCCTAGTCCCTGTATGTTCTTATTTAGCAAAGAATTAGTTTCCTTCCTGTTTGTAGTGGACGTACTTAAATTAATCACGTAGTAGATGCTTGCACACTGTAAAGCAGAGAAACTGAAGACAAATTGAGGAAAAAACTACAGGATAAAATGTCCTGTATTTTGCCACAGTACACTGATAACTTAAGACCATATTTAGAACCTCTATCTTATACTGCTTTAGCTTAACAGACTTACCATGTTTGATGGCTTTGCTTGCTCCCAGTTTGCTTTGGTTAGTGTTTCATGTTGTCTTATGGCAATGTGCTGTAAAAGAAGTAGTTAAGATAGTGAAAATATGAAAATGCGGTTGGGGTCAAACAGGTGTATTTATCTTGTCTAAAGCATCGGTTCTTCAAACTTGTTAAACTAGGGCAAAAAAAAATGCAGAGAACTGTATGTCAAGCTGTTTCTTTCTCAAGATGCTGACTAAACTGGCTGAAATGGTGTTTGAAGGCAGAAGAGATGGTGTGTGACAGGGTAACTTGTGGAGCTAATAACTTTGTTACTAGCTTGAACGCTGTACATAACTGTTTAAAATATTTGGTTTGATTTGACTCCTACTGTCTTATTAAGCTAGATTGCTGGGCATAGGTATCAATAAAGTAGATCTTGTTCTTCTGCAGGCCAGCTCTTACCAATGCTATAAGTGAAGAATGAGCTGCACAGATGAGAATGGCAAAGGTAGATGTAGGTCTGTGACCATGAATAGATCCCAGACACACTAATGTAGACATTCTTACAATAAGGAATTAAAGAAGATGCATATCAGACAGTATGCAAAATGAGTCTTCTCAGACAGTTCTAATAAAGTAATGGTGCTTGAAAAGTTCTAGTTGATGAGATGTACGTGTTCTTCTTAAGTATCACACAATACTTCAGGTGCAGAAAAAGTGTCAAGCAGATAAATTAGTGAACTGACTGGTCTTAAAACCCGACAACAAAACAAAAAACCCCAAAGTTCTTAATAAAAGATTAGTTGGTGGGCAGGATAAGTTACAAGGCTGCTGGTTTTGAGGGGACAGAAAATAAAGTAGAAATACTGTTTGGAAAGAAGTTACTGAAGTAAATGTCAGTTGTGATGAAGGGGCTGACAATTCCTAGTGTCATGCCGTTGCCAAAGGAATTAGTGAATTTAATGGTAAGTGGAAATAATACTGTTTGTGTTATAATCATGCCAATTTTGTCCAGACCTCCTGTGCACACAGTGGCAGAAGAAAATTACTTTTAAAACTAACAGAAGCGGTTGAAAAAGGCTTATGAAATACTTAAAACCAAGAAGAAACTTTGAGGCCTGGAAACTTAATGCAATAGGTTTTCGGGCTCTTTCTTTTCTGGATGCTTTATTATGTTGCTTTTCTATAAAGTGTAAGAACAAGAGAAACAAAAGATCTCTGATTGTCCATGTGAATGTAAGGCAAAGCCTAGAGTAAGTAGGGTTAAATTAAATAGTTGTCATGAGTCAGTGAAAGGGCAGGCACAGATGTGCAAATTAATTGAGAATTCCTAAGCAGCTGCTCATCTAACTTCCATACTTCAGCCACTATGTCTTATCACTCAAATATAATTCATGCTGTAATATTGCTTTGGATTTTAGTGACTATTCTTCTCCTAAGTTATATGAATGGGATGATCCATGCACGCTTACCTTTTGATAACCTCTGTCCATTCAGTCAGTGTACCTACTCTGTTAATTATTTAAAGAGGATGGGGGAAACTGCCCTTAAACTCTTACATTGTAGAAGCAGGTCTGGATCTTTGTGGGACTGGTAGCTTCCTTTCCCAAACTTAGCATTGTCCCCACCATCTTTTTCATTTGATCTGAATAGAGCATAATGCTTCTACCGAATGGGTGAAGCAGCTTCTCTAATGCTCTTGCAGCCTCCTTCATGTGCTCCCTACCAGCACTGTGAGCAATCAAAGTCTGTAGCACACTTCAGTATGATTTAAATCATGGAACACTGAATGGTCTTGGGACAAAAGAGCACTACAAGCATCTGTGTATATAGAAGTTAAACTTCAAAAAAAAAAAAAAAAAGCCAGCTGAAAACCCACAAAAAAGCCCTCCTAACCCCATACTTTGTATTCTTTTTGCCAAGTTTAAAACAGTAAAACTGTTTCCTAATGTGAAAGGTGAGATGCCAATGGCACCTTGTAATTAGAGATTCACTCACAAGATATCTTTATTTTAATCCATGAGTGAAACAGCTAGAAAGGCTGTAGAATGAGTAGCTGGGTTTCTGCTGGTTTTCCTTCAGTTGCTGGGACAAAGTAATCCAGAAAGATAAACTATAGAAATAAGTATAACAGCAGTAGCTTTCCACTTTTTAGTATGTGCCTATTTGCTTATCTTGTAGTGGGAATGTAGTCCAAGAATCTTGATCTATGGGACAGATGTGACAGTAGAAGCCTAATGATTTGTGAAGTGGGGGGGAAAAAAAAAAAACAACACCAAAAACCAACCAAACAAAAAAAACCCACACCCAAACAAAAAACCACACAAACCCCAACAACCTAAAGCACCAAACCACATTGGACTGGTAATATGTATATTTTATGAAGTTGAGTAGTTTGGAATAGTTCAGCTTTGTGTCTTTCTGACAAGCCTAAAACTAAGAATTACACAATGAATTGAAACTGGCCAATCTCACAGATTTCAGATACTACTCAAAGCAAAGTATGCTTTTTTTCCTAATAATGGTAATCTTAGTTTTTCCTAAGAGAAACTAGGCTTTTTAAATGACTCTATATCCTGTTCTCTGGCTACTATCACTTAATATTTGAAGAGTTTTTTTCTCTAAAAGCCCAGAAAGTGAAGCAGCATACTGAATAGTCTGCTTTGGTCTAGAGATCACTACTACCTTAGTTAAGACCTCTTGTTGAGTTGTGTACTTTTGAGGAAAATTCAAAGGAATTATAGAATCATAGAATGGTTTAGGTTGAAAAGGACCTTGAAGATCATCCAGTTCCAACCCCCCTGCCATAGGCAGGGACACCTCCCACTAGACCAGGTTGCCCAAGGCCACATCCAGCCTGGCCTTGAACACCTCCAGGGATGGGGCCTCAACAACCTCTCTGGGCAATCTGTTCCAGTGCCTTACTACCCTCAAAGCGAAAAACTCCTTCCTAATCTTTAATCTAAACCTGCCCTCTGCCAGTTTAAAGCCATTCCCCTTCGTCCTATCGCTACATGCCCTAGTAAAAAGTCCTTCCCCAGCCCTCCTGTAGTCCCCCTTTAGGTACTGGAAGGCCACAATAAGATCTCCCCGGAGCCTTCTCTTCTCCAGGCTGAACAGCCCCAACTCTTTCAGCCTCTCCCAAGGGCTAGAGCACCTCTCCTATGAGATCATCCTCGTGGCTTTCCTCTGGACATGCTCCAGCAGGCCCATGTCCTTATGTTGGGGACTCCAGAGCTGGGTGCAAGTACTCCAGGTGGGGTCTCACGAGAGTGGAGTGGAGGGGCAGAATTGCCTCCTTTGACCCGCTGGCCACACTTCTGATGCAGCCCAGGGTACGTTTGGCCTTCTGGGCTGCGTTTGCACGTTGGTGGCTCGTGTTGAGCTTCTCGTCAATTAGCACACCCAGGTCCTTCTCCTTAGTGCTGCTCTCCAGCCATTCCCTGCCAAGCCTGTATTTGTGCTTGGGATTGCCCCAACCCAGATGTAAGACCTTGCACTTGGCCTTGTTGAACTGCATGAGATTGGCTTAGGCCCACCTCTCCAGCCTGTCCACGTCCCTCTGGATGGCATCCCTCCCCTCCAGCATGTCTACCTCCCCAAACAGCTTGGTATCATCGGCAAACTTGCTGAGGGTGCACTCGACCGCGCTGTCCATGTCACCGACGAAGGTGTTGAACAGTACAGGTCCCAGTACCGACCCCCGAGGAACGCCACTTGTCACTGCTCTCCACTTGGACATTGAGCCATTGATGGCAGCTCTTTGAGTGCGACTGTCCAGCCAGTTCTTTATCCACCGAGTGGTGCATTTGTTGAATCCATGTCTCTTCAATTTAGAGACCAGGATATCAGAATAGAATATCAAAGTATTTTCCATCCAAGATGTTTTGTGTCTGTAAGTTCTGGCATGAAAAACTAACGATAGCTACTAATTTGATTTCACTGTGATGGATATTGGGATCAGGGGATACAGCAAAAATTAGTATCTTTATGCTTTTAAGACACAAAATGTAAGGTTAGATATTTACTTCTGCATTTCAGTAATACTACAGATGCCATTGAAAAGGTCACTGCTAGTGATTTGGGGGGAACAAGGCGGTAATATTTATGTTAAATCGGGGGAAACAAATTGCGGGTCAAATAAGTTCTCCATACTAGGTTTTAAAGGCTTTTTTTCAGATGATAGAATGCTTCATATGTACATCAGTTCAAATATCCAAGTTTATTGCAGAAAGCTTTAGTTGTTGCTAGCACTGGAGAGCAGGAAATCAAATTTTGAAAGAAGCTCTGTTGGAGATGCTTCAGATCTAGAAGAGTGAATGTAGGACTTGGTAGAAATACCCTGCTGTTGATTTATTTACATACAGTAGGGTCACTAACAAATCACAGAGGATAGGCATTCAGAGAAACAAAGTAGAAAATAATCCACTCTCAGTATCTACCTGAAAAAAACAATGTTCAATTTGGTAATGAGGTATATTCTTTAAGTATCTCTAAGCACAGGGCAGGAAACATGTTTTTTTATAAGGTTATCTATTTAGTAGTTGCTTTTCCTTATAGTGTAATTGAGCAAATAATAAACTGCCTTCTTCAGACATGAGCAGTGTTAGACTGAGCAGAAAACAATCAAAAACTGATTCTGGCATGGAATTCAGTCAAGCTGAAAATATTTGTTATCCAGTAATCTCTTGAATGTATAGGTAGCTGGAGAAGTATCTTGCCAGGTATTGTGAACTCTGCTCTATTTCATTTTAAGATATGTGGGTCAGCTTCAACTTCTTGGAAAGAAATTCTGTGAGCTAAACAACTCCTCATAGAACACTGAAAGGCACAGAAGTTGCAATAGTTGTCTCTGCTTTGTGATTAGCGAGGGCTTGTTCACTGAGGTGAATTCTGGAGCATTATGGTGTGTACTGTTGACTTCACGACAGAGGATTGATAGCCTTATTGGATCAAAAGGCAAGGATTATGGAATAGGCTAGTATGCTACTTGGAAACGTGTGTCTTCTGGTATTGATGATAGAAACCAGCCATCCTAGAGAGCAAAACCTTGTTTTGTATCTGAAGAGCCAGATGATATTTCTGACTTAGGCTGCAGCTGGTGTATGGCTTGTACAGGACTGAAACAGATTTCTCTAAGAAGGAATTTTTAAAAAAAGTTTTCAGTCTATGGCCCTCAACAGTAGACATGTACATCAGGAACTCAACTTCCTTTTAGAAGAAGCCTCTAAAGTTTTGAGATGAGCAATGGGTTTAGGAGGTCAGATCCTTCCACTTGTGGGTTTCTTGAGTCTTGGACATTGTATGGAGTTCCAATTTTTTACTTATATAGGGATTTGTTCACAAGAATACATATAGACAATTTTATATATAGAAACAATTTATTTGTATATCAAAAACATACACATACTTTATATAAAATTATATATATTATGTAAGTTTGTACATGTTAGATTCTATGTATAATGTATGTGTATATATAATAAAAATACTTTTTAGATGTTAACTGCCCTTTTCAGCATGGAATCAATTTGTATTGTAATGATCAACATAAGCTTAAACTCTTTATGTTGGGTGTTAAAACACTGAATTAAGTAGCTTTGAAATGACACAAACTGACAGTATAGATTAATACTTTAACATTTGAAAGTGCAGCAGAATCTAAGCTTTTTTTTTTTTAAATAAATTACTGTATAGTTTCAACCTAATACGTTAAGCTGTCTGTTGTTGGACACTGCAAATGGAGTACTGTAGTTGGTGTTTTGAACCTAACCATCTTGGAATTAGCTGTCAATGCATTAAATGTAGTGAATGAGCAGTGTTAATGAGTGGACAGAGGTGAAAAGTATCAGCAGCCCAAAGCTTTGCAGAGCTGACATCTGACATGAACTTATTTCTAGGATATCTGATTAGCATGATTAGCATGGGCTTTTGCAAATGGATTAGATCTTGTCTAAGTTTTACGTAGCAACAATCTTAAAGATGTGGACTCTTTCCTGTTTAAATTTACTTTTTTTTTTTTTTTTTCCCCTCCCTAGTTGAACCTGTTGTAAGCTTAACGAAAGGACCAAACCCTCTAATAGATGGTGCAAATAGGACAATAGCAGCCACTTGTACAGCAGCCACTGGAAAACCTGCTGCAGAGATTGACTGGGAAGGAGGTCTTGGTGAAATGGAATCCAGCTCTACATTGTTTCCAAATGAAACTGTGACAGTTGTAAGTCAGTATATGATTGTCCCTACACGATTTGCAAGAGGAAGACGTATAACTTGTATTGTGAGGCACCCTGCTTTGGAGAAGGAGATAAGATACCCTCATGTGTTGGACATACAGTGTAAGTATTCTATAAGGTAGCTACTGCTTGGTATATATCTTACACACTGACAAAGACGGTGGTTACCTTCCACAGGAAGGAGATGAGCACTTAGTCCTTCAGGAAAAAAAAAAGGGAAATGAAAACTGTATAGAAAAGCATGTGATAAGAGGTAGGTTAGGCAGGAGTAGAAACCTAGGGTTTCTGTATTTAAAAAAAATAAAATACTACAACCAACCAATCAACCACATAGAATCATAGAGTGGTTAAGAGTTGGAAGGGACGTTAAAGATCATCTAGTTCCAACACCCCTGCCATAGGCAGGGATACTTTCTACTAGACAAAGCCCAATCCAACCTGGCTTTGAACACTTCCAAGGATCGGGCATCCACAGCTTCTTTGGGAGCCCCCTGTAGGTACTGGAAGGCCGCTATAAGGTCTTCCTGGAGCCTTCTCTTCTCCAGGCTGAACAACCCCAACTCTCTCAGCCTGTCTTCATAGCAGAGGTGCTCTAACCCTCTGATCATCTTTGTGGCCCTCCTCTGTACTTGCTCTGACAGGTCCGTGTCCTTCTGCTCTTGGTGGCTCTAGAGCTGGACACAGTATTCCAGGTGGAGTCTCGCCGGAACAGAGTAGAAAAGCAGAATCACCTCCATTGACCTGCTGGCTGCATTTCTTTTGATGCAGCCCAGGATGCAGTTGGCTTTCTGGGCTGTGAGCACACATTTGCTGGCTCATGTTGAGCTTCTTGTCAGCCAACACCCTCAAGACCACCTCCTCAGGCCTGCTCTCAATCCATTCTCCGCCCAGCTTGTGTTTGTGCTTGGGATTGCCCTGATCCACATGCAGGACCTTGCAGTTGGCGTTGTTGAACTTCGTGAGGTTCTCACGAGCCCACCTCTCAAGCCTGTTCAGGTCCCTCTGGATGGCATCCCTTCCCTCTAGTGTGTCAACCACACCACGCAGCTTGGTGACATCTAGTCACAAAGCTAGGATACCATTATGTTTCTACCGTTTGTTTTGGTTGTTGGCTCATGGGTAAACATTATTCATTTTTACAGTTAATGTTGAAAAGATTACAGACAAAATAACAAACTTGTTTGTTCTGTAAACTGTTTGTAGTGTCTTAGAATTTCAGCGGTATTAAAAAAGAATTCTAATTAAGATTCATGTTTGAATTGACAAGTTGAAGGTAGGTCTTACAGGGGTCAGTAAATTATTTTCAGATTACTTGCTAAGCTTTTTCCACTCACACATTTGCATAAGGAGGGAAGAACATAATATATACATTCCTAACTTTTGTTATTCAGCTTCAGATTGCTCATGTAATTCAAACCAGGCTCGTTCAACAAATTTGTGGCTTTAAGACACATGAATACGAAGTGATATGGCTTACAATGCTGCTTAGCTAAAACCTGTTAAGACAAATAAGCTTTAGGCATGTCATCCATTTTTTGGTAGACAATGCATACGTGACCAAAGCGAGTTATTTCCAAGTTCTTCCTTTAATATTCTGTTTCAGCTGTGTGCTACTTTAAAGATCCTAATTCATAGAAGTCTGTCAATTCAATTAAAAGAAATATAGTGGCTGGAAAAAAACTTTGCTATTTCATTTTGACTAGAATCTCTTGTGGGCTTGCTTTTGTTCTGTTTGGTAAAAGAATCACTTGTTTGGGCATAAAATTGATAGGACGAGGGGTAATGGGCACAAGCTTGAACATAGGAAGTTCCATCTTAACATGAGGAGGAACTTCTTCACTTTGAGGGTAGTGGAGCACTGGAACAGGCTGCCCAGAGAGGTTGTGGAGTCTCCCACTCTGGAGACATTCAAAACCTGCCTGGACGCTGTCCTGTGCAACCTGTTGTAGGTGACCCTGCTCTGGCAGGGGGGTTGGACTAGATGATCTCCAGAGGTCCCTTCCAACCCTGACTGTTCTGTGATTCTGTGAAAATAGTGATTAGTACTAGTTTATTTTGTCAATGTTGAAATGAAGTTCTAGATTGAAATGCCATTGATACAGAAATGGAAGTAAAGATTATTTGTTCCCATTGTCTCAAACAGCGAGTAAGAGAATGAAGTTCCATATTTAAAGTGATATGAGGGGCCAAGTCGGTCTTAAACTTGTTATTTGAAATTAGGGCTAAGGCATGTTCCAGAACTTTTAACAAAACCGTGTAGTAAGCAACTCTGCAGCAGAGATTCTATGTCTGTGTTCTCTAGTTGTCTTTCAGTCTTCCCTTATGCCTACTGCTTTTGCAGCTACTCCATCTCTGCTGTAGGAGGTTATACCAAATCATACTGGTGGTTCTGTTCTCTGGGCTCTGAATATTTCAGTTAAGACTCTCTGGCTTATCTGAAATGGCCTCTTTGCTTTTTAGAGCCATAACAACATAATTCTACATTATGATGCTAGTGTATAACTGTTAACCTTTTTAGCTGGCATCTGTGAATGTTTTGATGATTTCCTAGGTACCTGCCTTCTCAAAACGCTTTTCTGATCCTTTGCTGTATTTTGGTAGTGAGAAGTAGCTCTAAATTACCATTACTTACTTCCAAAAAACATCAAACTGATTCTTTTCTTCTGAAGTCCTTTCATTTCCCTAAAGTGTTGTATGTTTGCTGAAAGCACACAGTGGGACAGTTGCACCAATTAAAACAACTTACTCTTCCTTATCTAATCTACTGCTGCATGTTATGCTGTAGCTTGGAACTGTACTGCTGTTCTGTGTATTTTGTTGTTGTTGTGTTTTAAATTAAAACAAACAAACAAAAAAAAGCCAAACAGCTTCTGCTCCACTGAGCTGACCATTGCATAAGGTCCATGTTTAAAGAAAATATTGTGGTTGTTGATAGGTTAAATCTTTTTTTTTATTAGATGCCCCAGAAGTTTCAGTAACTGGCTATGATGGAAACTGGTTCATTGGAAGAGAGAACGTTCAGCTCAAATGTAATGCTGATGCAAATCCATTACCTATGGAATTTATGTGGACCAGGTAAATAATCATAAAAAGGGGATTGCCATATGATTTAAGTGGTATAATCTCTTATCTTACAGTAAACACCTGTTTTGAAAACAAGGAGTGTATGACTTGTATTGGGTTGTAAAGGTATTATCCAGCCTTTTGAAAGGAGGATACTAGATGTGTGCATGTATGAATATGGGTGAGTGGATCTCTTGTAAATTTATGAGCCTGAATAGTTTGCCATTACTCTCAGGATAAAATCTTTTGTATTTACTTAATAAAGTAGACTAAACTGTGTATGTTGCAGTATAGAGAGCAAAGCCTAATAAATGTAGTTGAAATCCAACTATTATTTCGTTAGTTCTGTTTTGTTACTACTTAAAGTAGACTGTAAACACTGGAACAGACTTTTCTGTATCTACATTTTAAAATCTGGAAATTACAGTTGAGATGGCAAATACTGCTTACTGAATTATAGAATTTGTCATGTTTTTCAGAAGTGCTCAAGTAGTTGCTGAGACAGATAAATGTGGTGTTTTGTATAGCGATGGAAACTAGGTCTTGAATATATGTCTCTAATTAAAAAAAAAAAAAGAAAAATCCTCAAAAAATTTCTTACGTAACAGCCGCATTTCATGAATATGTGGATTGGGTGGGCCCTACTCAAATTTGCTGCTTTGCTTTTGCAGCCAAGGATGTACTTTGGGCAAGAGACAGAAAGACTATAAAAGTAAGCATAGATCAAAATTTGTCCTGTGTAGAAAAAAGACATTAAATATACCCAGCTATTTTAAATTGATTTGTTGCCTAAGGAAACAAAGGAAATAACTTTACTAAGGACGGTGTAAATGTATATGTAGCTATGTTACAGTGCTTCTGTTGGTAAAATCACAGGAACATTTACTGATGTGAAGCTGGAATCCCTTTCCCTACATTCTCAATGGTAGGTACAATTTAGCATATAGGAACAGTAGTCATAATGTGGTTTGAAAATGCTCCATTAAGTTTGCAATTGCTTGATCACAGTTTCATAGGGGAAAAAAAAAGTTACTATAACTGACTCAATCCTAAAAGCAGCCATTGAACTCTAAAGTCAGTATTGTAGCTAACTCTAGTCAAAGTGGCATGGCTACACTAAAACAGGTTTAATAAAACACATGCTTTACCTACGTGCTACAGTAGCCTGCCATCTCCATCCCATGCTTGGCTCAAATTCAGTGTGACGAGAGATTTCAACACATAGAAATTCCTATGTTTAAAAAAGCATGCCAGGCTCTTAACAGCAGTACTGCTTGTTTCTTCGGATAAATGGGGTTCTCAGTTCTCTGATTTGATTTTGAGGTATGTAAGAATTAACCAATACAACCTCTATTTCCAATTACAGGAGAAATATACATATTTAAATATAATTAAAGCACTTCAAGCTTCAGAGATTACTTTTAAACTTCCTAAGGTTAAAACTGAACCAAATTTTACAAGGAAAGCTTAATTTTACAGAATAAAGCTGGTGTAACTTTTTGTTTGAGCAACAACAAAACTCATCTAAGAAGCTGTAATACTGGTGAATGACGAACTTGAAGGGGGAGAAGAAAATTTTATGCAAAATAAGGATAGCTTGAGTGTTTAAGGAAATGGAAACTAGCTGTATTGAAATTGTGTGCTATCTTACTGGTTTCAAATTATAATAGCTTCTAGAACTATCTCACCAAAATATCTTCATCTCTTGGAAGCAAAGGTGACATTGTATTTGCTAGTACAGTAATATTTTGTCAATAATATTTTAAAATGTTGCACGTATGACAATGTCATTAGAATACAGACTTAAAACCAATTGACTATTTCATAATATTTTTTTAATAAATACTTCTGGTACTGTGAATTATGACGTATAGGCTTAATCACTTAGCAGCTTTATATGGCTGAAGTAATTTGGGGCGATAATCATTGTCAGCAAAGCAATGGGAATGTTGTCTTGAACCTACATTTGTTGCAGATCATGTTTACTGTTAACTGTGGGTGTTTTTTTCCATTTGAGCACCTATTTGAGTGTCAGGGGTGGCTTTTTTGTTTGATATGACTTAAAATCATATTGCTAAATGTTTCCAAGAGACTGGGACCTGGTGATCACGTTTGAATATTGACCTAGTCCTGCCTAGCTGTTAGTAGATACTTAAATAAAAGCAAAATGGGATGCAATGGCATAAAATTACACCGGTTTTTAATGGGCAGTTGGCAGCTCTCTTAAAATAGTTCCGGTGCCTCTGCCCTTTCCCCATTCTCTGTTATGCTTACACAGTTGTTACTGCAATCACATGCAGAATGCTACAGGGAAATGGTAATTTGGAAAAGCCAAAGATTGGAAACAATTTTTAACCAGTTTTTTCCCCAAACGTATCCCCAAGCACCAAATTCGTTTTCAGTGCTGTGATTTAGATGGAAAAGTGATGGGAGATAAGAAAGGCAGGTTGAGAGGGAAGAAACTGCTTGAACTCTTGCTCAGAAATCCTAGTCAGAATGCCCTGTAAATTAAGTGTGTACTGCCAGAAATGAAATATTGTGATAGCTCAACTTAAAGCAAAAGAATAGGCAGATAATCCTGACAGCAGTATAAGTGCATCTTAGTTTGACTGTTAGTACATAGATCTTGAGTTGAATTGTTCTTTTGAGATAATGTTTTCTTAGATGTAGTAGTGTTCATTTGTACACAGCTTGCTAGTGCCAGCAGATTTGACATTTAAAGAATTTGGCACGGAAATTAAATACTAAATGTTCAGGTGGACACTGAGAATATCTAATGAAAGCCCACTGACAATGTCAGAGTGCAGTCTAGAGAGTGAACTTTTCACTATTGCAAATATTAATTTAAACTAGTTACATTTAGACTTTAGTTGTAAAGATTCATAGCTGAAATATAACCAATGGTTTTGTTTTAGGTTGGATGGACAATGGCCTGAAGGATTGCTATCTGTCAACAATACTTTGCAATTCAGCAGCCCTCTGACTTACAACTACACTGGGACTTACGTCTGTAAGGTGACTAATTCCCTTGGTCAGAGAAGTGATCAGAAGACTATCTACATACTAGGTAAGTCTTGCTTCTCTGCAAAGACAGCATGTTACCTTGGAATTTATTTGGTCAATAGTTGAAATAGCAAACTAAAGAGCTATTTGGTGCATAAAATACTCGGGGCTTTTAATTGTGTGAAAAGCAATTGGAAGTAGGGAGTTGAGAGCTACAGTATAACTTGGGATTAAACTGACTCTTCAGTAACAGCAATATACAGTGGAAATTCTTAAGGTTTAGGTAGTTTCCATAGTGCTTCTGAAAATTACTACTTTCTCCTGGTAGGTGAATTTTGTTTTTTTCCAGTGTTAACCTGTGTTTTGGTGAGACACATTGACTGCAATAAACAGTACCTTGTCTGTAATAAATTGAAAAAACAGATGTTAGTGGGAGGGGAGCAACTATATTTAGAGAAGTCAAAGATGCTCTGATTTAAGAAAGTTAAGGTTATGTTCTGAACGCATGCATTGTACTCAAGTTACTTGTTGCTGCTTTTTCCTGGGATGCAGATATCCAATAATCATAAAGTAATCATGCAGAAAGCTTGCTGATCATCTTAGTGTAATATGGCGAGTTTGTGTCTGTTGTAGCACCTCTGCTGTTGGAAAACATCCTTGTATCTAGTAACACAATGTGATTAATGTTTTAGTATGACACTTTCTTTGTGAAAGAACAGCATAACTTGGGGTATATGTGAGTAGTGATGTATGAGTGTGCAAATGCTCTCCAAGTTTCCATAATGGATTAGCTAAATTGGCTAATACCTAGCTTGATCAGTAAGTGCTCATATATTATCATTTTTAAGGAAAATAATAAGAGACATGAAAATTAAAACTTCATTCTGTTGTATAGTATTGTGGCTCTTTAGTAAGCTCTTGACATCAGTTATTCCACAATGTGAAATAAATATCAGAGGGCATGTTTGCAAGTTACAGGTTACATGGAAAGAAACATAGATGACTACTTTGTAGTAACTTAAAATTAAATATGAACACTTAAGGGTTGAGATGGCAATGAAAACTTAAGACTGAAAATGTGAAGGCACATCAGTCACAATATGTATTTGGTAGTTACCTGCATGTTTAGAAAAAGGGGTGGTGTTTCAGTCAGTCTGACATAATTCATCTGCAGACCATTGTGGGAAAATTAGTAAGCTCTAATTAACTGGCTAGTTAATGAGCTAGTTAACTGGAAGCTTCTAAATACTTAGACAGTGGAATTATTTGTAAACTGAACTTAAAATACTTAAAATTCTAGCTATTAAAAGACTATTAAAAGCGCTGTAAATTTATTACAAAAGTCACTTCTGTGAGAAGTTACTTTTGAATGCCTGGTTCTAATGCTTCCTTTATGGAGAACTCGTGGTTCTGTGACAGTCTCAAAACAGTTACAAAGACTGTCACATTGTAAGAACTATCAAGTCATATGAAAATCATAATAGCATCATTAAATAGGATGAAATATTCTCCTGGAATGTATTTCAACTGTACTTTAACTGCATTGTTACTTTCTGAGTATATCTCTGTTCTGTGCTGTTGTCCTGGTTTGAGGTAAAACAGGATCAATTTTGTTCAGTAACTTTACTGCTTAGCTAGGCCTCTTCTAACTACTGAAATTAGCAGCTTATTTTCCAGACACTGATTGCTCTCAGAGTGATAAGACCTATGTTTACAGTTGATGCCAAGGCATGGTATGCAGAGAGGCTCTTTATACTTACAACACCCAAGGCCAGATAACTTTACTTGCCCCTCTGGAGGGTCAGAAGCGGCAAAGCATAGAGGGGTCCCACCTGCAGGGAGGAGCAGACAGGACAGGTGACCCAAAACTGACCAACAGGGTATTCCATCCCATCTGCCTCATGCTCAGTATAAAAGCTGAGGGATCAAAGGGTCAGCCCTCTTTCATTCAATGGCTGATGTCTGAGGCGGACTCTGTTTTATCTGCCTTTCATCCTGAATCCAGTTCCCGTCTATCACTGAGTCCAACCTGGGACTTCCCCAGTGTCTGTCTGTGACATGATTGTCATCCTGGAAGCTTGATATGGTTTTGTATATATGTTATTTTCTTTTTATTATTATTTCATTAATGTAGTTTAGTTTTAGTTTTAGGGTTTTTTTAGGTTTTTTTTTTTAGACTTTTTCCCTCCTCTGCCTCTCTCTTTGAGGAGGGGTAGTGGGGAGCATCTGTCAGTCCCATCTGGGGTGCCCCACATCACAGTAGCTGATTCAGCCTAAACCACAACAGCTGTATTCTAACTGTAAGGAGGGGGGAATTTTTTTCCAAGTCCACCACTTCTCAAGTTGTCAGTTCTAAGAATACAATCTGCTGGAATTAGAATTCATGTTTTTTACTGTGGCTGTTATGCATGAAAGTATAAGGCTATCATTCAAATTATGTTAGTGGCTAACAGACTATAATGGGCTAACTATAAATTCTTATATGATGTTTCCTGAAATCAATCAAGTTTTTAAAAAAGCAGAATAGAAATGCATACTAATTGAGCTGTGGTGATAGCTTATGTTCTAGCCTGTGGTAAATGCAACATAACTTAAACTAGCTTACAGCAGAGATAGCTAAGCTGCAGTAGTCGATCTTTGATGTAGACTGATGGATGCTTCTTACATGTGTGCTGCTCTTCAGCTTTGTTCAGGAACTGTTTTGCCTGAGTAACTTTATTGCAAATAGCAAAACTTAGCTGGTTTTAGGGAGGGAGTGCCAAAAATGAACCTCAGCTAGCCAGATATCATACAGGGTCATGGTTCTACAAGTTGTGTGTACCAATAAAAACAAATACTTTAGTTGACATTAATTTCAGCTTTTAAAAATGTCATATTAATCTTGGAGTGTGTAGCCAGACCAATGTCATGATTTTTCGGCAACTTAGAATAAATCTGGTGCCATGTCGCTACAACTAATGCTCATGCAAGTCATATGTATCAGTTTAATGCTGAGTCGAGTATCCAGAACTCTACTCTTAGATACCTTAGAGAATATTATACCAAACTAATTAAAAGCACTGCATATTAGTTTCTAGTAAATGAGAGAGATGAGGAAATCAAAGTACAGCACCTATATTGTTTTCAGAAATTAGTATTAAGGCCATTTTAGAATCATAGAATCATAGAATCATAGAATCATAGAATCATAGAATCATAGAATCATAGAATCATAGAATCATAGAATCATAGAATCATAGAATCATAGAATCATAGAATCATAGAATCATAGAATCATAGAATCATAGAATCAGTGAGGTTGGAAGGGACCTTTAAGATCATCAAGTCCAACCATTAACCTACCCTGATAAAAACACCACCACTCCTAAACCATGTCCCTAAGCATCTCATCTACCCTTTTCTTAAACACCTCCAGGGATGGTGAATCCACCACCTCTCTGGGCAGCTTATTCCAATGTTTAATAACCCTTTCAGTGAAAAAATGCTTCCTAACATCTAATCTAAACCTGCCCTGACATAACTTGAACCCATTTCCTCTTGTCCTATCACTTGTCGCCAGGGAGAAGAGGTCAGCTCCCATCTCTCTAAAACCTCCTTTCAGGTAGTTGTAGAGGGCGATAAGGTCTCCCCTCAGCCTCCTCTTCTCCAGGCTAAACAACCCCAGATCCCTCAGTCGTTCCTCATAAGGTTTGTCCTCCAGACCCTTCACCAGCTTTGTAGCCCTTCTCTGGACACGCTCCAACACCTCAATGTCCTTCTTGTAGTGAGGGGCCCAAAACTGAACACAGTACTCGAGGTGAGGCCTCACCAGTGCCGAGTACAGGGGGATGATTACTTCCCTAGTCCGGCTCACCACACTATTCCTGATGCAGGCCAGGATGGTGTTGGCCTTCTTGGCTGCCTGGGCACACTGCTGGCTCATGCTCAGCCGGTTGTCCACCAACACCCCCAGGTCCTTTTCTGCCAGGCAGCTTTCGAGCCACTCCGCCCCCAGTCTGTAGCGCTGCATGGGGTTGTTGTGACCCAAGTGCAGGACCCGACACTTGGCCTTGTTGAACCTCATACCATTGGCCTCAGCCCATCTGTCCAGCCTGTCCAGATCCCTCTGCAGAGCCAATCTACCCTCAAGCAGATCAACACGCCCCCCCAGTTTAGTGTCGTCTGCGAACTTACTGAGGGAGCACTCGATCCCCTCATCCAGATCGTTGATAAAGATATTAAAGAGAACGGGCCCCAGCACCGATCCCTGGGGGACACCACTCGTCACTGGACACCAACTGGATTTAACTCCATTTACCACCACTCTCTGGACACGGCCATCCAGCCAGTTTTTTACCCAACGAAGAGTATACCTGTCCAGGCCATGAGCAGCCAGTTTCTCCAGGAGAATGCTATGGGAAACGGTGTCAAAAGCCTTGCAAAAATCCAGGTAGACAACGTCCACAGCTTTTCCCTCGTCCACCAAGTGGGTCACCTTGTCATAGAAGGAGATCAGGTTTGACAGGCATGACCTGCCTTTCACAAAGCCATGCTGACTGGGCCTGATCACCCTGTTCTCTTGCATGTGCCGTGTGATGGCACTGAGGATGATCTGCTCCATGACCTTCCCAGGCACCGATGTCAGACTGACTGGCCTGTAGTTCCCTGGATCCTCCTTCCGGCCCTTCTTATGGATGGGCGTCACATTTGCCAACCTCCAGTCAGCTGGGACCTCCCCAGTTATCCAGGACTGTTCATAAATGATGCACAGTGGGCCGGTGAGCACTTCCGCCAGCTCTCTCAGCACCCTTGGATGGATCCCATCCGGCCCCATAGATTTGTGCACCTCCAGGTGCTGAAGCAGGTCCCTCACCATTTCCCTTTGGACTACAGGGGCTTCACTCTGCTCCCCATCCCTGTATTCTAGCTCAGGGGTCGGAGAATTCAAGGAACAACTGGTCCTACTGCTGAAGACTGAGGCAAAGACGGCATTAAGTACCTCAGCCTTTTCCTCATCCTTAGTTACTATGTTACCAGCCCCATCTACTAGAGGACAGATATTATCCTTGGTCCTCTTTTTATCGCTAATATATTTATAGAAACTTTTTTTGTTGTCCTTGACAACAGAAGCCAGGTTTAGCTCTAGCTGAGCTTTGGCCCTTCTGATTTTTTCCCTACATCGCTTTACTACCTCTTTGTAATCCTCCTGGGTGGCCTGCCCTTCCTTCCAAAGGCCATATATCCTTTTTTTTTCCCTAAGCTGCAACACTAGCTCCCTGCTTAGCCAGGCCGGTCTTTTTCCCCGACGGCTTGTCTTACGGCACACGGGGACAGCCTGCTCCTGCGCCTTTAGGACTTCCGTCTTGAAAGACATCCAGGCTTCCTGGGCTCCTTTGCCGTGGAGGACTGCCTCCCAGGGGACTTTGTCGACCAGGCTCCTGAAGAGCCCAAAGTCCGCTTTCCGGAAGTCCAAGGTGGCAGTTCTGCTGACCCCCTTCCTTGCTTCTCCCAGAATTGAGAACTCTATCATTTCATGGTCACTGTTGCCAAGATGGCCTCCGACCATCACATCCCCCACAAGACCTTCCCTGTTTACAAACAACAGATCCAGCAGGGCACCTTCCCTAGTTGGTTCTTTCACTAGTTGTGTTAAGAAGTTATCCCCAGTACCTTCCAGGAACTTTCTAGACTGTTCCCTTCCTGCTGTATTGTATTCCCAGCAGATGTCCGGCAAATTGAAGTCTCCCACGAGGACTAGAGCTCGCGATCTTGAGACTTCTCCCAGCCGTTTATAGAATATTTCATCTGCTTCCTCATCCTGGTTGGGCGGTCTATAACAGACTCCTACTACAATATCTGCCTTGTTAGCCCTCCCTCTGATCCTTACCCATAAACACTCAATCCCATTATCACCATCATTTAGTTCAAGACATTCATAACACTCCCTAACATACAGGGCCACCCCCCCGCCTCTCCTTGCTTGCCTATCCTTCCTGAAGAGTCTATAGCCATCCATGGCAGCACTATAGCTATGTGAGTCATCCCACCATGTTTCTGTGATGGCAACTACATCGTAATTACCCTGGTGTACAATGGCTTCCAGCTCCTCCTGTTTGTTGCCCATGCTACGTGCATTAGTGTATAAGCACTTCAGCTGGGCTATTGGTCCTTTCTTCTTTTTACTGGAGGGAGCTGAAGTTCTGCCATCCCCAGACATCTTCCTAAGGAGCCCGGTTACGCCCCCTGTCTTTTCCAAGTCTAGTGCCAGCACCCCACTTTCAGGCTTTTTGCTAGCAACCTTGGATCTATCCCCATCCCCCTTCAAACCTAGTTTAAAGCCCTGTCAACGAGCCCCGCCAACTCCTGCCCTAAGACCCTTTTCCCCCTCTGAGACAGGCTTTTTCCGTCTGCTGCCAGAAGGCCTGGTGTCCTGAAAAGCAGCCCATGATCAAAGAACCCAAAATCCTGCCGACGACACCAGTCTCTGAGCCAGGCATTGATCAGCTGATATTTCCTGTTAATCTTCTCATCCATCTGTGCAATTGTTGGGATAGAAGCAAACACTACTTGTGCTCCTGATCCCTTAACTAGCCGTAACTCTTAAAAACAACTTTTTAGAGAGCCAGTCACACTGAATAACTGAAATGCCCTTAAAATGCTGCAGGATGGGTGACTGAATTAGCAAAAATGTCCATCTTAAATAATAATCAATCAGGTTACTCTATAGAGGAAACAGACACTGATGTCAGGAGTACAGAAAATAAGACTGGAGTAGTAAACTTTAAGTCAAACTGCTGACCACCTTAATAGTAGACTTAACTGAGCAGGTATTATCTAGTAATGGTGAACATGGCACTGCTGTACTGTAGTAGAGCAATCATCTAATTAGCATCTTTATCTTACCTTTTTTCCATGTATAAAACTTGGCAAAAACATAGTGAAACTTTGAAGATAGACAAAGCTGCTATTTTTCAAATTTTTCGGATTTATGAAGCTGTCAAAGAAGACTTATGATGTTAGTGTTTCTGAACAGTCATATGCTGGTAGTTGTAAGGCTTTTTAACTGCTAGAAAAAATAACTATTAAGTTGAAATGTATTGTAGGATTGGAATATAAGCTGAGCAGAAAATGCTTTTGGTCCTAATATGCACTGTTAAATAAATCTGTATTTTTAATTAATACTGTTGCACTCCTTTATGATAATACTCATGAAGTGGAATAGGGAAATACAAGAGAAGTAGTTGACAGAGACTAAATGATAGATTCACCAGCTTCTAGTTACAAGAAATGATACGTCTTTATATGAATAGGAAAATACTAAAATGGTGTTTGAAGCTGGAGACTTTTTTGATTTTTGGCTTTAAGTCACAGATATCTGCACTATTTCTTACTTGTTCAGTTATGCAAAGTTAAACTTTGTATAGTTGTCCAGCAAAAGCAAGTCATGGAGTTCAGGGGTGATTTAGTGTTACTGAAGTTCCTGACTTAGTCCTACAGCAAGGTTTTCCAAAACAAGCTATCAGCCTGATGTATTAAGCACTTGATCTTGTAATATAGATTCAGTCGGTTTTATACACAAGGAATCAAACTTTATTTTCTTGGCTCTGTGTCCCCTCACCTTCATACTGTTTACTGAGGCTTCCTTTTCTTTATTTGCAAGAAAGAGGTGACCAACAAGACTCACATTCAGATAGGAACTTATTTGCTTCCTCTGTCATCTTTTAAAATGACTGTCTGTGGAAGAGGGTTAACATAGCAGAGCTTGATCATTGTTTTTGCTTTTGTTTCTTCATATATAGATATCTTCTGAGAGAGCATTGTGAATACAGACAGTACTGGGTTTGCATGGCAAGGTTTTGGTAGTGGGGGGGCTACAGGGGTGGCTTTTATGAGAAGCTACTTGAAGCTTCCCCCATGTCTAGAGCCAATGCCAGCCAGCTCCAAGATGGACCTGCAGCCGAGCCCATCAGCGATAGTGGTAGCACCTCTGGGATAACATACTTAAGAAGGGGGAAAAACTATTATGCAACAGCAGCCAGGAGAGAGGAGTGAGAATATGTGAAAGCAACAACTCTGCAGATACCAAGGTCAGTGAAGAAGGAGGGGGAGGAAGTGCTCCAGGCACCAGAGCAGAGATTTCCCTGCAGCCTGTGGTGAAGACCATGGTGAGACAGGCTGTCTCCCTACAGCCTGTGGAGCTTAACAGTGGAGCAGATACCCACCTGAAGCCCGTGGAGGACCCCATGCTGGAGCACATGGATGCCCGAAGGAGGCTGTGACCCTGTGGGAAGCCCATGCTGGAGCAGGGTCCTGGCAGGAACTGTGACCCCATGGATAGAGGAGCCCACTCTGGAGCAGGTTTGCTGGCAGTACTCGTGACCCTGTGGGGGACCCACACTGGAGCAGTCTGTTTCTGAAGGACTGCACCCCCAAGGAAGGGACGCGTACTGGAGCAGTTCATGGAGGACTGTGTCCTGTGGGTGGGACCCCATGCTGGAGCAGGAGAAGAGTGTGAGGAGGAAAGATTGGCGGAGAAGTGCCATGAACTGTCCACAAGCCCCATTCCCCATGCCCCTGTGCCACTCAGGGGTAGGAGAGAGAGAAATCAAGAGTGGGATTCTCCCTGGGAAGAAGGGAAGGGTGGGGGAAAGTGTTTGAAGATTTGGTTTTATTTCTCATTATCCTGCTTTGATTTGATTGGTAATAAATTAAATTTCCTTAAGCCAAGTATGTTTTGCCTGTGTTGGTAATTGCTGAGTGATTTCCCTGTCCTTGTCTTGACCCACAAGCTTTTCATTGTATTTTTCTCTCCCTGTCCAGCTGAGGAGGAGTGATAGAGTGGCTTGATGGGTGCTTGGCATCCATCCAGGGTCAACCCACCACAGGGATGCTCTTGTGTTTTCTAAAGTTTATATTAGAAGGAATATTGATAAGCTGCTTTCTTCTGCTGTGTAGAAAAAAAGAGGTCCCAGGATATCCTTACTGCTAACTTGTATGCTGCCTGGTATAACAGGCTTTGAACTTTCAATATTGTTCCTGAATATTCCTTGCAAGCTTGGTTATGTTATTATTAACAGTTGTTCTTTTGTGTCCCAAAGAAATGCCAAAATTTTCTACTTGGTGCGTGGAAATCCCAGCTAGAAACTGCAAAAGTACACTGAACTTTGAAAATGGATGATTGATACAAGAAATTGTAGGTTGCTTCAGGCTGATCTCAATCTTCATATCTATTATGCTGGCAGAATGGGGAGAACAAACTGAAGATAATCCTAAGGAAAATGTTTAACTCCATTGTGGAACCTGTGTACACAAGACACTTTGTGGTGAGGGTTACACAGTGTCCTTAACCACTACTTGACTTTAGACTGGGAATGGTTGGAGAAATAGTGATAAATTTCAAATTCATTTTGTTTCAGATATTCAGAAAGCCTTCTTTCATGGGAAGGCTACTTTCCCTGCTAGTATAAGGGAGTTGCAACATAAGCTTTTCAGGAGTTGAAAGAAAGGGCTGTTTTCACAATGCCCAGCTACATAGAGTTAAGAACTTTAATTTTTAGATGCTTAGCGTCTAAGGGAAACTTAGCAACAACAGCAGGTTAAGAAGCAGAGGTACCCATGTCTCGGTGCAAATGTGTGTGTAATACATATACAGACACATACTTTCCACTCTGTAAAATGAGAACTAGAAACAGAAAGCGATCTTAACTTGTGCAAAGCCAACACACTTTTGGATTATAAGTAATTAACAGCAGGTCTTTGTCTTGCGGAAGGCAAAGAAAGTGATGTGGGAGTTGAAGTGTGGATCTTGAATCATATGGGGTTTGTGTTTTGTTTTTTAATGAAGAGAACTAGACTTTGGTTTTTGAAACTAGACAGACTTTGACTGTATTAATACACAACAACTAGCCAAGACGCCAAGACAGGACTTAACCTAAGATTTTGAAGCTAATGGCCAGGTTCTAAGGATGATCCATTCATTTCTGCCCATCCATCTTTCTGACACTTGGCTTCTTCTTGGCTTTGAATTCCCATGGAAGTAAAGATGGGTCCTGGTCATTTGAACAAGGATGTACTGCAGAGGGATTGAAGGAGGTAGATTCAGTGTCTGGGGACATGAGACATAGCATGTAGTTGGATGTCTGCTAAACTTAATTATAGAAACTCATCTGCCTAGTGTAAGTTTTTGTATTGCAAGAGCTGGGAAAACTGCATCAAGAATAGTCATTTAAGGGAAAAGTAAAAATATCAGACTGAAGCTGTTGAAAGTTGGTACTGACTTTCATAAGAAACATCTGGAAAAATAAGTAATAGAGGGAAAAGTGAGCATACTGTACACGGACCATGGTGCTTTGAGAAGGCATTAGAGTTTCAGTTGAAGTAAAGAGCAAATCTTGCTTTTCGTGGTAGAAAACTGTCAAAGGCTTTGAAATAAACTAGGAAAACTTGGCTTCTTTTTTTATGTATGGAGGGAGCTGATGAACTTTTTCATACCAGAAAATAGGCTTTTGCTTCATTATGTCTCCTAATCTATTTTAATGAGGGTGGTAGCTATGTAAAAGTAAATTTTTTGTGGTTCTTCAGTTGTCCTCATCATTATTACAGGGTATATGTGATAAGGATTTGAACAGGACCCCAAGCATAGTAAGAGACAAAAATGGAAATCAATATGCATTTAACCTAAAACCCAAATTTTTCAGAATTTCTGCCACTATCAGCTCCCTGGCCTGCATGGATACTTTGATACGTTGTGTTATGTGTAACAACACAAGCCTACATCCGTGGAAGAGATGAGAGCTGTTAAACACTGGGTCATAAATAAAATGTTAAAGAAAATAATGAGTAGGAAATTGATGCTTTTTAATAAAGTACTGTTTGAAACAGTTAAAATTATGTGCTTAATGTTTTGTGGAAAGCATTAATAACTCAGAAACAGTTATTGGTGATGATGTGAAGGGTTGTTGGTATGAAAGAATTCGTACTGGCAGACAAGAGTGGCGTTTTCTTAATTTGGAGATAGCAGCTGAGATGTGATTTGCAAGCAAAATGTTGCAGAGCAGAGGTTAAGGAACTCTGGCATTCCTGGTCTTAGTGTTGGTTTATATTTGGGGAACTTGCTTGGTGCAGGGAGTGAAAAAAAATAATCTGGTTTTACATTCAGAAAGCTCTGGGTGACATCATAAGATAACTTCACATGCTCTTATTTATAATTGGCCTTATAAGCAAGGAGAGACAATTTTAATTTTGTTGTTCTTCAACAATAAAAGGTACTGACACAAATAGACAGTAGAAGTAATAGTTATGTAGTCTAAGAAGACGTATAAACAAACACTGAATAGATACTACATTAGCAATGAATTTAAGATTAATTAGTGCTTGTAGATACAATGCAGCTGGACAGCCTAAGAACTGGTGGATGAAACAGAAGTTTTGAAGCAAAAGCTTTCCATAAAACACTGGTATTTTAATATATTAATAATAGAGTGTAATTGCCATTGTGTTTATTTGACATATGTAATAGTAAACTTGCCAGAATGCAAATACTACGTACTTGTGAATGTGTATATTATATTGTGGATGTGGAGGATGAGACTTAAGACCTCAGTGCCAGAGGGAAATAGATGAACAATTACAAAGCCAGTTTAAAAACAAACAAACAAACAAAAAAAAAAAAACCACACAAAACCCAAAGTGTATATATAGAAGATATTGGTGATACTGCCTGAAATTGTATTTTAAGCTAACAAATCTTGTGTCTAAAGCAAATACATTTTCAAGGAAGAGGGTTTTGAGTTTAACTTCTTGACCTATGGATTTGTGGGACATGGGAACGCTGGTAAACTTGGATTCCTTAAACTCTACTTCTTTGTTAAATTATTAAACTCACTTTAGATCAGTTTTTACTAAAATCACAATCTGAATTCCTCTTGTTCATTTGGTAGTGCATCTTCCTGTTCAGTTTCCTGTCTTCTGTCAAATTAATTCCATTTATGTATAGCTCCCTAACAAATCACCACTTTTTTTTATGTAATCAAGTAATATAATTATGTGCTTTGAAAATCTGTAAAGCTTTACTTATGTCAAGCTTAAAACGTTGCGTTCAGCAGTGAGGTTCAGTCCAAAGTATGATTTGTAGTGATCATGACGAATGTGGCAATTCTGTCTAGTATGAGGGAATTGTATAGCTGCCTCTGAGTAGTAAGATAAAAAATCATATTTATGAATCTTTAAAGTTATGATTTGTCAAATAACTGGAAGCTTGACAAATCTCCAGTTCTATTTTACTTTTTGTGGTGGTAAATTTAGGGTGCCTCTGTAATATGGTGGTAGTAGTAGTTCCATGAATCTTGCTTATGGGCATTTAACTAAATAACACGATGTAATGAGCTACTTGGCTGTCCATGTAATAGTCTCTCTAAAAGATTCAAGCTGTAATAACACATTTAGTGTTTGTTGCTTTACTGATTTTTTTTAAAATTACCTTGCATTGAGCGAGGCAAAAAGCTGGTTTTATTCAGCACAGAAATAGAAACTGGAGTTGCATGTAACATTGCAATTGACTGGGATAATCCCGGGAGGCTTTCTCAGTGTCATCAGCCCATCACTTGCAACCTTGTCTTCAATACAGATGAATGCATCTCCAGTAGACCTAAGGAACAAAGGAAAAAGCTGAATGCTGGAGAAGCTTAGTATCTGGCAATCTCTTGTTTAGTTGCATAACCTGACATGAAATCAGTTGATATTTTGTATTGAGGAATGAATATGGAAATTTCCTTGTGCGTGAGGGATCAAATTGCTTTTAGGAGGAATGCATAGAAATCACTTTACTCAAATGTTCCATTTTTTATTTTAAAATTGTGAAAGCTCCTTGCTCAACATAAGTGTTATTTTGAGATTAATACATGCCATTTTTAACTATGCTTCTTTCACTAATCCCAAGGTGAAGTTGAGTAAGTTGTATTAATGCAACAAGTGTACTTGGAGAGAATATCTTAAAAATCAGTAGTTCATGTGCTGCTTACTGAGCACACAACTCAATAGTTTTTCATTCTTATACTCAGTGCCCTGAACAGTTTCTGAAGTGGGAATTTAATGTGGGAATAATTGACTGTGGCATAATGAATGAATTTGATCCAGTATTCCTAGCTGCTGGCTGGAAATACAGAGAACTGCTTGGGTTTTTCCTAATACACAGCATTCTTCCATGGGGGAGGTAAATAATGAACTATGAACAGCGAACATCTGAGCAGAAAAGCTGCATCTCCTTACTTTGAGGAGAGTAAGAAGTCTACTTAAAGATTATTTTTGTTTTATTTTCTCCCCATACTTCCTATCCTGCTGCAGCATAGCTCGAAACCACATGTAATGAAGCTAGTTCAAAGCCTGTGGAAAGTGTAAGACTTCTTGTAGTGGCATGAACCTGAGAATGAAAAACTATTCTTGTAGAACGTACCCATCAACTTTGCTTTCTTATAAACCCTTAACTGATTTAGCTTGCATTGACATTCTGTGCCTTTTCTGTGTCTTGTCTACTTCTTTGCTCTTTCCATTAGATCCTCCTACTACTACCACTCGACTGCCCACGGTTCCCTGGCATCCTTCGACTGATGGCATCACAGGTTTAGCAACAGAACCTAGAATAATAAATTTCCCAACATCAACCTTGCCAGCAATGCAGGAAGACACTTGGGGTACCGTCATCGGTAGTGCGGTGGGTGGGGCTCTCTTCCTCATACTTGTCAGTGTTCTAGTTGGAATTATCTGCTATAGGAGAAGACGGACGTTCCGTGGTGACTACTTTGCTAAGAACTACATTCCACCGTCAGATATGCAAAAAGAGTCTCAAATAGATGTTCTTCAGTCAGATGATGTGGATTCTTACCCTGGCAGTATAAAAAAAGAGATAAAGCATCCAATGAACAGCTTAATATCTAAAGATTATTTAGAAGACCCTGAAAAAGCAGAGTGGAACAATATAGACAATATTAACAGATACCAGGAACGTTACGAAAGACCAATGGATTACTATGAAGGTGGAACACTGGGAATGAAGTATATGGGTGGTGAATGTTATGATGACAATGAAGAAGACTTTGTTTCTCACATAGATGGCTCGGTAATATCTCGGAGGGAGTGGTATGTGTAGTAACCACTGAAAACTAAACGTGTACCTACAGTTCGCTTCATTGGCTGATCACTTTCAGATTGTTTATACTTACATTAGAGAAGGAATAAACTTTTTGAAACTGATTTTTTTTTTGAAGGTTTTTATATTGTGACTTGACAAATGGAAATACTGAATCTGGGGAAAATGTATTTGAGCTGCTTTTTTTCCCGATGCTGTACTACTGTTTAAGATTTGAGTTTTAATGCAGAGTGCTTATATTGGTCTATGTCAGAGGTAAAAAAGAGTAAATTAAAGTTGCCATTCAAAATTGTTCAAGAATAAAAAGTGGCTGTCTTGGCTCTCTGATTTAAAAACAAGTTTACCTAAGGCAATGATCAAATATAATCTTTTGGGGCATTTACTTTGCAGATTAAGTGAATTGCTCTAATTGAGATACCATTCATGTTAAACTTAATGCTTCTGTATAGCAGATACTTTACCAATTAAAATGAGTTACAGCAGAATCAAAGCTTTATTTTTAGGTTTTTCTGCACAAAAATGAATACCTCTTAGCATTTCTTGTAACTATGTACTTAAAAGAAGTCATTGCACTGAAACTAACTTATGAACAAAATTTTGAGGAGTAACTGTGTAAACAGGTCAAAGGTTTGTCTTTGAATAAGATGAAAAATTATTTTTTATAGTCATTGATTTCTAAAGCCTTATGCTAGTGTGTGTATATATACATACAGTAAGATATTTTGTTAGGCCTGTAATTGGCAGGATGTCAAAACTCATTAACGATGACAAGACTCTTTTTGCAAGTACACAGGGTACAATTTTGGAGACCTGTTTCTGAGGCTTTGTCAGAATCTTGCCATTGAATTTGAAAGCTGGGGAATTGGACACAACTAAGAAGAAAACTAACAGATTTCACAGCTGGAAGCTAAAGCAAATTTGCTTATTTTCCTGGGTGCCGATAAACATTGAGCATGTTAAGAGGTGTCAAAGCATTTGCTAGAATTTTCACAACCAGAAGTTAAATCAGCGGTTTTACGCTGCTTCTGAATAAGTTACAATGCTTGCTTTGAAGAGGGTAACTAGGATTTCAGATTATTAGTAGGGAAGTGGACACTTGCATTGCTACTTCATGTAGTGAAAACACGCTCTCTGATGGTGCAACTACAGAATCTATGAAACAGGAGTTTAAATAAATGGTGCAGTCTCTGGACAGTGGTGTATTTGTTTTCCCTGCAAATAATCAATACTGATTTAACAACACATTCATGTTCTTGTTCTTTAGAATGACATTGTATGTAGGACATCGCATTTGACATATGAAGTTGTTCTACTTTGTCTTGAGCAGGTTCACCAAACATTCTGCTGATTGTATAGGGAGGAATGAAATAACTTTAGATGAATTACAGAAGAATGATAAATTCATGATTAGAACAGTAGATCCTCTGAAGTGCCATTTTTAAGAGTTTAGCTCAAGAAAATGAAGCTGATAAGGCTATTAGTATTTGTAACCTGAAAAGGGAAAAATCTCTGCTACCTTTAAAATGAAATAGGTTGCATAGTTATGGCTGCTTCATGAGCATTCGTGCTCGAAGTTTGTTACTATCCTTATGATCTTTGGTAGCTTACAGCATTTAGAGCTTCACAAAAATAGTTGTATTGAGCAATGTGGACAATACACTGTGATTGCATATGACTGCATGTCTTTAAAAAAGATTAAGACAACAGCTTTATTTGAAATTCAAATGGAAAAGCATCCCTAAACAACTTAAGTTCATGTTTGCATTAATGGAGTACTGACACATGATTGATCAAAGTCTCAAGAACAATAGCAAATGATATTGTGTGTCTCTGTAGTTTGAGCGCAAACACAAGGAAAGGAGTTAAATTTCTAGCAGAAGGTTCTGATCCAAATTATTTCTGGAATAAAGAGATAATACCTCTCTTCAAATGAAAAAAATACTTGATATGTCATCTTTAAAAGATGGTGTTACTTGGAAATAAACATAACCATAAACCTGTTCTCCACATGGGATATCTTGCTTTTGTCTCTGTGGATTTTTGTTTTGATTTTTAAAAATATAGATTATATATATTTAATTCCTATGGGTTAAGAAGTTGAAATGTTCTGGAGTTGAAGTTGATAATAGGGATAGGGCTTACGTGTGTTGCAATGTTTTGTACATTATGTCTGCTGTAAAAAGAATTGATTGTAAGTACAAATGGCTGTTGTGTGAATAAACTTTTTGTTACATTCTGGAACATAGGTAGTGGTTCAAAAATGTTTGACAGATATATTAAAATTGAAGATGAAAAAGCATAATAAAACCAGAGGCTGTGCAGAAGGATCTGAAGTATTTAAGCTATTTAATTAGCATTTCCTCTTGGAGACCCTAAGGTTATAAACAAGTATCTTTAGAAACTGAACCTTGAGAAGGATAAATAGGTATAGTTGCTGTCCAAACAGTTTCACTTGAAGCACAGCTGATACGCTGTCTAGGATTCACATTCTTTAAAAAGAAAATAATTTTGGGGGTTTGGTTGCTGCTTAAACATATTTCTTGGAATGAATCAATTCCCATCTATTTCTGACTGACTGGTGGTTCAAATGCTTTGTAGCTGGCACCATGCATCTTAGGCACTCTCTGTCTTGTTCGGCTTGGCATGGCAGTCTGGGTTTCTGATCATTCCTCTGGTTAGACTGATACAATTTTTGTGCCCACTTTTTTGCCAAAGCAATCAAAAAAAGCAAATTAAGTGAGCTCTGGGGTAACTGCATTTCAGTTCAGTTCCTGGATGTTGCTACACTTGCTGGGATGTTGCTACTTTTCCTGGTGTTCAGAGGTAGATGGGTGGCTATTGTCATCTCACCCAAAATGAGAGTCAATGGCTAAGCTCCCATTGAAAGTATAATACTTTATATTTCAATATTATAGAATAATTTACCAGAAAAAAAAGCACTGTGAAGTTAATACAGTATGAAACAGTCACGTAACTCTTTCCGTGAATTTGTGATCACAAGACCAAAGCATCTTCATGAATTCTAGACCAAATGGTGTACATTAGTTACCTGCCACTTCCTCTCTTAAAAAAGAGGGCACCCAGTGTAAACTCAATTTAAGCCAATTAAGAGGCAGTAGTTAAGTGAGCCTTCCACTGATTCAGGTGCCCGTTCTTCAGGAGAAAATGGGAATTATGGTTCTTATGTATGTAGGCTGGTACTGACAGACAAATGGAGCTTATGCCAAGAAAACTGCTCTGTAAAATAGAGCAACGATCACTGAAGGTGGTATATCGCTATGATCTTCCTGAGTGAATTAGCTTCCTGCAAGTTGTTAATCTGAGACTTTAAGGGGAAAAGTTAAGAAAGGTACAGAAAGTGCTTCTTTCAGTTTTGTTCAGTCTATTTAAACATACTTGCATGGGTGATCCCAGGGGAGTATTGCTGTCAGGTTTTTCATATGCAGTGAGAGGACAGGAGTCCCTTTATCAGACTGGAAATAAGGTGGGTTTGGGTTGTGTTTTTTTTGTTTGGTTTTTTTTTCCCCTTCAAAATGAAGGACGAGAAAAAGATGCCTTTGTCCAGCTTTCCAGCATACAGGCAGAACAGCATTAGAATTACGAGTAATTCATAAAACAGATTGGATAGTTGTTTTGGGATTTTTTGACTTGTGAATAGAATATATAGCTGGAGAGGCTCCTAGAACTTCTGGTAAGAGATTAATTAGAGAATGGTTGTGTGCTGTTTGGATAAGCACATCATATGATTCTTCCTGAAGGAAAGTAGTTGAAGTAAACTGCATTACAAATATGTTACAAGTATAGACCTGTGTTAATTTTAAACTCCTTTGCTGTAACCATTCTGATCCAGTTCTCAGACCACTATTTCTGTAATCTACCTGTATCTTACAGGTAAAAGTTTTAGTGAAGCTAATGTGAATTATTCTAATTGTGCAACTTGTTGATAAGCCTTTTATTGCAAGTTTGAAACACTGAGTTTGATAATATTGAATTAAAGTATGCGAACAAGTTTCAGAGCTTTGAGTTCCTAGCGTAGTGAAATGGATGACCTTTAAAGACTGTGTTAATTCAGTATGAGAGTTGTTACACGTCAGATTTGACGATGCTGAGGTTAAAAGAAAAATGCTTTTAAAAGCATTTTTTTAAAAAATGCTTTAAAAAAACCCCACAAACAAACATCTTTTCTCCCTTCTTGTTAAAATTTATTTATAAAAATGATTGTTTCTCATAGCTTGAAGTGTGAAGTCCTAGAGATGATAGATGGTCTTAAGGGTTGCTAATAAGCAAAGTAAGTGTAAACAAAGTGTTAGTGAGTTTGCATGTTCATTGCTCCTAGTACTATATCTTTTTTCCCCTGATTTTAAGTTTCCCTTTTTCCTTTCTCCAGACTTAAGTAGCTTTAAAGAAAGACTGCCAATAAAGCCATAGTTGTCTAGCTTTTTGAATTAACACCTTGTTTGCTCATGTAAGTCCAAAGCATGTGTTCTGTAATTTCATCTTGCCTTGAAATCAAGAATAAAAGCATGCAGCTAGTATTTATTAAAAGTAGTAAATGAAAATTTTGAAATTATATTATTATAATTATATTCATAAGCTCTCTTAATTCAGTCAGTTTTGTAACTGAGTGACTGGGGCCAAGACTGCAAGAGTGTTAGTGCAGGATGAGGCTTTCTGTTGGAAGGAAGGAAGAAACATTTCTCAGAGCAATGCTGAAATAGCGTATCTGAGTATTGAAAGTATCGGAACTTCTTAAAGGTGTAATCTATGCTATCACATTGCAGATGTGCCATTTAAGCAGACATCTTCTGTTGCTGTAGCAGGGGCTGTGATTGGAGCAGTCCTTGCTCTTTTTATCATTACCATCTTTGTGACAGTGCTGCTGACCCCAAGGAAAAAAAGGCCATCCTATCTTGACAAAGTGTGAGTATTTACTGGATTTTTTTTCTTAATTGAAAGCAATATGCAGAAAGCATTTGTTCTATATAGGAATTTAAAGGTCTGAGTTTCCTTAGCAGTTATTCAGCTGTCATAATTTCAGGGCTGTATTTTCAGAATTAGACAAATGTAAAATCACTTGCATTTCTGAAAACGAAATGTGGAAGCTATGAATGGCTTCAGAGGTAATATAATTCTTTATCTTTTCAGAACATTTTTTTTTTTTTGAAAGCTGCTCATCAATTGAACTTGGAGGGCAGGGGAGTCCATCTTGACTGATGCCACAGACTGCTAGTTTATCATAACTGTAGGTCTAACATAAGAGCAAATTGACCATGCTTTGCAGAAGTGAAAGTCCACTAAGGTTTATCTTGATATGTGTGTAAAATGAAATGACTGACTTAATGTGCCTTCTTGGAATATCGGTTGTTTCTTCAAGTCTGGCACAGACATGTGGTTTACTTTTCTAAGCATCCAATATGGTCAAACAAAAACAAGCAAACAAAAGTCTGAAAAGATTTTGTCAGTTAAAGTGGATGATGTCTAAACCCTGTTTGGAACGTGCATAAAAAGTGATGATGGCTTTGAATATCTGTAAATATAAGTCTTTTCACACATGCCATATATAGTTAACACTTAAACTGAATGAGAAATTAAAATCTCTCCTGTCTGTATATACTTAGGAGTAGACTAAAATAACTTGTAGCGTTTAGCATAAAATAAATTTCAGCGTTTAAATCTCTTGAGCGAGCAAGAGGAGTCAAGTGTCTTCTTACAACTAAGTAGTTTCTAACATGGTTAGAAATACTGTTTTATTGTTTATTTCACTTAAATTCTGTAGCTGAAGCATATTTATATGGATAGTCTTAAACATTTTAATTTTTCTATAACCATTTTCTTTCACTGAGAAAGTTACAATACAGAAGTCTTGCATATAATTGATTTTAAGGCTTTCTCGAAGGTTTTTCAAAGAAAGGCTGTGGTATAAATGTTGCTCAAGCTGTATCTCATAACCTAGAAATGATGATAGATACTAATAGCCCCTACTTAGTGGGTGGTGTGGGGAGTTCAGTATACTTAACACCTTATAGGATAACTAACAAATTATAGGCGGTGCTTTTCTACAAAAAGTGTGTGGCTGAATTATTGGCAGTGTTGGGTGTGAGTGTTGGATGATTTGGCAGCTAAAATAAATAATATGTAACTGACCATTAAAACTTCACGAACATGGCATGTCACATTTCATTCTTTTACTACAGGATTGATCTTCCACCCACTCACAAGCCATCCTCATGTGAGGAGAGAGCATTCTCTGTACCACAGAAAGAAGCTATGCTTCAGGTGAGTAAGTGGTTAGATATATCTTAATTGAGGTAGGAAAAGTGTTTACTTTGCTTTTCTATGTTAATTTAGTCTGATTTTGCCTTCCTGGTAACGTATGGAGTTTTTGGATTGTTGACTCACAACCAAGAGGTATGTGATCTGAATCTCATGTCCTTGGTGTTAGTCATCCTTAAAGGTCAGGAAACTGGTAGATAGATCCTTTTTGTATCTCTAATCGTGTTTGACACTTTGCTCCTCCTGAAGTAGAAAAAGCTATAGTTGAAATTCTGTGGTGATTCAAAGAACATGCGCAGCTTTATAAAACAATCTTCATGTGGGGGAACAAATATACTTGGTAAACTTAACAAGTGACTACTGCCATTGTTTTAAGCTGTTAAGGTTTGAGTGGTGGGGATATACTGGATTTTGGGCTTTAGTGTGGCTAATTATTGAAGTATGGTTTGGGTTCCCAGTGAACATCACTAAATCACTTTTAATGCTTGCAATTAAGTAACTTCTAATTTTATCTTTTTTCTTGAATTTATCAGCAACAAAAGATTGTACTAATTCTGTGACAAGTAACTGAATTTTCATTACGCTTTCATGGGTAGCTTCATGTGACCTAAAGTAATGCAGTCCAAACAAAACAGCAATAGGCGATGAACTTCCTTACCAGCATTTAGCATTTGTGTGAGTGTAGTCTGATGTAACAGGATCATAGAGGTGATATGTTGAAAAGCTAATTCTAGCAAATGAGACAATTAAAATAGGTGGAGAGCAAAGAAGGGTAGGACTGCCCTTCTTAGCTACAGCATGACTTTGAAGTGGATTGGGCTGCTTGTGAAACTCTGGGTGAATTCAGGCTTCTTTTGCACAAGGCAACACAGAAAAGGGACCTGATTATTTGAGACAGCTTCAGTTAACGGTATTGATTATTACACTTCATATAATAAACCAGTCAGTTTATGAAAACCATAGAACCTGATTGTAGGCCCGAAAGTGTGATTATTTTTTTCACATATATATTAAATCAGCCAGTCTGATTTTTAGATGTCTGCTTACACTGAAGGAAACTTTAATCACCTATCAGTATTAGTGAGAATTTGATTGTAATTGTTCTTAATGGGATTTTCGTTCCATCTTCAGTACTTTATATAAATAATGTGATTCTGATCACTGATGTGCTGAATTATAAGACTGAGGTAGTTGAGGCAATCATGTTTTTATAACAAATACCATTTTTCCAATACCCTGGTGTACCTTTGCAGCTATAAGGACCTATAGGAGCCTTTTTTATTTTCTTACAGAGGGATGCCCTAGGAAAAAAAAATCTTCACCCATCTTCAAAGATGGATTTTGGAATAATGCTGAAAAACACTCTTGTAGATTTTCATCATGTGATTGCTGGTTACTATAGCTCACCAAATATGAGTTGCGGATAAAAGCTTTCCTCTTTCTTGTGAAAGTAATGCATGGAAAGAATATTGTGAATTATAAATAGAACTTTGAGTAACACTTGCTAATATTGTTGCTGAATGAAGCAAGAAACTTTTCTGAGATCCATTGCTACTTTTAGTAGCAGCCTGATGATATAATACAAAGGTATAAAACACTTAATTGGCAAAAAGCATAATAGGTTTTTGTCCTCTGATCTTGAAGGTGGTATAACACCGAAGATGACACAAAAGAAACAATGCTTTCCTGTGCTAATTATGTAGTAACTCTTTATTCTGTCACTGTGATACTCAACAAATGCAATATTGATGACTCATGCTTCTGCTAATACGTTTCTATGCTTTATTATGGTAAAAGATTATCTTGCTTACAGAATCAGAATATATGGACTACTTTACTTGTGCATTTGTAGGGCTGCTGGATGGCAAAATTACAACAAAAGGAAATGCAATTATTTGTCCTTTACAGGGCTACTCATGAAGTGTATACCTTATTGTTTTCCTCCTCTGGACTCTGTGGGCTTTGAATTCTTTCTTGGTTTTGCTTTCTGTGGCTTCTGTTAGTGAATACTTAAGAACTAAGAAAAGCTGAAGCTGACTGTAGTTTTTGAACATATCATAAAATGTTTTATCTAAATATATTTTGTAAATAGAGAAAAGAGCCTAAAAAGACTGAATCAAATAGTCATTTCTCTCAAGCTGGATAAATACAGTTTTAAGTTGTTTGGAGAGAGGCAGGAGAGAGATCCAGTTCTTTTTCAGGCTAGATGTTAACTTTGATTTATTTAAAAATAATGGTTGTTGGCATAACATTGTCAGTATGCTTGTTCTTTTTCTCTTCTGTGGAATGCCAAAACTGAAAAGAACTGGAGCTGGAGGCTGTCTTTCTAGCTGATACTACCTATAATCAACATGTACTCTCTGTTATGCTTGAGGCAAGCACTTCTGCTTTATCTAATAGAAATAAGTGTCAAAATAGCAGCTTTAGCCAGAAAGTGCTCGGTTGCATTGTTTTGGTGTAATAAGCCAACACTTGAATAGCTGTAAAGAGGTAAAAGAAGCAAGTTAGCAGCCTGTCTCTATGTCTTGTCCTGTTTGACTAAAACTCTGTGCTAGCCACGTAATATATGTTGCAAATGCCATCTGAACTGCATTGTCTAGTCATAAATGAGAAGCATGCTGGTGAGCCTCTCTAGATAGTTCAGATGTAAGCTTCTGGTTACGCTGAAAAGAACTGCAGGTGAGGTGTTGCTGCATTGTCAACAGCAATAGATGGTCCAATTCAATCTGAGTGGAAATAATAAGCTGCATGAAGGTGCAAAGCAAAGTTAAAGGAGAATGAACTTAAATGGTGTCTTCTGCGTACTCTCAATAACTGAGCATTAAAGTGGATTGGTTCAATTTAAGCTGATTCTGGTAATTTGTTATATGTAATATGCAAATCTTTAAGCCATCTGTATGGTTATTGTTCAAATCATGCACAGTAGCTTTTTTGGATCTTGTGAAGTATTCCAGATACAACTGAATAAACTGAAATTTTCCTGTTTCTGTCCCAGCAGTCAGTATTTAACTATATTTTACCCATATCTGAGTAGATGGGTGTTGGTATTAAAATGAAGGGGGATGTTGTAGACATTTGATAATGCTGAGTCACCAATGTCTTTTGTAGTTACTACTTCAGACTTGAAAGCTTTGAGTATACTTTAAGTATGCATTAGCATTTATGTTAAATAATAAGCTACGTGTATGTAAAAGTACTATGTAACTGAGTTCTCATAATAATTTCTCTGTACTGGTATTTGTAGTCATGTGAATCACTTAAGAATCGAGAACAACCGCATCACTTACAACCCTAGAAGAGTGAGGCGGAAGTCCAAAACATAGGAATACTACATGGAACAAACAAAAAATGGCAACGTAAATGGCTTTATTTACTGTAGGTTCATCTTTATCAACTTTTTTAGCAACAAAGCTACTGCTTTTGTCTGGGTGGCTTTTTAATAATCATTGCCATGGAAATACTACTTTGTTACTCAGAACTATTTTTTGCTTGTAATATGAAAGAGCAGTGAGTAGCCTGAAGTTATGTCCTTGATGAGAAAGGGTTCTCTGCAACTGAGTCTTGAGGCAAATCCAGAGGAAGTTGAGCAATGGAAGAATTCCAGTAGCTTAAAGAGGAATTTCTCTATTGCATAATATCTATAAAAGGACTGGGAGAGGGGGCACTAATTCAGGCAATACCTTGAATTGTTAGCGTTTCACTATATTTCAAAGAATGTATTGCTAAGAAGCAAAACTTCTTTACTTGGTTACTTGCCTAGAAACATGACTGAGATGGACAGTCTTTGACATTGTAAAAGAAGTGAAGTCTGGCTTGATGGGTGCTTCTGAAGGAAAGAGGAAAAATGTTTTGTGTAATGCAGCACGTGAATGTTCAGAGTTCTTGAAACATTCAGAATTTAATAGGGTGGTTTTTTTTTTTTTTTGTAGCAACAGAAGTAAGCGAAGAAGAGAAATACAGCCCCATAGGTAATTCTAGCCATGAGAAGACTGACTTTAGACCTGCAACTTTTAAGAATACCTCACATATTTTGCTAAGTAACCTGATAACACAATAAAGCTCTTTAATGGTAATATTTGTATTCCCATTCAAAACAGGAAAGAAGATAGTGAAACTGTATTAGCACAGTTAAAAGCATATAACACCACTTACTGAATAATGGTGTTTCTGGATCAAATTTGAAAAGATCACCCAGAGTACTCTTAAACCTAGGATAATATTGATTCATTTATAGATTATGGCTCTCTTGCAGTCTTCTAGTTCTTTTCCTAATGGTCTTAATACAGGTGGGAACATCTCTTCCTTGACTAAAAAGGAAGCATTATTGTTATAATTTGCCTTAGACTGAAGAGCTGTTTAGGCAAACAAGATTGATTGGAAGGAAGCACAAAAGGTGCATAAACTCATCGATATTGATGAAGGATCTTACAGTGGAAAAAAAAAAAAAAAAAAAACATTAACCAGACAGGGACTAGAATGAGGCACAATTTTTTTATTAGTGGACACTTGTAATAGGATTTCTAAATAGGAAAGGGTGTGAAAATGTAAGATGAAGATGTTGGTGAGGTAATTGGTTTAGGCTTTTAAAGGACTGTTTGAGAAGGAGCATGTTTAGAGTGAAACTCAATGCTTTTTATGAAACTCTGCAAAATCAAACATTTCATTATTAATATTTATAATTATTTATGATTAAGTTTTATAATTACCAAGCATTGGAACAGGCTTCCCAAGGAAGTGCTTGAGTCACCATCCCTGGAGGTATTTAAAAGACGTGTAGATGTGGCACATAGGGACATGGTTTAGTGATGGACTTGTCGGCACAAAACCTCAGATGCACTGCATAGAAACACTGTAGCTCAGCACCAGTTTTCTTTGACAGTACCTGATAGTTTTTGGTTCTGTTATTTAGTTGCTCCATGGCAGTAAAAAGTGCAACTCTCTTTTCTTGGAAGGGTGTTCTGTTTTCATGCCATGTGAGATGATTTCCTTTGTCTCTAGTTTTAATTGAATAAATGAACACACTGGAATTTCCTGTTCTGGTTTCCAGTGTTTATCTAAATCATGTCTACATCCGCTGTTGGTAGAAATTCTAGAGCAGGCAGATTTTTTTTCTCGCAGAACATTAGCCTTTGGTGATGTCAGGGTTCTTGTTCCCCATGTGTATTTTCACCTCCTTGTGTGGTAAATTCATGCTCTTAGCTCAGGTATGATGAAAGAGCAATGTCTCCTGGTAAGCAGTAAATCACATATTCTCAGAGTTGATCTACAGATTGCTTTTTAAGGCTTGAGGAGCAAAATCAGTATGATTTCAAGGGCAGGGAAAAAACACTTGTAATGGAATTATAAGACAGAAAACATCACAAACAAAACTTCAATAAACAGGCCTGTGAAGATAGTGGAAAAGAACTGTTGGAGGAGTGGGGAAAGTAGAAAACTTTCAACTTGTTTCACAGTGAATTTGCAGGTCACGTTAAAAGTTAAGTAACTCAAAATTGCTTCAAAACTTGAACTAAATAACAAGCGTGGAAAAGTAAAAAGTGAAGGGGAAGGAAAGAATGAAACATTACTTGAGATTGGTGGGGTTTCTGCTGTAAGACCAGCAACTTAGCTACTTGGTATTGCCTCTGTGAAGCTGTTGGGAAAAGCAGGAATTATAAAACGTAAGCAAATGTGCGATTGTGCAAAAGCTATTACTGTAGCCTATTGTGCCCCTATACTACTAGCTAAGTGTGGCATAGAGGGAAGAATTTAATTAGGAGTGATGCTACCATAGTGTAAGCTGTATTCTAAGTCATAATTCTCAGGTAGGATTGCTTGGTATGATTAAAATTGGCCATCCTTTAACTCAGGCAGTTGGTGATTAACTGCATGTTTGAAAGTAGCCTGCTACAGTAACAAAGTCACTCCATCATAGTGGTGACAAAAAAATTTTGGAAAGGAAGGGAGGTTTCGAATCCTCCATGTTAAGTAACTGACTTTATAATGAATATATTGTATAGCTTGGTCTAATCTGAAAATTGTGGTGTTATTAACTTTTTGAAAGTAAACTAGTGCTCATGTGGAATTGTTGAAAGTTAAACTGATTTTTAGAAACAGAATTACTATTCAAAATTTATGCCAATATGTCTGAAATGGAACATTGATATATTACTGGTATGGTTCTGTAGTTTTGAAAGCGATTTGTGTGTGAAGGGGTGGAACTGGGCAAATGGATAAGAAACACCTTATTAAACTCAAAGCAAACAGAAATCGGTGTTTCTTCTGAAATGTTTGAGAATTGTATTGTCTCTTGACTATTTCATAAATGTATCGATCTACTACAGTATTAGTTCAATAGATGCAAACCTCTGTTTGCATTGCAGGTTTAACCAGTAGGTGTTTTCAGACATTGCTTTTAATATTCAGGAAAACATTTATGTTTGTCTTGAAGGAGGCTTTAAACTCTTACTTATTCAAAGGTTTTTTGCTACTGAACAGGAGGGGGAGAAAATTCTACTCTGTAATGTCTCATTTGTCTGAAGGTCTAGAATGAGACAGCTCGTTATAGTTGTTCTTCTGTTTTCTCCCCATAGTGCCATTAGGCACTAGTGTAACTGTAAAAATATTGAGTTTACGCTATTTTTAGTGAAGCATTACTTCCCAAAAAGGTTTAAGTAACAGATAAAATGGTTAGGATCAAAACTGGCCCCTTGGACAGTGAGCGGGTTCAATTGTAGGAAGGTTTTCTACTCATAAGGAAATGTTTTTAGTTGTGCTAAATCTTCCCTGGAAAAAAATACCTTTATTTGCAGAAATGCAAATGTATAGTTGCAGCACAGTTGTTTCTTTTTTAAAACTAAGGTTAAGAAGAAAAAGAAAAGTGCAACATTTAGATACTCTACCATTTTTGATAGAGTTTAAAACCATAAATGCCTAACAAAGATCTGAGTTCCTTAGGATTTGAAAATACGCATTCAAGTGTGCTCTCTGTAACATGTGCAGTTTATTTACTAGATAGAGCCCAGAAAAAGGGCAAGGAAGCATTTCTTCCTGAAATGGGTAGAACTTTGTCTCCCAGATATAATCAAATTAGAGGTAAGTATATAAACATACACAAAATGACAAGTTGTGTTTTAATTAATGGTGTTGTAAATAAGTTAACTGAGTTTTAGTTTAGCTCTTTGGTCTATTTGGAAGGTTCTTGTATTGCCTGTCCTCTTGAGGATACGGTGCTCTGCTCTTCTTTTGTGCTTTGGTTGTTTGTTTAGGGGAAAATGAGTGAGGCAGTCCCAGGCCTGGATTCGTCTGTTTAGTCCAAATTCTAACTTATTTTGCATGTTCAAGATGTGTATATAAGCTGATCAGTGCTGTAACTACTAATTGCATGGAAATATTCAGCAACTTCATATATGCGGGCAGGTGTTGAAAATGACTAACTTAAATAGTGAAGAAAAAATCATATCCAACTATTCTTAGTCTGAGTTAGCTCTATTTTGAACTGTACACTGTTTGTATTCTGTCCTGGTACAAACCCTGTTACAGGAATGAACTCTTGATGTGATGGTTAGCCTTGATCGATGTTTTTTCTTCATGCTTTTACTTTCAAAGCAGTGCAATTGCCTGCTCTTCTTGGAGATAATTACAGGCACCATATGTTCATCTGCTCTTTGTCTTCCAGTTTGTCGTATAATCCTGTAACTGTTAAGACCGTGTTTTGCTTGTCCATAAAGCTTTACTTTTCAAGTCATCACTCTGATATCTCAGACCAGTGACTGCATAACCTCAAGGTACAGGTTTCTTCGCGTTGGCTCTACCTGAGCCTGTTGTCTTCAGCTGCTGTAATGTTATTCAGCTTTTTGCCTATTTGGTCACCTTGAGGTAGCTGATGGCAAAGCGATGATAAAGCTGTGAAACCGGCTAGTGACAGGCTGGAGCTAAAGGAAGCAGTATTAAGCTGCAGAGTTATCTGTTTTCTGAGTAAATCCGATACCTAGTCATTGAAGGCTCCCTATACTTGACCCAGATATCCTTAGTTGTACATCATTATGAAGAAAACTTCTTTTACTTACCTTCTTTACACAGCATAAACAGGAATTATTTTTATTCCAGGAGTTTTGCTGTCCTTTCTAAAACAATCCCAGAGGTTGGTAGAGGGTTGATCCTTTGTTTAGAAAGAAGATATCTGAGGGAGGAGAATGCATTGGAGGTCTTGAGCTTTACACAGTAAGCTTTAAGTTGTCAGGGAAACATCATCTTAGTTGAGAAATGCTGCTAGCGAGTCATGAGTCAAGCAGTAAAAGTTCCAGGACTGTGCTAGGCTGAGACCTGAGCAAAATCATAGAATCATAGAATTGTCTAGATTGGAAGAGACCCTTGGGATCATCGAGTCCAACCATCTACCCTACTCTACAAAGTTCTCCCCTACACCATATTCCCCAACACCACATCTAAACATCTCTTAAACACATCCAGGGATGGTGACTCAACCACCTCCCTGGGCAGTCTATTCCAATGCCCGACCACTCTTTCTGTGAAAAATTCTTTCCTAATGTTCAGTCTAAATCTACCCTGTTGGAGCTTGAAGCCATTCCCTTTTGTTCTGTCATTAGTTACCTATGAGAAGAGACCAGCACCAACCTCTCTACAGTGTCCTTTCAAATAGTTGTAGAGAGCGATGAGGTCTCCTCTCAGCCTCCTCCTCCTAGATGCTTCTTGCCTCCTGTTGGATCAGTGTGGGGAATTGCTCAGATAAATATCTATTCTTGTCATCCAGCAGCTGCTGAATTTAGCAGTAGTCTGCCTTTTGAGATTGCACCAGATTTCCACTTTAAGCACTGAGAATATCAGAAAGTATGCAGGGCATTTTAACAGTGTTTATCGTGATTGGTACATGAGTAATGACTGAAGGAAACAATTGACCATTCTCAAAGAAATACTGAAGGACATGGTGTTCTTTCTACCAAGTGAAAGACCATTTTGAAGAACAGATATCTACTTGTGCTCCTTTGGTTAAGGGGGAAAACCAAACAAACAGGAAAAACCACGATCCAGACCTGAAACCAAAGAAAAAAAACATTTGTGGAAATGAGATTTTTTTGTGTTAGGTATTAGGAAAGCTTGACAGAAGAATAGAGAAGGTTGCCTGGGAAGCTTATTTGCAGGCCAAGCTGCTTTTGCATCGTATCTCCAAACACTGTTCAGGCAAGACCTAGGTATAAGTATTTCTGCTTCAACCAAATGTCTGGGTGAACTCTGGCAGATGTTCCTTTCTGCCGTGTTTTTCTAGCTTGCTTCCAAGAACACAGTAAGTGTGCTGATATATATGCCAGTAGAGCTGCTTTTCTAACAGAATCTACCAATAAAAGTTACTTCCTCTGCATGTGCATGTTAACCATACGTTGTTAAGTATAGATAAGCTACATGTAGTTCATTTTTCTTCAGGTGTATCCAATGGGCAAGATTTCCATCTGGTATTGTTTCTTAAAGTTACATGATTTCAGCCTAGCTGGTATATTTATGTATTTTAATATGCATTTGTGTATTTGAATATGGTTTTGGTTGCCATTAATATGTGAAATGTATACCAAATAAGCCACAACTATTTTGTCCTTACAATATCAGGAGTACTAATGATAACCAACTGTTCCAGAAGTTACATAGTTGACAAGCTAGAGAAGCTTTTGAAGATACTATTTTCTATCTAGAAGTTGTGTCTTCAGACTTTAAGCTGTATATATTCTAATGGACAGGGGTAACATCTGCATTATGTACATCTCCTGTGTACTTGTAATCTTATTGATAGGCGTTTTTTCCCCCAAATTGAGGGCTAGCACAAGCACTTGTGTCATGCCAAAGCACAGTCACGCTGTTGGGGATGCTGGTGTTTGCTATGTGTGTTCAGGCTCAATGTATTAGCTCATAAAGCTGTCACAGAGCCCCTGTACAAACAGGAGGAGTTTTGTTAGGAAATGTAAGAGGTATGGGTAGGGCAGAGAGCAATGACTGTCTGCTACCTGAGAACCTCTGTTTTTATGATGGAGTTTCTGGGAGACATGACCAAAGAGGAGTTAAGTGATAGAGATGCGTTTCAAACACTTCGACTAGATCACTGTCAGCTTTAAGACTTTTTTGTTGCTGTAATAGCTATGTGGTGCTAATGAGTTTTGAAACTCAGTGTTAAGCGGTCTTTAAAACTATATTGATCTTGGTGGTGGGACTGTTCTTTGGGAACCAACAGAGGGCAAATAGCTGCAAATAAAGTGACTTTCTAAGACTACTTTTGTAAGTAGGGGAGGGAATCAGGTAGCAGGACCCAGCCACATGGTAAGTTGGGGGTATTTCCCTATTCTGGCTTAGCCGATGTTCCAAAAAACTAATGGGCTTAATGAATAGGCAATAGACTCCTATTTGAGTTGCAGAAGAACTTACTGCTGTTTATGGCTATGTTTTTATTATCAAGCTATGCTGAACAGTAAGTTGACGTTGAGAATTTAGGGTGTTCATGCAATATGTGTTTAGGGGGATTTTGCTTGCTATTAGCTCTTGTCCTGACCTGTGAATAGAACGCTAATTAGTTCCTGATGTACATCTAGCTATCAGGCCTTGCTAGACCTCTGAAATAATATTTTGGAGAGATATACTGGTTTAGGCCTCACAGAAGAAGTTGATAGAATGTCTAGGCAGTGTGGACTGTCAGTTGGAAAACCAGTCAGCAAAACAATTTTTTTGTAGACAAGCTGTAAATAATGAGTTTAATTTTACTGAAAAGCATTCTCTTTGTTTTGGGTAGTCACATTAGAAGTTTTTAATTTTTCAGTAGGAAGTACATTGATTAGTTTTATCAAATTAAGAAACAGAAACATGTACTCCCACTCTCAGTAGTGTACAATTTAATTCTTTTTTAGTTAAATAGTTTTGTGCAATATCAGACTCGGCATTTATCCATATGATGCTTGTGAAAACTTTATACTACATAACTGATTTGGGATTTTACTTTGGTTTTAACCTGTGGCTTATCTAAAAATGTCATGTTAAAATAAAAACATTTTAATCTTTCTCAAACATACTTGTGCTTAAATAAAAAAGTCAAAATTAAGTATGTGTAAATAACACTTCCTAAATTGACAATAGCATCTCTTTTTCTGCCAGAGATTAACTTGTAAGAAGTATTCTAAATGGTAATCAGGTAAGACACTTCACAAGGCAGAGTGTATTTTGTGATGAGTGGCACTTTTGTATAAACCAAACTGGTTATGCAGTCTTGAATTTTGATTTGTTTCCACTGTAACTTTTCTCCTTTCAGAAAGAACATTTTGCTTTGCAAAACCAGTACAGAGAGAAAGATGCTGGAAACTTGCAGCACATGGTAAATAATAAGATGCCTTGAATTCCTGATTGAAGCTTCAATTTCATCTTGTTCCTTAAAGTTTTAAGCTTATAAGGATGATGAGCATTTTGCTCATGAAGAGCAAAGTATTTGTCCATCCTAGTCAATAAGTGTTGGATGTGGGGGTTTACTATCCATGAAGTGGAAATTGTCAATATCATTTTAATATCCTGTATTTCCTAGGTAGTTTTTCTGACTAATTTAAATACATAAACACTAGAGCTTTGAAGTTCTAGGTCAATAAAATAATAAAGCACAGGAGTGCTGACAGACTACTTCGTAGTTTTTGTTTTGCTTTTTAGATTTATTCAGCCTTAAAATCTAACTTCCTTCGAAACAGAAGTTTGAGGTAAACTCTAAATAGTTACTAACACTTCTGTCATCTGTCTGTTCACGATTAGCATTTTCAAGTTTGTGTTTCTTGATTCATAGGATTGTTTTGGAGATTGTGTACCTTTTTATTTTGCTTAAAACTTTAAGAATAGGAATTGCAGGTTCTGTACATGAACTGTGAAACTGATTACTTCTTGTGTGTGTTTAGAAAGCTGTGAATGGAAGGCAACTTACTTGTGAGGCTGAAGAGCCACAGGAGCAAGAAAGTCTTCAGCATATGTATCCAGTTTATCAGCAAACACACTACAAAAATTGGAGCAGCAGTTACCCACAAAACCCAGGACCTGGAAGAGTCTACATCAATCCAAGGGAACATTATGTGTGATTATGTACGCAGATATCTTAACTTTTAAGATACAAGGATTTTAATACCTGTTGACTGTATTACCAATATGTCTCAGCTTTCATCTCTAAAATAATTGGTCTTTTTTTCCTGTGGGAAGAAATCAGATGGAGAATTTTGTATAGGTAAACTGTATGGAATTTGAGACTTAACTTGCTTCTAGTCTTTGATATGTATTGGGTTTTGTAGTTATATCAACCTGCCGAAAGAGGAGAGCCATTTAGCTTTATTAACCTTCATAGTTGTAAGATGTATAAATTAGATGAATTGGTTGACGCATGACAAAATGTAGTTAAGCTATTTCCCTGGTTATTTCTGGGAGCGTTCTTTCCCTGAATGGATATTTTAATATAAGCTTACCTATGTGAAAGTGAGTATATATGAACAAGACAACAGAATCCCTGGTGATATAAGCAGTTGCAGGCTGAGAGTAATTTTTTTTGCATCTTTGAAGACTGCAGATAATTAACATTTTGACTGGCCTTAGCTATTGATTTCTCAACTAGCTCTACCTCTCCCAGTCAAATGAGCAACTAGACTACCTCTCAAATACTGACTTGCCGTTTCATAATGTATGTTGTATTTCTTCCCACCTTGTTAAAAGTAAAGCAATTTCCTTACATCACAAACTTTTTGGTTTATATTGATCCTGGCTGTCAGTTGATGTACTTGCTGGTTGTAGTTTCACAGTAGGTCTATGTGAAGCTCAGTTGCAGGAGGTGGATGACTAGACAGACAAAACTTCTTGAAAGTGTCATGTGTAGCTGCATCTTTCCTACAAATTGCTATTTAGCCATTTTTCCAAGTATGACTCCTATGTTAAGTGTTGTGGAGTTTGTCTTGCTTGGTAATAAATACATTTCCTGTTCTTTGGTTTCTTCTCAGTTTGCAATAAAACTGCCTACGATGTCTTCTTATGTCTTAACAAGAAAAGGAAAGCTTCAGTAGACTTCAAGTAGTTTTCAGCGCTGTTCTTTAATCTTAACCAGTAGTGTGAAGTAACTGGAGAATGTCCTGATGTTACCAGCGCTAACAGTATTCCACATCAAATTTTATGATGGTAATGGTTGAAAAATGTGCTCAGGATCTTTCTAGAAAAAGTTTTCCTTTGGAGTAAAAAATAAATATTTAGCAAGTAAAAAAATATGTATATGATGTATTAAAGCTGAAATGAGCTCACAGGACATTCTTAAAATATTTTAAAATAGCAGGAAATAAGACATTGACTAAAACTTGCTGGAGAAACTTATATGTATTCTGTATACATGAGTTCAGAATAATGATTTTCAGTCAGATGACCTTAAAGAATGTTGAGAAAAATGATTATGTCATACTGAACTAGCTATTGATACAGAATTAAACATTACTTCTGCGGTATTAGTGGTTTCTCTACAGATGATTGGATTTTTCAGAGGGAAGAGTCATAGTTGTAGAAGCAATAGAATTGAAAGCTAGTGTAGTTAAGCGTGCTGCAAGCAGGATGCTGTATTCAACCTGCATTCATCTCCATCGTAGTAAAGTTAATGAGATCCCTGTCCACAATAGGGCTAGGTAGATATTTCTAGTTTGTTACAGGTAGCAGCTAGAAGATTATGGCTTAGGTACCCATATTCTAGACACTGTACAAGTAGGCATTAACTGTTCTCTTGCTAAGCAACTTTCTGTTATATGCTGTGGGTGAAGTTGACGGCTGAAGGCATGGCAAAGAAAAAGGTTGGAGAGAATCTGTTTCTCAGGAGCTTTCTTTGAACCAGTGTCAGCTTGCTTTTCTCTTAGGGACTGAGTACATTCCTGGAAATTGAGCAACTGTTTTCAATTTTAAAGCTTCCTGCTGTATTGGAGACCTAAAGAAAGGCTTGTGTGCCCCAAAAATATGTCTTCCAATATTATCAGTTTAAGCAGCTACCTCTTTCCACAAGCATTGTCTCACTTATATTACTGCAGCTCCAAAAAAACATCTGTTGCCAGAACATGAAAAGAAAACAGTGTCTTGGCCAAATGTTAAAGCAAATAGAATGACAGAACATTGAGACGAACTATAATGCTTGAGATAATTTGATCAATGTCACTGAGCAAAACTTCATACAAAAAATATTTGGTTATACATTATAGGGTGGTTCAAAACAGTGTTATTGTGATAATGTTTCCAGTACATTCATTAGTACAATGTGATATTGCGCAGGCGATCATTTCAGTTCCTATTATGTTGGCAAATGATATAAAAACCAATTATTTTGGGTTCAGACCTCTTCTTCTGCTTTTTATTCTTATTTGCAGATACGTTTTTGTTTGAAGAGTTAAAGCTTTGGGGGAAGGAGGGAGGAAAGAATGCTATCAACAGGGATATAATTGCTTTTTGGAATTTGTAAAAAAAAAAAAAAAAAAAGCTTAAAGAAAAATGTAGTCTGCCTATGCCCATGTTATATATCGACAAACTACAGAAAGCTTGACTTGCAAACTATCCATCAGCATGTAGTTTGCCCTAAAGTCATTAGGGAAATATGTTATCGTGGTTATTAACGGTGAGAAATGGGGTTTGTGTAATCTGTTCAGGGACATTTAGAGTGTTAGGTTTTTTGAAATGTTACTTGTAGTCATAAGTGTGGCTGGATTTTGGGGGAGGGGATTTGCATCGAATGCTCTGAAGAGAACAGAAAAATGTCTGCTGATTAGGATTTCCCACAGAAAGGAGTGCGCATATAGAAGTAAGTTTGATCTGCTTTTTCAAGATGTAGAAAATGTCCTTTTTTATTTTTGTACATCTTCAAATGTTTGTATTTGTATATTGATTTGAATAAAAACACTCAAAATAGAAACTTTTCACATGTTCTTTAGATTTAAGGCAGATTAAGATATGGAAAATGCGTCCACTTTCTTGGTGATATATTTCTTCTTCTCTGGTTGTATATTCAGAGCACATGTTTTTTTCCTAACAGTACCCCTTTTCTGAGTATCTGTGGTGTTGAATGCTGAAATGAGATGTCCTTTCTACCCTTGTTTTATTTGTGGGGCATATAATACTTGGTGAAAATCTAGCACTCGGGTAAAATGAACACCCAGAATCACTGTTGAGGGATGTAGGAATGGAGGGGAAGACTAGTAATGCACATCTCTAGCTTTGGATATAAACTGTCCTCTGCTCAAGCATGTTTAAATTCTACAAGCTAGTGTGATTGTAGGAAATGGTTTTTTTGCTACATCGAAAATGTTGGTAGATGTAATACAAAGGAAATCTAAGAAAACATGCTAATTACAAGGGAAGCACTTAACATGAGATTATTAAAGGACTGCTGTTGTTAGGTCACAAAATGATCAAATGTATTGGGTATCCAGCTTGGGGAAGGCCCAATAAAAAGGGGTGATAATTCATGAAGAGTGGAGGGAAGGTTTTCATCGTCAAGCGTTCTTAACTTTAGCTGCTTTCTGGTAGTGCTACTGCTATTTCCTTCTCTCAGTGATATAAATTTGGTTGCAGAATGCTGTAATGTTGCACAGATAAGTGCTTAAAATATAGTGTAGTAACTTCTTCGATGCCACAGACCTAAAGTTACTCTTTCTGTCTGAACCACTGTGTTGTTTGAAGGTGCCACATGTGAGTGCTGTAGTAACAGGTGGTAACACAGCAGATGAAATTGTTTTGACAACTTAGGTCACTTCAGAGATTACTTGGAGAGCTAAAGCTCCAGGCAAAAATCCTAAAACAGCTATGGTAGTTCTCAAATGCTCAGTTGCCTGGTGGGAGATGGCCTGGGGTTTTTTATCCACTTGTGATACGTGTCCAGAGTATTGGAAGACTAGGTATGGCTTTTGGAAACGCGTTTCATTCCAGTAGCAAAACTAATACTTCATTGCTGCGTAAACATTATAACACATCTTACCAATGTCATCAAAACATAAAGTTTGAGATTTATCAAGCTAGCCTGCATTTTTAGTGGTATTTCAAAGCTACATTACCTGGTTTTATGCAAACGGTGGTGTCAATCCTTTGAATAATGGGGAAACTTAGAAGAACCTGCTTGGTACAGAAAGACGTGGCCAGTTGTTGTGAAGGTGGTTAAAAATAGTTACGTTCTAATGAAGTACTAAAAGCTCATGTAAAAGTTATGGTAAACTGATAAAGTGGTGACTACTGGTAAAAAGCAAAAGCTGAAGAATGGTTGAATCTCAACAGAATAATGCAATAAATGTTTTGGTTTATTCCCCCATGGAGGTAGATGGCTTAGAAAATTCAGTGGCAAAATTCAGAGTTCCTTTCTGTCAGAAAGTAAAGACTTGATGTTTCTCTTTATTGTAAAGGGTGGCATTGTCATTAGCTGAATGAAACTGAACAAAAATGCACAACAGGTTGTGTATCTTAATAATAATTATTCAAACAAGGAAACCCAAGTAGAGATGTTAGGCATTTTAATCTGCACTTGACAACCCCTCAGTGCAGCTTTTCCTAGTCTCATTTTGTGATCTTAGCTGGTGTTGATTTTATGCTGTATCTAAATCTAGCTCCTTCCATTGCCAGTAGAAAATAAATTCTACTTAGCTTACAAACAAAGCTGTGGTTCTTATACCTCTTTGTGTGACTAGTAATCAAGACTGTACAACTGGAATTTAGCTCAGTATTTTGGGACCAAGCTGGGGACAAAGTAGATTCCAGCTTGTTCACCACCTTAGATGAATTTGAATTTATTATGCAGGGCTACACACAGAATGCATAGAGTACATTAAGTATATTAAAAACTCATTTTAATTTGACTGAGTTTAGCCACAGTTTTTTATATTCCAACTTGAAGTGTACTCTTCCACAAGGATAAATTATAATTATAGTCTAACACAGATTTACAGGAAATAGCTTTTTTACATGCTGATTGCCAGAGGAAGAAGTTTAAATATTTGCTGTTGCACCACACCCAAATTTGTTCCTGGTCTAGTACTTTAGTAGGTTCTGGGGTTTCATGATGCGTGTGACAGTATATCAGATACTCTTACTGCTTTTAATATAACTTGCTAAATCCTTGTCTGCCACTTTAGCCTCTGGTTCCAATCCAGTGCCACGTGACTTGGGTCTAAATGCTGGGAAGGAGCTTCACTTTTGCATCTATATGAAAATAATAGTCTGTCTGTATCGTTTAAGGATTGTAAGCAAAGTGTTAAGAGATGCTATAAATAATTCAGCTGTCTTTTTTCACTTGTCATTTTCCCAATGTTCAATTTTATTTGTTTATTACTGTCTTGGTTTTCTGAAAATTTTGCTCCTAGTGGTCTTGCTGCATTAGATCCTGTCTCTAGGGATGGTGTGTTTGCAGTTTCAGTCCTCCTGACACTTCATCTTGCCTGTCCTATGAAGAAGTTTCCTATAGTTCTCTGTATGACTCGGGATATCCTGTGCTTGAACAGCTCTTTAGTTGACAGCAAAATATTTTGGAATGTTATTTGTTTGTTTACACCATTCAGCTCATAACAAACTTCAGAAAGTGAAACTTTTATTGTTGATTTATGGCTTCATGCTGTATTAGGTCATGTGCAACACAGCAGTGTACCAATGAAAGATACTCCAGTCCTACTGGTTGCCTGCTTGACTGGTCAGGGGAGGGACAGATGCCTATTAAAAGATAAGTGTGCTCTCTCCTGTCATCATAGTATATTGTACTTATAATAAAAAAAGAGTCCACAGATCTACATAACTTTTCTGAACTGATGTAGTAATTTTGTAGTAATTTTGTAATAATTTTAGGTTTTATTTGTGACAAAAGCTGAATTCCATGTCAAGTATGATAGATAAAAACAGCAGTTGGATTTCTGTCTTCTGTTTGACTAAATTGGCTCTTTCAAGACCAGGCTTCACCTACTGATGTGACTGCTCCTATTTCTGCTTGCCAGAGTTTAATCCCACAACTAACAAAATTCTTTCCTCCTTTGGCATGAACTGAGAAGAAAGAGAACTTCCTATGGGCAAATAAAATGCATTTGTGCTGATCCAGGTAGCTTTAAAATCCAGATCAACTGATGTCTTTTTTAGATCGGTTCATCCAGGTAGGCTAAGCAAATGGATAAAAGGCTTAAGGTTACCTGAGGAAGACTTGCATGGTTTCTGGGTACAATGCTTTGTCACTAATGCTTGTGGCCTGACTTAGTGTGTCACTGTCAGCTGGATCCATTTCCTGTGGCCCGGAATATGGCTAGAAGCCCTGGATTAGTAAAAAAATATTGGGTAAGGCAAAAAGTTTCACATGTTTGGATGTGTTTTGTGTTGGCTCTTCAAGCATTTTCGAAATTGGCCACTAATAAATTGGGTCCTAAGAGTCCCACTGCCTTTAACTATCAGGTCAAGCCATCTGCTTTACAATTCCCCCTACCCTGCAGATCAGGAACTCTCCCTATCTGGACTCGATGCCTTAAGCCATATGGCACAAATATACCTACATACAACAAAGTTGAGCGGTCTCTTATTTTCCGGAGTTGGCATGGCCATGATCAAGGCTTGTGTCTGGACACAAAAATGACTTTCCAGAATCTCTCATTGCTGGATTGTTCATTTAATCAGCCCCTGGTGTACACTGGATGGACTAGCCTTTAGATAAACCAGAACCTGCAAGTTGTCCCGCCTGCCCTCTGCAATGTGGATCTGCCTCGTTTCTGTTCTTTAAAAGGGAGCTGTACAGATTCACACTGTGTTCCATTCAGTGTTATTAAAGTAATGCAGATTGAAAAGGTTCTCAGGACAGTGTTAACTAATTTTTGACTCTATATGGAGATGGTTGAGATTCAGTGTTGCATAAGGTGGTTTTTTTCTCCTCTTCCATGTTGTGTAGCAGCATGAGGGATGTGGTGCATACACCTACGTGTGTATGCATGTGTTTAACTGTGATAAATTTTCAAAGTGGAAAATGGGAAACTTTTCAACATCAGCTAACCTCATCATAGCTGGAAATATTAAAAATATGCAGCATTGCAAATGGTTAAATCACCTTACTTTCAGGTGATTAATGACATACAGTAAGCCAGAAAAAAGGCAAACATGGAATGGACCATAATAGCTTGGAGGAGAACGTCCTCCGTTTATACAAGAAGAGGGTATCACTTAGATTACTTGCCTATTGCTTTCTTGAGGCAGGATAGTTAGTGAGGTAGCAAGTTCAGTACTGGGATTTCAGGACAAAATATCTTGATCTCCTGACATTAGAAATGAGCTCTATGCCTCTAACGTAATAAAGTAGCGTTACCAATGAACAAAAAAATAGTTGCTGCTTTGGCAGAGAATACTGACTTTTCAGTTTGCTGAAACCATTTTAAATAAACCAAGGGTGACAATTGTCTAGAAAGCATCTCAGTTTCTGATGTGTCCTAATAGCAGGAGGAATCTGGTTGGTTTGGATGTTGATGCTACTTAGCTGAATGTTGTAGGGTATAGTAGGATATCCAAAAGCCACAGTTTTAAGACAAAGTGAGAGACTGAGAATTGTCAGTTACAAATGAAAATCACATCCAAGTTTCACCATCTGTTTAAGACTGGATCTGTATACAGGTTAAATAGCTGCATAGCTGTCCCCTAGTCCATCAAAAGATTAATCTAAAAAGCCAAAGATAATTAAATTTCTAGTGTCACTGATCAGGCTTGAGTGCATGATTTGCACAGCAAGTGTAACTGGCCCTGTGGATATCAATGTGAAATGAATGCCTAGTGGATACTGCTATCTAAAAGCATTGATTATACAGTAAGTAGATGGATTATGGAATTGGAAAAGAACTCAGTAATTTTGAATTAACTAAGAAAATCAGTTCTCTTTAAAAAGACTGGGGGAGGGAGGGAGGGAGAGGAGCAGGGATGGGACAGAACGATGACTGCTGTCAAGATCCCAGAACAAAAAGTGGCAGCTTACAGTAGAAAACAGCTGAAACTACAACTGAATAACGATAGCAAGTAGTGACATTGGCTGCTCTTGTGGTGAAAGCTTCAGGTTTCAGATAAAAGTCTTTCTTTTGTAAGAATATAAACGATCTTGTCTGAAGACAATTCAGAACTTTGCAAGCCTTTGTTTGAAAATCTCATCAGCCTTTTGTGTCTAAAGACAAAGCCGTAGGAGTGGAGATGCACAGATGGAGATGAATGGATGCTATAGATGCTCACTGCACCTTTGACTGTCTTCCTTACTGAACTGTCTGTTCCTCTTCTGCTAGGCTGCCTAGTCCCTTCAGCAGAAGGACTTCTGCCATTCAGGTTCTCATGATATCAGCAATTGTAGTTGGTACCAAATTTAATTCTGCACTTTTCTCTGCCTGTCCCCTTGCCCCTTCCCTCCCCCCATCCCCCTGCTGACACTTCTAGCAGTATCTTGTGGATTTTTTTTTTTTTAAGTGCTAATTTTCTAGAGTTAAAGGGACCGATGTTGGGGTACTTCTGAGATGCTGATTTAAAGAAACTATGGTAGACCAGAGTGTGATTATGTACTAGCAGGCTAATGGATGCCCTGAGAGTGTCTGAAACTGCTTTGGACCTACTCCAGCACCATTAGAAAAGTACAATCTGAAATAGTCCTGACTTGCATTAGAAGGACGAGCTTCCTTATGAAACCACACGGAGTCATAAAGGTAGTGGGCTTTTTCTGCTCTCGATGTTTTATTGCAGTTCACAGCATAATGTTAATAGTCAGATGGCATCTTAATTTGAATATATACCATTCGTGTCTTCCCGTTCCTGAGAAGACTTTCAGTAAAGAGGGGAAAAAAGAAACCACCTAGGTGATGTGAAAGTAAACCTGAATCTGAAATGACCACATTAAGTGCTATACTTAGTTACTGCAGTTTATATGGTTGTTCACTGTGCTACTCTTGGGATATTTTAGACAAGAGTCTGGGAAGCTGGACATTTACCATTATGTGCCCAGGTACAGATATGCCAAACTTTCCAAAAAGAGGGAGTTCACTTTTTTGAATTACGTACCTTGAAGTTGCCCTAACTCCAGTTGGCCAAGTTGCCACTAATGCAAATGAAAATATTTCATAGCATCCATTGATACCACACAGTAATAAATCTTTTTGAAAAGATGCAGGGAAATAAGTGAAAGAAAATTCTTCTAAGCTTCCCACACACAATTTGCGTATGACGAGATTCTCTGCTCCTTTGGGCATGTTGGCTGATGTAGGCCAGGAAACCATCCCTTCCCTACTACAAACTCCATCTTTGCATTTTTTTCAAGTTTAATTGTGTCAATAGTAGCGCACTCCAACACAAAATATTTTTTGGCTTTTATAACTGGAATTTTGGAATCCTTTAGGAAATCTAAATATTTTTAATATTTCCACTGAAACTTATTTACTGCTTCCTCTTACAAAGATAGGCTTGCTGCTCTTCTGAATTTAACTAAGCATTATTTTCTTTCCTTGGAGATAGAAATTTAATTTTGAAAGGTCAGACACTGTTGTCCATGCTAGACTGATGTAATTAGCAAGTCCTAAACAAGAACCTTCTATTTAGGGCTTTTAGTAACCCTTCCCCTTCATGGCCTTGAGTCTGAAGTCTTTTTACTGAGCTTTGTATTTTCTATACGTTGGTGCATTTAACAAGTGAATTTGTTTGGAATGACAGTTGATTTAAACTTATTGGCATACCTGATATTTTCTGAAGATACTGCAATATTTCACAAAATCACAGAATAGTCAGGTCGGAAGGGACCTCTGGAGATCATCTAGTCCAACCCCCCTGCCAGAGCAGGGTCACCTACAGCAGGTTGCACAGGACGGCATCCAGGCGGGTTTTGAATGTCTCCGGAGTGGGAGACTCCACAACCTCTCTGGGCAGCCTCTTCCCGTGCTCTGCTGCCTTCAAAGGAAAGAAGTTCCTCCTCATGTTAAGATGGAACTTCCTATATTCAAGTTTGTGCCTGTTACCTCTTGTCCTATCACTGGGCAACACTGAAAAAGGACTGTTCCCATCCCCCTGGCACCCTCCCTTTAAGTATTTATAAGTATTGATAAGATACCCCCTTAGTCTTCTTTTCTCCATACTACAAACACCCAAGTCCCTCAGCCTTTCCTCATAAGAGAGATGTTCTAATTCCATAATCATGTTCATAGCCCTTTGCTAGACTCTCTCCAACAGTTCTCTGTCTTTCTTGAACTGGGGCGCCCAGAACTGGACACAGTACTCAAGGTGCGGCCTCACCAGTGCAGAGTAGAGAGGAAGGATGACCTCCCTTGACTTGCTGGCCACACTCTTCTTGATGCACCCCAGGATGCCATTGGCTTTGTTGGCCACCAGGGCACATTGCTGGTTCATGGTCATTCTGTTGTCCACCAGGACTCTCGGGTCCCTTTCCACAGAGCTGCTCTCCAGGAGGTCAGCCCCCAACCTGTACTGCTGCATGGGGTTATTCCTCCCCAGGTGCAGTACCCTACACTTGCCCTTGTTGAATTTCATAAGGTTTCTCTCTGCCCAACTCTGTAAGGTGCACACTGCAAAGAAAATGAAGAAATTAAAACAACCAAACAACCAAACAAAAAAAAAACACCAAAAAAATCCCCCCCCCCCCCCCCAAAAAAAAAACCAAACAAAAAAACCCCAAACACTAAAACAACCCAAAACTGGCCAAGCAGGAAGCTGGTAAGTGCTTCCCCACAAGAGTCAAAAAGCCCATTTTAAAGACTGTCACTGAAGTCCCATTGTTCTTTTATTGAGGACTACTGTGCATCTGGATAGCACTCACTCTGTCTTGGGATAGCTTCAGTGCTATTAGAACTTGTGTTTCACCCTGATTGGTATCAAGAAATGATTAAAATATAATCCGTCTGTCTTCATGAGAGATGTTCTTGAATCCTTTGAAAGCTGTCAAATAACCGCGTTCAATACTGAATGTTCCTATAAATAAAGTAACAGGATAATATGGTTTCTCGGATATATTTCTTTTATGCGTGTTGGACTCTAATGCCAGCATTAGCACACACTTGTTTTGTAAATGCAGATGAAGGAAAAGTTCTGAATGTTTATACAGACTCACAGCCCAACGAGGCCAGCTCTTCTGTAAGGCTGGAATACCAGAAAGTCACCATTCGAAGTCAACCGGTCCAGGAATAAAAGATGGAATTCAACCTAAGTGTCAAATGTGTTTGACTCTGAGTAGCTGGTACGTCAGTACGGGTGAGCTGTTTGTCCTGCTCTTTGGGTTTCCCCTAGCTAGTCCCCAAACTTAAGTCTGTTGTCTAGACAAAAAGCATCAAGGGTAGCTTTTTGTGTGGTTCCCTCTGTGAATTGCTCTGCTGTTACTGAAACGCTTTTTGTTGTCAAAATCTGTTAAGTGAACCGGGGGGCCTAATTACTATTACTACCTATAATATGTTTTATTAACCTTCAACTAAAACAATAAATATCCGGACAAAGTTATGGTATCTTTCCCTGTAGGCCTGTACGGGACACCCTAATTGCCAGGTATGCGGTCAATGCTGCTGCCCTCAGTGGGTCTGTGATTGCCTGGCATAACTATTGAGTAGTTTTCCATTTGTGTGGTCAGTTATAAGATAGAGGAATATAAAATGATATGACCATCACGATGCAATGCTGCTGCACCCTTTCGAGTGAATTTTGTCTCTTTGAGCGTAGCTTTTCCCTGCTTTTTCCTATTTGAGAGAACACTGTACTGCGAAGTTGCTTAGACCAAACTGAAACACCCTTTTCTTTCCCAAATTGCAAAGCTTTGAGAAAACATGGGCGAAATTCTAATTCGAGCTAATGTTAAACTTTTTTAAGAGAACTTAAGCTTCCTTTATAGCCTTTGTGAAATCTGAAGATGCACAGTTTTCTTGTGAAGTGAAGCCCAGTTGCATCTTGCATCTAATTGCATCTTGTCTTGCACAAATTCTGCATATCAGATTACAAGGAAAAAAATGTCCTGGAAGGGAAATAAGTTTGAGTTTTATTTCTGCGCTGCTTCAAAGTTGTGTTCTTCATCAGTATCCTCCCTCATTCATGTTTTTTGCCTTTAGTAGCTATCACTCAGAACTGTATTCAGCTGTGATACTTCCTAATAAGTCAGAACTTTTTGTGAATTTGTTTTTGTGAATTTTGTTGAATTTGTTAAAAAAACAAATTTTTTTACTAATAAATGGAAGTAATAGTCTAGCCAGGGAATAGATCTCTCTTTAGTTATACATTTGTTGATAATGCCGCTTGTCTCCATTTGTCTATGTGAGTGCATCTTAGGATGCCAGGGTGAACCGAGGAACGAAAACGAGCCTTTTGCATCAGGATGGGACACCTTCAGCAGCTGAAAATGGTATCGCAACAGACTCCGCATTGAAACATGCTCATCCGTGTGCTGTAGTCTGTCACAGGTATGGTGGCTGTGAGACAGCCCAGTAAGTGTGTCTGTATGGAGTTCATAGGATAGCAGGTGGTTTTGGTTAGTACGACACCAGCGTGTGCCGTACGGAATGCATGTTGTTCGTCCCACACGTCCCTGCTAAACACTGAGGTGGGCTGTCAGTCCCAAATCTACTCTGGTGCCTTTGAAGCGAACCATGTGGGGTGTGAATGTAATTTAAGGACTACTTCTTTTGCAGTTGCTTGCTGTCCCAAGTGACTAAAGATGCCCTGAATAGTTAAGGAATTGCTTAAAAAAGAACGAAGGTCATCTTGGTGAACACAGGAAAAACTGATCAGATGCTTTTCTCGGGTAGAATTAGATATGGTGACACAATAGCTTCTGGAGACTGAATTGATTGACTGAATTTACAGATGGGGAGAAGGTTTTCTGGAAAAGGAGCATCCTGCTTTAGCTTCAACTGTATACTTGCTCCATTTTGGCAGTCTGGAATTTTTTGTCAGCCCTGCAAGAGGCTTGGCAACTGCTGTCTTCTATTGGGAGGGCCAAGACTAGGCAGAGCACTCCACTTGGGGCTTCACAAACCCAGAGAGAGGGAAGTAATCGTTTCCCTTGACCTGCTGACCACAATCTTCCTAACACAGCCGGGTAGGCACTGGCCTTCCCTGCTGCGAGGGCACACTGCTGACTCACGTCCAAGTTGCTCTTCACCAGGGCCCCCAGATAATTCTCTGCAGAGGCTCTCTGCTTTCTCAGTTCTTGCATTTTTTTAAACATGCGGATCAAGTTAAGCTTCTGTAACTGAGGGACTGAATCCCTCTATATACTTGGTTTAATACATATCTGTATTGCGGGTATAGATGTGATGGGTAGTGGTCACTAAACTTCGACCTTGATAAAAATGTTGACTCTCTTATAAGGTGAAGATGCGCTTTGTGTGTTTGGTCACACTGTGGGTTTGTGGTTTAATTGTTGTCATGCTGCAGGGGCATGGTTCACTCTTTGCTGCCATGGTGATGAATCAAAGGTTATCTGCAAACCAGAGAGTTGAGATAGGTGCAGCTTAAGATGAGCTCAGTCTCTTAATAGCGCCTTTAATACTACTTAATCATCTCCAGAGACCTGCTCCAGCTAAAACACTTCGTTTAAAAAAGTGAAAACCAAACAACTAATTATTTGTGGGTAGGAAAAGGAGCAGTGATGCAGTCACACTTTATTGCTCCAGTTTCTTCACTAATTCTGTTTTAAGGACAGAATCGCTTGAATGAGTCATCACATATGATGGCTTATTGTAACATGTAGCTTTGTAACGGGGTAATGTTTAGTAAAGAAAATTGATTTATGACTCTAACTGGTCTTTTGTCTTTATCACAGGTTTTTGTTCAGTAATTAATTTGTAACTAAGGCTTTTTATGCAGCTTTTCCCTGTTTTCAGGAAGCTGTCCCTAACTTGGTAGGCATATAAAATTCCTTGTACAATAAAAATGATCTTTCACGCTGCTATACTGGAATCTGCATGATTATTGTTGTGTTCAGATCTGGAAGGTGGAGGTATTTGAAAGAGAAAGCAGACGGACACAGTGAAATCCACCTGCTATCCTGCAAGCTTCCTTCCCTATTGGCAGAACTTGAATGTTATCTCGTTTAGATTAAGACACAGGTGGATTTTAGTCTGACTAGCTGGAGCACCCAGCTTCAGGGTTTACGGAAAAGGAAGTCATGTTGAGGGTCAAGGGTTATAAGTGAAAAAGGGCATGGCTTGCTGTTTGTCAGAACAAAGACTGATGTGCCTCTTTATGTGTGCCAAGTCTAATTTATAAACAAAAAAGGCAATGTGCTACGTACACACACACACACACCCATGCCCTACTCCCTGAAAACAATCCCAGACAGAAGCATGGTGGAGTTTGGTAACAAATAGTAAATTATTTGGCTTCAGAAGTAGTTAAGTCAAGGGGAAGACATGGTCTACTTCAGAACCGTATAATTTTAAACTGTACTTTTTATTCTGTTCCTAGCTGTTGATCCACTCTGCAGTTTCTGAAAAACACAAGATTTGATCTTCTGCTGTCTTGACCAGCAAGGGAAGAGAAACTTCAAAAGTGCTGTTTGCCGGTTAGTGTTAGCGGCTCAGTCTGAAGCAGACACTTTTGTCCCCTTTTAATGCTGGCGGTGGAAGTTGGCTGTTCCCAGACTTTCCTAAGGCTGCCTTAAACTGACAGTGCAAACAACCTTGTAAATGATGTGATGAGCAGTGAAAGGGCAACAAGGATTAGTTTTATATTGCTAGTTAAACATCCTAATGTCCAAGCAGACCTCTGTTGGAAACTCGCCTATGTAGCATTTATGAACCTGGGGAAAAATTCAGTCTGAATTGACAGCAGCAAATTAAAGCATGTCTGCTGCGCTGCCCAAGCTATAAATGAAATCAGAGAGAACAGAGGCTACTCGTTGCTTTAGGTTTAACAGATCTTATACTATGTATCTCTCAAGTGTTACAAAGTGCTTACTGCAACTCTGGGTTTTTTTTGGTTTTGTTTGGTTTTTTTTTTTTTTTTTTTTTTGTAGTTCCAGATATTTTATCTGTAGAAAACTGAAGTGAGTAGTGGCCACACTCCCCAGAGAGCTTTCATCTTCCCATTTCAGATGCTGGGTGGATCGAAAGCCTAGGTGGCAAAACATCTCCCTGTTTTTACAAACGCTTGAGCTCTGAGATGTGTGTGACTGGGGGAGGCGGGTATGTGAAAAATGCCCCAGTGAAATCTGCTGGGACATATGGAGCGCTTAAGAAATTAAATGTAAGACTGGAAGGGTATCTCAGGCTGTGAAAGCAAGCTTCCCCGCTGTCACATCGAGTTGCTCTCACATGCACTTTCACAGACTGGCATTGCTTCCCCTGTAAAGTTGCTGTTTTGTGACAGATTATTTAAACGCCTGATTGCTCTGCTGGCTAGGGACCTCCTGATTTCCAGCTTACAGGTATATTTGGTAAATCCATACTATTTAATCTTAAGATGAATTGTTTTCAGTTTGCATTTTTCCTTTCTGGTGCCGTGGTTGTCACCTCTTGGAGCATCTGTACACAGCAGCTGTATGTCTCTCTTGCTCTTCACTGGGCTGGTTTAAAACTGAGCGCTCTCTCGGTAATACCAAACTATTGGAGGTAACCACCTACGAGACAAATAGTTCCTGAGCCTTCCTGTCTTGCTTTCTTGTGAACACTTGTTACTTAGGCTTTCAAATCTCACACCAAATACCCCATCAAATCTCACACGTAACATCTATGTTTTAGTTTGTAGTGTTATTTATTAAAAAGTAGAAGAGGTTGTTTTGGATTTTTTTCCCATCCAGACACATGGGAAACAGCAAGGAGTTCCTTAGCTGCATGTGGTTCCTTTGCCACATGTGGTGGCATTGTAAGTGTTCCTAGCAGCTGGCAGAGTAATTAACCTGGCTTTAATTATTTGAAATGCTATTTTTTTTGTAGGAAGAGGATACATAATATGAACACTGAGGCATTAGGATGAAATTAATTCCACCAGAGTGACCAGGAAGTGCTGCAGGGCAAACTTCTAGTGGACTCAAAGTCCTACCAATTAGTACCGTGAACCCTTTGGGCACTGCTGGTGTCGCTGGCTGGTAAGCTGCTGGCTGAGCAGAGCACTGTAAGTCAGTCAGGCACTGCTGGAACTGTAATCGCCTCTTTGCTCCCACGCAACATTCTCCTGTGCCCTGCGCAAGGGACCTGCTCTCTGGGGGTTAGTTAATGATTTGTACTGCTCTTAAAGCCTGATGATTTTTGCATCTGAAATAGGTACTTTTTTGTTCACCAACAACAGGGGTGGGAAGCTGGTAGTTGTAACAGCAATGATGTCTTTGGATGAGACTTGACTTCAACAGCGCACAGCAGAAACTGAAACCCTATTGCTTTGCTGTAACTCATTTAGACAGCTCTGCTGTTGGCAGCGCACAGGGGGACTAAATGCGCTTCCCCCCTAATCGCCCACCCCCCACTCCCCCCAGCATTTTGCACAGTAGAGGTACATCCAGAGCAGTGCCAGGGGTCAACCTGCGCTGCGAGGGTCTGCAGGGTGTCTGTGGCTGCCCCTGCCAGGGGCAGGAGAGGAGCCACAAGGCCAAGGACCACTCTGAAACGGGAAGGTTTGTCCTGGTGGAAGTGTGTTGGTTTATACAAAAAATGAGGTGTTTGCTAGGCAGGAGAGAGAACCCACCATCCTCATTCAGGTATCTGGTGGGCAGAAAGCAAGTTTTCGGTCCCTGCTCCAGTTAGTTTTTCAAAGCAGAAAAACTTCAGTAGGGGATGTTGAGAGCCAGACTAGAACAGACTTGAGTAGACATTACTAATCTCTGTGTTGAAACACCCCTGTACAATGGAGGCGAAAAGTATTTGAAGATGAAGATTCGGGGTTGGATTTTTTGACTCCCCAGTAAGTATTCTCATTTTACTTATTAATTCTCTGGAGGTTTTGTGTCATCTTACAAAATAGCAATAGATCCCTAACTCGTTGAAGAATGAGAAAATATTGGCAACGTACAATTTTTTCAACATCAGTAACTCCTTCCAGCCCAGGTATAGTCATGATAATTCTGTCTGATTTGGCTATGTCAATTAAGTTCTTTGTGGTGGCTTTGTCTGCTGCCAAGCCTTTATTGCTCTGCAACACCACAGTGTCAGTATTTCGCTGCTGGGCAAGTTATTAGGTGTCTTGACTGTGCTTCACCAAACGTACGGTATGGCCTGTGATCTTCCGACACAGAAAATGGTCTAAAGCATAGGTCCTGTTTCCTATTATTACTACGAAGTAGTAGGTGTCAGAGACATGATCAAGCCAGGCAACGGGGAAAATACAAAACAAATCCTGCTGTAACGTGATTAGAAATAAATAGCAACCTGCCAGTAGCCCAGGTCCGTTTAGATGAGGATGGAACCTGAAAAGTTGTAAAGCCCATGCCACGGCATTTGGCTGGTTTTCTAGCATGCCTGAAATAATGAGTCAACATGTGACTCACCAGCTGCAAGCCCCATAGCAGAGGGCCAGCTAAGCACTGGTCAATGAGAAACCTGCCAAAAGCTGAAGCCCAGCAGAAGTTAGACAAACAGCTCCTGCCTCGTCGGATTTGCAGCCTGAGTGCTCTCGCTGCTGGTGGTGCCAGATATGTTGAAATCCGAGGGTTTGTGGGTTTCTTCTCTTTCTGAAACTAAACTCCACGAATCAATGTTGCCATGGAGAAGTGCCACGTAGTCATCAAGGGCAGATGATGAACTAATTAATTGTAGAAATCTGACTGCAGCAGTGATAATACCCCTGGGATATAAAACAGTTACCATTAAATTCAAATAGCCATTTTCAGGGAAGCAGTATTTCCTTCAATATAACGTAGTGCTGGCTGATCAACTGTGACACGTGAAAATTTAGGCAGTGATGGATGCATAACCAAGGATGGGGGTGCAGAGCTAGTCATGAGTGAACAGACAGATCCGATTTCTGCTGCTTTTTGTACAGATGTGGGCATAGGAAAATGGACAAAAGGTCCTTTTATGTCCAGAAACATGCACAAGCTTGGGCCACAAACTTGCCAACTGAAGATATGTGAAAACTGTTTTTGTTGTCTGCCATTTTATTATTGGTCTAAGCACGATACTCTAATGAAAGGAGCTTGCTAATTGCCATGGGATTTCTATGTAACTGTTCTCCCTCTTTTTTTCTCTTGTTCGCCCTCTTCAGTTTTAGCTAGGGAAATCCTTAGTCCCGTCTTCCTGTCCTAACCTGCTTGCTGAAGAGCTTTATTAAGGAGCAGCGTGTAATATGTTTAAGTAGAAGTGTTACTGTACTAGCAGTGATAAAAAATAGATAGTTCACAAAATGCATAAAGAAGTTAAATTAGTTGGGGGCACTGCATATAAAGTGTGAATTCTAAGGATTTTGTATAGTGTTAGTGTGAAGACACTGATGAGTCTCATATCAAGGGCACAGCAAAAATCTCAAAAGGCTGGAGGAAGAGGTAAAAGATCAAGTTGTTTGCAATTTGAAAAAGAATTTTTAGTTGTTAAGGAAAGCAGTTAAGCACAGCAGGCAGCCTGGCTTGCTCTGCGATGGCCAAAGGAAGACAAAAAGGGGAGATGCCACTAACAGCGTATGGCTAGTATGTCAGAAGGGAGCTGGGATGCCCTTTTGGTGTACTCCGTGCAGCTCAGAACACGTAAGCTCATCAGGCAGTGCAGAAAAGGGCAGAGAGCGTTTCTGATTTCTGATGTTCAGAAATGTCTTTGAAGCAAAGACCTGGGCTTTTTTAGAAGGATGCAGGGTCTTTTTTTCTTTTCTGGATATAAATCTAAAGTGGCACATGTCGCGCTTGTCCAGGCCTGGTTATATCTGCTGCACCTCAGTAAGAAACATTACCATGTAGTTACAGTGGAGCCTGGATTGGCAGCCTGGAAGAATCTGGAAAACAAGCGTCCAGACCTGTTACTGAATAGTAAGGAAAACTTCAGCTAATCAGAAGGCGTGCAAGAACTCCTTCACAGTGCCATGGCATGTTGAGCAGGATGCTTGTAAGGCTCTTCCAAGTGCTGGGTAAATTGAGAATTTACCCAGACTGCCAAAGATGCTTTTCTGTGGCCGCTTCAGTGTTTGAGCTTCATTGTCAATTCTAAAGGCGGATTTGTACACGCCTAATGAGATCTGTCTGGTCTCCAGCTGCGTGTGCCGTTACAAGCAGTGCTGACCTGCCTCAGCTCTCCGGCTCTAAGGAGGAAAGCAGAGCGCTAATGAGGGGCCTTGGCTGTGTTTCCTACCCCCCTGCTGCAAGCGGGGGGCTGCCCGGCCGGGCAAGGAGGGGTGCAGCAGGGTGGGCGAGGGAGGGAAGCTGGGGGCGGTGGGGTGGTGTTTGCTATGAGCACTTGGAGAAGGGTGCTGTGGGCAGAACTTGGATCTCGGGGAGGAGGATGTTCTCCCGACCAGTACCTCTAGCAAGTGCCTTGATTAGACTCTTGATTTTGGGGAAATGTATTCAACAGGGAGGGCAAATCTGCTGTGTGTGGATGCTGCTAGGCTGCAGTTGTGAGCCCAGGACTGAGTGCACGCAGACAGACTGACTTCAGGGGCAAACGCGTTGTGCTTCTACACGTATCTGCAGTGGGAAGACCTGGCTGTTGTTGCAGTGAAGTTACTGGGCTGGATTAGTCAGCAGTTCAAACCGGTGAGGCAAACGCTGCTTTGTCAAGACTGCTCCTCATACCAGTGCTTGAAAAACTGGTGGATTTGTAGTGAAGTAGAGCTAAGGGGGCATGTGAGGAGAGCTGGCGTCTGCAGAGCAGCAGACCTTCCTATTTGTAGGTCATCTTCTAATAAATTGCCTTGACATTGAAAAAAAAGAAAAGCAGATGCCTCTTTGTTATAGGTGTCTGGTGGTTTTTTTTTCCCAGTTGTTGCAGCAATGCTGAAGGGAACCCAGCCAAAGGGAGTTCATTTACACAGGATTCCTGGTCCTTATCTTCTATAGCAATGAGTTTGGATACTAGAGTTTCATTCCTGGTTCAACATGGAAAAGGATGATGCTTGGGAATGAGTGAAAAGCTAGTGGAGTCATGGAAACACTTTGGGGGTATTTTGGCCACAGACAACACTTGAATGCGGATGAGTAAATAACAGCACAAGCAATCTGCAAGAGGTTGCTGCTTGTGGTTAAAGAACAGCAAAAAGTCAAATTAGCATAGAAATGAAAGTTAATAGATACAAGGAAATAAGAAAACTAAAGTTGCACCTGTGCTAAACTGAATTGGTAGAGTCGAGTGTCTCTATTGACCATGAAATAAATAAATCAGAGTTCCATTTAAGGTGGCGTTGAAGACGTACCTAGAGGTGAATATAGCCTTTGTGCTACTGAATAGCTCTGTTGGATTCAAAGCTAGGAATTAGGTGCCATAGGTGAGCTCCTTATAGAGAACAGCAATAGAAATGCTGAACGCAACCTTGCCCCAAAAGTCATACAGCACCACTCGATGATACAGTAACAAAGGGAGGTTGCAGTCCCTGTGTGGTGGCACAACCTTCCCCCCCTCCTGGGCCGCTTGGTGCGATTTCCCCCCACCAACCTAACATAAGTTGGACACGAATCGTGAAAGGCAAAGGACCAGAATGTTATGGCACCCCCTTAACGCACCTGGCTCCCGCATCTCCTATTGCTTGGGAATGGTAATGGCAACCGATCACCCCCTGACAGCCTAGTACACCCGTTCCTGGATCATGGCCTAAAGGGCAAGTTCTGAGCTTGTGCAACTGATGGAAAGTACCAGAATATTTCATTGTCTGAGTTGGGCCAGAATGGAAATGTACCTGATGGAAGCCAATTATCTTGGACTCTATAAATAGCAACCCTAAGTGAGACCTTTTGAGCTCTTCTGGATCGCAGCGGGCAGTGACCAGCATCTCCCCTGAGCTGGGATGCTCCTCAGGCATAATGAAGGGGCAGGGAGAAGGCAAACGTCTCAAAGCTTAATTATCACTCATTGAGGAATGCTGATGCATTGTATTTACTCTAAACTCGAGAAGAAGAAAATTTTAATTATAGGCCACCCTCTCTCATTCATCTCTCTACCTATCTATGTGTTTCGATATGCACATTTGCCTTCATGAGTGTGGGTGTCTATATGTTCCACTAGATCCAAATATTTCTGTCTGTCTCTGTGTGTGTGGAGTGGAAAGGGGCACCTGTCGGCTCACTGGAGTCACCCACTGCGAAGGGACTTTGGTCCTAGCAATTAAAGACGGGTGGTGTGTGTGCGCGACCCCTTCAATGGTGAGGGTGTGTGTGTTTTCCGTTTATATATATGTGCATCCATATATTTTGATTTAGGATGCCCTGTAGTAAGTTCATGTGAATCTTGTAATTTTTGAATCTGTAAGTCACTGTTTTAATTATAACATATTCTACTGAATCACCTTGTTGTCATTAAATTGGTTAATGATTAAGTACTGCTGAAATACAGCCTTTTGATCTTCCTCAAACCATTAATAAATCTTGAATTGCTGCTAAATAATAACCATGTCAAATATTTCATCCACGACACCCTGCTGTTGTCTTGCCCAACAAGACTGAGAGGTTTGTACTACTGTGACTTCCTGAGATTAAAACAAGTTCATCACCATCTCACTGCACACCACAGAGAGCTCCTGGAGACCTTCCCTCTCCTATCCTGTGTCAAACCATGTCTCAGAGCAGTCCAGGCACCTAGCAGGCCCACAAAAATCTTCCATGGGAACTGAAAGCCCTCTAGGGAGTATGCTTTAGATCTGGCCTTGCACCATATATGCTCTTAAAAGGTTGTTCACTGCACAGACTAGTTTTGTAACAGCAGTGAGGACAACCTGGAGAGAGTCCTGGGCTAGTTTGTATTAACAGAAAGAAATTCTTCACAGGAACACATGGAGTCATAAAGATGTTCAGGTAAATATGGTTTTGGTTTTTTCCCCTGTTAACAGATGATTTATTTTGGTTCTTGGCATAATTTTCGTAGTCAAGTAACATCTTTAATTCAAGTATAATTGACTTTTCCTCTTCCCTTTTCATGAAAAGCAAAAAAGCTTCTTCAATAAAGAGGAGGAAGGTACTCAGGTGGTGTGGGAAGAAGTTTGAATCTGAAACACTTGGTGATGAACTGGGGGTTTCTGGGTTCTGATGCTCACCCATAAATCCATCTATCCTATTCCAAATTCTGCATATTTATGGCAAGGTACCCTCACCTTATTTGACTGTGGGATACAGAAGTTACTATTTTTTAATTTTTTTTTTTTTTTCTGATACAGAATTTCTCATATGTCAAGAGCAATTGTGATCAGCTCCATGGGAATACTCAGGACATAAGTGTATTCTCCAATGTTTCTACTTCATGTAAATGGCTTAGACCAAATTAAAGATAACAGATTCGTCTCTCCCTGTGGCTAACCAGCTTGTTGTAGATTATTTCATCCCCCTGCTCTACCTCCTCCCTACTGCTTTCCCTGTCCTAGCAAAAAAAAGTCCAAGCAAACATTTTCATCAGGTTATAGTTCTACTAATCCTATGGCCAGACCTCAATTCCTAGCCACAATAAGCTGTAAACCTCTTCCCCTTCCTCTCCATTTGGTGACATAGCACAATGTGAAACCACGGCTTTAGCTCCATGCTTCCACCATGCGTCAAATCCAAAGGTTCATCTTTTCTTGCTGTCAGGAAACTGGCAGAGGAGTCAACTCCAGTCTAATTGTGCTTACTTCTGGGGGGGTGTAATCTTTTGGCTGGATCAAAAATTTGCAGTGCAGCCACCTGGTTGCTGAATCCAGAAAATGGGAAACAGTGGGAGTATTTAAGTAGGAATGGGTATAGTGGGGGAGACAGACCACCTGTGTGGGAGTAGCCTCCTGTTTGGCTGGATTAGGTATGTTCAGCCTGAAATCTCTAACCACTGAAACTTAACACCTTGTATTCACCTGAAAATTAAAATATATGCTTAGTAGAATCATTTCAATTGGATAAATGCAGAGACTTCATTGCTGCTTCTTGACAAAGACCAGACATAATTTAATTACCCCTCATTGGAATGACTGGCCCTTGAAATCTTTCTTCTAGGGAGACCAGTGATTACTGAAAGAAAGAGATGGAGTATGGGCTTGAGCAATAAATGTCTGTAGAGTTAATCTAGTTAGTTAATCTAGTTAAGATTTCAGGAATTAATCTCTATCTCTGTTAGAATTTGAAAATACTTCATACTTTTTGAAATTCTTTAGAGGGCTAAAAGTGTATCCACCTCTCAAAGTGAACAAACTTCATTGATACAATAGTTTGTTTGGATTTGTGTTGCCGTACCCAAGAGGAGAATCTGGCCAGGAAACACAAGGCCTTCTACTAAGTGGCATCAGAAGAGACTGCATAATACACAGAAAGGTGGAAACAAGATGTCAAAATGGGGAGAAAAAGCAAGTTTCCTTGGGCATTTTTGAACTTCTTTCAGAAGTTTTGGGTTGTTTCCTCACAGGGGGTCAGTGGCAGAAAAGTTAAGTGTATGTCGGTGGCTGAGATTTATTCCCCACGAAGCAGCTGTTAAAAGATAACTGGAAATTACAGAAAAGTTCTTTAGAGGAAAATAGTGTCATCAGATGATGTATTCTGCTGCATAGATGTTGGGTTTGAACACAAGCCTGCTACCTGCATGAGTTTGATTTAAAATATCCTTCCCTACCAAGGAAACAAATCTATTAACTTGATTTGTTTAGGCTTGAATCTGTAACGGTTATTGTCTCTCCCAAAGCTCAGCAGAATGATCTCCACCGAACTCAATGGAACCCAGTATGTGATTGCTGTTGTACAGGACACTGTGGACCCCATGGGTGGTGCTCACAGCAACAGTGCAGCGTTTTAGAACACGCGGGCTGTGCATGTAAACATCTGCTTTCTGTCAACAACAGTGAAATACAAGTTAACCAATGCAGATTTCTTTGCAGAAATCGTTGACTGCTAGCATAGCTGTCCTCCAAAAAGTTTTCCCATAATCTCCAGTGAGCATTTTTCTTTCATAATAAAATAAATCTTAGCTGAATGGCACACTTGTCTTCTCTCCTATTGAATTATTTATTCACTTCCAGCACTTACTTGCTCATTTGAAATCCTGTGCTGTCATGTATTCAAGGAAGCTGTCTTTGGTCTGAGCAACTGCTTGGACTGCCCATACCCAAGCAGCTTGCTCTTTCTTGGAAAGAGGATGTTTTGGAAGAGGTGGTCTTACTCCCACCCACCTGCTTTGGCCTCTTAGACTTGGAACCAAAAAGTAAAGCAAGCGGAAAATATGGTGTGGAAGGCTGGTAGGCTTGGGCTTAGAATGGAAATAGCAATTTTACAAGTGTTGGATCCTGCAAAAGACTGAGGCACTGCCGAATTCGTGTGCATCAGTATTCTCATAAAGTGGTTATGATGGTTACATGGAAATGCTGGGAAAGGAATATTTATTTATCAAAGATCAAGCCTGACACGTGAAAACTCACCCTGATATACTTGCAATCGTGGCTTGGGGTTTGGCTAGTACTGGTAGTAACTGAGTGACAGAAAAGCCTTTCAGGATAAAATTGATGCTCCTGTTGTGAATCCTGCTGTCCGGTGCTTTATTACTGTGAGGCTGTTATAAAGATTTTTGGTCTAAAGTCTGAACCTGCTTTCAAGTTTTCCACTTGTTTATGACTTGATATAGGTCCCCTTACTGCCTTTCTGGCCATATTTTTCTTTCTTCACTTAAAGACTCTCTAAACAGCCCAAGTGCCTGTTCCAGAATCTGCCATTTGTTAAGACTAATGTGATGTGTTTTCCCTGCATGTCAACCATGTCCACTCTTTCCTTTTCCTAAGTCAGCATGTGAGAAGGAGGGAATAAATTTTCCATAATATATAGATAGGTCCCTAAGGACAGTGAGTCTCCCACAATAGGAAGTTCTTCAGCCTCTCACAGAAGTGGCATTGCAGTGTGAAACCCCCCAGGAAGATGTCCTGATGAGTAGTGTGGTGCACTCCTGTGCTTCGCAGCAAGGTAGGTCAAGGGTTGGGCTGTCCCTTTTTTCATCACCCTGCTGCTGAGTTCTGCAGCACCATCCAAGACTAGAGTGAAAAAAGAGCTTAAATGACATCGTTTGAGGGGGGATTAGGGAGGAGAAAAAAGCAACAGGCTTCATATTCTTGTTGCTTCTGTGCTGTCATTTGAGCGTGACTGGTCATTGGAGGCATTTGAAACTCATGCGGTCTCAGGACGCTGGTCTGGGGAGGCTGATCTGCAGACTGACAACCCATGTTGATGTGGAGGCTGGATAGCCCTGGGTTGTCGTGGTATCAAAGAGTGCCAGGAACGCTTGTAGATGAAGTTAATACCATGTAAGCTGGCTAACAGCAAAGTCTGCTGCATGAGTAGGAGTTAAAAGGAGGCATTAATAATCAACGCTGTTGAATGTGAACTGTCGAAAGATGAGATATTTCAGACTGCCTATGGTGTTTTTGAAGGTTTCCTGCCTTGTTGGGAAAGGTGATGCCATCAATTAAACTTCACTGGCACTCTGAAGATACTATTTGGTATGCTGGGCTTGCAAACAAAGATTTTTTCATAGACATACCGGTTTAATTCCCATTTCAATGGTCTTATTTTGGAAAGGTAGCAGCGTGATATATTTTTCTTTTCATTGAGATAAAATTATTCCCTGGTAGAAATGGAAATGAGAAAAAATTATACTGGCATAAAAGCATCTTAAAATAGCTTCTACCTGGAGTTAGCAACCTTTTTGATGTGTCAGATAATATTTTGCTTTGCCAAATTATAGGTGAAACATGCCCATAAACAACACTGGAAGCTGAAAGATTGCCTCTCGGAGGCAAAATGCCACTCAGCAGCTGGCGAGCAGTGCGCCGCCTCTAAAGGAAGGCATTGATCCCGGCTAACCTGAGCTCAGAGCGTGCCCAAAGCTGGAGGTTGCTGCCTCTCCCCAAATGCCACACTGGTGTAGTGTGTCACTCTGATCTCCTCACAGGCTATGTTGGGCACCGCCGCCCAAGCCAGCAAAGCCCAGAGACTGCTTTGACTGATCGCTGTTGTGAAGCTATATCAAGAACACATTGCAGCGGAGGAGAACCTGCCAAAAATGCAGCTCTCAGAGTTCATATATGCAGTTGCCTGTGCGTCTGCAAAGTCAAATACATCCAAACGCTTAAAGAAACTACTCAGAGAACTGCTGCTCGGGCCAGGATGTATTTTCTTGTTAAACCTTAGAATTAGTTTTTGGGAAGAAATATAAGCTTTTCAGTTAGTGTAAATAATGATATGGAAACCGTAACAGGTAATTCCAAAGTCCAGGCATATGTTAAAAGGGATGAATCATTGTATCTGGCTTCTTAAAAATGATTATATTAATACTCAGTGTGTATTGACATAATCTCCAGGAAGTTTTCCAGCAGTGTTTTATCTCTAGCGTTTTTGGATCAATAACACAAAATTAGAAATGGTAAAGCTTTTTTTCTAATGGCCGCTGCTGACTGGCTCAAAAAAGATTCCAGTCAACTAATTCTATTCAGAAGCCATTGTCTCTAATTGTAAGATGCTGATTAGTTATAATAATATGCTGCCAACAATTGACGAGTCATGCCAATAGTCAGATCAAGAGGTTTGAACAACAAATCTAAATATAGCAGATACAAAGAAATTGGAGAATCTGAAGTCTATTACCAAGGGCATTGCTAGCACAGCTGTTGGAATACATGGGGGAATATAACAAAAATTGTTTGCGATATGAAAATATCAGTAAAACCCTGTTGTTGCCTCTTGCAGTGATTGACTTGACAAATAAATTGGAAGCTTCTTACTCAAGCATTCTTTTACTTGTGCAATGCACACTCATGCCAGGGTATTTATTGGATGTGAAGTTTTATTTTTGCTGTGGAAGGTCAGACTGGATTCTTAAAAATCAGTCCTTTTCTTCCCCTTCCTCTTTTCTATTTCATTCTTTCCATTAGTAAAGGGGGTGTGAAGGCTCCTTCCTGAGACTTTGCAACCTCAGAGCACGTATCACGGTATCTGGTGGAGAGCCAGGAGCACTTTGTAGGAGGACTCGTTGGCTTTGGCATGGTTTAGATGTTCAAAAGGGGCACTGCATCTGGACAGCAGCTCTGTAGAGTGGCAGAGGGACAAGCCCAGGTAAACAGATGTCTTAGTCAGCTGTTGTAGGTCACAGTAAGGTGATGGAGGCTGTTGATGGATCTGCTGCACACCACCTGATAGTCTCTTGCTAAAGAGGAAGAAAGAAATGCCAGCTGCAAACATTCAAGGCAGAAGCCTGGAAGAAACAAAATCCAAGTGTTGAGTTGGTTGAGAGAAGGGGGAGCTGAACTGCTGGCCCAGACGGTAAGTACGCCACAGGGGGAGGGCAAGTCTGGAAGGACCGTAACTGGTATTAGTGGCATACTTGTGGGTGCAAGAGTCTAGAACGTGGAAACGCACAGCTTCCTCTAACAAAACCACTATTTGCCAACCTGACCAGACATTAGGGGAATCAAAAGGGCTGTGGCTGTTCACTTTGTTTTATCTACTGATATTTTAAGTGAGGGGGTTGTGTGGATGCAGATGATGCCTTTGGTGCCAGTTCTTTTACATGTTTTACAAAACAGCTAAGGACATCATATGGAAATATTTTTCTTGAAATTCAGAGTGAATAAATGGCCCTTAAAGTTAATTGCTTAGTTCCTTTGGATGCTCTTACTGTCTGTCAACCCTCAGCATCGTTGCAATAGACATAACATTCCAGGTGCCATTTGAATAGTGAAGAGAAACTTTATTTTCAGGAATTCTTTTTCTTTTCAAGACAAAATCACCTTCTAATTTGTTTGACGATTTACCAACCCTCAATGTGTGAGGGTCTCTGGGCTTTTTATATCCTGCTTTTTAAAATAATAATTAAAAAAATCACAACTGCTCAAATCATAAGGTATTCTTTACTGGATTCACCTGTGTTTGCACCTTCGAGGACTTATTGCATCTTGTTTCATTCATTAGGAGTGACCTTTGAGATCCTTATCTACAAAAGATGTCAGATGGTTTACAGCTCTGCTCTGGAGTCACGCCTTCAGCTCTCAAGTTCCCTCCTTTATTCCTTGTGCAAGCTACTCTGCTGATAGGTGTGCAAGGGTTATAACGGGGGGGAGAAGAATCAGGTATACCCTGAGTGCCCTGCAGCTCTAGTGAATTTCACAAGGGACACAGACATGGAAGTACTTCCATTTCAAATTTTTGAAGGGGTGCATATATCCATCAGATTTGTAAGTGACAATAAAGTAATGCAGAAGGTTAGTTTCCACATAGATTTAGGGCTTTAAAAAGTACATGAGAAGTGCAGGAGAGAAAATATTAAAAAATTTGCAAAATATGATAGTATTCCTTTTAAGTGTCTATATCTGAAACTGTCTTGGCAAGTAAAAATGTTGCCAAACAGTAGCTTCACACTTTTGCTTATATGACTGCAAGAGAAATCTGTGGCTGTGCAAAAACTTTTCTGTGAGCGTGTGTTAGCTCAGGTTATCTAGCACGGGCCCAGGATTCGTGCAGCCTGTCTCAGAGAGGGCTCAGAGCAGCCCCTCTGCTTTAAGGAAATATTCCAAGGTAATTGTTTGACAGAAAAATTATTCTTTTAACTCTAGAAGAAAGAGTTGCATCCCTCAAAGCTTCATTTAAAGAATGGGACTTGCCTGAATTTGTGCCTCCAATTCTACTGCTGGAGAGTGGTATTTCCAAGCCTTTCTTCCCTCAGTTTTAGAAGCTGAAGAATTTGGGCAGGATCCCAGAAGAATCAGAAGTCAGAAGTGAGCCTGTCTCCGGAAAGAGTGTGTCTCCGTGCATACGAATGCACTCAGTTATATGAATGTGGGAGTTCTGAAGGATGTCACGCCAGTACAATTAGGTGGTGAGTGCTTGGAGGTTGCCACTCCTGAAAGGCAGAGCAGATTCTCTGGAGAACTCGTAGCCCCAGTATAGATGGTGACTGACGTATTGCAAAAATGCTACACGTGACTGTAAACAGCAGATGAAGCAGGACCCTGGGCGCTAAAGCAATGGGAGGTTTCCTTGCGCAGCCCACTGCTTACATACCAAGTGGGTCAATGGTTTATTGTAGCTACTTCGTAGCACGTTGTTCAAAGCACTGCGTTACATGAGGGCGATGAGGAATGATGACGACTTTTACCAAAACTTTTAGACCACGGAGGAAATACTTTGGATGTCTTACGAAGTTAAAGGTTCAAAGGACTTGTGGGTGGAGGAAAGTGTGATCATTTCAACACTAGACTCCACTGAAGGGAGACAAACCATGTTCATTGGGTAGTCACACGCCTCAGTAGGTCAGAAGCATATTTGTTTGATGTAGATGATGTTCAGCTTTGTAGATAGAAGGAAGAAGAATCAGTACTAAAACACTTCCTTTGAATGTTACATTCAGCACGCATCGCCTCATATAAAGGAAAAAGGAAGATGTTAAGACAAATGTTAATCATCATTTTCTTTCTTGGATCACTGTTAAGCAGCTGTCTAATTCATTGCTTCATTTCCACTAGGGGCCAATGAATTGGAATTACAGTACTTTTATAGCTGCATCTGCCTGAGCCCACTTTGGAAATGTTGGCTCATCAGCAGGAAGCCACTCTAAAACGCTCCACCTTGCTTGTCTCTGCCTCAGCACAGCCAGTATGCAGAGAAAGGACAGATTTTTTTATTTTTTTTTCTCTCAGATAAACTGGAAAAAGGACTGCTGCTGAGTATTATGCACACGGGTTGTACATCTGGACTCACCTCATGGCATGTGGTGAATTGCAGCGTGGTTGCAAGCAGTCTTGGAGGGTGAGTTTTGTCTGCGTGTGGGAGGGTCCACACAGCTCGACTGGAAACTTAAGATCAAACTGTTTCATAAGGTTTCTGTTGTTTGCTTTTTCCAGCTGGGCTGTTTACACTAAGATCTCTTCTTTAGTATTGCAACATGTGTGTTTCCCTCATTACTTTCCCCCTCCACCTCTGTGAATCAGCAAAGACCTGTATACAAATGAAGAGAGAATTAATGTTATTAATTAATTAATTAATTAACTCAAAGGCTTGTAAGGTTGAAGAAGTGACAGAAGTGCATGTTCGAATGTGGGTAATCCTGCATTTTGTCCTTTGTCTGCAGTGGATGTCGTCAGCCTGGTGTTGTAAATACGAAGCACGGCAAATAAGCGTCGTGTAGGCAGAAGGCCATACCAGCCAGGGAAGTTATTGGCTGAAATGCCGGCCCTTGGGGGCCCCTGTGTCAAGGTTCATGGTGGTTTTAATTGCTGTTGCCAATTTCAAGACATGCTCTTGGCTTCTGGATCCAGAGGGCTACATCATTGCGCGTAAACCAAGCATGCAGGCAGCCAGGTGTTCCCAGGCTCACTGGAAACAGTAGTTTATACAGAAGGCTATGGGAATAGTGCATCAGGTCACTCTTTGGAGTAATTTATGCAGAATGTCTCAAGGACAATCAATGAATGTCAGCTGTCTCACAGCGTACTTGCTAATCCATCAGTCCGGTGGGACGTTCGCAAATCTTTTGGGCATAGATGATCACTGTACGTGCTCACAGAAATGAGGACTCACTTTCCTGCATCTGATGGGGGGAGTAAAGAATACAGAGCCAAACTTCTCGGTCGTGCCCGGTGGCAGGACAAGAGGCAGCAGGCACAAACTGAAACACAGAAAATTCCATCCAATTCCATAAGAAAACACTTTTTTACTGTGTGGGTGACTGAGCACTGGCACTGTGTTGGATTAGATGATCTCTAGTGCCTCTTTCCCACCCCAACAATTCTGTGAAAATGGAATTGGGTTGCGTAGGACATGGAAGCTTGAATGAGGACACCTTCAAGTAGAATTTGGATTAAGATCATTTAGCTCAGTTCTGGGTTTGTGAATATATGTAACAGTAGAGGATGTCCTTACTGTCTTCAGTCTTCTACAAGCTGCACTCTGGTGCTTGGCATAATGAGGATGTAGCACTGCAGACCCTGCTGGGCATAGAAAGGTATGTTCTTCAATGGCTTTCTTCTTTCCTTGGAGATCTCAAAAGATAGCTTTAGGCAATTACTCGCTTTCACAAATTGGATTTTTCTGGATTGCACCAACTATTCCACTGCGCAGGCTTTTCGATATGTATTAAGGGGCTGTTTTGCCTGAAAATGTGGCTTTTTTTCTCCACCAGAAGGTGGTAACATCTGCTTCTCTAAACTATATTATACTTGAGGAAAAACACCTATTTCATTTGGGTTATGCTGTCAGGACTTGACTCATTTTTTTCACAGCCTAGTAGATTAAAATCCACTATATTTAGTCTCTGTGAAAGCCAGTAGTCTAGGCAAAAGAGAGAAAAATCTGCAAGTACTTTCCACACTTCAGATACTGTCCATGAAGCACTGTATTCAGGAGAGGAAAGTAGACGAGCAATTTCCCCTCCCACTCACGCTTGGACATGGACATTGAGGCAATGCTTGAAAAGAGGTATAGGCTTGTTTTACGCTCTACTAAACCTGGAGTTCGGTTTTTCATGGCGTATTTCAGCAGAACTGATGACAATTTTGACTGAAATTTGGCTGCAAACTCGTGTAAAGTGAGGCCTCAATGAGGTGATGAAACGTATGTAGATGAAACCTTGTCATAATGAGCACAAATGGTAAATGCATCGATAAACTTTCAAGATCTTGAATCCAGCCATCAGCAGGAAAAAAATGCATAGTTGGCTGACTAACAAGTGTAATAGGTGCGCAGCCAGGAATAGCACACTTCTGACTGGCTTGTACTTGGTGTTTCTAGATCGCCTACTTTTGAGGAGTTGCACAATTTCCCCATTTCCAGCTGCTGAAGTCACGATCTCCATCACTTTCAATCAGATCTACATTTGTAGAAGCAAAAGCAAACCCAGTGATTCTCTGGAGCAAATACCGCTAATTAAGGAATGTGGTGTATTCACATCTGTTTAGAGCTGGATCCGGGGTGGTGTTTTTTGTTTTTTGTTTTTTTTTCCTAAATAATCTTTTAATTACCTCCTAAGCATTTGCTTTGCCTATGAAAGAATCTAATTGGCCTTATGGGACTGCAAGCAACACAGAGAAGCCCACGCTACTTTTCAATGGCTGCAACTGCACAAAAAACTTGAGGACACTGAGATTTGTAGTTTGATGCTTTGGAAAGCGTGGGGACTCATGGTCATTACAGCCCTGTAAACCACTTTGTAAGCTTAACCGTGTTGTAAGGCCCCAGGACTGATTCTTATTAGGCTTTGCCTGAAATTGTTTTAGCCAGCCTAGAGCTTTAGCTTTGTTTGTTTAGCTGCAATAACATTTATTTTTTTTAATTATGAGGAGGCTATTGCCTAATTTCTTTTGCTCTTGCTTCATTTTGCATAAGCACGTGGAATTACCATAATTTTAGATGGGTAATTGTAACACCTAGTTATTATAGTGAAACATTCATGGCCATAGCATAAATTAACCTGGGGTAATGCAGGTGTGGTGTGACAGTAGAGGACACCAAAGTCACAGGATGTGGTATAGATGAGTAGAGGCATGGGACGATAGCAGAAGGGGCAAAGGATAATACTGGAGACCTTAGGGCTATTGACAACTTAACCACGACCAGTTAAAGAACTGGAGAGTTGGACAAACTGGTTTTAGTGGTAACAAAGAGAAAAGAAACATGTATCGGACTTATGGAGAGAGAGAGTTTCTCACCTATAGCAAATCTGGATGTAATATCAAATTGCATATCAGTGAAGAAAGATAAAATGTAAAATTGTGTTAGAAAATGTATAAAAGTACTCAGGTGCGGCCCCTGGAGGGAGAAGGAAGAAACCATTGACAACCTCCTCCTCAGCAAAGAGGAGGAAGATACCCTATCATGAACATGATGTTCCTCCCAGCAAAGGGCTGGGGATGCTAACAACTTGTTGCAATCCCGGTCCTCCATGTCCCCTTCCCCCCTCCCCCCAGCTGATTTTTGAGGCTGACTTACTGTCACGCTTGAGAGCCAGAGGGGCAGGGTAAGGGAGAGCATGACACCAGAGAAGGCTTTTGTGTAGCAGTCTTTGACTGTATTACTGAGCTGTGCATTGTATTGTTTAGATAATTTGGACTCGAAAGGTTGGTATCATTGTAACTGCACTGTAATAACAGTTTATTGTATTTTAGTTAGGCTGTTAAGATTTTAATTAGTCTAACAATAAATTCTTGGCTTCCCAAATGAAGCATTTCCCCTCTTGCCCATAATTAGACTTTGAGTGTAATAACTTGTCACATAGGTATTACAAGGATTGAAGAATGACAAGTGTGTTCGCAGAGAACAAACAGAGGACTGTGCTGATGCACCGAAAGAAGTCACAGAGAGGAATAGACAAAGCCAGAATGATCTCCGTCCTGATGACTAATGATAGAATACTTGCACTGTATTACTTATGTTATTTTAGCAATCTCCTGAGAAACCCAGTGGGAGGTGTTCCTGGTGATGTATGAAAGAAGCCAAAAGAAATAACAGCTGTCTGAAAGAATTTTCCTGCGTTAGGTAAAGCAGGGATATGATGAGGGGAAAAAAATGTTCAGTTGAGATAGCTTGCGTAATTCATGCCAATTTCTGCGCTTAGTTTAGTTCACAGTTGATTTGCTTCATACCATTTGCGGGGAGGGGAAGCACTAAAGGTCTGAAGACTAATGAGGATGTATTTGCTAGCAAATGGAAAAGGTAAATTTGAGACTGTAACTTGCATAAACACTCGGACACTTTCTTGCTGCTTGTAGTTAAATGAATTTTTTCATATTGTCTCTTAAAAAATCTTAGCCGTTATTAAAAATATTAAACTAAAATTAATATTTTTTTTCTTCCTCGTGATAACATGAAGAAAGCTTTTTTTTGTGTGTAATCATTTCAGTTTCTTTTGAAACAAATTTTAGGGATGACAAAAAAAAAAAATATTTGTTTTGCCCAGCCTGCCTTTTCTGTGTTTACCCCAGGAAAATATTGCCCATGTTACCAGTGACAGAAGCCACATGGCAGTGCAGTAGTGTTCACAGCTTCAAGCTTTCAGTAAAGGTTAGCAAAACTAGAGGCATAACAGCAAGCTGTGACCTAGCTGCCAAGCAAGAAGAGAAATGAGACTGGAAATAGTACAGAAAACTCCTGTGGCTCTTCCACAGCATGCCAGTGTGGAGTGAACACGTTTAGATCATGTTCTTTGTGAGCATTGCTTCAGACCTCACCTCAGTGCCGGCTGGGAGGCTTGTGCTCTGGACACTGGTGGTCTCTTCTCGAGCAGCAGATGGAGCAGGATGTAAAGGACCCAACTGCAACTTTTGGACAAGCAACGCATGCAGCTGAGAGTGACCTGGAGGACAGCAATCAGCTGTCCTGTGGTGGGCAGCAGCTTGGTTTCAGGGACATATGGCAGGCTGAGGTGGGACAAATCCCATGCCATAGTGCTGCAGGCAGCATCCCTGGGCCTTTTGCATGGTATCGTCTTGAGCCAGGAGCCCATAGCACAGAAGGACTGGTGCAGCAACTCCAAGCGCTGAGCTGGCTCCGTCTCTTTGAGGAGCTGGTGGGAGCAGAGCTGAGAACCCCTCCTGGCTCCAGTGGAAGCTCCTGAGCTTGGGGCAGGGCAGGGAGGCCCCAGGACCATCGCTTCCCTCAGGATGAGGGATGCCAATGTCGACCCAGGAGGGGTGGGGGCACGTGCTTCTGAATGCAAAGCCTGCAAAAGGGAGCAACTCTGGATCAAATACAATGTTTGCATTGCTGGGCCATATGGGAATAATGGTGGTTGGTACAAAAACCTGGCGAAGACCCTTGTGCTGCATCATGCACCTCCCAGCACCCTGCATGCCAGAATGACCTGAGCTCCACAGACACAACGGTAACAACACTCCAGGCTCTGTTCTTGGAGCAGGAGGGCTGCTAGGACATAAGATGTTCCTCTTTGCCTACAAAGCAGGTGTTTACCTGAGGCACGAAGGAATTGATCTGATCTAGCAGCAGGAGCCAGTGCTTCTTTGTGCTGCACAGCAAAAATCTTTGTTCAGCGTGTGTGGCACAAGGTCAGACAGACCCACTTCACTGACTGATAACAAAAAAGAAAATACTGGTTTCCTTTTACCTTAAATTGAGCTACATGACATGGGGGGAGGAGGGGGGACTGTGTATTTTTTGTTTGTTTGTTTGTTTGTTTCCCCCTAATACAGAGATGGACTCTCAGGTCAAATCTGTGAGGTAAGTGCATGCTCTTCTGCTATGAAATGAAGTGCTGACCTCAAAGTCTGGGGTAAGATGATCTACAGAATGGCCTCCTCATGAATTCTATTTAATCTAGAAAAGAACTTTTGCCTTCCAGTGATGCATCTGTTTCGCTTTCCAAAGTTGACAGCCACGCTGATCGAGTGCGTTATTTGGTGCTACAGGAATGCAGTTCAAGAGAAAAGGGACCTTATAAATGGTTATTAATCCTTTGGCAACCACAGGTGCAGGTAGGTGGTGATTTGGTCTCCTACACTGCATGAATTATTCACAGATTTGTTAGAATTTATAGGTAGACATTGAATGATTCTTCCATACCCAGATGAGGTGAATGATTGAAACAAACATAAAAACCAGGAAACAAAAAAAACGTGCCTCTGCTCCAAAGTGAAAAGTCAGTACATATTCTCATAATGATTTGGGGGTTTATATCTTAAAGCTTTGGGTCGTGATAATGTCTTGTGAATTTGAGCAAGGAGAAGGAATTTAACACGATGGGGAAATACAAAGGAAAATCTAACAGGAATAAATAAATTTGGTACTACTTGGAGGCTGGTGTGACGTGGGTATATATTCCTCCTGCAGACAGTTTCTTGGAGAAAGAGTCTATTTTAGATGGAGGCGGTTAGGCATAAAGTATAGCATTAAGTCTTCAGCCTGGAGGTGTCATTGATTTATTTGGAAATGATGACTGATTATGTTCTAATGATGTTTTGGAAGACATGAAATGAAGTGCACTCTGCTACGTGGATGACACTTGGCTTTAAATTCCAGCAGATGACAGTTACTGGGCACATTGGTGAGGGAACAGAGGGAAACTGGCACGCTGTGCCAGTGTAATCCCTGTGAAGCTGTCTCATCTGGTTGAGTTCAGTAGCAAATTCTGCAAGAAGCCAGAGGAAGCTGTAACTAGGGGGTGGGTGGGAATAGATTAACAGAAGTAACTTTGACGTTCTTTATAGAAGTAGCGTTCATATTTTTAAACCTCCTGCTCTTTTGTTGAGAAGCTGGATGTGAGGATATCTGTTCTTCTCTTTGTCCATTTTTTGTGATTCATTCCTTCTGGTCTGCGATATATGGATAGTTTGGTTATCCGTCGTTCAATCGCTACTCCTCCAGAAATTACTGTTGTGTTCTTGTAATAGAATCTTCTGCTTAGCAGCTCTGTGGCTGCTCCTCTTTCCCACCTCGTTTTCTGAAGATAAAGATGCCAAATAAGCAATAGTTGGGAGACCTCTGGGAATGTGTTAAATCGGAGATGTGCTTGAAGGCATGGATTTCCTTTCAAAACAATTGCTGAACACAGCATTAAAAAATCAGATGTACGTTTTATAACTCCATCCCAATAGTGTGACAACCAGTGGGAACAAAATTTGGGAAGTCTTCACTGTAGGAAATCATCTCTCTCCAACACAAAGAGATAGCATTAATGAATTAGCTTGTTGAAATACCCAGATTCCTTTTAAAATGTGAGGATAAAAGCTTTTTAATCTACCTATTTATAATGTGAGATCTAATTTCAAGTTACTCAGATCTATCTGTTGTGTCTTCACTAATTGCAACACAGGTGCAATACACAATGGTGTAACCAGAAGTACTATCTATAAAGATGTTTGATGTTAGCTCATCTCTCCATTTACTCTGCAGCAAGAGTACTATATCCAGATTTGAACATCCCATGTTGAGAAAGAGAAGGATAAATCAAAGGGACCCTTGAAGAGGAAAATAAGAGGACAAGGTCTTAGGAAACTTGTGGTGACCCACAAGCGCCTCGAAGAATAGACTGAGAGGGAAGGTAACAGTAGTCTTCAAACATGTAAGAGGATATTGCCATATAAAGGGAAACATAATTTTTAGTTCGTGTCCTTAGTGGATAGGTGGGAGCATATACTGCAACACAGGATGGACTTGAGTAAAGCTTGCTAATGATAAAGACAACAAAGCCTGAGTGAAGGTGGCATGCAGTGGCACAGCCGTGGCATCTACATTAATGAAAGTTAAAAAACAAGCCAGGAAGCAGCCTGTCTGGAATATCTATTATTAATAGGTGTTGTTAACTCTGCCTTGCTGCCTTCAGTCCCTTCTTAAAATTTTATATGATATTTCTGTGTTATATATAATGTATTTTTCTGTTAGAACAGTTAGTAGATTGTGTGTGATCAATTACAGTCATTTGTCAGTAAATTACCTTTCCATGTTCTGTTAGTAATAGTATTGTGCAGCTCTGATATGTGAAGGCCGTAAGGCGTACCAGGAGTTTTAGCAGGCTGTAAAAGCCTGTCGGAAGTCCGCACGCTAACAAGCCTACAACCTGAATAATAAGCAGGTGAAAAGCATGAGACAGAGTATAATAATGTTTGCAGAAGACCAAGTTTTTGTTAAAAAGATGTGACCTGAAAGATGTTTTTTGAGTCCAGGTATCAATTTGCTCTTTGTGAGTGGAAGAAACTTCTAGTAAGGCTGGAGATGGGAAGTCTTACAGGGTTTCTTTCTGTTTAGTGATAGCTTAAAAATCTTAGCAAACCTGAGCTTCGGAATTATCTGTTGGGAGAGACAAGAGAAAGGAGGTTTTGCTTGTAGCATAAGAGAAAGAGAATAATGCAGCTCAGCCATATGGGCTTTGCGCTTACACGTGGTTTGGCTCTGTGGGGGACATCATTCCCCAACCTGTCAAAGCTCAGCATACAGCAAAAGTTCTGATGTAACTGATATTCTTTTTATGAGCAATCAATTTGTCTGAAACCCAAGCCTTTAAACATGGCCAACAGGAAAATTCTCTCTTGAGAGTTGGCTAGCAGACAAACAGCACTGGAGTTTTAAGTATTTCTGATATCTCTGAAGGATTTGGGTTTCCTTTATAATATCTTAATTATAAAAGCTATGCTTTTAGGATTGCTCTTAATTAAATACACTTGTTTAGTTTCTTCCTGGCATGTGGATTTTCCAACTCCAGCCAATGCTGGCTAGCCAGAGGAGTTCCCTGCAGACAGGAAATGTGCTTAACTCTTTGTATACTAATGCATGTATCAGCTGCTTGATCTGAATATATCAAATGGAGATGTCAAATGTAGTTGAATTTGGTGATTTTTATGGGTGCCTTCCAACTCGAGATATTCTATGATTCTGTCTTCTACATAGAAAAGGGAATGACAAAGATGACACTTTAAAGCTGGTATCCCAGCTCTTCCTCTTAAATGCTTTTTCAATGCTTTATGTTCTGGCTCAGAAAGATGGGGATGAAAATTATGACAACCTTTAACAGAAAGTATTTGCCTAATTTGCAAGCCCTTACAGTGCTGCCGAACACCACTTAAGGAGGGGAAAGAAATGCACCCTGTACTTGACACAAACACTGCAGTTAGAGTCAAATGCTCATGGTGTCTTCCCTTGGCACAGCTTCCTCTGTGCTGGCACAAACATCTGATGAACAAATGTCTCTAATCCCAGGGGGGAAATTTCCATCCCACCTGGTGCAGTTCCACAGCCTTGACGGTGAAACAGGGGAGTAAAGATTGATGAGTAGGGATGACCTTGCCCAATGGAGCTTTTGTGTTAACTCGGATTACTTGTCTTGCTGCACCTTCAGCAAAGACTAACCTCTGAAACACATTTTTATTAAGTCCTCTATGGAGAAAGAAAAAATGTAATTTTGACTAAATGTCTTGTCATTGGGGACTAACTGTTGTAAGATGGAAAGTCCTATCTGGTGCTGCTTTTGATCCCACTTCCTTGCCAGTTTAGAGCTTGTATGCGGTTGTGATGAAAATACTGCTTTAACTTCATCTTAGCAGGAGAAATATAGTAAATAGTTTTGTCTTCTCATTAATACATTGCTGATGAAACAAGTGTTTGTCATTCATGCTTGGGTGTGCATGCTGAAGCCTTGGCTTGAAAGCCTTTTGTTCTTGCTTTAAGCATGGCGAAGGGAACAGAAAATGGGAAAAATAAAGTAGATCTGATTGCAGCAGAGTTGTGTGGTTTTATTGCTTTGATTTTTCCCACAAATTGACCAAAATGGAAATGAAAACTGACTGTTGTTTTCTAATATGGTCAGTAAATCTGCAAGAAGTTTTTTGAAGTTTCAGATTTTGGGTAATGAATGCACACAGAAGCCTTTGAATCAGTCATTCTTCTGTGATATTTCCTCTCTTCAATTCTGCAATGAAAAATAGTAATAAAAAAATAAAAATGTAGAATTCAGTGCTGCTTCAGAGGCTTTTCCTTTAGCTCTGAATTGGGTACTAATTGCAGGGATTTGACAGCTCTTAAGCATTCATCACTTGTACTTGCTCTTACTTTAGATGTTTAATTTAGTTGAAACATTCTTGAATTTGTTATTGTAATAATTGCTGTTAATAATCTAGCAAGATAGTTGTCCTTTGGCATTACGTCGGGGCAAAAATGATAGTAAGATAGCTTTTGTCTGAAGACTTAGAAATCTGGAGAATGTCAGGGGGCTGGGGGGGCGGTGAGGAAGAGGCATTCCAGAAACAAGATGTCATGACAGGCATCGTGGGGTGTTTGCAGTTGGGATTTATGCAATAGGCTTATGCAATTTGGCTGTACTTCTTTATAGAGGAAGAAGACAAGGTGTCAGATGCCAAAGAAATAATAGGGAGGATGAGGAAGATGAAGGCAGAAGAGTGTGAAATGACAAGGTGTTGGGAATATTCTGGAAGCAGAACAAAGCCATATGTTGAGAGGGGTATCAGTTACGGCTGATGTGAGAGAAGAGCAAAAAGTATTTTTTCATAGGTAGGGTGCCCATTTCAGCTATATAAATTATCTCCATTAAGGTATGATGTTCCAGACAGTGAAATGGGCTTCCTGAAGACATAGGTCTAACAGTAGCTGTCTCCCTCTCCACTGATGGTCTGCTCCTGATGCAGTGGCCTGGTGGAAGGCACAGGGAGCACCAGTGACCTTGCTCTGAGGGTGCAGCAGGAGCAGGGCTGACCCAATGTGAGTGGAATCCTGAGCTGGGGGCAGTGGTGGGGTCCTTCAATGGCCCCAAGGTGATGCCCAGGGACCCTGGTCAGGGCCCAGGGCCAGGCAGCAGCATCCACATGGCATTGTTTGGGGCAAGCCTGTGGGCCTGACCAAACCAAAATTGTGTTCCTGCACTTGAAAAGAGCAGGGGATTGGGGGGATGAGGTGGACTAGGGTAGGGAGGAGAGGCAGAGTCACAGAAATGACGTTTGTCATTGCTCCTGGGGCCTGACAGGATTGACCCTACCTTATGTCAGGAAGAGTTAAAAAGGAGTGACACTTTTAGTGGTAAATGTGACCCACAGTTACCTAGTATGTTGTCTTCCTTTTTTTCTGTGACTAGCTCTCCCTCTGCTTTTCCCCTAATGCTGCCTAAATAGCAAATGATTTTGAGAAGCCAACTCCGGGATGTGGTTATGAATAACAAAGTATGGGGAGAGTATGTGTGCCAAAGACAGAGACTACCGTGCCAGACAACTGCTGCTGCAGCACGGTTGCCTTACACTGCAGCTGGACAGGAACGTAACTGAGTAATAGAGACTGGAGCTGTAGGTCAATGGGTCATTGAGCTCTCAGGATTTCCTTACTCGTACCTCTGTCTCTGCCAGTCTTCAGCCTTTTGGGGCATAGATTGACTCTCATGGCGTTTGAGACAGCAGATATTGTTTCTGGCTTGGGATACTTGTGTTTTTGTTTTAAGCAGGGATCAAGATTGCCCTCCCTTCCTGCATTTCTTGCTTATTTTCTGTGATGGCTAACGAAGCCGACTGAATGCAGAGAGAAGGGGCATAACACACACTTATTTTGCTGGTTTCTACAACGTGCATTGTGTGTAAGGCGGACAGAGGACAGTCTTGGCAGACTGGCACGGCAAGTTAAGCCTTATCCAGAGGCAGCCAAGCCTTTCCCCGCCCGCCCCCGTCGCCCCCCGGCCCCGGCAGCGCTGCCCGCACCAGCGCCCTGCGGTGCCGCGGCTGCCGGCGGCGGGGCGGGGCGGGGCGGGAGGGACGATCAGCACCTCGGACAGCGACCGCCGGGTGGTTGCCTCTTCTCCCTGGGCAGTTGCCCGGCCCCACAGCCCCCCTCGCCCCTCCGCCCCTGGCATCCGAAGGGTATGTCCAAACTCACAAAAGCCAGTGGCTAATCTGGACACGGCCGATGGAATGTTCAAAGGACTCTCTGTCTCTTAACTGGTACTGAGAACCATCTTTCCTCACTCTTTAGGGGAATCGGAAAAGTGCTGTCAGGAATCATCTAGTTTTTCCTCTTCCTGAGAGCAGAATTTAAATTCTACTCTACTCTGTAAAAAAAGAGTTTGCATCTCATTCATAGAAATTAAAACCTTTCGTATTCTCTCCATGAGGAAAAAATTCAACTGTGCCTATCCCAAGCTGTCAAAGCATGCAAGAGCAGTGTACACAGATTGTAGGCAGTATTAGAAAGCATTGTTGTCTAATTGCTTCAAATTGGACTGCAAGGGAAGATGGAAGTTATGTCTTCCTGGTGCTGCCATTGTTTCATTTGTCGATAAGAAAGTCAGCCTTTGGCACTCCTTTTGGCTGTGAAGGAGTAGGATTGATTAATAAATATGTGTTCCTTTGTAGACAGTTGAAGAATGTTGGAGTATTTTTGTAGCATATTCTTATTGGAGGATGTCAGAAACTTGCTTTTCTTGCTGATATGAGTGGAATAAAAATATATTTCTACACTACTTCTCAATACCTGGGCTGCTAAAGCCTCTGTATATCTTTTTTCACTTGCAGCACAGTCATTTGAGTATGTGACCTCCAAGATCTATACAGAAGTTGTAGCTTAAAAGGAGCTATAGTGATCCAAGGGAATGGTGAGACGGACTATGTATAGAGGAATTTAGCAGAAATAAGTCAATGGCTTTTCAATCCTAACTGGCCACTAATGCCTTCATTTGGTTGTTGAGTTTGTGAACAACAGAAAGTCGATGCTTTTTATTCAAAAAGGATGCAATACCTTGATAAAACATGGCAATGCGTCACTCCTTGGTGTTCTAGAACACAGTAAGTGTTTAGTATGATTTTCTTCCACCTGAACAAATACTGCCATTTTGCTCTTGGACACATGTAGTTTGCTTCTACTTAATTTCTGTTTCTTTGCTTCTACTCCACTCTAATACACGTCAAGCATCCCTTGATGAAAAGGGGTACTTATTGAAACAAAAATCTGATCAGGAATGTAACTCCTTAAAGAATAAGACTTTATGGTATGGGAGAAAGTTCACAGCAGATCAAAGCAATGGCCTGTGTAATTGCCAAGTCAATCAAGCTATGAAGCAGAAAGCAAAGGCTTTGATTTTTACTGCTCCCATTGCAAGTACCCAATGGGCTGTCATTGCCTCAGTTGCTTCAGCCCCTATCCTTAAAACCTCTTGAGCTGCATTTCTGCTGGTGATTCATATGTTTAGAAGTAAACTTGCAATAAGAGCATTAATACATGTTTTGAAATCACACTCATCGAACTATTATTCAGATAAAGAATCAAGGTTTTAAAGGAACAAAAATTTCTCTCCTGGACATCTGACAAGATATACCTTGTGTGTTTGTGTAGGCTTTGATATTTTGATTAGAAGATGTGCATTTTGTTTTCCTCTATTTTTTTGCCTACTGAGACAGTCAATATTATCAGTTGATTTCTCTAGGTTATCAAAGACATGTTTAGATAGAGGGAAGTTTTTGAAGGAAATCTAGATATAAAATATGCTGCTAGTGGCTGGTCTTTGACATTCAGATAAATACAGTTTATAGGGTCTATCTTCACCTTTAGAGTGATTTGTGATTCCTTTCACTCCATTTTTTTTTTTTAGTTCTTATGAAAGGAAAACATGACAAGTTGGTCAGTGATCCAAAACTAGCTCAAGTCAGCAGAAAAAGACAGTAATTATTGCTTGACTCCTGTGATATGTTCTAACCCCAGCTAAATTTTTAAGGAGTGATGTGAAAAGTCTTTAACATTGTTATGTTGTGCGATAGTAAATCTGCTCCTGAGCTATCTCACAAAGTAGACAAAGAGTTTTTAGTGACTAGTGAAGTAAACCCACCACACTGATGACTTGACAGCTTTTTGCCCAGGGGTAGTGTTACAATTCTGTTTGATTCCCTCTCTGAGAAGAAATTGGAGGTTTTGGCTGTCATTCTAAGTCCGTAATAAACAATCTGAGAAACTTACTTTCTTTTGCTGCTTTTTCAAAGGATGAGGAGGGAGTCACTGCAGATCAAATGAGCTTTGAAATCTGTAGATTTCCATTTTTTGGACAAGAGTCACTGGACTAAGGCAGGCAGCCTGCAACAGTGCTGCCATGTGGATTTGTGCCCATGACACAAAATCACACAGAGAAAGGTTCAGTTTGGAAGGGTCCTCTGGAGACCATTTAAGTCCACTCCCCTGTTCATGCAGGGTCAGCTAGAGCAGATTGTCCAGGACTGTGACTCCAAGGATGGAGACTCCACAGCTTCTCCAGGCAACGTGTTCCAGTGTTAGACCACCCTCAGAGTAAAGCAATTTTACTTCTTCTGTTCAAGTGTAATCTCCTGTATTTCAGTTTGCACTCATTGCCTCAAAAATCTTAACTAACTTCTCACATGTTCTGATGCCACTGATGAGGCTAATTTTTTTTTTTTTTTTTAAACAAGACCATTTTTTAAAATATTTTTTTTTCTGTTACTTGCACTGCTAACCTTTTATTTGGTCACTGGGCTTGCTGATTCCACTTGTTCTTTGAGGCTGCAGTCTCGCAGCTGTATATTTCCTTTTGTTTTGCTGGGAATTCCTTGCCCTCTGAGGTAAGGGCCATAGGGTAACAGAAACTGTAAAACTTATTTTTTCCATGTATGAGAAGCAGAACCTGAAGGCCTGGGGGCTGTAAATGAGTTGGTAGCATGCAGGAAATAGCTGTCTTGGTTAAAGTCATTAAAACTGCTTCTTTAGGACTGTGTTGTTGCTTGCCCCATGGTTTTGCTTTTTTTTTTCTTTACTGTTCATCGCTCTGTGTTCCCTATTGTTTGACCTTTGCGTATGACCATCCAATTTTTTTCTTCAGACTAAAGGAGATTTTTAGTCTCACTAGCATTGTGAAGTGCACCTTTGAATTCTCTATATGTGATCGTATATATATTTTGAAAAGACTTCTAACAGTGCATTGATCACCTTGAAAACTGAGCATTCCAGGGAACTTACTTTCATGTAAAATAAAATAAAAAAAAATGTTTAAAAAGGTACCTGGAAAGATCCTACTTTTGCTCTCGAGACCTTTTGGAAAATAGTTGTCCTCTCCTGGAATGGGGTGGAAAAAAAAAATCTTAAATGTTTAGATTTCATTAGAGTGGTTCTGCAATGTGCTAATTTTTTTCTAGAAAAGTGGGAACAGGTTCAGCCCTTACTCTAGGAATTACCTCATAATTAACAAATGTAAAAGTATATATTGATTAAAAAAAAAAAAAAAGTAAGTATCCTTGCAGAAGCCAGAAGGATTGCTGCCTTGACTTTGCATCCTTTAAATCCCAAATACAAATTTGGTACACCACTCCATTTGAATTTAAAAAATATACTAATCTGTTAACTTGTAATTACATTTGTATTTTATAGAAATGCTCTTTCTTTTTCCAGGAAAAAAAGCAATAAGTTTTTGTGTGTGTGTGGTTTAACTAATATTTCCCCATCTGTGCTTTACTTATGCGCTCCCTTTGAGGGAAAATGAAAGTCACAATCTGAACGCCTGGCAACAGAAGCAATGGGCTTGATATTTATATTAGAACTGTAACACATGGACATCTGTTCTCTCTACCCTTTAAAAGATAGAGCTTCCAAAGACTAATATTTAGCTTTTTCAGCTGTGGGCTGTTGCTGTTAGATGAGGTTGGTGGGAGCCTGGGAAAAGACTCCACTGTTCTGGAGACTGGCCATTGGGTGGCCCCTGTCCCAGGGCAAGTGGACAGGCAGAGCTGTCTCGTCCAGCCCCGGGGCTGAGGTGGGTTGGCCTTCCAGTTAGTGCTGGGGTAGAGCCGAGTGACCCAGAGCCCTCTTTCAAGTTTGCTGTTGATTTGCTGAGAGATCTGGAGGTAATCTCTTCCTTCTGCCTCTGTTTCCTTACACATAAAATGAGACTATTGAAACCAATATCTAATTTGATCAAATATTTTGAGTTCTGCTGAAGGAAATGTGCTGAGGGCAGGGCTATTCATTGATAATACATGCAAATATAAAAGATAGAGGACCAAAGTAATTTCAGTAGTACAGAAGAATAACGTTAAGGAGGATGCAGTAAACCAGAGACCAGTATGTGTGTCTAATCAAGTAATTATTTTCCTCCTGATTTAGGGTGAGATTTTTGTGGCAGTCAGTTTTCTGTTCAAAAGTAGTTTTGAATGAACAGGTGGGTTGGCATGTCCGCACTTTACCTTTTCCGCTGGGAGCTTAGTGCCTGTTATCACAAAATGTCAGTACCCTGTGTTAAAGGTCTTCATAGGAGTGAAGTCTCCCTGATGCTGGTTTCAAGTCCTAAACACGCATATTTGTGGAGCTGTTGACTTACAGAGAGTTGCAGATGTGGATGTTGCCCGTTTCTTATCTTCCTTCTTAAAGCCTTTTTAAAGGCTTTTATCCCTGAACTGTGATGGTAAAAATGTCCCACAGTTGATGGCAGGGTAAGATGGAAATACCTCGTGGCTACCGCTGAAACTGTTGCCGGCCCTTAGAGCAAACACGGCAGAGATAAGCCTGTTCTCTTGCTAAAGAGGCGTTGGATAGGTTGCATACCTACTCTTGCATTATTATGCGAGGGTAACAGGCGGAATTACCCAGATGCAAAACAAAAGCGGTGAGAGGACCTTGTGCATAGACCGTTTGATAAGGCACAAAGCCAGGCTGCACCCAAACAGGGCCCTCCGTTTCTGCCCTGCCGAAGGCTGCAGGTTGATTTCGGCTTCTGGAAGTTTCTTTGTGGCATTTCTGCTTAGGTAAGGTCATTTTCCCAGGGGCAGGCTGAAGGGGTAAGAGGTAGCATGGGGAAGATGGAAAGAACGATTCACCCTGTTTTCTTCCCACAATTATTTTATTTCCTTTTCAAATGTCATTGAAGGCAACATTAAGGATTGTGATGCCAGAATATTTGTCGCACCGGGGTCAGCTTGTACTGCCTGTATTCTTTCCCTCCCGACTACAGCACTGTACATTTCCACCACCTCTGCAGTACTCCCTGCCTTAAAATGGGGTGCCCTCAGTCTTGAATGAACTGTAAGTTAACGCACTAAGCATGAGGGGAACCAGAATTATTTCTATGCACTGAGAGGTGGGAAAGTTAAACTGATCCTGTATCGTAAAGCTTGCAATGCTCAGGCAACAATACAAACAACAGTAGGAAAGGAAAAAGCTGCAGAAAAAGTGAGACAAGACATTTCACAATGGCTATGGTTCAATGATAACCTCGACCTGAAATGCTTAGGACCTGACTCATGATGAATCCATGACTCAAATCACTGGACAAACAAACACAAAAAAAGAGTTAGAGATCGAGGCTGTTCTGTGAGATGTTGTTGAAAGCCCTGACGTGCTGCTTTTCACCTTGGAAAAGCTTTCTCTCCTCCCCCATACACACCTATGCCAGCTGGTTATAATTGCCTGAGCTGGAGATGTGCCATAGCCCGTCACTTCACAGTCTTTCATCCAGTTCAGAGGTTATTGATCCCTAGCCAAGTGTCCTAGAAATTAGAGCAAAAAATACAATGAAGTGCAGGGGTCGCAAAATGGTCTGTCGTGGTTTAACCCCAGCAGACAACCAAGCACCACACAGCTGCTCACTCACTCCCCATCCCACGCCCCCCACCCCCTCAGTGGGATGGGGGAGAGAATCAGAAGAGTAAAAGTGAGAAAACTCATGAGTTGAGATAAAGACAGTTTAATAAGTAAAGCAAAAGCCATGCATACAAGCAAAGCAAAACAAGGAATTCATTCACTGCTCCCCGTCAGCAGGCTGGTGGTCAGCCATCTCTGGGAAAGCAGGGCTCCATCATGCCTAATGGTTACTTGCGAAGACAACCACCATCACTCTAAACATTCGCCCTTCCTCCTTCTTCCTTCAGCTTTATATGCTGAGCATGATGCCATATGGCATGGAGTGTTCCTTTAGGTCATCTGGGGTCAGTTGTCCCAGTTGTGTCTCCTCCCAGCTTCTTGGCTGCTCCTTGCTTTCCTGTTGGCAAGCCAGTATGAGAAGCTGAAAAGTCCTTGACTGCTTAGCTACAACTAAAATATTAGTGTGTTATCAACATTATTCTCATCCTAAATCCAAAAAACAGCACTATTTCAGCTGCTAGTAAGAATATTAACCCTATCCCAGCTGAAACCATGACATGGTCCCTGCCTAGCCCAGAGCCTTGGGGAAGGAGAAGGCAGTGCTGATGAATCAGGGTGCTGTAATCATCTGTGGGGACTGAGTGACACCTCTAGCTATGGCTCCCTTGTCAAGGGGAGACCTCAATTCGTATCCTCTTCAGCATGCAGCAGACAGGCACCCATGTTTCCCACTGAGTTCTCCAAAACTTGACTGGAGAGGGGAGAAACGGCATCAATCTCTTCCCTTTCCTTTCTTTGCTGAATAATGCTCATGGCATTTTAATTGTATTGTATGGGTTAAAATCATCAACATGGAAATAAAGCAGTTTATTTCACTGCAGACAAAACGAACATGTTTGTCGTCTTATTAAAAAAAAAAAAAAGACAAAAAATAACCATTCTAATTAGGGAAAAAAAAAGATCTTTTCACTTAAGTTAGCAACCAAGCTGAGAAATCAATTATTTGTGTAGCCCTCTCTCATATCATCATTACAGTTGGTGCCAAGCTGTTTTAGTTCAATTTCATTAGCACAGAGTGTAATCTTAGCCACGTTAGTCTAGAGTTTGCTGATTTTTAAGCCTCTTCTGTAATTGGCAGAAGTCTGAGGGAAAAGACTGTGACAGAAGTTTCTAATAAATTTAATTGGTTGCAGACAGCTAAACAAATCTCTGCCTGTGTAACAGGTAAAGCTTGTGATAGTAAATGAATTTAAAATGGTGAGTGAAAACTGTAGATTAGTTAGTTCGGCAGCTGAACAATTTAATGAAATAGTTAATTTAGAATTCTGTCCACAAAGGCTTGAACAAAAACTATCATAGCAACTCTGCATTGATGGCCTTGGTGATATTAATTTTGCCTCTTTGTAGTGTTGCATATCTGACGAACAAAAGAAATTGAACTGATACAGCTCACTTGGGTTTCTCTGAGACATTTGGCCATAAATGTCATATAACATCAGACTTTTGTCTTCAAACAAAACCTCCAAAACTAAAATAACCTTCTTAGACCAGGTCCTTGCTTAAGGACATGGATTAGTGGTGAATTGGCAGTGCCTGGTTAAGAGCTGGACTTGATCTTAAAGGTCTTTTCCAACCTAAGTGATTCTATGATTCTATTCTATATACAGTGTTACCAAAAAACAGACACGTTTAGAACAGGTCTGCTTACCGGCATACCTCAAGGTACTTGTCAATGGGAGGACATTTCTGAGTTCTTCATGATCGGTATTTTCCTGATTCAGTGTTGCTGATTATTTCTGACATTTTGCCAATGATTTGAAATTTGAGGCAATATATAACTTGTAAATGATAGACTGAGTAGCAAACGTTAAAGATGAGGTTACTGAGGCACTAATCAAGATTGTCTACTTCTGTGGCTGTGCTCTTGTGATGCCCTTCTTGAGTTAGTCAAAAGCAAGGTGATATGTACATGTGGGAACTGAGAGCAAGAGCTTGCTTAACTGCCTTGTAAAGTGGTTGGCTAGAAGACGGAGCTTGGAGAGTACTGTCCTAGCTGGAGCTCTCAAGGAACATCTGTGGCAACTAAAGGCTAGCAGAATTTATAAAAAGAAAGAGAAACACCAAGGTGGATGGTTCTGCATTCTAGAAAAAAAAAAAAAAAGATGACATTTTGCCCTGTTACCCAACTTGTGGTCCAGTGTTTTGGTTGTTATTAGACAGCTCAACAGTACTCTAGATAATTTAGCATGGCATGACAAACCTCCCAATGAGACTTGACTAGTCATTGGAAGACAGTGAGAGGTCTGACGTCAGAGTGCAAAGAAATCCAGTGGCTGAAGGCCCTTTCACTTCGTGGTTGGAAGTGGGGCAGGCTTTTATGATTTCACTTTGGTATGCTTTTACCTATCGAATCACTTAATTAAGTTAAGGATCAGGTCTCCCAAGCTCAGGGTTTCAAGTGTTTACGTTCAGGAGCTAATTTCTCAATGTAGATCTTCCTCTGAAACACTCTGCACTGGCTGTGGCTGGAGATGGGACGCAGTAGTGAAAAATAGTGGCTTCAAATTGCAAAGCATCCCTTCCCTTCAATTCTGCAGCTGTACGCAGAATGAGCTGCAGCTCAGGGGCTCTGCATTAGACCAAGAGACTTGGGCTATGACAGGATTTCCTGCTAGGATGGCCTGACAGCAGTCTTTGGGGTTTTTGATTTCTTCTGCAGCATGGCATGTATCCTGCATGGGGATCAGATGGGTGTGTTTGATCTGCTCAGATTTCTGCCATTGTTGGTCCTGTGCCATGTCCTGCTTTTGCCTCTGACCTCCAGCAATTCAGTCTAAGGGACTGACTGATGATTTTGGTCCTCTCCTCCCCTCCTCACATGGGAAAATGTTCTGGAAAGCTTACCTGTGTTTGCTTGTCTATTGTGCAGGTGTCTCCTGGGGGATGTAGAGAGCAGATACAAATTCTATTTTTTTTTTACAGATTTCACTTCTAGGCAACCTTTTGGAATATTTTGGTGTTGTCCTTCCAGCACTTGCTTGGTTTACAAATAATGCGTCTGCTTTGTGGGAAGAATTGCTTACGTATTTTGCTTGTGACATCCAAGATCAGAACTCTGCCGTCTTCATCTCCAAAACCCCTGCAGATGCCTAAGCTGAAGGAAAATTCTTACATTTTCTGCAAGTAGGAGACTTTGTAGCCAGACAAGAGAGAGAAGCAAAGATGATGCAGCTTTGTTTAAAAAGAAGTGATGTTTGGTGTTTTTTTCATTGCCCTTCTGTGTCCTTCCCTTCCAGTGATGAGAAACAAATGTTTCATGAAATAAGCTGATGACAGGTGACTGAAAAGACATCATGCAAATCTAAGACTGTCTCTTTTGAGAAGCAAACTTCTAGCCAATAGAACACTTACTTGAAATCCCAGCTGCACACCTTTCTACCTCTTTCTTTCAGCAGCTGGTGTAGTTAGGTTTAGTGAATCACGTGCTAATTTTCTACAGTACAATTGTGACTTGCTTGATAAAAAATATTCTTTAGAGGGATACGATGGTGACTGCAGCTTAGGACCAGTCTGTTGCTGTGACGCGTGAAATACATTCTAGTCCATTAAGATAAAATGAAGGGGCACCGTCTGCAGCCAAAAGTATTTATACTGATTAACAGCTTTTTTTAGAACCCTCTGCTTGAATTGCTAACCTTCAAATAAGTCGCCCCTTGGGAGATGGTTGATGACACAGCCACTTGTCTCAAAATTCAGCGGCTTGATCTTTATTGAACTTGATGAGCAAACATTTAAATGATAATTGAGACACTAATTAAATGCTGTGCTTGGACTCCCGGTTCAGGATTGAAAGGAAAGACTAAATTATTTAATGACAATTTGCAGAGTTACAGGTCCAGATCTTCAGCAGAGTTGTAAGAAAGAGGGGGTTGTTCAGATGTTTGAACTCTGCTGCTGCTGTCTACTTTTCTGAATATTTCACTTGATCCCTTGGCTTTACAAGGGCATCGCTAGGATCCTGTTCACCTGAGTTTCCTAGAGAGTGTCAGGATCTTATATTTGCTCTGGTGAGAAAAATGGAAGTGTGGGACCTTGGCTTTGTTCTGTGCTTGCTTGTAGTTCTAATCATGCTAGCTTGACACTATTAAACCATGTCTACATTTGTAAGTTCACGTACCTTTGAAAAACATCTGGCTCCTGACTACAATTGAGTTGTTTAATTCTATATTTCAGATTCTTCCCTATTTGCTTCATTTCCATTCCCAATAAATTAGTTGGTTCTTCCTATATTTCCCACCCTGCCCTTTATTGTTGTTCATGTATATTCCTACATTTCTGCTCTTTTTCCCTACAGACATCCTTATGGCATCTGTTAAAGTAGTTAGGGTATTAGACCTTATCAAAATGTCTCAAGCTCTTTAGTAAGTCACACATAACTCTATTCTCAAGTGACAGTAGAGGACTATTCCTCCCAACTTAGTCACGTATCATTGCTACCCTGTCCAGGAACCAGAGAAGTGAGAATCGTACTTGGCACTTCCACAGGGATCTCAGAGGCAGGCAAAAATTTCATCGTTGCCGGTGATTTGTGCCCTGTGCAGAACAGATTTGTTCAACAGGGCCTGCGCAATACTTATGAGCTTGGTACAGGGCCAATTTTGTTTCTTCCTTTCCTATCCTTCCAGTACCGACAGCGTGCAGCAGAGCAATTTCCTTCACTGGGGGGAGTCAGGAACTGCTACGGGAACAGATGCTAGGGAAGCAGATGGGGCAAGAGTTGATTTGGAGCAATGACAACTCCGTAACCTTTCAGCGTCAGCCTGAGATTGCAACTTTCCCCGCGTTCTTTAGCAGAAGGCAAGTCCGGGCACAGGCAAAAGTACAGGCTTAGCGCTGCGCTTGAGCGATAGTAGGTGGCAGCTGGGCTTCTTGAGAGCAGCAGGTTGGCGCTGAAAAGGCAGTCCATGGTAGAGGAGGGCTTTTTCCGTCTTATGTTGTAAGCAGCCTTTATTGCAGCAAATACCTCAGGCTCTTTAAAGACTTTAGCCCAGGCAAGGCTCATCAGCCTGGCAGAGACGTGAACTCTTGTTTTACACATGCTAAAACAGAGACTCTTTGAGAACCAGTCAAAAGTTTCTTCTCTAGTAAAGGACATCAACTCCTACACTGTTCTGAAAACCCGAGAGAGAGATGTGTGTCCCAGACCACCCAGAAGGTCAGGGGCAGAGCCAGGTGTGGAATGGAGATGCACAGCTTCCCAGCCACACCATGGAGAGGCAGCTCCCCATGTGGAACATGACTGGACTCTCCCCGCCTTCCACAGGGGCAAAGGCAGTTGGGGTTTTTGTCCCTGTTTGACTTTTGTTAGGGGGCAGGGGGGTGTTTGGTGTTTGTGTTTGCACATTTTGGAAGGGAAAAAAAGAAGAATGATCTGATTCTCCACCACGTTTTATCTGGATGGTTCATAGTATAGTGGAGAACTTCAAAAGTCTAACCTGCCTGACAAAAAAAATCAGTTTCACGCAAGATTTTAGATGTTCTTCTGATACCTCCATTGCCACAACTTGCAGATGTATACCGTACATGGTATAGAGGAGTCATGAAACCAGTCTAAGGAAATAAGCCTTCAGTAGCCAATTTAAATTTACTTTTTCAGCTGGGTAAAATCCCATTTAAATGTACTCAGTTGAAAACGAGGTTTTAAAACATTTAATAAAGCTACAGGGAGTTCCTCCCCTGTGAGGAGAGGCTGAAAGAGTTGAGGATGTTCAGCCTGGAGGAGAGAAGGCTCCGGGGAGATCTTATTGTGGCCTTCCAGTACCTAAAGGGGGCCTACAGGAGGGCTGGGGAAGGGCTTTTTACTCGGGCATGTAGCGATAGGACGAGGGGGAATGGCTTTAAACTGGAAGAGGGCAGGTTCAGATTGAAGATTAGGAAGAAGTTTTTCACTTTGAGGGTGGTAAGGCACTGGAACAGATTGCCCAGAGAGGCTGTTGAGGCCCCATCCCTGGAGGTGTTCAAGGCCAGGCTGGACGTGGCCTTGGGCAACCTGGTCTAGTGGGAGGTGTCCCTGCCTATGGCAGGGGGGTTGGAACTCAATGATCTTCAAGGTCCTTTCCAACCTAAACCATTATATGATTCTATTCTATGATTCTTTCAAAGTATCCCAAATTCCCTGGGTGGTTTCTTCAGGTTGCTTTACAAAAGTTTAGTTACGGTAAACCACAGGGTTAAGGCTGAATAAGTGCTTTTTTGATCACGTTTATTCTTTCTAGTGATTCATATGCAATAAGATGGTGAAGATTGAGAGGTGCCCTGCCTTTTATTTAAAAATGTACTGCAGACCTGGCCATGTGACTATCAATATAATTTATATTTTTTCAACCTGAGCTTTAACTTGAAATATGTTTTAGGTAATGGAATTTCCTGTTCTGAAGTTGAATGACTGTTAACACAGAATCTGACTCAAAAGCTGCCTTCCTATGCATGATTTATTTAGCAGCGAGCCAATGATAAAATATCAGCACATACCTGAAGATGCTCGGTCCCATTGTGACGAGAAGCCTTGAGAACAATGGCATGGATGTGATGGGACTGGAAATAAAATGAAACATAATTGTACGTGTAGTGTACTTGTTCACAGAGCTCCCAGAGATTTCCTTTATTAAGTGACTGTCACTTGAGAGGCAGCAGACGAGCAAAAATAGATGACTTTGTACAGCAGATCTTAGTTTGTTATATTACTCTCCAGCGTAAGATTTTACCTTGTGTTCCAGAACCACGTGAATGGTAGTGAAGGGAAGCTGACAGCTTCCTAATGCTCCTTTTACATGTGCCTGTCTATCCCCTTTTCCCTCCATTCATCAAAAAAAATAAATTAAACTAAACAAACTCCAATCAGGCACTTGGCTGAAATGCTTGCTTCTCTGTATAAGTATTTAGACCTAAACCAGAGACTTTTTCTGGGGTTCTCTGTGTTGGGTAACTTGGAATAAGAATGCTGTGCAGCTGATGGCTTGTGCTGGTGGTACCTGTAGTATGTACCAAACTTCAGGCTTTTAATGGGGCTAAGTGGAAGGCGAATTCAAAATGTGCCTGCACATGTCACTGTTAAGCTGAACTTGAGAAGCACAATTAAGGTATCTCACTGTAGAAATCTGTGTCACAGGGTTCGGATGCTATGTTTTTCTGCGGTGGACAGAAGACAGGCTCCTCTGAGGAGATGTGGCTAGAGCAGAGCTTTGCAGCCCGCTGCACCGGTCGAGGTCCCTAATGTGTCACCAGCCAACTCAGAAACATTCTGCAAGATGGGAGAGCAGTTTGGAGAATTATTGCAATATTATTACAATATCTGGCACTGTCACAAGTTGTGCGCTGTTGATTTACAGCTTAAAAAAAGAATCTTAATCTATTGCTTGAGGAGATGGCTGGTATTGACTGGTAAAGCTGATCTGTGTCATTATGAGAAGCTCTCTCATAATGAGAAGCCCTGTCTCATCAAAAAAAATTGTGGAGGAGCAGGGGTGGGTCAGCAGTTGGCTGTTTGGAGAAGAAATGTCACAACCCATGAATATGTTTTCTCACATCATGAGTGCTAGGAGACAAAGATGAAAACCAGGTTAGAGCTAACCTTTGCGGAGGAAACACTGATTGTCAGAAGAGGGGAGGGAAGCAACGCCAAGGTCCAGAACACCTTTGGACGCTGCGACCACCTGAAACCCCCTGAAACCACTCATCCCTGCTCAAACTCCTTTTAATAAGCAGGTAACTAAAATTCAAGCACTTCCTTCATAAATCTTTTTGATTTCAGAAAAGTGAGTCATTCTCTGAAAGTTTGCTGGCAGCAATTCTTCCCGGATTGCTTCACCCCTTTGTGAAGATGCTGGGTGAGATGCTCAGTGCACCGGCAGGCTATTATCAGCCAGGCGCTTACTCCTGCAAGTGCCACATGCTCTGTTACAGCCCTTGCCTCGCTGAAGCCACCAGCATCTTTCTGCTCGACCTGCAGGGTGAGGTCCCTCGCATTGAACTTGGCTCCTCTCTTACGAGAGCGGCAGTTTGCTGAGCCGTTTGGCAAAGTGGCGCTTGGCAGCGTCAGGGAAGCAAATGCGTTCAGCCGGGCAGTGGGCACAGGTACGTCCGAGGGGCGCTGCCACGTGATCTGTCGTTATTTCACACCTCGCGTGTGCCTGCGGGGCCCTGGCTGTGCAGTTGACACAGCCCTCCGGCATCAGGGCAGCTGGAGCGATCACCACAGAAGGTTAGCCAGGAAACACGGAACAGCCAAAGGCACAGGCTGAATTGAGATATCAGGGACGGGGGGGGGGCAGCTACTACGTTCAAGCCCTTTTTAAAAACCGTTCTGCGACTTGTTAGGTATTGTGTTGTGCTTGTTGCTGGATTTAAGACCGCTGCCTGCCAGGCAGTGAAGGTCACTTTGTGCCTTCCTCCTTAAGGCAAGTTGCTGCTGTTTATATTAGCAAGGGAAGAGCAGCGCTGGCTAACTTCTGGCGTGTTAACCCGCGTCTCTCCGGGGGAACGGGTCTCCGATGGATTCCCCTAGGACCTGTATGCAAGTCGGAGAGTTGTATATCATGTCGATGTCAAGCCCAATCAGAGCTTCCTTGTCAGGATGTGTTAGGGCAGCTGTCGGCAATTTGTGTGACAGTGCACATCTCTGCCAATAAACTACTTTTGCTCTCCGTTGTGCTGTGTCTGCCGTCTGCAGTGCTGCTGGGAACGCTGCCAGCGAGAGAGAGAGCAACTGCGTGCACAAAAGGTGGCTGGGTGGCACCTCTTGTAATCTGTGTTCTGTCCGCTGTATTGATTGGCTTTGTGGATGGATCCCAGGGGGTGAGCACGAACATCATGTACCGGAGCATGACATTTTAATCAGAGGCAGGTTTAGCTATTGGGAGCAGTGGGGGTAATGTCTACCTAAAAAAAGAAAATTGCACCCAAAAAAACCCCACGTGCTGGTTATTGCTTAGAAGCTCTATGTAGTTGAACGTAGGATACAAATGAGTAGCCTGTGAGAGGACTGAGAGTGCTCTCAAGTAAAGGTCTAGAAAGTGCAAAGTGGTGGTACAGGTTAGACACTGAAGTAAGCTTTTTGCAAACGCACGTGCGTGTCCCATGGCTCAGCAGTGCAGCCTTCTCAGTGCAACTCCATTCCCACCTGTAACATCGCTCCTGCCAGCTGTAAATCCCTTGGCTCACAGCATAGAAAGGTGCCCGCGCTGCGGGAGATGGGGCTGGCAAGGAGGAAGAGAGATTTAAAAGGAGAAGGTGCAATGATACGGAGCCGTGAGAAAGATGGAGCTCTTATGGGGTTGGTGTGCCAGCTCGCCTCACCAACATCTTGAGTAAAGGTTGAAACATGACCAGCCCAGAAACACCAGGGAAGGATATTCTCCTTCTCAGCCTGTAACACGCCGTGCAGCAGAGGAGTTTAGCCTTCTGTGGTAAAATCTCAGGGTCCCAGAAGAGCTCTGTTAACCTTGAAAGTCTGCATAGCAGGTTACTTTCTACCTGCAAAGTAGAAAGCACTACTTATTCACAGGCATGAATGACGCCGAGTCTGGTCCAGAGGTAGACTTGAAAGGACACTCATCTGCTGTTTGTGGGAATTTAACTGAGCAGAAGCTTCAGAAATGCCAAAACAGAGAGAATCACAAAATTATTCCCAAAGCTCTGCCTGCCTTCTAATTGCTGGCCATCTCCTTTTGTGAAAAGAGGTAAGAGAAGCAGTTCACACAAGTGCGAGTGTTTGCAGACTTCTCTTCTGGAGAAAACTGTTGTCTTTCTCCTCTTGCTTTTCAGATGTTTAAAATTAGGAAAGCAACATACTGGAGTGGAGAGAGAGGAAAACCACTCAATGTTACCTTCGTTTCTGATGATCAAAGGTATGTTCCCCTTCTCCTGTGCCCTGTGAAGGGCAGCAACTCTTTCCCAAGAGAACATCACTTAGTTCAGAGCTGGAAAATGCCCCTTCGCTCCTCGAGCGGCCACACAGACCAGGGGCTGCCTGCCTGCCTTGGGAGAGAAGGGAGTTTGTCTTTTCCCCGTAGAAACAGGGCAGCTTAACCAGATATCCTCTGCCAATAAAAAGAAGCAAGGAGATGATTCTCAGAGAATGATTATTCCCTGGGTAATGACACGGCCGACCCGTATTTTCTTGTGAAGAACCAGAGTGGGCTACAGCTATTAAGTAGCAGTAATTTATGAAATTCATGGCCAGCTTTACCATTCAGCTTCCTTTTGTCCCTTTTAAAGTCTGTGATTTTATTCTGACTACTATACTTTAAATGCAGAAAATAATAGAAGCTAAGAGAAAAACTGTTTGTTCTTTACATTCAGTTACCATTTTACTGTGTGCATTTTAACGCTCAAAATGTGCTGGCTGGTGGCTGGCATTTCCATCATGTTGGAGTGCCTGTATTCCTCTTACGTTTGTAATGAGGCACAAAGTATAGAGAACTTAAATGACAGGAAAAGGGCTACAGTTTTTTTAATGACCAAAATCATATATATTTTAAAGCTCTAGCCTAAGGTTATAGCACAACAAAGCAGGCAAAGTCTCTTTCATCTGTGGTTTACTTGGAAACTAGGACCAAATTTCTGTCTCCCCAGGTAACAGAAAACAGCAGAGAGTCTCCCGTACAAAAGCAAAGACCCAGTCATGCACCATCTGGCACTGTAGAGTGGATGTGAGTTATTTTGCAAGAACCCAGTGATACCTTTCTTTGCAGGAGTAAAACAGGTAAGGGCAGGACAGTCAGAGAGCCAATGAGACAAAAGAAAATGAAGGAAAAACAAAAATGAGCCAATACTGTGAAGCTATTAGAAGAGGGTATTACAATATCTGGTGTGAGAAAGCTTAATTGGCACACACATAACGTTTTCCCCAACCTCACTAGACAAAGGGTTGCACTGACTTTTCCATCAGAAATTATGAACAGCATCGGCTCTTCTAAGTTCTTAATATACATCACACCTTTTGTATGAATTTTTCCCGGAACTCCAGGGCAATTTTTTGAGATGAGAATTATCTTTTGCCATCTGCAAATGGCACTTTCGTGAGGAGCTGTACTGAGGAAAAGATAGGCGAGATGTTGGTGGGGCGAACAGGCGCAGCAAGGCTGCGTAGCTGACAAATGAGATTTCTGACAAGGAGAGGTGTAGAGAAAAATGAAAAGAACAAAGTTCAGTTCCTCTTTATTCTAACAGACCGGTGAAATTGCAGGCTGTCATTGGGAAAATCCTGTTTCTCACGTACAAGTAGACAGGGGACACAGACGTGAAAATGCCAGCGAGAGTCAGTCTCTGGATTATGTTGTTAGGTGTAAATAGGCTTTACCTGGGTCTTGGCAAAGGGTTGGGAGTGGGGTTTTTAGCAAGCTCACTGCTACTGCTTGCATTACAGCAGCATTTAGAGGCGTGTGCAGGACCCATTATACCAACCCCGGTTTTCACAAGCAGTATACGTCAAAGGTATTGTTTATGTACACATATACACATATATATGAGAATCATAAAATCAGTTTGGAGTGATGAATGACAAGAAAGGGAATCAAAAGAAGCGACTCATTTTCCATCTGGGGAGTTGCGCTTGTGAAAAATGAAACGCTTATCTAAAGCTCCAGGGAAAGCGTGACAAAAGCTGGAAAAAGTTTCTCGTCCTTTGCCCTCTCGTCCTGCATGCTTTACCAGAAGGTATTATTGGAAACCTTCAGTGGCAAAGGGTCCATGCAGTTTTTGGGGCTTCTCTTGTGCTTTCTGTGTGTGGCAGAGTTTCTGTATGATGATGGAGAAGGTGCAGCCTGAAGGCTTTTTGTGTTATCTGGACACAGGGAGTCAATGCACGAATTTCTTCCTCGGGCTCAAACTTCCATTAAGTCAACTCATGCTGGAGCACTAAAAATGTAGCAAAATTAAATTTGGGGAAGATGAAAAGGATAAGAGATTTGTTGCTACTGGGAGTGTGAATCAGACCTTTTCTGCAGCAAAGTTGCAAATGTTACCCGAATGTTGAGTGCACTGAAAGTGCTGATTGCAGAGATGGTGAGCTTCTCTGTTTTGTTGCAGCTCTGATCTGATAGTGGGGAGTTCCTATTTGTTGTGGTACTTAAGCAATTGTCTGCGAACTAGCAACAAAATGAACTACCCGAGATGCTTTTGATAACTTTCAGGCAGTCCAGTGTAACGAGCATTGCGGCTGTAGATGTATGCTCTGATACTGCCCGGTGCTTTTTTTGAGATGATAGTGTGGCAGATTTAGCTTAGATTTAAGTAATGCCTTAGACTATGGTTTCTTAGATATTTTCATGTCTACCTTTGATCTGAAATGTGTTAATCTAATGAGTGGGAAGAGAAAATGAGTTACTATGGGAACAACGTCTTTCTCTGGCTTACTGCCCCAGTTGGCTGCTCTGGCAATCGAAGCACGCTGCAAAATGGAGCGAGGCCACCAGAGACAAATGTGGGTTTCAATCTTAGAGAGAGCTTTTGCGGTCAGCTTTGGGGTATGGAGGATAACAGAAGACCTCTGGGAGCTGTATCATGTGTTTAAAGCAAAACAAGAGGAGGAGGAGGAGGAGGAGGGTGCTGTGGTTCACCCATGATGAGGAAAACCCCCTACAACTTGGGAGTCGACTGGTGGGAAGGAGACAAAAGCTCTGCTGCTGTGTTTCTTGGGGTGAAACTGGTAAATGATTAAAGGCAGTTGTTAAAGCATGAAGCTTTTAAATCTGTTCTAGCGATTGTTAATAAGGTAATTTATCATGAAATACGTATTGAGCTGCATTTGCTTCCTGTTTTCTGCTGTAGACTCACAGAAGAAGCTGTCAGTACTGAAAATATGGGTGTGTCTTCCTCTAACCTGGGGAGCGGTGGTACCTGCAGTGATGGCTGGTGACCTCTGGGGATGTGCAGTTGGCTGGGAAGCAGCGTCCCATATTGGTATTGTTTCCTCTGTTTGCACCTCCCTAAAAATTCCTATACAATATAAAGCACGTGGAGAGAAAAAAAGCTGAATTCCTTATTGTTTCTCATGTAATTAAGGGGAGAACTTTTCTGTGAGTGGAAATGTTTTAATCCTCTCTTATTTGAATCCTCTTTGGCCTCTTGTCTGTGCTAGGCAAAGGGAAAAACATGTGGTCATCCTAACTCCCTTTGGCTCACTAGCTCTCAGCAGCACGTGAGCAGCCGGTGAGTGCTCACCCCAACTTCAACACCTAGAGGTGAGTGGAAAATATTTCCTCCGGGCAATTTCTTTCTCCGATACCTTCATTCCTCACTACGTGGTGTGTGTCATTTATTTTGCCTACTCTCTCAGGAAAAAAGCCATGAAATTTACATTGTTAAATCAGGATCAAAGTAGTTTGATTTACATTTTTTAAAAATGAAAAATAATTAAAGAATAGTCAGTGAAATACATGTTCAGGGTCAATATCGACAATGTAAACCACAATACTAGACATTAACAAAACATTAACAAATGCCTACTACTTTCTGAATTTCTAACTAGGTTTTGACTACCGCGCTGCTACCACTCTCCTACTCCAATGTCTCTCTCCACAGTCATAAAGCTTTTTACCTTTTTATTTCTTTTCAAGCTGACGCCTGCTCTCAAGGTCTCTTGGTAGTCCCTTGCTTGCTATGCAACCCAGGTGATGGTCAACCTAATGAAGCTTCACCATTGGTAATTTCCTCCCAGCGCTATCTGGTTTTGGGCAGACATCCTCTCAGACAGCTGCGGGTCTCACACTGACCCCCTGGTTACGTCGTGGTTGCTCTTCCCCCGGCTGCCGTTGCGCAGGCAGCATCACCGGGGGGCTGTGCGGATCCCTCACGCCTGCCCTCAGACTGGTGCTCCTCCTTTCTCATCGCCGAGGCTGCACTGCTCTGCCTGCCACCGTGGCACTGGGATTTCTCTCATTTCTGGGTCTTTATTCAGCACCTCTACAACTTGAGCTTCGCCTCTCTGGTGCCGTTTCCGAAGTTTAATGTTCTGCTTAGTATTTGACTCCCGCTGTTTGCTAATTTTGTGTGTATACCTCTTTATTGGAGACCTCAGGGACTTGCTTAACTTTCACCTCACCTGCCCATGAGCACCTAGCTGGGGTGGGCGACATTGCTTTTTCACATGTGTGTATGTGGCAGGGGGGGTTGTCTCTCTCTGACTGTCTCTTGTGCCACAGTCACAGCCCAAAGCCAGGTAGGGTCACGCTGCACCTAAACGTTTCGAAGCAAGGCTTTAAAACAACCAAGGCTGCCTTTCTTCCATTCTGAGTTTTGCTGATGAAAACTGTGCGATACCTAAAGCACCCTGAGCTCGGTGTGTTGCAACACCTGCTTTCCCAGTCTGCACACGTGTAACAGCAGCATCTCCCTACCTGCCTTCGGCAATGGTCCCTCTCCACCTCTGGCGTGTTCCCAAGCTCTTTTCCAGAGAGCTTTCAACGGTGCAAAGATGTCAATAATACAAATAATTAATGTCAAGTGGCTGTCAATAATGCCTAAGTCTAAAAACATAACACACGTATCCCCATATTAATTAATTGCATCCCACTCTGAAATTTGAACAGTAAACAAACTAAGAGGGATGGCATGGTGACAATGAACAATACTTGATTTTTCTAGGGAAAAGTTGAGAAGCAGAACAGCTTTGGCACCAGTAAGTCCTTACCGGAGCTTGTTTATCTCCCATGTTCTTCTTAAAATTGACTTTTATATATATATTTGATAATTAATGGTATAATACTTACTCTATAGAAAGTAGGGGCACGTAATCACGATATTAAAAATTCTTTTAATGTATTTATTTTAAATGTAAAAAGAGGAATTACATAGAAAAGCAGCAAATGAGAAATTTATCTCTGCACACAGACAGGGTTTTTCCTGTGGCCTGATCCACATTCCTGCTATTTATTGTTCGTACTTAGTCCTTGCATCTGGCATGCTTAGTGCAATCCAGTGCTCTGCTCTCAGAAGCATTTCTGCATCTTCTGAATGAGGTGGAGGGGCAGGGACCTCATGCTGGCACACACACAACTTGAAGGAGGCTATAGCAAACAAGGTGCGTCAGACCAAGTCTCCAGCACCACCATGCCAAAATGAGCCCACGTGAAAGATCTCTTTCATATAGAGATATCAATATTTGTGGGGTGAGAGCTGTTGGGTTTTTTTTCTCTGATATTTGTAAGGCAAATATCTGATAGCATCAAGTTTTGTTTTCTATGTTTCAGAAAAGTTTTTGCGAATGGGAGGGTGGAGGAAAGAGCTACCGGAATAAAAACAAAAGCTTTAGAAAGGCCTTGATTTTTAATATGTAAAATAATCTCACTAGAATGAGCAAGGAAGAGACAAATAGGGGAACAGACTATTGTATTTTTACCTTTAGAATAACACAGGCCTGTTTAATCTGGTGTAGAAAGTTTTCATTACAAGTTTGGGGGTTTTTGCACACTTAATCTGTCCAGGCCAACGCCAGTCCTTGCATCTCTCTCCCACAGCTTCCCTGCCAGTTTGTCTAGGATCAGGTAAGAGTGCAGTGATAAAAACTTCCTTTCTGAGGGCAGTTTTTCAGAGCTGTAGGTGACTGTGAACATCATTGCAGTTAGGGGGGAGCGGGGCTGACGTGGTGTGAGGAAGCTGGAAGGGAATGGGCTGGTGAAGATGAGGGCAGGGAGAGCCTGGGCTTGTGCCACCCAGTGACCACCCCATGCTCTATCCAGGTGTGCGTGACCTGAAACACTTCCCATATCTAACACTGAGCATCACTTCTTAAGAGTGGGAACAGTTGGCAGGGGAAGAGCTGTGTTTTTCACCTCCAGGCCTTCTCAAGACAAGTGTCCAAGTGCCTCCCTTGGTGTCCTCCCCCGCCCCCCACCAGAAGCTGTACAAGTTCAGCTGCTAACGAGAGAGGACGTGATGAGTGGTGGGATCCTGCCTGGCCACGAACATGAGGGAGTGCATGAAACATCGTACTCAAGCACACGAGTCCCACTGTAAGGAAACAGGGCTTTGTGAGAGGAGGGGCTGGGAATTGCCTCAGGTTTTCCCATGTATCTTCCTCTTGTTCTTCCCTTGAACTCACTGGCTTCTGCAGAGGAGGGAAGACATGGCAGGTGTCCAAGAATGGCCTTTTTTTTGGCTAGCGTCACTGTGAGAAGCTGATAGCTGAAAACCTCTTATTTGGGAGAGGAAAAACGTAAAGGAAGAGCAGGAAGAGGAAAGGAAACAAAGTATCTGTAAGTGGTTAAGAGTTAAGAAGCCTGTTAGGTGCCACTGAACTGAAATTAGCTCTGCTGCTGTGAAAATAAGAAAAGTTCTCCAAAGTAAGCTTCTTAATTTTGCTCGTGCTGGATATTATTCCAGCCAAGCAGCACAATTTGTCGGGCACAACAATTTCTCGCAGATTACTCTGCGGAGTCCCTTTGGATGCTGAGAAACTGAGCAGTTCTTCTTCAGTCTCTGGTGGACCAGCCAGTGTTATCAAAAACACGGTGAGCTGCAGCGATTCCTGCAATTACTCATGACTGATTTATCACTTGATTGTAGGAATTCAGTTTAACTAGGTTTTTTTTTCCATCTCCCTTGCTCCCTAATTGATTTTTTTTTTGAATGCTGGATCTTTGACTTCCTCTCATAAAATGGATTAGAGTCATTATAGCTGTGTGCTTTTTAATCATTCTGCTGCATAATTACTGTTGTTACTGTTGTCTTCTGGATTACACTGTTTCTTTATTAGCAGCTCTTATTGCCAGAAGCTTTAAACAGTTAATAATCTGTCAAGGTGGTAATTTGTTTGGGTTTGGTTTTTTTTTTTTTTTTTTTTCACTTGAAGACCTTTTCGGCGATATCTTCAAGCACCTGGCCTGGTCAAATGCTTTAATATTCACTTATCTCTGTCTGGTTGGCCTCATGTTATTTTTAATTACCCTTATTCTGGATAACCGAAGTTACTGTTCATCATATATAAAATGTAAGCAGGTCACATGCAACTATATCAGGCAGTAAGAAAATAGACCCTCTAGAAACAGTAATGAGGCTGATGGCCAAAGATGACACATAGGCAAGCCTTTGTCAGTTGGCACTAGCAAAAGAGCCTTATTGCAGCCTGATCCAACGTTCATAGTAAATGCAGGCTGTAGTGGTTTCCATAACACAGAGGGTTTATATCACCATTTCTTCTTTTTAATGCTTTTTGAAGTTTCTGTTCTGAGACCCTGCAGAAAAACAGCCATCCTTCTTCCTGAGCTCCTGTAGGCATTTCCTTATCCAGCATGCCAGCGCTGGAGCAGCTTGCCTTTCTCAAATGCCAGATAAAGCCATACAGTTCATGGGTGGTATTTTATCTCTGTAAAAGGCTCTTGGATCTCAATTCTCGCTGACTTGAGTGTAAGCCACAAGGCTGTGGCTCCCCGAGGAGTCCTGGGAGGCTGTTCCCCAGCAGCTGGCGCATCCATCAGCCTTCAGTCATCACTGATGGGCAGGACTGCTGAATGATGGCATTTTGCCGCAGTGATGGACAGCAGTCTCCTCTGGGGTCAGAGCCGTGAGCTGCAGCACTGTCCAGCTCACATGGAGTGCACAGCCAGGACATCCCGTCTCCCACTGGGACAAGGCACTGGTGGTCCTGCTGCAGCAACTGCTCCTCACCCAAAGCACCGGCTGGAGCTGGCAGCCTGGCCTCTGCATGTGTCCTTGGGCCCCCGCCGTGGGCACAGGATCTCAGAGGTGGGGCAGCACTCTGCAAGGCAGCTTTTCCTGTGTCTGTGAAATGATCAGGAACTGGAGAGCATTGGGAAGGGCTGCAAGAAGTGAATAGTCCAGCAGATTACTGAAACTGGGGACACAGTGGCCTGTCAGTAGGTAAAGGACTGCAGCGGTGAGAAGATGCTCAATTCTCCCCATCCTCCAGGGAGAGAACAAAATGTAATGGGTTTCCCTGGGCTAGAAGTAAGAAAAAAAAAATTCTGAGAGCTGAAAGATGCTGAAGCTTGGGAACCGACTGCATGGGGACCTGGTGGCATTTCAGCTGCTGGTGGTTACCAACGAGTGCGTGAGACACAAGTCTGTCAAATATGACGCAAATATGAAGGGAACCTCCCTTCTGGCAGGGCCATGGGTCAGGCTGCCTCTTAATTCTCTTCCCCGTCCTGCTTTCTGTGCATGGAAGTGCAAGCCAGAGGAAATAGAAATGCTGGGATTTACGCACAACTGTGCCCAAAACCTGAAAACAAAAACATAGAGTAAAAGCTGGGTTGTGGTTTTGATGTCCACAGAAAAGAAGGAAATCCAAAGGAAGGTAGCAATCATTTATGCCTGAAAAGAATGAAGAGTTAAGAATTACTTGTGGAAAAGAAGGTATTTATTTATATTTTAAATAACATCTTACATGTTTATATCATCTTTACTTTGTAGTTTTGTGTTGGGGAATTGGTTACTTTTTTTTTTTTTAGCATTCCTTCAGCCATTTTGGGGTAAGCTCTTTCATTAATGGAAATGACTGTCTGCATTTCTTTTAACACCTTGTCTATGCCTTATTTTTTCTTGCCAGAGGAAACTGGCAGATAGTAATTCTTGGGGGTTTTCTTGTCTATATGATAATCCAGACAAGATTTTGACAATTTCAGTACAATAGCCTGCTCTCAGGAAAAGCTTTGATTGCACTAAAACATGCTCTGAAGTGCTAATCTCTTAACCTTCTAGAGTTCATTATTTGGACAGATAAAAATTGAGTTTAAAGTGACCTATGAGGTCTTCTTACTAAGATATAATCTAGTTAAAATGTTCTCAAATTGAGTTATGTGGACTGCATACCATGTATTGATTAAAAAAATCCTCCTAATGGAGTCATATAATAAGACTCTTGACATGATTATTTTTTTTTTTCTCATTTGATAGAGTCAGTTTTTAACAGAAACTTCAGCATTTTGCTTTGTAAAGCTGTCACCAGCTTGATGGCTTCTCGGTCAGATAAAACTTTGACCTCTGGGCCGCTTCCTTGTTTGAGGAAAACACAACTGCAAAATTAACTAGTCCTGTGCCACTTATGAATAAGTTTCTCATATTACATTGATATGAAGAAGCTGAAGGCTGTTTTGAATTAGCTCCTGAAGGACTGGTGCTGTGACCTTAATTCAGGAAGCATCCTTTGTGTTTTTGAAATAGAAATTTTGGTAAGTGCTGCTTTCAAATACCCTTTTTGCCATGATTTATAATTATTAATTCAGTTCTTTTTCAGACTGGAACAAAACCAAACAAAGGGGCAGTTAAGTACATTGAGGAGGCACCTTCATCCATGACCCATGTTTTCTGGAAAATGGGCAATGAATCAGGCAAGTTTATGTCAAGAGCTGCTCTGTGGTGTTGGATAAGGAAGAGGGTTCCAACTTTATCACTGTCTTCTGTGGTTCCATCTATGCCTTTACTCTGCAAAATCTTTGTTTTGTGGATTTGTAGGCCTTTGTGTCCCTGGGCTGTTGTCGTGGTTTAACCCCAACTGGCAACAAAGCACGGCACAGCCACTTCCTCACTCCCCCACTGTGGGACGGGGGAGAGAATCAGAAGAGTAAAAGTGAGAAAACTCGTGGGTTGAGATAAAGGCAATTTAATAAGAAAAGCAAAAGCCGCGCACACAAGCAAAACAAAACAAGGAATTCATTCACTGCTTCCCGTGGGCAGGCTGGTGTTCGGCCATCTCCAGGAAAGCAGGGCTCCATCACGTGTAATGGTGATTTGGGAAGACAAAGGTCATCACTCCAGACGTCCACCCTTGCTCCTTCTTCCCCCAGCTTTCTATGCTGAGCATGATGTCCTATGGTATGGAATATCCCTTTGGTCAGTTGGGATCAGCTGTGTCTCCTCCCAACTTTTTGTGCACTCCCAGCCTGCTCATTGGCAGGGCAGTATGGGGAGCAGAAAAGGCCTTGACTGCTTAGCAACAACCAAAACCATCAGTGTTTTACCATCACTGTTCTTATCCCAAATACAAAACACAGCACTATACCAGCTGCCCGTAAAATAGTCAACTCTATCCCAGCCGAAACTGTGACAGCTGGCCAGTGACCTCTACTGGAAGAGCAGGAAGAAGTCTGATGCCTCAACATCAATTAATTGCCAAAATATGTGGTAAAAGAGAAACAAGGGGAAATGGAGTCTGGACACCTCTGCAGGGACAGTGTTTTAAGTCTTAGCGTGGACCTTAGAGGAAAATTTGAACATACCCAAGAATGATGAGTCTTTGAACTCTATCTGACCTCCTCCAGTGGATTTCTTTTAAAGAAGGTAGTTTCAATAGTGATATTGGTTTTCTGATGCTCTTTGGCTCATCTACAAAAACTGCTCATCTGTGCTGATTGAGGAGGAAGGGAATAGGTTGCTTTCTGTATAAAAAATACAAAATCAGTTTGGGTTTATTTTATTAAATGTTGAAAATCTTGTACAAAAGCCTTTTGTGGTAGACAGATACTAGTCACTTAATTGAGACAACAACTTGGTTTCTGTAAAAATAAAAAATTAAAAATTCACTTGTCCTTTTTTTTAAGATATATTGCAGCAAATCTGAAGTTGACAGTATTTGTTCAATTCATTGTAATGACTAGAAATGCTTCATCCATTCAGAAGCCTTCATGATACCCCTAGGGACTGCTAAGCTTTAATATAAGCTGTTTTTCTCTTTATCTCTGATTTTTCTCTCACATGATTTCCCCTTTTCTTTTCTCTAAATGTCTAGTTTTTGTTGCTATAGCGTTATTTTTTTCACTTGAAAAGGTAACAGCAAAACAACGGTGTTTCAAATCTGTTATCTGAATTTCTAGTGTCCAAGTCTTACATAGAACTAAGCTATTTCTTGCTAAAATTATGTTGCAGGTTTGCTACTGAAAAAGCTTAATCAATCAATAGTTCCTGTTTGATAGAGTAAATAAATTATGTTGTGGTATGTGATAATCTCTGAGTTTTCCCACCACCTAACAGAAGGCTCCTACTGAGGTGGGAGTGTGGAAATGGAGGAATTGACAGGCTCAGACAAATGAACAATTAAGTTGGTGTACGGAGGTTTGTGGCAAAGCAATAGAATAAGCTAGAATACGTGCTTGGAATATCAAAATCTTACACGCTGCTTTAAAGTGTCCCAGGAGAGCTGCTGGACAGATACCGTGTGGAAAGCGAGCGATACTCTCATTACAGAAGATTAGGTTGCTTATCAGTGGCCTAAAACTTGGAAATAGGGGAAAATGAGCCCAGAACTGTTTGAAAACAGGAACATATGTATATATATATTGCTAAAGCAAAATTCTGTTTATTTTCAGGAAGGATATTTTGAAGCAACCTCTGGTCAAAGAGGAAGAGGCCTGACATGTTGCAAGGAGCAAAGCGTGGGAGTTTTCAGCAGGAAGTCCTTTGATCCCAGGTTGCAGCCTGGCTGGAGGTGCCGATAAGTCGTACAAGTTTAACTAGTCACAGATTTCAAATGTCACCATTATCCAGCCATATCTGCAGTGTCACGAGTGGAAAAATGGCAATGAGAAGCGGATATACTCACGGTATCTCTTGCTTCTGTTTTACAGCCATACTGTAAGATGTTTGCTTCTATTAGTTCTTATTTAAACAATTTCCCACCTCAGAAAAAGGAAACACATGCATTCGATGTAGTACACTGCCCTGAAGCTCCAGTTTGGACAGAAGAGTTGCATCAGCAAACGCTTGAACAGATGTAAAAGCATTGCTAAAGAAATGGACCCCGATCAGGATCTGATTTCAGTTTTGGGCTCAGTTAGCATGTTTGCTTTGGGATTAGTTTTTTTTTCTTCTGGATTTTTTTCTTCCCTTAACACCAATAAACTGTAAACTGGATGATAGAAAAGAAACTGGATTGTGAGTCATAAATAGGATTATCGACTAAATACCAGCTGTAGGATCTACACTGCCAACGAGTGAGCCAGAAAACACATCTTGACTGTATGAATTTATTTCTATTTTCATAGAAGCAGCAGTTAAAAAAAAAAATCATTATCACTTGCGTCTGAACTGATTGTGTTTGATTTGGAAGTCACTGGGATGCAATAAACAGGAAACCCCAGGGTGCCATTTTAGTAAGACAGTTTTCAGAGAGGAACCACAGTTTCTGCTGCAAAGCACTGTTGATTTACATGGATTTTCTTGTCACATGTTTTGGCAAAATGTATCAGCTTGTGCTTCTTAGCATCAACAAATAATACTTGACTTGCAAACGAGCTCCTTGGCAAGTACCCAGCCACAGGAGGCTTGGAGACTTGACTGAATAAAAGAGACTTTCATTTCACCAATTTGTGAACTGGCGCTGCCTCTGCCATGGTCATCTGCAGCCGCTCTCCAATCCTTGCTCTTGATTCTTAGATATTGAAGCTATTCAGCCTGTTAACTTTTACCAAGCAATTCCAAGCAATGAAAATTCAACATTTATTTTTTCAATTTCCATGTAAATGCCTTAAAGGGCTCTCAAGCTCATTTGTGCTCTCGTGTTTGAAATTCATCCATTCTACCATGTGACGCTGGTATCTTTTCCCTCACTATGTAGGCTTTTCAAAATGATCACCTTTTAAAGAAAAAAAAAAAAAAAGCAGCTTACTTTGTATTTTTCCTCTACAGCCCTCTTGTTCATAGTGAGCTTAAATATAAGGAACATAAACCCATCTAGAAATAAAATTATGCGCCAGGTTCACTAAAAAAAGTAATTACGTTATAATCAAACTGTCACTTTATGAGATAGTGGGAGATGAAATACACCATAAGCTGACAAAAGAAGAGGACAGCTTGCTCTTTTAAATATCATCCATAGCACAAAGCAGCAAAGAAACTCTGAATTACATCCAGTGTATCCAGGAAAGCTCTTGGAGCCAGGCAGGGGGGGCACAGCCGTAGGCAAGCGAGACAGGTGTGCTTTCTTCTGGTGGAATGGGGAAACCTTCAGTTATATGAAGCCCAAAGCACGTGCGGGCTACCACTGTCAGTAGACCAAGAACCCAAGGGTGTTTGGAGACAGGATGGGAAACACCGACCTGTGGTTAGAAGATACACCCAATTAATTCATCCTGTTTTGCACAGACCTCCGGGCTCTGCAGCTGTGGTAGTTCTTGAGTTATCGTCCTTGTTTCCTTCATGCAAAGCATTTGTGCCCCACCAAGCTCTCAGCCTGTATTCAGCAGAGGGGGATCCCGTCTCGGGTTAAACATGCAAGCAAATTGGGAAAATCTGAATGTGTGAGGGGTTGTCTTTGTCCATGTATTGCCTTTTCTTGTGGCCCCTTCAACCTGCATTGCCTCAGTGTGAATGGAAGTGCCTTGGTTTGAGGGGAAATTCATGGTCCTGTGTAGCCACTGAGTAGATGGCAGCATTCCGGTGGGAGTGATTTTCTTTAGTCTTTCAGGCCCCTGTGACATGAGCTGTTGTTGAGTAAAGTCCTTTTTCCCCCGCCACGTAATTTCCAGGAGATTTAAGTCCATTCCCTGCTTTCCTCTCTCCGTCAGCAATGGATCCTTTGCACAGGCAGTCCCAACAGCGATCCTTGCTCTGACCCTTGAAAGCCGGTTGGTGGCAACTGGTGGGCATGAATGTGGGGCAGAGGGGAGAGGGAGACGGGCTGGTGACGTAACCTGGGATGCTAGCCTTGCCTTTCCAGTGGCCAGGGAGGGGGCAGGCTGGTGGCCACAAGTTTATCCTCATGGATGGACCGAAGCTGGTGGAAGACTGGCACCCAGGAGAACTGCTCTTGCTGCCAGTAACGCATCTAATGAAAGAGAAAATTGTTTTCATATAGGCCTTTTCTTCTGGTAACTGAAAAAAGCTTCAGGAATATGAATGGATCGAACTTTGTGGCTTTGTAGTCTGATTTTGTTTCTATTCTAGAGATAGAAATGGTAACATACCAGGCGGTCCGTGCTGTGGAAGTGGCACAGCTGATACCTTTGTTCAGTGTCTTGCTTTTCTCTTTTCATGCTATGAATACAGCGACAGAGCAGCACAGCATGTCCTGCTGGCCATGCACGGTGTTATTTTCTATGCGCAGTGGATAAAACCCACTTTGTATATTCATGCCACATGTCTATCTGGCAGTGTACAGAATCTGGGGGAGCCCACCGGAGACTTCCCAATACTACAGCTTGCTTTTTCAAATTTAAATCTCTAGTTTGTTTAAGTACAATTAATTTTATTTTTCTAAGAAAACTGGTGGGATTTCAGTTCCAAGAGCATGAACGTGAAATGAAACTTCATCAAAAAAAAGTACCAATAAAACTTTGTCCAAATGCCTATGTAACTGTGTAGTCTCTGTTTTGACAGAAATATCTTTTGTCAGAAACACCTTTTGACAGTAGCTCTCTCCCCAGATAAAAGTAAGTTTTAAAGCTACTGTTTTTAACTTCTGTCACCAAATATCAGCACAAGCGACCACACTCATGGACTGCCAACAGTGGACTACTTATGAGCTGTAAGTTGTGTATCAAAGGCCTCATGGGCTTAAATTTAGCATCATCCTCATTTCATGTTATGCTGCTGTTGCTGGCAATAGACTTGGTTAAAGTGCCAGAGTTTTCTTCTCATTAAATTCATGCCCCTATAGCTACCTTTATCATGCAAGATGTGTAAGATGTCTTGAATTACAAAAAAAACCAAACAACCTCAAACCAACCAAACAAAAAAAAAGTATTCTCATGACAGAAGATGCACATAACGTTTTCTTGGCTTTCACTGTGCAGATACTTTCATGAGGCCACTGTTGCCTGTTGGGCATAACAAGGCTATTTGAAATAGAAACTGCTCCGATCCCAGTGTCTTGGGTAGTCTTCCTTTCCACATTGTTGTTCTGCTGCAAGGATGGGCAGGGATGCTGGTTCATCTCCATGCCCATCTTGCAGCACAGAGCAAGACTCATGGTCTGAAGTCTCAGCAGAGCATTGGGTGGAATCTGTGCTCCCTGGTGGATTTGAATCCTTAAGAAAGGAGAAGGGCTAACATGAGCCACTTGTATTGACTCCCTTTTGGACCCACTGCCTTGCTGGCTCTTTCTGGCCATCCTCAAATTGACCTCGAGTTGCAAGAGATGCTGAAAAAAAAAGTTTCTAAATAGATCAGATGGTGCTTTTTTTTTTTTTTTTTTTTTTAAATGTGTTTAAACAACTGGGTCTTGAGTTAAGTTGTAAGGGTCTGTTTGTGACATAGGTAAGCTTCATCGCTTCCACAGGGAAAGCTGACTTGAAGAACGGGTTTAAACACCTTCTTTTAGAAAACAAACCCCTCAAAGTCTAGTATTGCTTAACCCTAGCACAGAAAGATGTAAGGCTTTTACTTCTTCTGCTTCTAACCAAAGTGCATACACAGAAGGTATTTTTTTTACAAAGTTAGCAAGCAGCTTTGGAGAGAGTGTCCAAGAATTGGCAATACAGTATACTCTCTGGCTTTTGACTTAACCTGAACTGATCATTGTTAGAGTCTTATAAACAGCTACATTTTTCTGCTATTGAATCCTCCTTGCCCTGTGAAGATCATAGCATTGCAATAATTTAGCTCAGGTAGATGTGACACTGTAAGGCTCAATACAGTGTTTTACCTGCCTGCAGCAGCTGCTGGCTAGTGACCTAAACATGATGTGTGATAAAGAAGAAAATACAAGTTTTAAATTAAAAATTATAGATTTGGTTTCTTTGGGGAAGTGGAGTCATGGAGGCGTGTAAAGACCAAATGACCCAGCTGGGCCTAGAGCAATATTCTTGGGATGTATCATAATTACAGTAGGTGACATAGCAGATTCATCTTAGCCTGAAAATAAGGGTGGCAAAATGACCTCAGCGGGTTCATGTAGGTTCATGACGTTGCATGTATCTAGGGAGTCTACACACAAGTTATGAACTCTTGCCTAACTCAATGAACTTGTTTTTAGATCTTGACAATTTTTTATTTTCTTTTCTCTCTTTTTTTTTTTTTTTAGCCCACCCCACCCTGTTTTGCTTCCTTCAGCTACTGCCCTGAGTGGAAAACAGGCATTTATTTCACTTTTTTATGAGCTGGTCTGTTAAGATCTATTCAGGCTCTGATGATTTTTCCTGATCCTGAAAGGAAGAGAGATATTGGAGCTTTTTTGCTTCTCTGCAGGAGCCAGGGCACAAAGTCTCTGGCACAGCTTGACACTGAAGTATAAGCCCAAAATGTACTAACAGAACAGGATTATTTTCTAGTCGCTAGATACAACATCTGTTGGAGGTGCTATGGGTCCCTGGACTGCAACCAAAGGTCTACGCTTTTCCTAGTAACCAGGCCTGCATGCACTAGTTTTTTTGGAAGCTGAAACTTGCATCCGTGTTTCTGAAATGGCTGAGCATCTCTGTCTCTTTGGATCATGTTGCTCTCCCTTTCTCTCTCCACCCCAATGCTAAGATGCATCATATGGGCAGTGACTCTGAAACCGTTCTACTGTCCATTCTCCTTACACAAACGCATATGAAGAGTGGTGAGGCTGACCGCTCACATAGCTTCTTTCTGTTTTGTTTTTTTTTTCTTCTTCAAGCATGCTGAGACTGAGGAAAATTAGTATCACACTTCTTATAAACCTGTCCTTGTGGCTGATGCAAACCCTCCTAAAAGCATGTCGAAACAACTTGCTTAAGTGTGGCAATTTGCTAAAAAGTAATGATGTTGGAAAACGGGACAAACTCATGAAGACTTGTAGGAAAAGAGCTTTTGCTATTTGTAATCTCAAGATTTTAAACAGAATATCAGCTCTGAGGTGTGTGATGAGTTTTGATTGTGGAGAAATCATAGATGGAGGTTTTAGGAATCAATCTCTGATGTATTTAAAAAAACCCCATCTGTTCAGTGTCTTTTCTCTGCCTGAAGGAAAGAAGCCTTCCATGTGATCCTCGCTTTTCAAGCAAAGGGAGCAAGGCTTGTTGACCTGGATGAAATAAATCACTGGTCTTAATACAATATTGGAATGAAATATGCTCTAAAATCTAACCTGTGTGGGCCTAAGACAATTGGCAGCTTTCGCATGCACAAATGAGAAGCTGCTGATCTGCTTGCTTATTTTTCTGCTGTAATTATCCTCATCTTTGTAAAAACATATTATTCCATTTTTTACTCAGTAGATTAAAGCTGTAACTGCTAATAATCAAGATTTTTGATGTCTCATTGTTAAATGCTCATGGCTTTGTTAAAAGCAATGTGAGCTCTTTACACTCATGACCTGACTTAAAATGAATGTGTAATGCAAAACAAGCACAATGGGAAGGGCTCTTCCCTTCTCATCTAATGTGTTTGATGAAGAAGGAAAACCCCTCCATCATAATACTTAATAATTAGTTCAGCTAAAAAATAGAGGCTCAGAAAAATCCAACTTTTTGTTGCATGGCTCCAAACTTTCTTAGTCCTATAGATAGGCATTGGCACTGAGTCCTCTGTAATGTGAATTCCATTGCATGGCGTTTGAGGAGTTCTGGCCTTAGAAATAAGTAGATACCTGACCACCGCAACATTTAATTTAATTACTTATTTTGTTAGGACTAAAGCTATTTTTTCCAGTGAAGTCATTGCACTGCAAGCAGGCATACCAGCTCTGGGTCCAAATTTCCTAGTAGAAGGTGGCTCTCCCCTAGAGTTTAGGGTGCATCCTCAGCTCTAGTCAGAAGCCTGTGCTTACCCTGTCCTTACTGTTATTCTGATGCAAACTGAAGTTCTTTGTCTCCACAGCCATATCTGACCAAGGTGTGAGCATTTGTCTTTATTCATCTGTATCAATGCAAAAGCAAGAAATAGGCTCAAAATCTGAGACTGATGTTGCTGCTATGTGGGTTTGTTTTTTTTTTTTTAGATTTCCCCTCCCTCCAGTACTATTAATTTATTTGATAAACCTCATCATGCAGTCTTTCCAAACTGACCGCTTACCTCAGTGCATGATACCTGTTTGTTACAAGCAGAATTTGCCCCTGCGTACCCCAACAGATCATTTCAAGCACGACCATTCCAAAAGGGAAAATGTGATCAATAGAAAGTTAGAGAATACTCAGAAATCAAAAATAAAACTGAGCTTAATCAGAGGCACAGAGTCCCAAGGGAGCATTTTATGCACAGAACATAAATCTAGCAAGTTGTAGTTGCTAAGACACATGGATGTCAAGGCTGAGGAGGAGTGACTTGCTAGACCATTAATAACGTAAGCATATTACACCCAGACGTGAAACTGCAAATAGAGTCAGAGCTCTGCCCTTAAAAAGGTTTTGCACATTAGCACCATAACCTTGAAATTAATCTTCCCTCCTTTAGCATTCTCATATCTATTGCAAGTAAAGTTGTCATGATACCCGTTGAACTATCGTTCATGCCAATGTTCTTTGGCAGCCGTACTGTGAAGATGCTGATGAAAGAAGGGAGGTCATTGTATATGGAGCTGGTGTACCAGTTGAGTGTTGCTCTGATTATGTCCAATGCAAAAGTGTGTGGCTTGATTTTATGGAAGCTGCCAACAGGCCTGATATGGAAAAAAATACAGTATTCCGAAAGATAGCTTCATCTTTCTCACAGTCTACCTAATTAAAAAGCTAATTGAAAATCAGTTCAGAATGAGCTTTCTCCCTGCAGACATGATCTTTGCTCAGGCTTCAAGTGATGCTTTTGAAGCATCAAAATATGTAGACAGTAGTCATGGACTGAGGCTGAAAGCAGACAACACCCATTTTAAGCCTCTTCAGAATGCGTTTGAGAATGAAAGCCTGGACTGATTCAGCTTTTATTTGTCCTACAGGCAACTGGGAAACTTAGAGCAGTTTATGGGATTTCTATCACTAAGATAGAACTGAGAGTCATTGGCATGGAAATTAAATTTCAGGTTACAATAATGAAGACTATATCATGAGGTCATTATAAGCACCCACTAAAATGCATAAGCTTTTTAAATCTGTAGGAGAGTTGCTGTCTTAGGTGACCCATAATGTCCTTAAGGCTCTGCAGCAGCGAAGGCTCAGGTAGCAGCCAAAAAACGGTGAGGTTGGATAGTAGAGTCACCAAGTATTTTTATGAAAAAACAGTGACAGAAGACAACCAGTAACAGAAACACAGTGTTATTGCTGTTGCGCACATTCTCAAATGAGTAACTGTGGTGAAAACCAACCAAAACCGACCAAAGCCATGTCAGGCCACTTCCTCAAAATGTAGCCAAGTCAGCAGCCTGAAGTCCCCCAATATTTCTTGTTAGCAGCATACCTCTTCATTCCCAGCTGCACCTATGTGCAGGCGAAAGCCTGTTTCAGAGCTCAAAAAGGGGTTGGGTGAAGGGTGCGGTTGACCAAAACATCCTTCTGTGTTAAAATTTATTGCCTGTGCAGTAGGTCCATGTATTTTCTCTCCCTCACCTGTTAGTCTTATGAATCGCTTTATTTATACCAGCCCCAAAATGATGCTCCCGTTGTTATTAATCCCGTGTTCCACTAAAGCCAGTCAACAGTTTTCAGACCAGTCTGTGTTCCCAGCTGTGGACATCAGACTCGCTCCGTGGCTCCTCTCGCCTCTTCCCAGCATGGCTTGACACATCCTCAATGATGTGGTGACGCAGCAGCGCTGCAGCCTCTCCCTCCGTTTGGTTCAGGCACTGAGCCCTCTGTGACTGACCTCACTTCAGGCAGGAAGCTGGACTGGAGACACCCAGGGTCCCCTCCAGCCTACATTGTCCTGTGGCTCTGTGGCTTGAAGCCAGGCTGGCTTTGAAATGCTTGGCATAGCTTAAACATTTTGACTTTCTGGGGTATCACTGGCTGGAATAACCAGCTCTGTCACGCTCGGTAGGTAAGCTGGAGGGATCCCGTCCCGAAGGAAAGTAGAGGGGAAAGAGGAACTCAGATTTGTATGTGGGGAACTGAAGGATGGAGAGGTGAAGCTGGTTGCCCAGGTTTACAAAGCTTGCGGGAGCTGAGAACAGGGTTGGGGTATTTGGAGGCTGAAAAGTATCTCTGTGTTTCTTTTCCTAGCTACACAAAAAAACAGATTTTGTTTTTTAGTAATACCAGCTGCCCTGGCTTGCTTGTGGCAGGACAAACTGTTTTCTGAAGCATGGAAGATCATGATTTGCAGCTGAACTTGTTAATGCCTGAACTTCTTATTTGGTAGTTACCTTATTTAACATTTTTTAGAGGTGCTGTCATAATGTCTACAGAGGGGAGAGATGTGTAACAGTCAATCTGACCTATGCAAATGAGAAGTGGGAAAATGGGCTTAGGTAATGGGGATGTCATAAATATCTCTGAGTTATGAAGTGGTGTGTTATCAGAAAGGTCAGGAGCAGGATGCAGTGATTGCTCACGACCTCATATTCATCATGAGTCCCTTCTCTAATCTCTTCGCGTTGGTCCTGTTGTACCTTTGAAAAATACACAGATAAGCAGATAGCTGGAAATGGAGTGTAGAGAGGATCATACTATGAGTTAAATTAACTCTACCAGAGGTGGATAACTCCTGTGCTAATTCTTCCCTGTGTACTGGTGTCAGAGAGTCAGATATGGTGTATATTCAGATGCATTTCTCCAAGGAGAAATGAGGCCAATGAGTGATCATTGCATCATATAACCAAATAATTGTTTTTTCAGCCTGCTGTGTATTATTATTGATGGCAAGAATTGCCAGGAGGCAGTCATACAGGGAAAGGATCAGTGTGTGAGATCTTAACCCAGAGTGGGATATAAACAGAGCAAGGGGGTGGGGGGGTGGGGGCTGTGTGAGCAACTCCAAGTTGTCTTAACATCAGAACTTCGTTTACGGAATTTTGGGGCTAGCTTTCCTGGGCGGCTGATCTAAGGTCGCGCTCTGCCTCTCAGAGGAAAGCCTGCGGTGACAGCTGTGTTCCCTCCACTTACGGGCTGTGTCTTCAGGTTTGCTATCATCAACTTGGTAACGGTGATGGCTGTAAGGGCCTGTTCGTTAAAGGAGTGACTTTCACTTGAGGTGTCTCTGTGAGAAAGGACTTCAGACGGGGGAGGTAAAGGGCAGAGATTCTGGCTGCAGTTCACAAAAAGGAAGCTGGCTCAGTAGAGCACATCGGTATGTACGCTTACACACACTCGTGGCTCAGGAATGCCTCCGGCATGTAAGTGCATTAGATTTGGATGCCTATAATGCCTATCAATCACAGATATCCTGTGCTGGATGGTTATCAGACAAATATCTTAGGATAAATGTTTATGCCACAGACACAGGGTGCAGAACTGAGAAAAAAATACAATGACAACACGCACATTTAGAAATAGAAAAGGTGTATGGTGATTAATGGGCAATTGCACTGTATCTTTTGCTGCAGTGTGCTAATTAGTAGAATCTCTTTAAGCCTCTGGAAATCCTTAGATGTAACAATATCTGTTCATTTCTTCTGAATTTTCCTTCATTGGCTTTTCCCAATTATTTAACAGTGGGGAGTACTCAGAGACCATCAAGTAAATCAAACAAGTTAAACCAGCATGTGGATGGGCACACATACAAATAGTTTTGTATTTGAGAAATAATTTTTCAGACAAGATTATTGAATTAATTAACCGTAATTGCTGAATAACTTTGTTGCATTTATGTTTTACAGTTTATCTTGCTCAGTTAAACTTCATCATAATCAATAAGTGGTCTCTCGGGTCTCACTGAGGAGTATAACATCAGTAATTATTAACTTTGTCTCCATGGGAACAAAATCACTTCAGGAACCTTGAAGTTTATTTTAGGGTTAAGAAAGGTAACAGTATTCGGCTCTACAGGGATCATCTCGTTCTGTGTCAGTTACTAAACAATTAGGAAAGTGTGGACCGTCTTTGAAAGGAGTTATTCTGTGAGCTTCTAGACAAGAAGCTGATTATGAAGATCTGGTGCCTCACATTTAGCAGCTGATTCAATGTCAGGGTGATTGATTTTAGGCTATGGAGATGTTATTTATAAGTTTCAAATAATAAGAAAGAGTTGCACTCCAGGGAAGTTTCTACTTGTGATTTTTGCCATTACCTTGTTGATGGTGGCTTGCTATTGAGAATGATTTATCATACATAGATGTTGCTGATATGGAAGGTATGAAATAGAGTACCCTTCTGTGACGTTCTGGTTCAACAAACCTGTCACTTCACATTTCTCAGTTCTGTTTTGTTATAAAACTGTGATGCTGCTTTCACCATACGTCTGACTTGTCTGACTAATAGAATACTGCTAAAATCCTGGAATCCAAGGAATTAAGGACATAAATGCACTGGATGTACAAACAGGCACAGACTTGATTACACCACAATTATAATTATAGAACAAACTGGAGTTTCTTCCTCATATCTCACAAATAAATCAAATGCAATAGCTCTTGCCACACAAGACACATAACAGTAATTTACAAAGTGTATTTCCATTCTTGCTGATGCCCCAAGAAAGAGTAGATGCTTGCCCCCGAGCTCACACATCAGGAACTCCTTCATTTCTGTCATCACTAGCTAAAATGAGACATTTACATCACCAAACTGAAGCTCAGTATATCTACATGCAAAATATTGTTGCCTGCTCAAAGCACTGCTCTCATATCCTCTGTAAATTGAAAAGACAGCTCCTTCTTAAGATGTGGGTTGAATTTCAATATGAATTAAATAAAAGCAGGAAAATTTTCCAGGATATTAGCTTATAAACTTAACACTACCTACTTCACCTTTCATTTCTTGTTACTTGTGGCACTTACACTTCTGTAACATTAGCAATTGTTTACAATGTTTAGGTTGGTGAATAAAAACAAGATTAATAGAGCTTTTTCTGATAAGAAAATATAAGAAGAAATTATGGGCAATGTCTTGACAGTTAAAGCATCCAACTTAAGATGTTTCATAAAATGTTAGTATCAAAATTCAGTATTTTTGATCTGCAGCTTCAGGTGGCAGAGGAGTAAAAAGTCAAGCTAATGTTCAGCAGCCTTTGGCAAACACAAATAGAGGTGTAGAAGCCACACAATTCAAATTGACATTTCCTACAAACAAAGGCAACTCTATACTGTTCAGTAATTGAAAAATCCCCGTGGCATGAACATACATAATAACAGGCAGCGAAAATACTTCATCTTCCTTGCAGTGCTTGTTGTGGGTTTCATGACTGGAGCTTGCTGAATTATTCATTGGAAACAGTTCTTATTGTGAATGTGTCTCCTTTTTGCATTCAGAAGTCAAGAGATGCTGTGGTTCAGTTAGAAGAGGCTGTGATATGACACTCGGCTGGGTCATCTCCAGTGCCCAGATACATAGCGTTGGGACGAGAGAATCAAAATGTCCCTTTGTAGAATCGCAAATGTAGCTTTTAAAAATTCATTTCTCTCCCTAATTGTATTTAGTCAGCAGATTATCATGCAATTATGTGCCATACAACTTTCTTTTCATCCTATGTGCTGCTCAGCTTGTTACATGAACTTGTTGCTCCCTAGTCTCACACCGTGTCTGGACACACATCTTTGTTCAGGGATCTTCACGCACTTTTAGTGATGTGAGTGCACAAAAGGGACTGAATTCAAGCTGTGAAGCTTCACTGTCATAGTTTTTTCCCACCCAGTCTCCTAACCTGTTCAAGGCTTTCTTTGATAACCTGAAAGACAGACAAACATTTTGGGCAAGTGTACATGAAACTTGGTTTCGAGTAACCAGTCGCTGCCGTGCTGGTTCCAATTAGTCATTGAGAGTTTTGTTTTAGCAGGCCACAAACATTTTTGCTCAGGTCACCAGCTTTGGAGGACAAGTCCCTTGTGACAAGGAAAAAGTTGTAGAACCTTTAAAAAGTATTGGCAGTGTTTTGCTGGGCATCAAGCAAGCTATTCCAGTCAACTACTGCACAATTAGTCTCCAAAGTGATGAATCATCCAAAAACATAGTTCCTTGTGACTGTCATCATCTTTGACGAAGTACAGCTAGATTGTGGCCATCTCATATATAGATAGCACATTCAGTCAGTCAGCATTGTTGCAGGGAAGAGGAGGAAGTCTTATACTTTTGGTTATGATGGCAGTAGAGGGCTTGAGTACATTCATCTCTTCCATTTTAATTTGTAAATAAATGGGCTACAAAACCCAGATTCTTGCTTTGGGTAGAGTCTTGTAAATCATAAGCAAACCACTGAGTTGAGAGAGAGAAGCCTACCCACTGGGTTTTAATAATTCTTGTGTGTAACTATTCTTTTTTTCTTAGAAAAACATTTCTAAAATTATGTAAAAACTACCATTAAAATTCACCAATCTCTCTCTGCAGCATTTTTTTTTTTAAATTAAAAATGCTTATTTACTTTGGCACCTTAGAGAAAGCAGGATTTTTTTTAGTACATGCTAGAGTGTCTTGAGAAATGCATGCTAAATTACATCAATCTACAACGTACCTGAATTTCCAGGAGTTTTTATGTTATTCTCATGCAGAGTCAATGAATGTTGTGGGGTTTTCATTTCTTTGGAGGGGGAGAGGGAGAATTCTCCATTTCTCCCAATACGTTTTTAGAATTTGGTAAGCCTTGTGAGGATTGTTTTGTATTATAAGCAACAAAGTTTGGTAGTTAAGAAGGGGAAGGAAAGGTAAGTACTAATAAATCTACATGCTATAAATTTGAATGGCAACTATAAAAAAATGATTTGTATTCTCTAGGGGTGGAGAAGAGCAAGTGCTGGAGAAAAAATCCTCAATGCCAGGTATCTCTTTTTAAGCTCTAAACATTCAAATATGTTCCTTCCAGGTTGTGTATTCCCTACTGGTTGTCCTATAATTTTCTCTGCTCTGTTTTACAGTGCACGAAGTATGTTGTGTCATATTATCTTCCTTGAGCCAAAAATCACAGATAGCTGCTCATGTACACATTTGTCAGTGAAGCTGGCGTGTACAAGATGTAAAGATTCAAAAGAGAAAATCAAATAAAGCATAGGAAAGGGGACAAGACTTCACCACTTGGGAATTATAAGAAGAAAAACTTTTTCTTTTTTTTTATGTCATTAAACGTTAGCAAAAGATTCTTAAGAAGTTTCAAATGAATGTTTGAATAGTCCAAGTAATTTAAGGATTACCAAAGTAATTGAGAAATTCAACTTCTAGTGTAATCTGACAAAGGAAAATATTTGTACAACAGAATGTTACTTCTCACTACGTGAAAAAGGAAACTACCATATACCCTTTCAAGCTCCAGCTTCTTCTCATTTTTAAAACTGTCCTAAATGTAAAGTTTTCTTTACGTGAAGCAAAATTAGTTCCCTCTTTTCCCCTATTTGTGGATGAAATGGGTGAACAAGGGAAACATTGTTTTCCAGACTTCATTAGCTAGCAAAAAAATGTGCTGGCCCACCCTTAGTTCCGACACCTCATAGACCAAACCCAACTAGAGCATGACTACAGTAATGGTGGAGCAAACCTATAGCTCCTCACTTGTGCTGGTGGCACCTTGCCACTGTGAGGTGAACCAGCAGGGCACAGCTATGAAAAACCGCTCACTGACATATTTTTGGTTTCCTCATCTCACCCTCCCTGCAGCTCCCTCTGTCATAAACAACGTGACCAAGGGGTGTGGGGTGGCTCCTCGACAGGGCTGCTTTCAAAACAGCTTATTCTTGAGGTTTTCTTGTCTCGGGACTTTCTGCTCTTGGCATCCAGCTCTCAGGTGCCCGGTGGCTTTCCCTGTGCTCAGAGTATCGCTGCTGGCGTGGAGGGGAGGCCCCAAGGACAGCTTCCTGAAGTCGACCAACCCCAAAAATGCCAACAGGAAAACCCACAAGAGGGACCTGGTACATGAAAGCAGTGGTGTGGTAGCCAGCTGTATCAATCAGTCCCCTGTGTACCTCCTAAATCTTTTGTTCAATGGCAAGAAATCAACGAGCGAGTAATAAGCGAGTAGCATAGTCCATGTACACTCGTGAGCGTAGCAGCTGAAGCTGCCTCATAGGGGACCATAAATCCAATAGCCAGCTACACTTAAAAGAGAAAAAATAGTAAGGTCCATTTGAAATAGCACTGTGTGCCAATACCAATGACTCTATATATGTCAGAAGTGGCTTTTGAACACCATAAATCAATCCTCTGGGTTGCTAGAGGGAGAGGAGGTTTGATCAGAAGACGTCAAGAGATACCAGGCTGCAATAATTCATAAAGGCACCTGCCTGGCATTCATAGGTGGAACATTTCCAGAGATAAATATCAGGTTAAAGGAGTCCTTATCTAGGCTTTCTTGTTGAAGAGGAAATCTTAAAGAACTGATTTTTATTTTTTTTTGTCCCCAAGAAGCAGTAAAAGAGAGATCCTGCCTCTAGCGCTGCAAACAGTCTGCTGTAAAGGCGCGCGTTCATGTTCAATGCTTCAGTCGATGCTTTTGAAAAGTGAGTTTAGTTGCTATGGAGAGGAAAGTCTCCTCTCCCCTCACCACCACCTCTCTTCACCCCAAGAGATGTGGATAAGCAGTGAACAACATGGCTTTCTTCACCCTACCCTTGCAGCATGTTTCAACCACCACCTAGACACCAAAGTTATTAATTCCTATTTTTGTCATTTACGGAGAAGCGGGATACGTTGGAAGTTGTGGTTGCAGATCCCAAGGTGAGGACACTGTGCAGGAGATTGCCAAGTCTAAATTCTGGACTGAGACGTCTCCAAAAGAGCTCCAGTTGAAGCCATGGAACAAAATGCCATAAACTGGTTGGGTTTTCCACCATCTAGTAAAATCCACCGAAACCTCCATGTGGTAAAACCAAGTTCTGGTGCAGCAAAATGACACATTTTTGAAAACAGGACTTGAAACGTACTCAGTCCGATCCAAAGGCAAATTAAAGTAACCACCTTTCAGTGACTTAGATTTGGCCAGTGTGAAATAAGTTTTTTGGAGACAGGCGTATCCCTTATGGAAAAGAACATGTTATTGAATTCTCATTGTACAGGAAATACTATTGATCCTTGCAAGCACTCCCAGAGAGATGTCATGAACTGGAGCAGGCCCTCGAGACTCTATTTACTCTGACCAATCTTCAAAAATGGTTCATTCAGGGTTCGAATAAAGGCATGTTATTGCTTTTCTGCTGCTTTCTTGTAGGGTAAATGAAAAATTCTTTACTTCAAAGCTGTCAGTCTAATGAGTCTCACCAGAATTAATAGAGCTTTTATGGAAAATATGATTTTGTTGATTGGTGCTATAAGGAAAAGGGGAAAATAAAGGGGAAAACGTGATTGTAAAAGGATACCTTCACAGATATAAAAATAGCATATAACATTTCTAAAGAAGAGGGGAAATAAAAGAAGTACATGCAGTTTTTCCTGACAGTAGGATTAAGACACCTGATTAAATTTGTGAAAGAGACAGTTACAAACTTTTTGAGTGGGGCTTCAGTGTTTTCTTAAAACAAATGTTATAAAAAAAAAATCCTTACAGGAGATGTCTCAGAAAATGACATTTTGATTGTTTTTCCCCTGATTAGGGGGAAATTGATCTTCAGGAAAGTGGTTGGAGCTGCAGCATTCCTGCTGCGGGAGAATGCGGGGTATCTGAGACACGTTTGGGTCAGCTGTTGAATTTACTCATTACTCAGATTTTTTACATATACATGAGTGCTACTTATGTCTTAAAATTCTGACTTTTTGCCACAGCCTGTTTTTTTAACCAGTTGTGCTTTATAAGGAGATATGAGTCTACTTTAAGATTTTGAAGCAGAAGGTGATAGTAATGAACAGGTTTTTATATAGCTTTACAAGTTTCATACATATAAAGCATACACGGAATAAGAAAATGTAGGCAACACCTTTCTTTTTCCAGCACTGTTGCAAATAAAATGATTGTTTGTCAATAAATACATAATGCACTTTACAACCGCATTATAAACAGTGGGAGCTGAAGGAATTTCAATTATGCAGACCAATGATATTGTGCCATCCATTGTATAAATCAAAGCTAGGCCTTGTAAGCTTTTGCTGCTTCGCTGATTTTTATTGCCGTACAAAATGATAACTGGAAACCATATAGAACAAGGCAAATTAGGAATCTATTGGGGAGAAAATGCAATTGGAAATGAACATCCTCCTGGAAGCTACATTCACGAGCCAAATGCCTTGTGAGATTTTATCTTCCATGCACAATGTGATGATATTCCTGTGCATATATGGTTAAATTAATTTTCCCTTATCAGCATAAAAATGTAGCTGGCCAAAATAGATTAGAACTGCATAATATGTTGGATCACATTTTATTTAGGTGGAGAAGAGGAAAATATTTAATTTCAGGCTGGAATGGTATTGAGCAGAATAAATGATTGAGTTCAAACAAAGAGATCGTGCTTCCTGGGGTTTTTTTCCTTCGTTGCATGAATGAAATGATCTGTAAATTCATGACAAGATGATGATTTTCTCAGTTGCAGAACAGTGAAAAGAAAATAAAATTCTTTCTCTGTGGTCAAACAGAAACTTCTGATTCTGCTGGAGTCTAGTCTCACTCTTTGAAGAATTATTCAGTTTCTTGGGGTTCAGTCGATCAGGTTTCGTGCAGTTTGAAGCTAAGGTGGGATGAAGCAGTCTGTGTCCTGCAGGATTGTCCTGTAAATTAACTCATCTTCAAAACAACTGCAAAATGGCCATGTCTGTTAATAAAACGCACCTTGGTCCACAGAGGAGAAGCAGTTGACTTCAAACCAGCCCAGTCAAGGTGTGCTATTAACCTGTGATTTGATAGTAAGATTACATTTCCTTTTTTTAGCAGTATTGGTTCAAGGGGGGTCAGGGCCCCCAGCCCAGGGGTGCTGGGCTTGTCCCTCTGCTGAACACACGCAGCAGCCCCGAGGGCCCTGAGGACGCTGTCCCCTCTACACAGCCCCACTGAAACTCATGAAATGGAAGAGCACTTCATTGTGAACTAGAAAAAACAGTAGGAGAAATATGGTATTTTTGTTTGTTTGTTTGTTTGTTTTCCAATTCTGTTGTTTTACTTCTCCTTGCCACATAAGCGTTTCTTGAGGTTGGTTGGGGTTTACTTTTTTTTTTTCTTCAGCCACAATGCTATGGAGAATTATTCAGCCTTCAGCTATTTTTTATGGAAACTTTTGAAGAAGATATCTAGCATGTGCCTTAGCTTCATCTTTCAATGACAAAAACCCCTTCAAACAAGACAGGCAAAAATCTGCAGTACAAGATTTATTTTGATGGCTACTTCTACTTTCAGCCACGTAGATATTTTTTAATCCAATATTCAGACATTATTGAATTGAGCTGCTAATCATTTAACCTTAAGACAAGATTTAATTGTTTATTTTTTTCTATTTAATTCCTTATTTTTGATGTTAGGTATTTCACTGTACTTCTTCAATTTACCAGATTGAGTTCATACCTGTTTCTACTCGATCCTTAAGTAGATAACATTTTGTGCTGTGCTGAATGTTTTGGCCAATGTGCCCTTCTAATAGCTAGGACTCACTTCTCCCCATACCCTGGGTGGTGGAAACCTCCCAACGGCAGGCTGCATTGCCTAAGTCCCTCAGAAGGCTGATGGCACTGCTCTCATGTGCCTGAGCTTCCCACAGACCTTAATGGAAATCTCATCTGTTCGGGAGCTAATCTCTGTTCATAGCACCTCATTCGGATGGAAAATAGCTTATTCAAACTGCATATTAAATGGTTTATCCTGAAAATGCCTTGAATAACTCCTATGTTATTGGTCATTATACAGTAGTTCATGGAGTACTACGGGAGAATGGAGAGTCCTGAAGAAATACACATTCTGCTATATACATAATGGAAAACAGATGCATTTTCTCTACATGTTGCAATGCCATCTCCATGCAAGACCATCAAAACAGTGGTAAGATGTCTTTGCTGTCATGAAAGGTCTGGCTTTGTCGATACTCAGGGAGATGGACTTAATGAAGGGAAATGATTCCTTCAGAATGTGGGATTTTGTTGAAACCATAGAAGGAGTAGGTACCGCTTCTCTAGAAATTGTTAGACTAGACTGTGTTTATTGAACAACAGAAGACTTTAGCTTAATAAAATATATAAACTAAGAATAATGAAACTGGGGTTTGTCCATTGTAATTTTGTTTTTAGAAGTTTTGTGTGTCATAATCAGAACTGTTCATAGCTTCTTATACTCCATACCAGAAATCTTGTGTGCCCAGCAGTGTGCCTCGCTCTTGGGTTTTCTTACAGTTGCATCAACAGGTTTTGTGAAACACATTCCCTTTCCTTGAAGATGTCACTTATATCTATAGACCACCATGTTTCTAAGAAACAGTTGCACCTTCTTAATTGAGGCATATCCTATCTGGGCAACCAGATTAAGTGAGAGACATTGAAATAAACAGTAAATAATGATAATTCACTAGGTATCTATCACCTGATTTTACCAGTAATAGCAATCTCTTTGGGTAAATTTAGTAAACTAAATCTGGTTGAAATAATTGTCAAAATAAACTACTCAGTTCGAGTTCTTTGTGATATAGATCAGATGTTAACATTTACATTGGCAGAATTTTAATGTCAGTTTCAATGCATAATCCCTATATTTTAGATAGGCGAAATAAGGAAGAAGACTCTTCTTCCTTAGTAGAAGGGAGTAGAGTTCATTTTAAAAATTAATTAATGGAAAAAATTGGAAAAAGAATCCCCACTCTTCCCCCAGCCTACCCCCAAGTCGAGAGTGGAAGTGGCAGCTATTGTGGTAAAACATTCCTTGGGCTGTCTATGTTGGAGGAAATGAAAAACCATTAAATGGATAATAGAATAAAAGTGCAATGAGATATTCAGAGTATCCATCAATAAAAGGATGGCAAGCAATTGCTAAAGACAGCCCTTTCTAAATGTAGCTTTATTGCCAGAGGATGGAAAATTGAGAGAGAATTTGCAAACAATTGAATTTATGGTAATGGCATATAAGTGTATCGTACCACCAAAGCAAAGCACAGAGCAAATATAAAAGACAAAATGCACCAATGTCCCATGGAAGCCCTTGTGTTTCGCCTATTATCTGTTGGTACTGGAAACTGTAATATTCTGATATTAAAATCAAATACATTGCAAAATGCATTAGGAGGCAGTGACTAGGTGATATTCCGCTGTGTGTCTGCTTTAAGGTGAATCGTTGGACTAAAAGCGATTCAAGAGGTGAGCCATGAGGAGCTTGCTCCTGTGTACTCATGGTAGCTTTGTTCCTTACTACCTGGATAGTCTGATGCTCTTACCTTGGCAGTTTATGGGTAAATTACCTCGGGATAATTTGAGTCGATTTGAATTTTAAACCTATTTGAAAACGCACTGTCACTAGGTCTATTGAACCAGCAGAGGTGACTGCTAAATAACAGGCAGGAAAAAAATAATTAACTGATGGGCTCAGAGATGGAGCCTCCCAATAACCAGATAAACCGGAAAAGGGAAAAACAGCTTCCACCGCAGGTCACAGATATCTCTTCTGGACAAAGCCCCAGACAAAGGCTAATAGTGCTAACACCCTGTGGTTCAAAAACCACAGGCACCAGGAAACCATAAGCTTTGAGAGAGCCTGCACTCGGCAGGCAGGGCAGCATCGAGGGAGGGATGGGGAAGGCTTTCCTGTAAGGCACGTTTTGATTTTTCTGTGCAAAGAAGTTGCTGGCACATTTTCACAGAGGTTATTTATGTGTGGCTTGGGGATTTTTTGGTTTGGTTTGTTTTTTTTTTTTTATTTTTTAAACTCCATCTCCCCACCTGGCGGTGCCAGCAGCCTGCTTCCAGCAGCCCTGCCTCTCCTGGTGACCGCGGGGGCTCCGGGTGTCTCTGCTCCTGCCCCCATATAACCGACCCCACTGCGGTTGGGCCAGGGAAATGCCCCGGCTTCAAAGGCAGTCAGGGATTTTTATTGCTTTTGGTTTTTTTTTTTTAATGTGTAGCCCCTGCTACTGCCAAGCAGAGAGGGGGGCTGATGGGTTTTAGCAGGATGGGAGCGGGTGCTGGCTTCAACCCTCTTTTCACCCTTTTGACCCACACACCTTACCGACTGCACCAGCAGCAAGGCAGGAGGTGGGGAGCAGTGCTCAGCTGCAGTATCCCCATTTCAAGCCAGGCTCGCGGCTCGTGGTGACACAAGGCTGCGGGCAGCCCGTGTCCGCTCTCGTTCCTGCCGCCTTTGGCCTTCAGGTAGATGGTCTTTCCCCTGACAGCCGGCACGATATGTTTGGGTGTCTCTGTGGATAGGGCAGCAGGCACTGATGGGGTTACCTGACCACCTTGAGGGTCTGGAGATAATTCTCTGCAGAGCACTGAGGCGATGGAGGGTTTACTAGATTTGTCTTCTGTAGATTTTGGGTTGAGAATAGTGCTTGGAAACAGAATAAATGGGAATAAAATAACAGGTCAGTACATGTGATTCAGGAGCATCTGCTCTCCCTGAGATAGGCATAGACAGAGCTGAGCCTAAGTTCAGTTAAGCTGATTTGTCTGTGAGTCCTCTAAAAAGACTGACCTGCAAACAAGGTTCCTGTACTATAAAGTCCCAGCTTGGAGGAATAGAAGAGCAAACTCATCTCTGTAAAGAACCAATAATAATAATTAAAAATCCAGTTTCTGTTAATTACTTTTCAGGCCTCAATAGCAAACACCAAGGATGAAAGACGGAAAGATTTGAAAATGGTAAGAAGTTGCTATAAGGTAACCAGCAGTGAGATACTCACTGGCTTTCAAAGCAGTATGGGACAAGGAAAGCCCAAAGAAATTAATTGGAGAAATGGAAGTAAGTTGAGGCAGCCTATCTCAGCCTGGCCCTGCAGAGAGCAGAGCTTGGAGACTGCCACTAGTGCAAACAAAAATATAAGAGCAGCCAGCTGATGGCCCTGCTGAGGTGGTGGGACAAGCTACTGCCAGGCAAAATACCTCTAAGCCAAGCCTCTGTTTTAAAGAGAAAGCCTTGAATGTTAATGGCTTGGGCTGTGGCACAGCCTTGTGTCTCTTTTCCTGAAAACATTTGCTAAAAATCTAATTAGCATGTATTACAATGTTGCTGTTATTAATGACGCTACCTTTCCTGAAGTAAAATATTTCTGATTTATGGGAGGTTTTTTTGCTTTACATCGTTTCACCTGAAGCATAACAATTGCTGTATCTGTGGAAAGCCCATAAATGACAGAGGCACAGCAATGTGAGTTCTGTTAAAAGATTTAAGCCTATCATTCCAAGAAGTGTAGTTGTCTTGGCAGCAAACAGGGATTTACGTATCTTGGAGACATTTGCCTTTAATTGTGGAGGAATGGCATCACCAGCTGCAAAAAAGTTTAACACCCTGAAATGTTTGTCTTACTCATCAGCTTCTCGTTGAGGCACTGATTACAAAAGACAAGGGCTGCAGACATGTCTTTGGCATTGCTGCCTTAGCTGAGGGGGTAAGGAGAGCCATGTGGGTTCAGCTGAGACTGGCCTCAGGAGGTCTCTGGGACTTTCAAATAGTGTATTTCTTTGAGTAACTAAGGGTCTGCAGTGTGGTTACATGACGTTATGGGCAGCAGCTATCTGTACCTTAGCTGAGAGGGACTGGAAAAGTTCAAGGTTAGTCACAAACCTGATAAAGCTGGGGAGCCATTGTGGGGATGTTGAGGGCTGGGATGGAGGCTGGCCATGTCCTTTCACAGGGTGCAATGACTGGGGTCATGGTGTTTCCCCCATCTTTTTCTTAAGCATCCAGGAGTTTGATGCATCTGGTGCTGGTGTCCCAGGAACAGCTCTGTAAGTATAACAGTGCATGGGGAGTAGGGGGGAAGCATTTTGGTTTTAGCCTGAGCAGCTCAAGAGCTGTGCTCTGGTTTTGTGTGTCACTGGAACTCTTGTGTTAATGGTTATATACATGGCCAAAAAAAAAAATTTTAAAAAATCCATTTTCCCGAATTCCTTTTTATATTAGGAAAAAATTGTGTGGTCCCATCTACGTTTTGTGGAAAGCCACAATAGAGATTAACATGGATAAAATCTTCACAACTGTGCTGCTTCTCTAATTACGAATGCCTTAAAACTTGTTTGTCAGAAAGCTGTGCTGGACTTTGCAAGCACTGATAGGCAGCCGTGGCTGCTTTCTCCCCAGGAGCCCCCCTCTCCCACCAATCACTACCAGCACGGTGGCCGTTTGACGAGCTCTGCCGAGGCTGGCTGCTTGAAATCACCAGCTAGTCATAACGAGCGCTCAGCAGGCTGTCTTTGCCCTTTCTGCCTCCTCCTATTCCCCAACCAGGAATCCTAATTTACTCAGCTGTCTTAAAGCACAGGTCTGATTCAGTATTGTATTTGTCATCCCCAACTTTCTTGATTCAAGTAGAACAGCTGAAAAGTAGCAAACGCAACGCTGCACCTGGTGGGGTCCAGCCCTGTAGAAATGCCTGTCTGAAGGCTGGAGTTGGACGCTCCTTTTGTATAAATTAAATAAGTTCTTTACAGAGGGAACTGTGCATTTCCTTGTCAATCACTGCCTTCTGCCAAGTGCTCAGCTTTCATTCCGAGCCTGTTCACCATCAGCCCTGTCTTCAATTTATTCCGTATAAATTGAGATGCTGTAATTGGACTTCTCCAAGTCTGCACAGCCTTGTCTTAAAGTACTCCAAGTGTCTTATCCGGGCTTTGATTACTCTTCTGACGGGCTACGGGCATCCTGCTTGTTTGTTTATTAGGCAGCTTCTTATCTCGGTTGTAGTCTTAAGAAACTCCATCATTTCAGCTGCACACCTCTAGTAATTAGGCTTCCTGCTTTTCTGGTCTGGCTGGTGTTACCTTAGCCTATATAAAGAGAGCAGAAGAAAGAGGTGTAAGAAAGAAAATGTTACTGCTGGTAGCAGCCAACAGTGTAAGGTAAGAACCTTGGTCACACGTGTTGGATGCTGAATCCTGTAAAGCTGGGGTGTTGAGCAGAGCAAAAAGGTACTACCACAAGGCCAAAGACTGAAAAGATAAAGAAGATAAGATAGTTTACCTTTTGACAAAGTCTACTTATTGCCTTTTTTCATTGTCAACTGGTAACAATTACATAATTGCTGGGAAGATGAGCAGGTCTTGAGGTTGCAGATATACACCCAAATCTTCATCAAATGGTAGCATCCAGCTAACAGGCTACTAAATTAAAAATATTCTGATTTTTCACCTGCAATAATACCTGGAGTTAGAAAAAGATTGAGGATTTATAAATGCCATTTCTCCCTTGGAGAAGGGAGCCTGACTTGAATGCATTTGAAAGCGCTGCAAGTTAGAAATGTTTTAATCATGTATTCCCACTGGTGAGCACACATAGCAGCAACAAATATTTATCCAGATGGATGAACGCAAGAATCAGTTTTGGCTTAAAGCTGTCACCGCTTTTAGCTAGTCACATATTTCACTGGTGGGTCTCGCTGACGTGCCGTTTTCCATGCCGAGAGCGTCGGGGTGTCTCCAGCTGCTTGCCAGCCCTTCCCTCTCTTCACTGGGTTGCTCCCAGTCACTCGTCAGGCTGTGCCAAGTACATCGGCCACCGGAGCTGGTCCATCTGCTAGCCTTTCACAGGGGAACAATTTGGGGCTCTTTTTTCTGGAGGTCAGCAGTACCGCCAGGATCTTGTATGATGTGATGCGCTACGGGCACTACAGGAGCCTGACACAAGGTTAAATCAGACACTTGACTGGCACTGTTTTAATTACTCAGTAGGAGAGTGCAGGGTGCTGCCTGCCAGTGCTGCTGCTTGTTTAGCCACCTTTAAATGTTGTCCAAGCAGGAAGGAGTTTTAATAAATTATTGCTGAGCAAGGAGCGTGGATAGAGCGCTGTGTCATAGAACAGGACATTTTTAAACTAATTTCATTCCTTCTGGGTCACAGTTCAGCTTCCTTCCTTTGAACTCTTGTAGGGGAATTCAATCTATGCTCAGTGTTAAGGGTTTGGTGGTTTTTTGTTTGTTCTAGTTTGGTGGTTTTTTTTTCCGCTTTGGCAGAACCTTGAATGCCTTCATTTTTCAACTATAGAGGCTGATCCCTTAACTCAGATGAAGAAGCTGCCTTATAGGCATGATGTGGATCAGCAGGGGAAACTGGCCTTTATGCACAGGGTCTGAGACACTAAAAAGGTGACTTGCATACTTGGCTTATGTCCTCTTGACAAGTAACTGGCTTCTGTAGTAAGATGAACTCTATCCGATATCATTTTAAGGCTAAATCCAGAAAAAGTCTGGAAGAAGGCAGACAAAGTTGAGTTGTTAAAAATGCAATGGTGTATTACAGAAGGGGCTTTTGGAGGACAATGATTGTGTTGGCAGCAAAACTGCATCAGGGCTAACTTGTCAGAGCAATTTCAGCACAAGTTTTTGGTGCTTGCTTTCCAGCCGCACAAAACATATGTGCGCTACCAAGCTTTTTCAGGCCCAGACAACTGGGCGCTTAAAATTGACCGAGAGTTACATCGCTATGGATTAATCCATACAGGCACAAAATGCCTCCTTCAGCTGATTCTTCATGCAAAGAGTAGGGACTGTGGGTGCCCGTTGAGCTTTCTCGCTTGAGAGCCACAAGAGACTTTTTTTCTGTAAAAGGCGATGCTGGAGGTGCCCTACCCAGCCTTGCTCTCCAATCCAAAGCGAGAGCGCTAGCCTTGGCACTCAAACTAGTAGCCTGGAGGGGAAAAAAAAAAAAAAAAAAAAAAAAAAGGAAGAAGAAGAAAAAAAAAAACCAAACCAAAAACAACACCCCAAAACAAAAACCACAACAATAAACCAACCTCAGCTGTATAATTCAGAGCCCTCTCCATTATCGACACCTCTATAATGTATCTCAGGAAGGACTGGCAGGGCGCGGGGTCTGAAATGCCTGAAAGCCAAGGGGGCCAGGAAAAGCCCTGGCATTGCTGGCCAGAGGGGATGGCTGTCTGCATGTGGCAGCAGGACCTGTGCCAAATGGGGTTCGGCAGCAGCAGCCTGTCCCCGGTGCCCTGGCAGGCAGGGCAGTGGCCCTGCTTCTTAGCTTATCTCCAGGTTTACTGCTTTGCACATGAAATTAATAAGATTTGTCATAAAAAATATGCACATTGACCATCTGTGTTAATAATTGACTTAACGAGGATCTAACCGCCTCTTGCCCGTCCCAGAGAAGTTAATTGAGGGGATTGTGTTTATAATCTGCCTTGAGAGTCCTAATCTTCTGTTCCGGCACTGCCAAGCCACGGATTGATTGATTGATTTTGGTCTCTTGGAGCAAAATAACAACCTCCTGAGACAGACTTTGGCAGTTTCCCAAAAATAAAGTACAGAGCGTGGGGAACCAGGAAAAAAAAACAACATAGGCTTCTTCATGGTGTTTAAATGTGGTTTGCTAGTTGTTTAAATGTGTCCTAGAAAATGCAAGCCAGTAAACGTTGAGCTCTTAGGTATGCTTCAGGTTCTATGAAAATGCTGCTGCTGTTAGCAGGGAGCTTGTGTCTTTTTTGTAGAGATGATGGACGGCCAGGTTTTATCTGAGAATTGGTGCGAGGGGTTTAAATAGCAAAACAAAACGGGAGGTCATCACTGTCTTTTGAGGGATGGCAGGTGAGGCCCTACAGAGGTAACTGTCTCCTAGGTCTGGGACCTCCTCCCCAGAGGAACCACCCAACTGCTTGAGCTACTGCATGAGGAGCAGGTCGGGGGTGGCAAAACAAGATTTTGGTGAAAGAAGAAAAAGTCAGCCATAGAGAAAGACCACTGGAAACTGCCACTGCAACTGAAAAAAGCAAAATTGCAGGAAAACATGCTGGAGAGCCTGTCGGGAGATCTAATTCTTCACTTTGTGCCAAAGCCAGATTAACTGAACCTCAGCTATTTTTTGGTTAATATTTTTTATAGATAGTAATTCCATGCATAAGGTAGCTGATATACTTGCTCTGTTCAATATTTTGTCTGTTTTGATACAGCAGATTACTTCCCTGAAAAAATCCTAGTTATTTCCTGTGGGCACCTAGTTTACAATCTAGGTGCCAATCCCATAAAGTTGTTGGTGCACTTTTTTTGTTCAGGAAAAGTGGGCGATCCTCCCTAGGATTCAAATAAATACATTTATTGCACCCAGTGTATTCAAACACAGGCAGCACCCACATTAGTATAACAAAACATTTCTTCTGGGCGAACAGACCACATCCATAAACTGCCTCATTCCCTTTTTGTATCATATATGGGCTGTTAAGTGTTTCTACTGTTCAAACCACTGAACTCTATATGAATTTTCTTTGAACTTGCATTTCTTTCATTATCCACCCTCTTCAGCTTCCTGGGAACCAGAGCCAACGCACAGCAGGAAGCCTGCCAGGGAAGTCCAATATCTGAGGGTGATATGAGATTACAGCCCAAATCTAATAAGGATAGATTAGTTTTATTTCCCATTTAGCCACGAGCGTTGCTGGTAGAACAAGATATTAAATCACACTTCTAAAATTGTACCTGTACTCTGAGCAGCTGGTCAGCTGTACTGATCCCCAGCCCTGGTACTTTCTCTTGCATCCTGAAAGACCACAGCCAAGACTTTCCAGAAGCACCACAAGCCAAATGCATCTTTGGCGTATTCAGGTAAATCACTGAAATGAGCCTGAAATGATTTTGATCCAGCCCCCCCTGCAAACAGATCTATGGCACTTCTAAACTCGTTTTTTCGTGCAACTCTGTGGTGGGCTTTTTTTCCCTTCTCGACAAGCTCTGTGTGTACATCTGTTAGAGAAATACAGCGTGTGAGTCAGTGTAATTTTAAAGGGAGAAAGGATGACTGGTAATGGCTGCGGCTGCCTTAGTTTGCATGATGTTTGCTGCTTCGGCTGCTGTGCAGCTGAGCAGGGGGCAGGGGAGGGAAGTGTCCTCTGGAGAGTTTGATTCACAACAAGCCAACTTGGTTCAGTTCTGTAATGAGAGATTTTTCCTTATTTGCAATTAAAATGTCAAATAATGTTAGAAGTATTTGATTTGTGCTCAGTCACTGCAATTCTCCGGCTTACTGACTTTAAGGAAAGTCTTGCAAGATGCTGCTTTTTTTTTAATCCAATTACAGTAACAGACTGGAATTAATTTACTGAATCATTGATTTTCCAAGGGGCAGAAGGTCACTTCAGCCTTTTGGGAAACAAGACTTGGGGAACACAGGCAGCTTCCCTTGTGTACACAGTGGTCCTCTTTTGGGGGGGACACAGTCTGGAAATGCCAAGGTGTCACCCATTGACTTGGGCAGTGCTCTGGTAAGGCCCTTAAACCCACTGAGATGCTGCATATTCATTTTGAAAATGGAGGCAATCATGCAAAATAGAAGTTAACTGCTCTAGTGGAGGTCTGAAATTATTTCATTGCCATTAGCAGCATTGCTAAGCTTAATCAGCTGTGAAGAAGTTAAAGCATAACCTCATTTCAGGCAGGAGGGCAGTGTTCAGTTGAGTGGTGCCGGTGGGTTGGTAGGTCAGGAGGATGCTCCTGGGAGCAGGTAGGTCACACATCGGTGACTGGGATGGAAATACTATTTAGGACAAGGGGTTGAACTGGGAGGAGGTGACTACCAACCTGCTCTTGGTTCACAACCAAAACTCCTGGCCTGGAATGATTTTCATGACGTGATTGTCCCTCCCTGTACTTTGGACAATAAATGTGTGATCAGTGACTCTTAAATCCCTGCTGAGTGGGATACTGTGTTTCACTGAAAAAAGGAGAAGCAGTGCAGGCCCTTTCTAGTATTGTTTCAGAAGGTGACAGGCTCAACTGGAAACTGAACGTCTATTTTACACGGGCAGTGACCCTTGCAAACCAATCAAAAGCTAGAAATCTTTCATAATTTTAGTGGTGGTTGAAACTCTAGGAGCTTATACTGAATGCTGAAAGAAGTATTATCTGTTGATAACCATCTTAATTCCCCATCCTTTTCTTCAGCTACTTGGCCAAGAGTGCCCTGGAAGGAGATCAGTGAGCAGCGCACGTTGCCATGCTTGCAAGTTCTCGCAGGATCCTTAGGGCAGGTTCACATCATGCCTTTGAGCACAGAATGAACCAAAAGGATCCACTTCTGAAGTAGCTAAATGTTATTTTGCTTGTGGTCTGGAAAATATCATTATGCAGAAATATCCCAGAAGTTTCCTGTTCTCCACTTTACCTTCTAGCTACTCCTGTGCTGTATTCATCCCATCTAACTGCCAGCTGTTAACTTTACTGAGATATTCAGATTTAGGAATGTGCTTGCCCTACACTGCCATCATATAAGGTGCTCTCAGCTCTGAATTGCCTTCTGGAGCTACAACACATCCCCTGTTTCCAGGACCTGGGTGAGGTGTCCTGCTCTGAGAGGCTAAAGTGCCTTGGGAGCCCAAACACGGGCTCCACTGAGGTACTGTTTCTTCTCTACAGAGTCAGGCTCAACATGAAAAACATCCTCTGCTTTGCTTTTCTCATTTGTACTTCACCACCCTTTCTAAAGAGACACAGAATTAGGGCATAGTGGACAATTTAATGGATGATGGATGTGATGGGAGAGATATCTCACTTCCCTGTGGCTACTTCTGACATGCTGATAGCATGAAAGGTATTTACAGGGCTACAAAGATACTCTGTACAAACAAACTCATTAATGTCTGATGCTTTCAAAGTATTCTGTCAAAAAAAAAAAAAAATCCTAGTTATGGATCTCAATGTCACTGTAACTTGGCCTTTTATTGCTGTAAATTATTTGATTTTTTTTTTTATAATAAGAAGGCAGTTGCTGCCCTCAAATTACCACTGCTACTGTATCTGAAGTTAACTTTCACACCTTTAATCTTTTCTATTTGATGTGTTTCTTCAGTGGTGAATTCTAACCAGTCTGCTGTGTTGAGCTCTGGCCAGGCGGCTCTGTGTCTGCGAGATGAGATTTGCATACAATAGTATGGAGGAATTTAAATTAATCAGGGAACAAAATCCATCAGAGATGGTCTGCACAGTAAAATGAGCTGTACAACCCATGTAGGTTTACAGCACTTCGGGTGTGAACCTAAGCTTTTCCTTTCTGATCAAATGGTCTATTGCTTGTCTCGATAATTCCCTCTTTCACGCAGACCTCAAGATCTTTATCATAAGCTGTGCTTATGAAAAGCCCTTTCTTAAGCAGCGTCTTTGGACGATGTAATGTTCACCAGCTTACGCTGATAGACCATCATTGATCAGAAATGGCATCAAACGGGAGCAGAGGACAACACTGGGACCTCTGGCTGGAATGGCAGAGAAGGTGAGGGAGCCAATTCTCTTCAATTTATCCCCAAACGTACGCTCTCTTTCTCTGAAACATGAACTGTAAGTTAGGCCTTGTAATTAGAAAAACTACTGCCAGCTTTTTCGGTCCCTTTCTTATATTGTAGAAATAGAGAATTAAAGATATGCACGCAGAGGAACTCGGCACTAGAAAAGACTCCCCTGTGCTCCTTCTGCTTTCCCAAAAGGCACCCGGTTGCCTTATCTAAAAAGCTCTGTAAACACGGAGCAGTCATGAAGAGGTTTTCCCCACAGACAGCAAGAAGAGAGGATTTAAGGGCTGTATTGCTTGCCTACCAGTTCATTTTGACTCTTAGCCTTGGGTGAGACTATTCAAAAGCAAGTTCCCACCTTACAAAGTGAAGAAAGCAATATTTACCAGTGGGATGAGCAAAAGGTGTAATTAAAGAGCCATTGTCTGGTTGGATTTGGCCTCAAAATGTCTGTAGGATGTAATGGCAAATGAAACATTTGTAGAAAGCTCCGTCTTGAATTCTGCTGGTGGTGGCAGAGCTGGGGAAGGTAATGGAGCAGCACCAGCAGGCCAGGATGGAGCAGGGAGGCAGCTGGGGCTGAGCTGTTCTTGGTTTTCTCCTGTACTCTGAGCTGTCGGTGAGGGAGAAGGGATGAAAAGTCCGTTCAGATCTTTAAACACCTTTCAGCTGGAAAAATTGCTGTTGAGAAGGAAATGTGTATGCCTTGCCATACTGCTTAAACACCCTGGTTGAAAGCGGGGCTGCGTTATGTCAAACACAGCGTGGTGCACATGTAGTCACGAGGGAGGAGGAGGAGAAGAAAGTAGAGAGAGAAAGCCCCTTCCCCTCTCCTCCTCGTGCAGAAGAGACAGTGCTGCAAGCAGGCGAGAGGCATGAGAGCTAAGGGTGGGAAGGGGAGAAACCACACTGCCACCTCAGTGCCCTGTCCCCTGCCACGCTGTGCCCCCAGCCTGTGCCACCCACTTGTCTGTCCCCCCCGTGAGGTGCCGTGGCCAAAGCTGCCTGCTGGCTACAATCTCATTAGTACGGTTTTCAAAGAAGTTCGAAACCAAAACACAATGACAAAGTGGGAGTTTCTGTGCCAAGCGAACCTGAAAGGTTAGTTTACTCTTTAATGAAATTCCTGCTTCAAAGTCTCCGTCTCTTTTTCACTGGGGAGCAGCGCTTTCTTTAAGCAATGTTTGGAGGACACCAGTCTGCAAGGGTAATCATCCTCGCCTCTGGCAGGAAGAGCTCGCGCACTAGCATTTCTGAAAAGGCTCTCTTTGTGAATAATTGAATTTGTCTCCGGAGTTCAAGATTTCTTTTTCCGTGGGACTGACTGCAGCTCTGCTTCTTCCTTAGGTGCAGCTTACTGTAGTTGAGGCAGAAGTATTGTATTGCAGCCGAGGGTTTTGTGGGCATGACGCATAATAGGGTTGATTGCCACAGAAAGACTCATTTGTAGTGTTCAAAATGCCTCCTCTGGCGGTGAACAGATCTGCAGAAAATAATTAGAGGACCCCCCGCTGCCATCCCCACTCCCACCCAAGGGGAAAAAGGTTAATGTCACACAAGGCAGCAGAGATGTCCTTGCACAGGGGGCAGAGCCTTGCACTGCAGGGCACTGCCAGGGCCCCATCCTGGGCGATGCTCACAGCCCATCGGTTCCTGCCAGTGCCGCCAGTGCCTGGGACGCAGGGGAGGACCAGCCAGGCCAGCTGCTTGTCCAGTTCAAAAGAGAACATTGTGGTTCGCATTTCCCCTGACAATGGGTGTGTCTTGCCTGGGCAGAGCTTCTTTTCCTTTAAAACCACCCAGCCTTGCAGTGGTTTCTGGGCCTCTCTGGAAAGGGACATGTAGTGTGACGGAAAAACCTGTGCGTCCCGACTCTGAGAAAAACATCCCTACAGCTGCCCCACCAAGGAAAAGTCCATTACAGATATGTCCTCCCTTCTGTGACCGACGAGGTCCATTGCCCGGGGCATGTCTCAGTCTCCTCTCACCCCTGCTGTCCTTAACCCAGTGTGTAACATCCCACCGTGGCACCCACCAAGCTGCCAGTGAGTAATCTTTCAGGAAAGAGGGGGGGGAGGAACCTCTCATAGTAACCTGCACTGCTGTGAGTGGGACCTCATGCCCAGCTCCAGGGAAGAGATGGCTCCCTGCCAGCAGGCTGAGGTAGTGGTGTGTCTCGGAAGTGGGTTTTGATGCTGTATGCAGAGGCAAGGCTTAGTTATTCGTGCACCTAAATGTCAGCAGCGGGGTGAATGACTATTTTTTCAGGCTTTGGGCTTAAGGTAGAAACTGGGGCAAAACACAGCTCTGAAGTGAACAAAAATCCATTGAGCTGGGGGGGTTCTTTCTTGTCCGTCTTTCATCACTAACTGCAGCAACAGCACTGGGTGGCTGCATTCAGCCAACACAATGCAACATGGCAGCAGTATATTTTTAGGATGTTATTTTGGGAAGGGAAATAAATTCTGAGGGCAAGACGTAGTGATCTGGTAACTCAAACAAGCTGCTCAGGCATTTCTGTGGCTATTGAATATACCACACAGCACTTGGGCTGTCTCGTTGAATTGCGATGGATGTTTCAGATCAGTAAAGAGGTTCATTTGAGATATATTTTTCCCCATGTTACACAAGATACATTCCCTCATGGTGCAAAGCTTGCATGAACTGATCAGCAGGAGAATCTGAGGTAATCGCACTCATGAATGAAAGCCCAAATTCTAGATTGAAGTCTATTTTTCTTGGACTTTAGTCTTTGCAGATAATCTCCAGGTTCTTTGCGGTCTCTGCTCTGAACCAGAAATGAGAACGTATACCTTTTAATATTTTTACTCCTTTCTGTGGCTGTCAATAACAATGGCTCAAATATTCTGTTCATCCTCAACTTCAGGACTTCTTGATCCTCTGAGACAGATACTTCCCCGTCGGGCTTCTGAGTGACAAGCAGATATTTCATCCCCAGAGAGCATTCCCTTAGCAGTAACCCAAGCATCCAGTGCGTTTACCATGACTGCTTTTAGTGCATTTCCTCAGGTAGGGGAGCAAGGCAAGCAAAAAAGGAGCTGTGCAGCAATACCTACCCTCCGAGGCGTGACTGGAGGCCCGGCCGTAGCGTGGCCAGCACTGCCAGGTGTTCCAGCTGGAGATGCTAGCCTGCCTGAATGTGCCACTAAAAGATCGCACGTGCACAAATTGGGGAAGTGGTGTAGATGTTGTTCGCATCTGGTAGTGCATAAAATAGGGAAATGACCGGTGAGGTCTTTCTTTTTTTTACCTTGAACTCTGTGCCTTTGCTGCAGCTATGGTTAGCAAAATTCAATAATTGGGGAGGAAACAGAAAACAGTCGGGAAGAAAATCGCAGGCGGTGGCTGGCAGTTTCCGTAGGCCTTGCCTGAGCAGCAGAGGAGGGTCCCATAAAAGGGCCGACAAAGGCACCCAGACCCCCAAGAAATGCTTTCAGGAGACAAACGTCAGGACCTGGGTCACCGAAAGATAGACCAACCACCTGAGGGAGACCACTGCTGGTGGAGAGAGGTGTCCATTTAAGGGGCAGTGTCATCCAGACCACTCGCTTTCTCTGCTCTGGTGGATGGGCTGTAATCTTCTCTCCCCAGAGTCAAAGGGTAGGTTGTCCTTGAGTTCCCAGGGAGGGAGCCGTCAGGGCAACCAGACTCAGCTGGGCTTCCAAACACCTGTCCCTACTTGGGAAGAGCCAGCAGGTAACGTATGCTCGTGTTGTGTATGTGAGGTGTCCTGCCCTGCTCTTTTAGTTTTGGGGAATGAAGTGTGATAAGCAAGAACTCAAATCTGTGGTCTTTCTGAAAAGTGGCGAGCAGCAGGCCCAATTCGCAGAAGACCTGTCTGCTATGAGATGCTTTGCTGACAGGTGTACGCCTAGTTTATGGAAATGTAGTATGCTTCAAGGAGAGTTTAGGAAGATTTACAGGTGACCTGCAATAAAGACAGGTCATGGGACTGGCTGGAGCCGCACGCCAACACTGAAGTTACAGCTGAACAGAGTAAGGTATGGGGGGGTTAACCACACCAAGTGATATTGTCACGTATGATGCTGTTCTTCCGTCTGCAGAAAATAATTAATGATCTCCTGCTCAGAAAAAAAAAATAATTAAAAAGTTAATCTGGAAAACTCAAGTCACTCTGATTTGATTTAGGGGGATCGGTTCTGTTACCTTGCTGTTTTCTTAAAAGACGTTGAATGTAGAGAGTCTGGAAATAGTACATTTGAGCTATTTTGGAATAACATGTGAAGGAAATGAAGCAGGGGAAAAAAAAAAAAAAGTTGTTAGATTTTTTGTGTGCTGTGTACCAGATATTCAACTTTAGATATTTGACAAGTTTTCAAGCAAGTTTAACCCAGTAAACTCCTTACTATGAACTTATCTAAAAAGTTAAAGGAAAAAAAAAAATCTTGAACATGGGCTTGCAGTATAGGTAGTGTTTTCAACATAAAGGTTTCACAAGATGTACTAATTTTATCGCTCTGGCAGGAAACTGAGGCTTTCGCATTTAATGAAGCATTTCTTTGAAGTCACGCTAAAATGATGATCGCGACTGCGTTGCACATCTGTCTGTCTGCACAGGGCAGACCATTTCGACTTCCTTTTCCAAGACACTGCCAGAAGCAGGCCAAGAGAGCTACGTATTTACCAAAACTTCATCAAATGAAGATGGAAAAAAGGTGGCTCTTCTCTCTGTTTTGTTTGCTCTCGGTGCCCAGCGTTGCAGGTAAGCCTATCAGCCGGACACCATGACTTGCTTGCAGCAGAGGGTGGTGAGGGGCAGGGTGGAAAGTGCAGATGGAGGTGGTTGTGCGTCTCACTAGGGCAAGCTGTAGCTACTGGTAATGATTTTCTGTTTCCTGACAACTTTCTAATACGCCTAGTTCTAATGTGCAGCTAGTAAGGTTTGTGCTGACTGGCAGATTAGTTTATTCAAAATGCCTAACCCGTTTTCACCAGAATAATCACTGAGATGAACTCACTTGTATTTAGGGCAACATGTTCTCATCTGCAATGGGCAAAAAGGAAAACCGCTTTCAAAGAGCAAAAACATATCTCTCTCTTTCACATACACGCATACCTGCGAAGAGTTGAAAAAGAATAAATTGTACAGCTGCAATCCCTTAAATAGATTCTTCCCCACCCAGCCCTATGTGCTGCATTAAAGGCTTGAGGAACAAGTCTGTCATTGGGAGTAAAACTTTCAGAAAAGTTGAGTAAGGAGAATTGCCTCCCCATCTGAGGGAGTTTAAACCAAAAATGATCTGAAAAAAAAAAAACCAAGAAAAAGCCTGATGCTCATAACCCCCTCCCTCCCCTGCAACAGGCTGACCATGCTGAATGCAGGAATACTTATTATCAGCTAGGAAGAATTTTGTAGGATGCGCCTTTATCCAGTTAAGAAAGGAAAAAGTTCATGTATTTGACTGGCATTGTAAGATGCATCTCATCACTGAGGCAAACTGGACTTTAAAAGAAAAGAAAATATTTCATATGTGTATTCATCGAAAACAAAAGTTCTCAAATACAAAGAAAGAACTAGAGGCCTCAAGACATGTACATGCAGGAAAACAATACTATTTAGGGGAAAACAGGACTGTTGCTTTTTTTTTCCCCCGAGGATGAAATCCTCACTGAAATCATTCAAAGGTGAAAGTGAACACCGTCATGCCCTTTGTGGAGATCAGACATCTAAATGCCTGGGAGTTAATCTATTAAATTTCAAATGGAGCATAAATATAGGCTAATGGACAGCATTTGATTTGGAAAAACAAATTTGTTATAAAATAAGACTGATTATATTAAGGTGTTAACAAAAAGTTAAGAACACTTTTGCATGAAAGAGTTCAGTTAAAGTAACCTAAAGTGCTAGGCTACTGAAAAAAAAACACAAATTAAAATCTTGTTTCTACATATGTAATTTTTTTCATCTTAATATAAAATATTCAATTCTTGGTAGGCATTCTTTACATGGTCCTTTGACCTAATACAGCATCAGTACGAATATGAGAGGTAACTTGCTAGGTGTCCCTTGCCTGCTAGTCTGATCACAAGATTGCTAATTGCTTTTTACTTAACTTTTACTGATGCAAAACTTGCAGTGAAATCAGTGAGCATTTGCTATAAAAAGCTCCTTGGACTGACAAAAATAGTTTTCAGTAATTTTTCTCACAGCACTCATCACTCAGGCTTATTTTTATTTATCCTTTTACGTCATCCCATCCCTTGGAAGTCAATTAAAATATGAACGGAGCATGCACAGCAATAAAGCACAGAGATTAACATTGGCCGTGGCCATTCGGTACTTTTGCTCTCTGTGCACCTGGCTTCTATGTGTTCATATCACACTTCAGTGGTTAGGTACCAAATCTCAGCCAGCTCTGTGGGGATGTGGGACTCTGCATTTGTTCTTCTTCTGTGAAAGCGGAGCTGTGGGTGCGCTGGGTCCCTGTCTCGCTCCCGGCTGAGCTGGCAGAGCATGGGGCACACTGTCCCCCCTGCAGGCACCATCAAGGCTGCCTGGCTCCTGGCAGGGCATCCCCTGGCTCAGGTGCCCCGGACCCCCATACCACACAGCAGAGCAGATGTCAAAGCAAAGAAACTGGTACCCGCTTTTTTCAAGTAAAGAAAGTGAGCAGTGTGCACTTGCTGTCACGGGCAGTCAGTGCTGTGGCTGGTAGGACTGCGGGGCAAGTTCCCAAAGTAAATTTACAGTGATGTTTTGATACACAGGGAGGATAAAATCCAGTGAAGATGGGGGGTGACAGGTCTGTAACTAAGAACATTTGCACAAACTCATTTTTTCTGGAGACCCGCATGCCCTTTTGAAAAAGGTCCTTTTCATGTATGGTTCTGTGGGTGTGATGGATTACTTGTCTCACTACAACTCTCCCATCCATAAATTCTTCGTCTCCTTGAGTTGTCAGTGCCCTGCATACAGGGGTTTGGGGACTGCAAGCCTCTTGTTCATACAAGGGAGAAAGGGAGAGAAATCAATTTTATTACAGCAGCAGCAAAACCAAGTAGTACAGGCTCAGGTTGAAAGACCCTTCATTTCACCGATCCATTACTGCTTTATATGGCACACTAAGGACTGCCAACTCGCTTTACGAAATTAATTGAGGAAGAAACCATACCTACTGGGGCAGCTCACTCTGACACTGAAACAGATGCTTGTTTAGGCCATGCAGGAGCTGTTTAATAACGTGGAGGTAAAAGAGCAGCTTTATCTGTTGAAGCAGCAAAGGCAATGGCAGCGGGCAGGGGCAACAGTGCGGGGCAGAATTAGTGAGCAGGGACAACTCATTTGTTCTTGCAAAAGGAGCTGGGGGACAAGTGGGCCCAGCTTCTGCATTATTTATATCACTTGAAAGATTTCTGTTTTCACAGAGGCCCTCCGAGTTCCCATTTCTCTTCCATGAGCACAATGGGAGCTTCCCACCCTCCTCATACAAGTGTCTGTTTGCTCTCCTGGTTCTCTCTCCTCAGTTTTGATTGGTAGAAATCTGCTGTAAAGCTCCTTGCTGGAAAGCCTGTTGTCACAGTTGTAGGGTCTTCATGGTAATAGAATCATAGAATGGTTAGAGTTGGAAGGGACCTTAAAGATCACCTAGTTCCAACCCCCCTGCCATGGGCAGGGACACCTCCCACTAGACCAGGTTGCTCAAAGCCCCATCCAGCCTGGCCTTGAACACTTCCAGGAATGAGGCATCCAACTCTTCTCTGGGCAACCTGTTCCAGTGCCTCACCTCTCTGAGTAAAGAATTTCTTCCTAATATCTAATCTAAATCTACCCTCTTTCAGTTTAAAAGCGTTATCCCTCATCCTATCGCTACACCCCCTGATAAAGGGTCCCTCCCCATCTTTCCTGGTTGTCTGTGACTGAGGCACCAAAGCACGTCAAAGACAGCTTGGGAGAAAGCTTTGTTTTAAACATTACTTGCACTGACAACGGTCCCATTTTTGTTTTTAAGGCCAGCCTGAAGTCCTTACACAAACAGAAGTGGTCCACGCTTTCCCAGGTACTGACGTGAGCCTGGCATGCACCTTTCCAAAACCACAGACCACCCACATAATACAGACGCAGTGGTCCAAGACTGATGACACCCAGCTTACCAGAATAGCCGTTCATCACCCTGTTTATGGCACTCATTACTTCGCGTTTCCTGAGGCTTCTTACAACTTTTCAGTGTCCTTTGGCACGAGGAAGTGCTGCGACTGGGACGCTACAGAGGATTTGTGTTCTTCTGATCCAAAAATCACATCTGAGTGCAATCAGTGGGCTCTGCATCTGAAAAATGTTACCGTCTCCCTTAGCGGGCTGTACGAGTGCAGTTTTGCTACTTACCCATATGGGACAAAGGCTGCAAAAATTCAACTTATTGTCAAGGCAGAAGGTAAGTGATTACGAATGAGATGTTGCTTTTTCATAGCAGGGGTGAGGGGAAGGTTGGTGGAATATCAGGATAGATGACCATTTCTTGGTCATGGACATGGTGGTGACTTGTTTGGGTTTTGCAATGGTGCCACTGAATGCCCCTGTCTACAGAGTTTCCTATTTACCAGGCACTCTTTAGCTGTTGTTATCCAACTTCTGATTAGGAAACCTTATTTATTTGGAGGAATATGAAGTTACATAGCAAGGAAAAAAGGTGGTGAGACGGACAGTTTCCACACTTTCATTTTGGAGAAACATGATGTAAAGGTGACTGGGTGAGGGGCTCAGGATATGGTGGGACTGAGGATGCTGGATCTCCAAACCCCACTGTGCTGCTGCTCTGGGCATGCAGCACTGGGCACCTGAAAGAGAAAACACCCTTGTCTGGTCAAGTCTGAGAGCTGGTATGTGCAGGCTGTGCTGGGTGGTTAGCTCAATGGAGGGATGTGTGCCCCCACTGTCAAAAACGAACTGGAGCAAAGCGGGGGATTGTTTTGGACTATCACAGGAACGGAGACTTGGCTGCTTCTGTCAGCCAAAATGAAGCTGGAAAGCAGCGTGACTGCTGTTGGTAAGTAAGCCTCAGGGGAGAGTGTGAACTCCAGGGAGGATGTTTAAATTTTCCTGGCAAAGGAACAAATGGGTTTAAATAGGATGTGAACGGATTTGACTACAAATTAAACAACGGTGGCAACCATTAGTGCAGCAACTTTGGGAACAGCTGTTTAATGCCAGCAGCGAGGGCAAAAGTCCAAACTGCTGTGAAGATGCAGCTGGGCGGGGATATTGGGCAAGCTTGTTGTTGTGCACATGGGGGACTGGATTTGGTGACCCCAGGTTCCTGTTAACAAGCCAAGAAGGATTAAAGTAAATGCAACAAATCTGGCACGGTTTCAGTTCAGAGCTGCACGGCCAGGGTGCTCACCCTGCTTGTGCCCAGGGCTGCAGGTGCAGCACATCTTCAAGGCTTAGAAGCAGGGTGGGCGCAGGTGACACAAGGGGCAGCAGAAGGCAGCAGATCATTGGGGCAGCAGCATCCATGGGCACAGCGCTCCCACTGCCTCTTTGGCCTCTCTGCTGAGGTCAGAACAGTGATAGGGGTGACACTGGTCCTCATGCTGGTTCACATTGGTCCTGCAGCAGAAGGAGCCTTGACTCCACGGGATCAGGGACAGGGCACCTCTCCTCAGCAGCCACAGCAGTGGCTTCCCTCTGAAGAAGGCTGGAAACTCTGGAGAAACAAACTCCGGGTCCTATGCTTGCCTCATACGCCGAGACGTTTAACCCAAGCTGCTGCCTCACTCCCTGACGGCCCCTGCATGGCATTGGCTCCAAGAATTTTGGTGTTATTATCTCAGAGTCACATCTCGGGGGTAACCCAGCAGTACCTTCCTGCCCTGATGAACTTGTGAAGGCAAAATTAGATCCAGCATCTCTGCATGTCCCATAGAGGATGGGTGTGCTTAAATAGTATATGCTGGATAATCGTGTTAAGGACGAAGCTGCCGCTTTACCTGCTGTACAGGGGTGTGCTGCGTAGTCTCCCTTTTGGCAACATTCCTGCACTTCACAAGGCAGAGGGGCTGGATGAAGCGGAGAGGTACAAACAGTGCTGGTACCCGTGTGAAACCCTCTCGTGCTTCTGTTCTTCGTGGGATTTTTCTGTCTCTTCCTTAATATAGTAACAGTGGAAATCAGGTGTTGCTCCATTTCCCTTGCCGGTGCCCTTGGTTGATACTGGGACGTTCAATGCCATTACCGCTGTCTACATGTTAAACATGGGCAGCCCTTGTTATATCAGCATCATTGTGGCTTTTTTCAGCAACTGCGTGACGTAGCAAGCTCTGCTATTGATAACCGCTTGCTAGAGAGAACTAAAAAGTTCAGTTTGCAACATCCTCTTGCAGATTTGTATTTTAAGGTAACCAGATCTTTTGCAATGAACCACTTCCACTCCAAAGGTGGCCTTAATCCAGCCTATGAGTGGGGTGGAGAAAAGTACTAGTTATTAATAAAGTGCGGATCCCAACTACATCAAAGTGAAGTGAATCCAGATGGATTCAACTTGTAGATACTGCAAAAAGCCCGCAGAGCAGCAGGCTTACGTAGGACTGACAATGACAGAGGACCTTAGCCAAGATGCTGTTAGTGGAGACGGGAATCAAAGATGAGGGGAAAATAAGCAGCTGTGAGAACAGGCAGAGGCTGTTTGCAGACTGAGCTCCTGGGCGACTACTCATCTCTGTACTTCTCATATGCTGCATGGCACTTTTGCATGGTAGCTTGTCCCAGCAAAGTCTTCTGCCCTTTCTTTATCCTTTCCGCGCTATCCAGCCCCTTTTGGGCTTGTGGAATCCATGTCCCGCTGTGATAGGTGGCTCCTCAGTTGCTCCGCTCTGGTGGAGAGTGGAGATGGGCTGCCTCTGCCACTGGTCTCCTGGGCACCACTCTAGCACTGCCTTTCTTTGCATCCCTGTGGCACAGGCTGCGTGCTGGCACTGTCACTCCGTGCTTGGGAGCCAGACATAAAGGAAGTTACAGTCACCAGAAAGCCCCCACTGCCAAATAAACTGGCACTCTGGGGCTGCTAGATATTCTCCCTCCCCTCGAGATAAAAAATGAATAAAATATATATCCATTCTATGTCAACACACAAGCCAGAGCTACCAGGGCAGCAAAGTTCAAGAGTTTCCCCGTGGTGTGGGCTTGTGGCTGCCTACACTGGGATGAGGGTCGGCGAGATCAGGGCTCACCAAGGCACTCGTAGCATCTTCTGGCCATCACAGCTGCTCTTCTTGTCTAAATGCACACATTTACGTAGACCCAATGTTTGGACCACAGCTGTGCTCTGTTTGGTGCATCGCTCTTCCCTTCCACACATGGACTGGAGCTCTGGACTAGGAATGGGTAGGGTAGGAGATGCTGAAATGCTTTTTTAAATAGACGACAAAGGAAAGAGCGGGAAGTTCTCCTCTTCTGGTAGTGGGCAGGTTGAAGAATAACAAAAGGAGCGCTTACACTGAAAAACAGAGTTAATCTTAACTTGCCCAACATGCTGAACACCTTGTTTAGCGAAAAGGAAGTCTGCGGATATCTACAGAGAAAAGGAAATACAGGTGCAGTAAATTGATGTGAAGGTTTATTGCCGTGGAAAAACTTTGTAAAGGAAAAATTGAAGCTTCAAATTATTCTCAGCTCCGAAAGGAGACATCTTGATCCTGCAGTTAAGCGAAGGTTTTTATGAATTGCCCAAAAACTCAGGTAAAGCCATGAATTAGAGTCATGAAACCACATCTAGAGTCAGATGCAGGGCTTTCACTTAACAAATGTCTATGGGTAATGGTTGAAAATTACAGTCCCCTTCTAATCAAAAAAGTGCCTGTTCCTTGAACAGAAGACTAGACAGCATTAGTTTTTAAAGCACAATGAACACTATGTTTCTGATTTTTCCTTCTTGGCCTTTTGTTGTTGTTGTTGGTGGTGGTGTTGCAATGACAAAAGAGGAGCAGCACTACGTGAAGGAAGTGCGGTTAAACCAGACTTTAGAAATTCCATGCCTTGAGGACACGACCTCAGAAAATTTGTCCAATTATCCTTTGAAATGGCTAGTGGTAAGTATTTTTCATCTCAGGTATAAATTTGAGAAGGAACTACAGGGTATTTTTGCAGATTTAAATAGAAATGTTAGACTTTACTGTGCCCTGCATAATCTGCTAAACAAAAGGTATCAGTGGTGCTGGACTGTGATAATAAAGGGAAAAAGTACAAACATGGTTTTGCAACATAGACACCACAAACAATAGCTGTTAAAGAAACAAAGAGGGAAAATTCCATCTTAATTGCTTTTAACTTTCCAGGAGTAAGTGTAGAGCAGCTCCATGGAAAGTGGCAAAGAACTTGGCAAATGTAACAGAACTAAAATATTCTTTGCGTTGGATTTCTCAGGGATTTTTGCTGTAGTGAAGCTTTAGTATCTCTAAAAAATACACAGTTACTGCGTAGGGTAGTGAGATATCAGGCTGCTTTGAAATAGAAAAAAAAATTGGGCTGACTGTGATGTTTTTGTTTTTGTTAACCTGTGTCACAGAGGCAGGCTGAAGACATGCAAACCCAGTTATCTAGCTAACCACATAAAAACTCCTTTTAAGCAATTTGCTGTGAGATATAAAGCTCGTTATATTTTTGTACTGCATCTCACTTTCCGGATAAATATTTGTATGCATGTTTTAATGTAACCTTTTAGCATTAATTTCAGTATGTAGACATAAGTATCAGCCAGCAGTGTCCTTGAGCTTTGCCTATTAATTTCTATCTGTTGTCACTGAGGAGTTGTAACTGTTGAGGGTTTTCTTAGAGGTGATTTTCAAATATTTTAGGTTTTTTAGTCATTTGTCCCAGCTTGTTATCTATTTACATCTCCCCTTGGCAGTGCATTCTTAATATTAAAAGTTCTTAAAATTTTTGTAGGGAACATCCTTGTCCTTACTATGTTTAAGTGTTGCTGGTTCACTCTACAAAGCAGCAGAGGAAGGGCGGGGGGAAACCCAGAGGTCAGCGCAACGACATATGTGGGTTGCCATGAGTCATTCAGAGTATAGCTCGCAAATGTGTACCGAGGCACAGATGTTCAGGATGTGCCGGCTGCACCTCTATCTAAGGGTGTCTGGCACACAGGCATAAAGGTGATTTTTAGCTATTATTGTCAGGTTCTTGCTAGTTAAAATCTAAAAGAGCAAGGATTTTATTTTCAAGGAATATCAGTCGTATTTAATATGTGTGGGGTGTTCAGCGTAACTTAAAGATTGCTGCAGTGAGGAAGCCGCTCTGTTGCCCTCTCTGCAGGCTACAGAGATCAGGACTCACATGACACAGCTATTTACTCCACAGTTCATTGGTAAGATGACGACCACTATTGGTTTTGAAGTTCTGGGAGAGAATGTATTTGGAAAACAACAGGTGTTGCAAATGTCCACTTACCACTATGCAATGCTAGAAGCGCGAGGGAAGATTTTCATAGTGGGAACAGAGCTGGATTACAAAAATATGTGGGGGTGGCGTCTGGTCTTCACACATTGTGAAGTGCAGGTTTCTCTTTTCGTAGGGGGAAAGTGGCAAGAAAGAGGAACTCGTGACCAAGGAGCCCTCCTGTCCTGCAGTATACAGGAGCGGCAGCGTGCTGTACAGGCAAAGAGTCCACCTGGGTTTGAATAACGCTCTAAAGATTTTCCCCACCAAAATCACGGATGATGGTAGGGTGTTTTCATGCCACGTGGTGTACCACCCGGAGAGAGTCCAGAAGAGCAGCACCACCGTGAGAGTATTCGGTAAGGGGCTTATGCCAACTGCCCGCTTAGTTGCAACTGGAAAGGTAACATTCCTGTCTGGTTCTGAAGGCAATAGCTTTTGAAATACACTGGGGTTTTTATATACACGTATTTACTGTTTTTGTTTTTGTTTTTTTTTTTTTCAGCTGCAATGCATTAAAATGTTAGTAAATAACCCCATAGTTCTTATGAAGAATTTGAGGCCATTCCTTTAATTTCTGGCATCAAAAATAATAGATGCATTGCACATATATCGATATCTCTGGCATGTACAATGCCACTATCTCACCCCGATGTGTAAGCTTAAGTTGGCACTTTGCAGGTTACAGGTGAGCATTTTACGCATCAAGATCTCCGTGCCCCACTTACAAATTGACCATTCTGCCTGTGGTTAGGAAATCATGGTCAAAATTTAGTAAGCAGCTGAAATAATTTGGAACTACCATTGTTGCAGAGTCGTGTCCTCAAAGGAGTGTGATGCTTGACTGCTGCTAAAGGCTCTGGTTCTGAAAATGAGGTCCTGCCTGGGGGTCTCAAACGGGTCAGGATTGGGAAGGCCCATGTACCGCAAACGTGTGGGCTGGCATTTCACGTTGGAAGACTTTCCCATCTTTAGTCGCTTGTTCTGTTCCCTCTCTAGTGGCTCAGGAACTACTCTACAATCGCTGAGGTACAACCGAATTGGAGCAATGCTGCCCACTGAAAACCGGGCTGCATTTTCTCCTTATAGAGCAGTGAGTCTGGAAAGCATATTTCCAGTGCTCCTACAATGACTGGGTGTTAAACAGCAGGGCTGGCAACAGTCCGTTGAGTGTAGCTGCCTGCCCAAGGAAGCCTGTGGCTCGGTGATGGCACTGCCATGCGAGGCTGATGCTCTGAATGCAAAGAAAGATTCATCAGGGAGCAGCAAAATAAAGAAGGGAGAGAAAAAAGAAAAAAGAAAAAAAGCAAAATCTGTGTCTGGGGGCTGTTGGTCACTGACGCAAGAGAAATAAAAATAGAAGTTAATGATCTGAAATTTCCTCTTGCGTTTCCATGATTCAGACATGGGTCTTACTTTTAAAAATCAACATTTATCAAACAGCTACAGTGTTACCTGGGTAATTGTTCAAGTATACTGACATACTTGAACTCTGCGTCCCCTACATCCCTGCTGATGCTCTTGCCTTGGTTTGTGCATCTGCTAGCCGAAGAGGTTGCTTTATTTGGCTTATTCTCTGAATTACTGTGTTATGTGTGGTTGTCTGAGTGTGCGCCCACACCAGCACGTTAGTACAACAGGCAAACAAGAGAAAGCAACCGTGGCCCTTGGTGTTGAGCAGCCTGTGATGCTCCCAGTAAGTGCTGGCTGGCTTTGGACCAGGGTACTGTGCCGTCAGGCTCCCTCCCAGGTGTCCTGAGGGCAAGGTTAAGTGGAGGGGTCCCCTGAGAGATGGTTTATGGTGAGTACTGAGGAAGGTCTCTCAGACCTCAGGGCAATAGAGTCTAGATGTTGGAGGAAGTGCATTTGTTTTGCTCTTTACTTTTTGTATCTGATATTTTGCAGGTAAAATAACTGTTTGGCATGCTGTCTCACTCTTTTCTATTACCATTCACTGAAGCCATGCTGCTTATGACTGCATCATACCTCTTGTGCTACAGCGGGAGGGGAGACCAAGAGCAGGTGGTCCAGAGCCACCCCTGCACTAGCCTGAACCTCCATGCACTGGCGGGGCAGAAGCTGCCCAGGAACAGGCAGACATAGCGGCCGGAATACTCCAGCAATCTCCAGTTGACATTTGGCGACAGACAAACAGCCTTGCGCCAAAGCTGACCAGGGAATGAAGAAATGAACGTTTATGTCCTAGCAGCTAGAGCCAGCCTCAAATGGCCAGGGCAGGATCTAAAGCATGATAGCAAGCATATATGACGTCAACAGCACATTATATTGGTTATATCTGTCATCCTGGCCATTAGAAAGGACGTAGGCAGAGAATCGAGGCCAACTGAAACCTGGGGAGATTTTCCCTTCTCAGCAAGCCAGCATCCCCCATGTCACCCAAGCACTTGGGCAGTTGAACCCCACGGGCTGGGTGGCATGAAAGAAGGGCAGGGAGGGCGGGCAGCTAACGCACCACGGTGCTGTAACGGGCAGGAGGAGGAAAGGAAGGTGCTGTCGCCTGGGGAAAGCCCCTTGTGCAGGATCCCTCTGCTTCAGGGTTAAACACAGAGGAGACATCCAAAGCCTGAGGGGTGGCAGTGGCTCTTCCCCACAGATGCTTGAGGTGGCCCGAGTCTGACTGAGAGCTGCCCAGGAGAGGGTGAGGAAGGCATCAACAAGTCTCCTGATGAAGTTGGGAGTCTTGATAGGTTGAATAAAAACAGGCATTCAGTCGAGAGAGCTTTTTTTAAGAGGGTACTTTTGGACTGAAATGCTTTAAAATATTTCTTTCCTAGAACGGGGTTCTCTTAGATACAAGTTTCTGAGAAAACGTATGGCCTTTTCACATCTAACTTTGCCAAATATTGATTTCTCCTTTTTGTAAGAGTAAAAGCTCAGCACCAGAAACTACTATACTAAATATTGAATTTCTGCTAGACCGAAAACATTGGTAAATATCCTAGCAAGACAAATGAATGTCCAACTGCTAACAGGGGCTGAGATGTTAAATGGAAAAGATCTATTAGATCATTCAGAACTGTGTTTGAGAGCTGCCTGCCAGAACAGTTACCTGGCAAAAATGTCTTCTGAGAAAGCAGAGAACAGCGTCCAATACAGATGTGGAAAAGCATACCTGTTATCATTGAAAAAAAAAAAAAAGGAAGAGCAGACACTAGACTAGATGTTATTTAGTCTCTCAGCCAACTTTTAGCTGAGATTAGAAGATCCCATTTACCAGACTTTCTTACATCTGAAAAAGTATGGTTGTCTTCTGCCAACCCCACTATCATCTGTACAGTTTTGGCAAGGCAGAGGCAAGTATGAAATCTTAAGACATTCATTTTCTGATAGGAAGAATCCACAAAAACAAACAAACAAAAAAAAAACAGAAGGAAAAAAAAAAAAAGGAAGTGCCACCCAAAGAGTACCCTAAGTCCAGAAAAACATAAGGCCATGGTAATTAAATATAGGTCACTCCCAGGCATAATCCATCAGTTACACTGGCAGAAAATGGAAATTAAAAAAAGAAGCCAGGAGAGTCCTTGGTGGATTTGCTATGTAAAACAACAGGGAAATTTGAGCGGTTCAACTCAGAGGGGAATGTAATGAACTGAGGTGACCCTATATTAATTAACAGGGTTAGAAAAAAAAGAAACAAAGAAAAGAAAATTATCTTAATGGTAGAGAGTAAAGTGGGGTTTAGGTTGGAAAGAGAAAGAATCATGGATCTCTTAAGTAATCCAAGGAATGCACTTGTTTCCAGTCCAGTTTTAAGGCTCAGAAAGGGCCAGAAGCACAATTTATCCAAGGCTTTTGAGTTTCGCTATGTATTAGCACAGTTTCAACGGTCCTTACTTAACAAGTCAGTTAATATTACTGCAAACCAGGGATCCCAATGGCTACTTTAGAAATGCCAACTTAGGGAGGCTTATGGTACCTGATAGGTTTTATCTATACACTCAGCCATGCCCAGAACCAAAATGCTGTGAAAACAAAAGCAAACGTTTTTTCCATTTCTTGTGGATGTGGTCATCAGAGACCAGCTGCTGTCATGCGAAGGTGAATTCTGAGCTTCCTGGCCGGAAGCATCTGTGGTGGGACACTGTCACATGTCTGCCTAGGCAACAGCATGTGGTACCCAATAGCTGGTACCCCAAATCAATCAATGTTTTGGGGGACGGCTAAAGCCTTTGCAGATGACTTTGGCAAACACCCGGAGGAACCAACAACTGGGGAGTGTTTTATTTCAGCAGCTCCGGGACAAGTGGCTCTGCTGCTGGAGCTGTGACCACAGGATGGTTTGAGCTCGCTTCTCCAGCAAAGCCACCCAAGAGTAGTTTAGACAGGCGTGAAATACATCACAGATCTTGTGGTAGTAGCTGCTGATATAAGCTTGTAAACCACTTCCTTCACCTCACATCAGAGCTGTACAAGCTTTTATCTCGCTAGGTGTGTAGGAAGATGTACGATTTAATTTCTACTCTTTTCACAAAACAAGGCTGTTAAGTCTCATTAGAAGCTGTTACTGTGACCTTTGGTATCCATTTCACTAATACCTTTCGGTTTGCTTTCCAGCCTACCCTGAGATCTCTGTTAGCCTGCAGGAAGGCTCAGCTGGCACCTCGCAGAAGGTGAGCAATTTTGGAGCAAAGAGCAATGCCTGTGACCTGCACCGTGCCACCCCAGCAGGGCCAGGCAAGCAAAGCTGAATCAGATACAGGCGGGGCCTTCAAACCGACCGAGTTCACGGGGCGACAAGAGAGTCAATGAGTTAGTGTCAGCCCTTCGTACCATTTCTTCTGAGCGATTCCCACCCCCGCAGCAGCGAGCTGCTTCAGTGCCCACAAACAGGAGCTAGCTACAGGCTTCTCCAGGGGGTGGGCAAAATCTGATTTCTGCTAGCCTTAGGAAAAGCTCCGGGACAGGGTCGAGAGGCTGTGAGGAGTCGGTGGTATCGCAGGGGGCTGCAATGTTCCCTTTCCCTCCCCACCCACTACTGCCCAGCAGCCTCGAGCTGCTCGCTCCACACTGCGTAAAAATCCCTCTCCGAAGAAGGCCACGCGCTACCCAGGATGCTGCTCCAAGGGGGTAGGCAGTGGTAGCCCCCGCCTGCCACACAGCCCCTCCGGGGAATAGGCGCTGTGGGAGCAGTGCTCGGGGCACCAACATGGTCTAGTGTGTCAATGGAAACGTGATGGTCTTGTCAGGTGTAACATGTCATGCTGCATGCATGGCTCAGCTGGAGCAATCAGATGGCAATGGAGGAGCTGGACCTAAGTCTGGGGTCCCCTATTTAGAGCTGAACAGTTACACGTGTGTTTTGGGGCTTTTATCACCTGCTTGGCAATGGCAAAACCTAAAGAGAAAGTCTGCTGTACCACGTTGGTCATACTTGGCATAAAACACATTTGTTGCCCATACAACTGAGTAGCAAGCCACTCTGGCTACTCACTGTGACACTTCGCTTCCTGTTGCATCCATCCAGGTTGAGGCTTTTGATCTGTGAGCATCCCAAATTGGGAAAGTTTTCCTTGGAAACAGCACTTGTGGGCAGGCAGAACCTTGCGTTAACCGTACCCACCTGTTGTCAGACAAGCCACGAGTCAGCTGGTTCTGCAAAACTGGTATAATTTTACTGGTTACCTATTTCCAGGTGTGGTGTTGGACATTGCAGGCTTTTGTCTGCACTGTCCTGCAGAGTGGAGCAAGGGGTGCTGCTATCATGGGACTAAGCAACAGAAACTCTTCCAAGAGCTTCTGTCCATTCTTCAGCTCCAAACAAACACTGGGTCCTTCCCTTCTCTTTTCCATCTTTGCTTGCAGGGCTTAAATCTACTTTGGATGTCAGATTTGTATTTCTTCATAGGAAGAATTTATGAAAATATTTATTTTATATATTTATATATTTTATGAAAATATATATAGTGCCTGAAAAATAAGGGAATAATGAAGAGGAAAAGAGAGGAAAGCAATTACACTACAAGTTTAGAGGTTATTTACCACAGCAAGGAAAGAGTTTCAGCTCAGTAGTTTCAGTCTTTATACTGAATGATTGACTTCTGCCAGCTGTAACACATCAAGCTTGCTTTCAACTAAATGTGTGAACCACTTTCTTTGAAAGTGGGAGCAAGAGGGCTTTGTGCTGCATGAGTAGCACATGCTTTTTTCTTTTTTTTTTTTTTTTTTCTTTGTTTAACTGGGCAAGGCAATTTCTCTTAGTGTCGTAAACTGCTAAGTAAAGGTAATTGGGAACATCCAGGCAGCATGAGGATGAGACTTCACACCCTGCTCGTGCCCAACCCTTCATCCAGCCTTGATTTTTGAGGTCCTTCCCGTCTATTTCTTGGTGAGAAAGTAAATTGAGCACAAAACCAGATTTTTTTGAGCAATTGGCATACAGCCAGGACTACTGCATCTAAAGCATGCAATTGCTTGTGACTTCTGGAAACTTCTTGCATATCGTACCCCCTACAAAAGTAGCTAATTTTGTATATTCAACATATCATTTTGCTAGGCTGTCTTCTTCATAGGATTCGCCTCCTTATCTGCCAAATGAAGGAAGGATTTACACAGCAATCAGGAGGTTTCATTCTGCCCCCCCCAGCGATGCTGGTGTTTCTCCATGTGGGTATTTGTCATCGAGGCGGTGGGGGGGGTCACCCTATATCTCTCTGGCCATGGCACAAGACTGGAAGGTGTTGGAGCCCCATCACCCCCTAGGTGGCCCAAGGCAATGGCGGTGTCCCTGGGCTCTCATTCAATACAGTCTGCAACCAGAAAAATGAGGGGTAAAGAAATGCAACAAAGAGGAAGCCAGTGCTTCCTTCCTGAGCGGGACGGTGAGTAAATAAGCTCTGTCTGTAAGGGATTTTGGAAGCTCGGCAGCCAGGTGAGAAACACCAGAGGCTAATGACTGACTTTTACTGTCCCATAGCCCAACGTGAGCTGCGTCGTGAGGAAGGCATTTCCCAAGCCAAGCCTCCAGTGGTACGTGGACAGAGTGAGCCTGACGGAGCAGCCTGGAGGTAATGCAACCTGTAAATAGGACAATGGCACAGCTGCAGAAGTGGTTCCCAAGAAAGGCGGTGGTTGCTCATCCACTCCTGACACAGGGAGCCTGTAGGTGTCTGTCAGGGTGAAGGGGAGGATCAGACCTCCTCCAAGGGAAGAGCTGGCGAACAGCCATGACCATAGCCCCCTGCAATTGCCATGAACGATGTCTTGGCATAACCTCGCTGTTCTTTGATAGCATCTCAGCAACGAAACCTGCAGCCATATGAGCTGGCTTTTCAGTACCAATATTTTGCACAGCTCTGGTTTATAGTTTGGAGTGTAATGAGAGGGTCTTGCAGTTTTTCTTTTTTTTTTTTTTTTTCTTTCCCCAAGAAATTTCTGTTGAACAAGACGACTTGCAAGATAGTGAAGGTTTCTATCAGCTGAGGTCAACACTGATGTTGCAAGGGACCCACCAGACACATAAGACGTTCTTGTGTGCATGCCTGTTTTCCTTCCTCGGGAATGAAACACGGAATGTTTCATCAGAAGAAATATTTGTTTCCTTCGGTAGGTTTTTCATAAATAGGACACATCTGAAACTTGAAACGTAAAGAACACCAAACACAGGTATTCTCTGCTATTTAAAATACTGAAGAAATGCCAAGAGTATGGATGCTTTATGGTGCAAGTTCATCACACAGCTTGAAGTTTCTGGCAGGTTTTTTAGCTCAAGTCTTTGCTCAAGCCTCTAAATGAGCTAAGAACCTCCTGCACGAATATAAGATGCTTTCTGTTTGTTTAGGCAGCATCTTGCTGCACTTCCCATACCCCAAAATACACTAACTTAGCCACATGGCACCAGTGAGCTGTCACAATCACGTGTTTCTCACTGAGCGCTCCTGGCAGAAAGTCTGCGTATGTGCAATGCAGCTCTCTAGAAAATCAAACCCTCAGAGTCAGGGCTATGTTGTACATCTTCAGGGAAAGTTGCAAAAGGCCCCTAAAACGGCTGAATCATTTTGGATCATGAAGAAACTCCACTATAACCTGTGCTATAAGAATTAGCTATAGGGTTAGGGAAGTGGGGAGAAAATACTGTCTCAAGTAGCTGGTGAAAGCAGGAGACGCGGCAGCGCAGACATTTAAGGCATTTCTGAGGATGCGGTGTGGCTGGCGAGAAGGGCAGACTGATTTCCTTTAGCATCCTCTTGTGCACGCTTCCTCTTCAGGTGCAAATGCATAGTTACACCTTTTTTTTTTTTTTTTTTTTTTTTTTTAACTATGTATCCTTCTTGCTGCACAGATAATACAGCTGATCTGCTGGCCCCTTAGCAGTCTCCACGGGTACATCACATACTGTGGTGACTACTTGCAGCTCAGCTGCTTTCACTTGTGGCTGTGGATACACTTGTTGGTATGTTTTTCCACAAAGAAAGGCTGCATCAAAAGCCAGAGCTTACTCCTCTGGAAATACAGTCTCGGAGGGAAGGGAGATAAATGATCATTTTTCTCCAAAATGACTCATTTTACCCAATTTGCAGTTTTGTACAAATATATTCAAATCAGGGAGCTGTCAATTAAAGCAGTCTACGTTCTTGCCTGCAGGCTATGCTAACGTTAAGATAGATCCACTCTGTATAAAAATGTTAATGTATTTAGATGTGATAGAAAGGAAAGAATTAAATTAATTCTTAGCTATGTTCTGTGAAGGTGCCATACTAATGCACAGTATGACACAAACCCCAAACTAAATTTTCAGCCTTTATAACAAAAGCCTAACTACTTTTAAGAACTGCTTTCATCTTTCTTTTCTTTTTTTTTTTCTTCATAAACAATAAGTCTAATGAAGCCTCATCCAAATCTTTTACGACCATAGCTTCAGAAGGTAGGATAAATTAGAAAATGAAATAACTTGGGTTAGGTTAAAAGTGCATCTGTAAATTCCTAAAGCTGTTGGAGAAATAGTTTTGCAAGCTTGTTTCTGGATGGGTAGTAAGGTAGTCCTTTCTGCAGCAATGACTTCAGAGAAAAGACAATAAACAGATATTTTGGTGGTGTAATCTATCGTAATTAAGCCCAAGCATAATTAAACTCCAGCCTTGAGGGGCACTTAATATTATTTCTGATGCTTCAGCTGGCATTTGAATACAGCTCTTTCAGCACTGAACTGATAATTAAAAATAACAGCCCTCCTAATGGTTCTACCTTCTGCTTAAGTACACAGCCAAGATCCTCAACACTTTTGTCTAATTAAAGAACTGATGGGATGTTTCTTAATTTGTGTAGATTTGGTAAATCCACGCTCTGCCCCTGCAAGTTTGTCTTATTATCAGCTTATTGCAGACAGATAAATCGTTCCCTCCACACCTCAGCTGAAGCCCTTCGGAGACGGCTCTCCTGGGGCAGCTTGCTCTGCTCCCCGCGGGAGGCAGCTGCACGGAAGTGGTGGGTTACGTAGGTGCATGAGGAAAATGCTGGAGACAAACGGCACGGAAAGAAGTGGGTTTTTTCTATGTAAAGCTTGCTTCTGCTAGTGCAGGTTGTGGCAGGCCCTGGGCGTTCAGCCAATATGCTGCTGGGCACCAGAAAGCCATCCCAGGTACCAGAGGTCCCTGGGAGAGAGACTTTGTCCTCTGCTGGCCTCTGCAAGGTGATCTCTCAAAGCAGCCCCTGGAGCTTGGTTCAGGTTACCACCCCACTTCGCCTTGCATGCTCTGCAGAAATGTACTGGGAGCTGGACACACCTCAAGGTGCCCCACCACCCTGGTTTTTAGACCCGCTGCATCTTTGTTAAGGAGTCCTTCTAGGTAATGAAATCCCTGTTAGCTCAGGCGAGGTTAAGATGAAATGCAAATGGAAGAGCAACACTCAAAACAGTCAAAGGAGGTACAAACACTCACAAAGGAAAGCAGCTGGGGAGTTGATGGTTACCTGCTTACGCTAAGATCCTATCTGCAGAGGGTTGCTCCCGGCCCAACGCCCTCCCAACGTGCCTGACTAGACAGAGGTACCATCTGGCTGCCTTCACAGATAGGTTTTCCCAATGGGGTGTGTGAGCTTTCATAGATCACCTCCTTCATGGAGCCCTTTGGGGAGATTTAATCCTTCCTCCCAACCTACTCAGGGGGTACTTCGCCTCACCTCCCTGGAAAAAAAGGAGAAAGTGAGACATGTCTCACTCGGGTTGTAAATACTGCATGGGCAGGATGGTGCCTCTGCTGTGCTTGGCTGGCTGGTTGACAGTCCTTTAATTACAAGGAATTACTCCCTCTCCTCCTCTTTGAGGACTCGGTGAGTACTTTTCAGTGCAAAATGTCCCTGAAATTTCCTGTCAGAGTTGCAGTCCCTGAAGTGCCTCATGGATAGAGCTATGCAGGTGCCGCCACCGGGTCATACATGTTATTTCAACATGCATGCTAATAAGATGCATCTGTTTGTATGGGATAAACCATGTAACTCCTGCTTTTTGAGTTGAGGTGCCTGAGGCTCCAAACCTTTTTCCCCCAAACCTCTCTTTCCCTAGGGATTTCACAGCACAGTTACCTCAGGTGCTTCATGTTCCTCACTGGACCATTTGGCCGAGTTGTGCATTGAAAGATTGTTTGGAAACTAAGTGTGATGCACTCTCTCACTCTTGAACCTTTGAACCACCCATTTTTCTAAAACAGAATAAACACCTTTCTCACCCTGAGTAAAAGCGTTCACTTTGATTTGTTATAGACCTTGGAAATTCAGTACTTCCATCAGCTGTCATGACTACCTCAGGTAAGGGGGGGGAAAAAAGCCTTCTTTATTATTCAGTCAATATATGTAGGATCTCTGCTTGATCATTGCTTAAATGTCATGTACACAGAGCCAGAGGCGTGCCAGGGAAAGGTCAGTGTGCTCTGGTACTGACAGTACCTGTGTGCTGCTGGATGGGAATTTGTGAGCTATGAAGTTACCCAAGAAGGGATCCGACACAAATCCTGCTTAAAACTGTCATGCTAGGACAGCACGTAAAATGGCATGCTGAATATCGCATATTATTCTTATGCCTGCTTGTAAAATGCAATAAAACCCCTATACAACTATGAATAAATTTGTCTTGTTATGACAGATGCATGTGATAGAGAAGTTAAACCCACCACTTTTCCCTCACCCAATAGTAGCACATCATTCCCATTCATTTATGATATAAGATAAATACCACTGCTTTACCAGAGCACGCATACGGATAACTATATAAAATTATCATCAGTAATTGAGAGGAAAACCACAAGAGTGGGCGATCTCCTGGGCTTACGTGGCTGCCGCGCATTGTCAGGCCCGTTTCTGGCAAGGCCCTGGCTAGGTGGGGAAGCACCGCCATCAAGTACAAAATCCACCCCACAGCTTTTAAACTGAACCCCGTGTACAAAAACATAAATAAATAACACACACAGCTAGCCCGCAGGAAAGGGTCAGCATTAATAACGTCAGCCGCCTCTGATTGCTCCTTGAATTTACGGGTTGTGTTTTGAGCATTTAACCTTAACTCCAGCAGCGGGATTCCTGCTGCAGGGCCTGCCTTTACCCAACAGCTACTGCAAGCTCTTTGATACAGGTTGTTTTATAATTTATTAATATTATTTTTAAAAGACCTTAGCAACTAAACGCGATACTGTGTAATCTGTTTGTCTTTAGAGCACCAGTCGACATCTTTGGCCTCTCTAGATTTCACAAGTCCAGCAAGCTCAGCTCCTGCTTCCAGGACACAAGGTAATCAATTCAGCCAAAATTTTTTCTCCGTTGCTTCAAGAACAGAGGAGAATGATACATAAACATAATAACTGTCTTGCAGTTTTTGTAGCAAACACTTTATTGTTCACTGAAGCCCTTTTCCAAGTGCATTATACACTAGGAAGTCCACAGTTCAAAAATAAATATACAAGAAAATACTGCCTTGATTTAATCTTTTTTAATGCTCTGTTCAGGATATATGCATTAATTTCAGCAAGTGAACTGACAGCGAGTATATATTTTTAAAATACTTATTCCTTGTATCTCTTCAATTAAATATCATACAAAAATAGAATTACATTAGGGCTAGATAAAGTGCAACCCAAACACTGGAGCTCAGGAGTACAAATACAAAGCACCAGCAAACAAAATATTTACAGCAGATGACTCAACTCAGTGATTTCTTCTCTGGGCTGGTGACACCGAGGCCAGTGGAGGGCAGGGTGACTCACTTGGAAGGGTTTAACCTCACTTCCCCGGGGAGAGGTACGTGCACCAGCCGCGGGCACGCACTCGACAGCATGGCAGCAGCCTGAATCAGCTGTGAACCTCCTGCCTTCTGATCCCAAAATCAAGGGCTGACGCCCGCCAGTCCCAGCAGAGTGCACTTTCTCGCAGCACAGCCTGTCTGCAAACACTTTTTTCTTTAAAGTCTCTTTCCTTTTTGAAGCCCAGCCGTTGATCCCTGTAGGACTGGCTGGTTTGAAGCAGCAGTTAGAAGGGTGCGGGGGCTGCCCTTAAAGTAACTTGTATTACAGTCTAAGAGTATTCATCCAGAAATGCACAACTAATGTGATGGGCAGTGGTGCAGGGTAATACTGGAGGACGATGCTGGACACAAGTCTTCGTCCTGCCGCAGCGGAGTGCTGTTTGCAGCTGAATCACTCGATCTCAAGCCCTGAGACATGAAGAGGCTAGAACAAGGTATGCCAGGGCAGGGACACACAGTGCAGTAGAGCTGAAATTAAAGTTGGCTGCTTCTCACACTGCCTTCCCCATCCCCAAAGTAGAGACACTTACCCAGCCTGGCTGACAGCAGGCAGCAAAGCATTTGTCCATGTGGACTGAAAGCCCTTCTGTCTCAACAAACAATTTCACAACAAAGGCTATAAATATACAATGTGAACAGAGAGGATTCTCCTTGCTGATTATATATCTTCACTGAGGAGGTAGGAGGTCAAAGTCATAGCGTAAGCTGGAGCCGAGCCATTTCTTTTCTGTAAGTAGCCCAGGAAACATCTGCCTTTAAAGCAATGCCCCTGATGTGCAGCAGTTGTGGTGTGCCAACCATGGGTTGGTGCTTCTCCTCTCTGTCTCACTGCTGGTTCCCACACCGGTGTCACCAACAGCTTCTTGAGTAGATCCTTTGGGCTGCAGCTGAGTCAGGATGCCAAGTCCAAGTCTGCTGTTCTACAAAGGGGTTTGGTTCAGTTCCTGTTATTTTTAATGAAAACCTGAGAGACAGCTGAGAATTGATATGAGGGAAGAGTACACAGGTATAGACAGGAGAAGAAGGAGGGGAAGACAAACCCAAGGCTGTTAAAACTAGAGCCTGGTCTTTGCTTAGCTTCCACAGTAGTTCCATCTCTGAGCCCAGAGATGTTCAGGCTTTGAGTGCTGGGTTACAGCTGCATTTCACCTTCTCAGGTTTGTTCAGATGGCTTAATGATGCTTTTCCAACAATGAGACAGGTGTTAGGAAACATGAACTCTTTTTAGTAAATGTGAAATAGTCCTCTCGGGAAAATAAAGGTCTACTTGCTAACCACCATCTGTCTGTGTTTGAATATCAGCTAAATATCTAGGTTAGCTCTAGAATACCTAGCACTTCAAAAAAATATTAAAGGAAAATTTTAAATAAGTTGGTATTTGGCACCAGGCATCGCAGGTGTGACTCCTGTACACTAACTTCTTCAAAACCTCTCTTTGCTACTTGGGAAAACAGTTTTGTCTTGCTGGAGCTGGCAAAATCCTGTCTAAATTCTGATTTACGTACATTTGTTCATCACTCTATTGGCTTCAGGTCGAAACAAGCCAGAACTCAGAACTACTGAGCTGCAGCTGAAACTCAGCTGAAATTCAAAAATACATGCTTAAATGCCCCATACTTTTTCTCAAAGTTTATTCATCCATCTCACCAAACTCCTCTTGAGTTTCTAGCTTGTGACAGACTTTAAAACCAGACGCAGAATTTTGTGGTGCTTGTCTGAGGGAGGGAAGCCAACATCTCAGGTAGTAGGTTGCAACTCTTTGACCTCTTCAGTCAGGAAAAAGGTAAGAAAGAAGGAAAAATGAAGAACAAGTGCTGGGGTGATCTACAGCAATTTTTACAAGCTTGTGTGCTTTTCAATAGGAGCGCTGATTTCTACCGCAGAGACAAAGAGCTATACCAGCACCCCAGCATTCAATGAGAGTTTGACAACAGCACGTAAGTAGATGATGCATGTTCTCTGCTTCATAGGACTGTAGCAGGGGAGTTATGTCGCTAAATACAAGTGTTGCCAAGTGCAAACGTGCCACCACCTTAGCAAGTGTTGGGTTGCAAATCTACAGTGATCTGGAGTATCTCGCAAAAAGTACAGCAGCAGGTACTCAGCTCTACGTGGTCCTCAGTTTGTGATGCCTTTGCCAAGAGCATTAGCTCTGTGGTGCTTATTTTCAGCTACTAGTTGACAGTCGTTACATCACCATGTAAAAATTATTACTAAACATGGAAAAGTTGTGTCCGAGCAAAGACCAAAAGTCGGGTGCTGTAATCTGCACCAGCTTTTCAGTACCTCACAGAAGCAATTCCCCTGCTGAGTTGCACTGAGTTAGAAGATAAAGACTTGAGTCTTCCGAGCTGTCAAAGATATGCAGCAGCAAAAGAGGAACGAAAAGCGTTTAAGTATCCTGGTTTTATTAGACGTATTTAATTTAATAATATTAAAATTGAGAGAGCTGCTAGGCAAATGTAGTGAGTACTGAGGGTAGTTTATAGATGAAATAAATTACTGGAGAAGCTAAATAAAATCACAGCGCAGCAATGAAACCATGAGATAATGTGGGACAATAAAGGCTGGTTAATAGAACATCGAAGGGCAGCTTCATTAAAGATCAATAAATCAATAAAAAAAACCCTAGGGGTGGACACTTTTTCACAAAACTTTCCCTTTAGAAAATCTCTGCTCAGCAGCAGAAAGCCAGAAGTGACTTTCTTTTGTAACGTCTTGGTTTGTCTTTGCGCTTTCAGAACAGGGAGGACCTGTCAATGCGCTTTTGCTTTTGTATGGCTGTCATCTTTCGGCTGAAGCGCAACTGTAGCAGCCGCTTTCCATTTTCTCAATATATTTTTGGCAGCACTCCGCTGCTTATTTACCTGCATATAACCCACAGCCACACATTTAGACCGAAACCTCGTGATGACTTCTAATGCTTCACCATCCTGCTCTTGCACAGCTCGCTGGTTGCAATTTTTGCTAAAAACGTGCTGAATCACACCCCCATTTGCAGGAGGTACCCTGTGTTGCACCTCTCATCGGCGTCCCTACAGCCATGCCCACCTGACCACCAGCTGAGGCATGGCCTTCAAGGGTCCTCAGGCTGGCAGCTGGAATTGAGGGCAATTTCCGAGTGCCCAGCTCGCTGAGACTCCCTGTGCCCCCCCCCCAGGGCCACCGGGCTCATACAACAGGTATTGCCATCATCAGCTCAATCCTCCAAAGCTCTAAGACAAGCCATTATGTAAATAATAATAAGCAGTGCTTGTCAGCATGCTGTATAAAGCAGAGTGTTATGGGATCTCTAAGTGTATGTCCTTTTTTTTTTTTAATATAACTTTTTAAAATGCCAGATCTACCATGCTTATGCCCATAAAATTAAACACCTAATAAACGAGGAGAAAAGAAGAACTGAATTGAATTCAATTCCAAAACTCTCAGTGAGTGCCCTAAAATTGGACTGATTTTGGTTGGGCTTTTTAATGTGTACATACACACACACACACACATCCTTGAGTGCTCAATATCAACCAGAACCAGTATCTTATGAGAAAGAGATTTTCCTGGCTCTACCCGTTACTCATTTACATCATTGAAACACTGGGGTATTTTTCTTGGATTTATAAATGGGCAATTATACTTAGAGACTTACAGGTATCTATGTTGTTTCATTTGCTGTTTGCATGAGAGAAAAACAAAGGGTATAAAATAGCCACAATTAAGCCTAATGAAGCAGTCGCGTACAGGCTTGTAAGATAATTGAAGGATGTTATTTCTTTTTGTACAGATTTGAACAATTCCACCACCGAATCCCTGCAAAGCCTCAGGAATGCCACGCGCTCCTCCGAGAATACAACCCTGGCGCATCGTAAGTGCCGTGGCAGCCCCGGAGACGCTGTGCCATTGTCTAGTCACATATTTTAGCTATTATTTCGGAAGAGACGAACACGGAGATGGCTAGAAGAAACAGGAACTTATCCTTAGGCAGCACCGATCTTAAACATAGGTAGCTTAGCTGTGTTAGGAAAGGCAAAATATCTGTCTACAAACAGATGAAAGCTGATTTTGTGGTTGAGACGCAGTACTTGACAGAGGAGACTGAGGTTTCACTCAGTCACGGCAGAGGCAGACTCTTTGTGTTGCCGCTAAGCCACTTAATATCTCTAGCTTTTTCGTTACCATCAAAGAGGTAAAAAGCTTATCATTGTCCCAGACTGCTGTGCAGCTCAATGCTGGCTTGCTGGAACATCTTAATAGGTGTTTTCTAGTAGTCCTTCTTTCTTTCTTCTAATATTCTTTAATTTGATGAAAGCACATTTTTCGTCTAACACTGGGCTGTAGGCCAAAAATGTAGCTGTCTTGCCAAGTGAATTTTGACACCTTGATTCTGGAATTTGATTTCCTGTCTTCAACAGGGTGAATAACAATGGCTTCAAAACACAATCTACATTTAAAAAACAAACAAACAAACAAACAAGTTGCTAAAAATGTTCCGTACCCATATCTTTTTAGGTAACCTGTCTTTCAGCATCACAGACCAGCCAATTTCAGTTACCCGAGGGAAAGATTTCTTTACTACCAGCAGTCTGCTCAATAGTACCGGTGAGACATTATCCTACAAATCCTCTTCTTTCCGCGTGCTGTTGCAGTGAGTGAGAAAAGCAGAGAAGCGTGAAACGTGGAGCATCGTGTACATTTGACCAGGGCAGTTCAAAAAAGGGAAAAGAGATTAAAAGAGCTGTGTCCCCATGCTGTGTGTTGTCGCAGGCTTTCAGCATTCCTGCCTTCTCCCCGCATCCGCAAGCAACGCTCCAGTGCATGTTTTTTTCCAGCAGCAAAATTTGGCTGGTCACACTCCTGTGTCCCGGGGGCCACTCACAGCTCATGCAGCGTGGTGGACCTGGTGCCCAGTCCACCACGTCCATGCAGTCCACCAGTGGCTGCGGCGCTGGCTGCCACTGCGGCTGAGACCCAGGCTGGGTGACCTACCAGTATGACCAACCTTGCAAAGGGTCGTGACGCCAGCACAATGGGAGGTTACAATGGGGTGGTATCACCCACTGACTCTTGTGCTCCAGCCCTCTCTGGCACCCAGCCTACTGCTGCACCCTCCACGGCAGCTGGAGGAGGACCATGTTCCTCCTCTCCTTCCTCCCCATAGCTGGGACCTCAAGGGCACCTCCTTCAGCCACCAGCACCCCTGGGGGTGGCTGCTCAGGAGGGGCCAGTGGTGGGATCCCAGCACCGCAGTGGGGAGAGGCAGCTGGGGCGAGGCGGGGATGCTGCGCCACCCACAAGAGGCCACCCCAAAAGGCAGCTGCGCCCTTGGCCTGACATTTCGGCAGGGTTTGGTGTCAGGGGTGTGAAAAGTCAGGCGGTGGGTAGGAGGGCTGGGGTGGGCAGCTGTGCCCGGCCACACCACGACGTGCTTCCTCTTCTCAGAGAAGCTCACGGGGGAACAGAGAAAACCACTGGTTTTCGGATGAAACGCTTGCTGCGCTGTGCCTGAATAAAGTCATCCTGTGAACCGATGGGTGGCTGACATCAGCCCGCAAACCCAGGCAGAACAAAAGTGAGTGAAGTCCGCAAATTAAAGCTTCCAATGCTCAGAGTTTGGGATCCTCCGCCTGGGAACCTGGCAGTCGGGTGTTGCTTTGGGGCTGCGCTGTCACCGGTAGAGTGCCTGGTGGGAGCAGCGAGCCACAGGCAGCAAGCACAGATTTCCCTCCTCCCCGAGGACGTTTGGCTGAGCTCTGCCTCCTGTGTCCCTTCCAGGTGGCGTGAGGAACACCAAAACCAGTCGCTTCCCCTGGCCAACAGTGGTAGCCGTCCTGCTCCTCTTCTGCAGTTTTCTAATAGCTTTAGGCATCAGGAAATGGTGTCAGTACCAGAAAGAGATGTAAGTACTGGGGAGGGGAACCGCAGGTGCGGGAGGGGTGGCACAGGGGACAGCACAAACTCTAACCCGGGTGTTTGGATTTGTGCATTTTCATTTGAGACTACCCATAGCGCACCAGACCTTTAAGTACACAGATCGCTAATGCTGTTTTTTTCATAGAGGTGTGAAATGTGGAGGGTTCTCAGTCCTTTCATGTGTCCTGTTGGTTATCTATAAAATAAACTTTAAAAAAAAAGAGCTGTGGTGCAGCTTCAGGGTGTGAGGGAAGAATATAAGTCAATTTTTTTCCCCAGAGCCCCCCACTTCTATTAGCCTCCCTGCCAGCTGCTCTTACTCTCTCATTTTGCATGGTTACTTGAGGACATGTTTTAATGAAATTGTACTTTTAGGGCAGCTCTATTTGAGTTGTGAATAATATATGTGAAAGTAGGCTACTTGAAACTTAATGCCAGTCAAAGAAGCATTGAGTTCGTAATTATTACCAAAGTTTAATTCCCTACTAAAGCACTCGGAGATCTACTGATGTAGTATCTAAGTATCTAAGAGCCAATTATTTTAAATCTTACTAACATTACTAAAGTGTTTGAAAAATCATGGTGATAATGAATCATTTGTGGTTCTAGAAAACCTTTTTAAAACATGACTGCAAATCCTGTCTGTCGAAGGTAAAAATGGGATTGATTTTTTTCACTGATTTGGGATGGGACCTTTCTTTATCTTGGCCTATAAATTGCCAAAACCACCCGTTATGAGTCTTTAAATATAATTTCAGGGAGCAGTGTGAGCAAATGAGCTCGGCAAGGGTTTTGAATAGTTCACCAGGACCATGATCTGTTCTTTTAAAGCGTGAATAAAGTAAAATTGTGAGATGGGAGCTGAGAAAGCCAAATAAGTACCAGGAGGTTTGCTGGAACTATAGAACAGAAACGGGGAAGTTGCAGTGTGTAAGTGCAAATGTGAGGTGCTCTTGTAATGATTTACTGTCCATCTGCCTCCTCCTGTGAACATTTTACAAGTCTTTTATATAGCTTTTGTGTGACAGTGCGTTTTTTCTCTTCTATTTCAGTATGAACAGACCTCCATCTTTCAAGCCACCACCACCTCCCATAAAGTACACCTCCATGGTGGAGTCTGATGGGACCCCCCCATCCTGCCACGAACTGGAAAACCTGTAACATCGCCTACACCCCCTGTTCGGAAGACTGACACAGTTAAAAGGCTCTGTCTTTAAAACAGCGATTACAGAAGTTTGGTGTTAATGACCCATATTAAAATTCCGAGCGCCTAAATGACATTAATGGTGGAAGCTGAGCACTCCTGAGGACACTTACTTCATCCTGTCTATCTCTGTGTATGCATTATGTTAACACCGTTGTGAGTGTCACCAGTGAGATTACATGCGCTTAATTTGAATTGGGTGATCAACTGGGAATTTGCTGTCTTGTTAATGGGAGCAGATTAACACATCACTCCGCCAGCCTGCCGGAAGAGTGTTGAAGCTTTTTGTTTCACTAAGTGTATAGAGACGACAGCTCTGCGGTATGGACACGGCGATTACACGGGAAACATTGGCTTAACAGAAGCTTTTTGATACCTACATGAGCCGTTCTTACAGTTACTATTTTTTACTATATAAATATTGACTAGTATGACCCAATATATAATTTCCTATCACTGTGGAACCAAACGAAAAATAATCAGCACCTTACACAGAAAGAAAATAGCCCGCGTCTGCCTTCACTGGGGTTGAAGCGCAGGATCGCGGGGAGGCATTGGTGAGATGAAAGGACACAGCGCAGGCCTGGTGAAAGTTTTTGTGAAGGAAACTCAATCGCCGTTGGTGAAGTCATGAGAGCAAGTCAACTTTGGGCTCATGTACAAGCCACCTGCGGACCAGAGATTCACGGACTGAAGTGAATAAGGATCCTAAAGATAATGGGAAATGCCAGTCCTTTTGGAAGTGCCGTGCCTTTGAAACAATAATTACTCTTGAGTTGATTTTTCAGAAATTATATTTACAGTACACATGAAGGAAAAAAAAGGAATACAATCATTTCATTCTCCTTTGGTCTTAATGAGCTTCTGTCATTTGCTATCTTCACATTTTTCGACACCTCAGGGGTAGTTTCCCAGGTGGCTTAAAGCCCGTGGAAGGGATGATCCAGTCTTACCCCTATCCTGCCCGGGCTGCGTATTACCTTGCACTGACACTAATGACTAAATGACCGTGCCGAGGGTGGGATCAGCTCAGCCCGCTGCACAGTTCTCAGCCAGGTCAGCAGCTGCGTGATCACTGACGCAAGGCACAAGAGCTGCAACAGGAGCATGGCTTTTGGCAGCAGTGCAGTCTGACGTTACCTTCCGCCAGCCAAGAAACTGTCCCTCCAAGCTTGTTTGAAAACGTATTGTTACCACACTGGTATTTCTGTAATTAGTGCAAACCAACTAAAATTGAATCATGTCAAGCTTAAAATTGGTATTCTGATTTAGGAATGGGATTTGCTTTATTTACCGCTAAACACTGGTCGATGAGTATCAGGGTTCAAAGCACTGTATTTCCTGGGACTTTAGATGAATGAGCAACTTACTGGAAAGAATGATCTGACAGACCTTTTAAAAGTATTTTGTATTATTTACCTTACAGCACAGGGAGCTCGAAATCCATCACTAAGGGAATATCTGTGCTTGAACGGAAAACACTTTCCTTCCTAAAAACCTATACAGACCACATGCATGGAAGGCTCAATATTAATTTCAGCGTCGTTTGCCTGTATGGGTTTGTAGAAGCAAAGTAGTTTAACTTTTGTCATGCTCTCAGTCACTGCAAGAGACGGCAGCTTTTTGTTCTTAAAAAAAAAAAAAAAAAAAAAAAGCTAGATAGCCATATTCCAAGGGATGTGGAAAGCCAGGACTTTCTTCCTTGTCATTAGATGAGGATGACTGGCCGCAGCATACCTGTCGAAGAGGGGTTATTTTAGAATCTCCGATATTTTAATCCCCTCGGGTCAGAGATGTTCCCTCCAACACCGAGGTTTCGCAGGGTGCTTTGAGAAGCTCTCAGGCTCGGCCTGGTTTCCACCGCCGCCTGCTACCGGAGCCGGACCGCGAGGTGAGCTTCCACAAGCCTGGATCAGCAATGTAAAGATCTCCGGGGGGCATTTCTTCCCCAGACCACAACATCCCCCCCCCGCAACCGGGGAAGTAGCGGTGGGCGCCGCAGCCGCGGTGCCGCTTCCGACCAGCAGGTGGCGCCACGGGACCGCGGCCGGCGGGGACCGCCGCCGGGGCAGCGGGGGGGGGGGGGGGGCGGAGTGCGGAAGGGTCGGCCAGCCCCATCTTTCCAAAACCCTCTCAAGCCATTATTTTTGGCAACGACCGCCCCAGCATGTGGGCTTAAATCGTTCCGCTTGGACTTGGGTTCTGGAAGGATTTGGCCCAGGTTAAAACTTAAATTATCGGATAGAATCATAGAATGGTTTTGGTTGGAAGGGACCTTGAAGATCATCGAGCTCCCACCCCCCTGCCACGGGCAGGGACACCTCCCACTAGAGCAGGTTGCTCAAGGCTCCATCCAGCCTGGCCTCAAACTTGTCTAGGGATGGGGCATCCACAACTTCTCTGGGCAACCTGTTCCAGTGCTTTACCACCCTCAGAGTGAAAAATTTCTTCCTAATATCTAATCTAAACCTGCCCTCTTCCCATTTGAAGCCTTTCCCCCTCATCCTATCACTACATGCCCTAGTAAAAAGTCCCATCCCCAACTTTCCTGTAGGCGCCCTTTAGGTACTGGAAGGCTGCTATGAGATCTCCCTGGAGCCTTCTCTTCTCCAGGCTGCTTGAAGATGGCTATGGGAGTGTGAGCTAAAAGCTTCTCTGTAAGAGCAAGGTGTTCAAAGCTCGCTGCGTGGGTACAGAAAAGATTTTTATTGAAAGAGGCTTGGGTGTCACATTGCTAAATGGAAATTCGTGACACAATGAAACCTGTAAAGCAGACCTGAGTCAGAATCTGAGGTCACGTGTCACACAAGTGTCACACAAATGTAATACTGTGAAATTAGCTGGGGCTGCTGTCTGTGGTCTTTAATATTTGCACTACGCAGCTGTACAAGCAACATAGTGGAGAGCTAAGCAGCAAGGTGGTTTTATGTACAAGTGGTTTTCACCTGCTTCTGAGGAGACAGCAAATGTTGCAGGGGCGGGGGGAGGATAAAAGCAAGAAATTTGTTTTCAGTATTTGTTTTCAGTTACTAACGTGCCTTGTGAGGTCAGTGGCAGGGCCTGCGGGCTTCAGTGGAGTGAGTGACTTTTCCCAGCGCTCCACAGTCTGTACTGCTGCTGGTTGCATCCCAGTGGCGCTGGGCCCTGCTAACTGGGGGCAGGGGAAAGGCTGCCAGCCCCGAGCCCGTGGGGTGCGTGGGGCAGGTGGGCATAGAATCATAGAATCGTTTAGGTTGGAAAGGACCTTGAAGATCATCGAGTTCCAACCCCCCTGCCATAGGCAGGGACACCCTCCCACTAGACCAGGTTGCCCAAGGCCACATCCATCAGGCACATCATCCACATCCTCAGCCTGTGACAGCGGAGGGGACAGCTGTGAGTTTAGGGGATGCCCTGGTGCTGGCATGCCTGACAGCCGTCTCACCGAGCCCCAATCCTCCTGAATAACCTTTCGCCTCACTCTGAATCACGGCTCTTTTTTAAAGAGCGTTGCGGTGGCTTTTCTTACAAGGCGCCTTTTCGTCCTGTAAATTAACTAAGCTTGGCTTGTTTATTTAAGAAGCACCCCTATAGTTTGCACGGCGTGCTCGAGTCATTGCCGTGCAGGCGGTGGCGTGGCGGTGCCTGGGAGCAGGCTGTGGGAGAGCACAGGGTGCCTGGCTGTCCCAGGGCTGGACTCATTCGTCAAGAGTTGCCGATAATAGGCTTTGCCGCCCGGGATTTTCTGGGGAAACAGCCCATCTTAGTATGGACGCCTCGAGTTTTCTCTTTCAGGGAGATGTTTTCCTCCTTGCAACTGTGTTGAAAGCCTTGTGAAGTGCTCCGGCTTCATTTTCATGTATGTGTTAGTTTTAAAAAGCTGTGTACAGAAATTATACCTGCTAACCAGAACAGGGTATTAGTTACCTCACGTAGTCTTTGCTGGATTTAAAGCCATCACTTATCAGAGCAGGCAAACATTAGAAAGATCTGCGTACCCTTAAACTCCAGAAGAAGCAGTACATGAAGGAGAAATTTTGTTTTATTTATTGTTCATGTTAGTAGGTAATTCTTCCTGACTCTGCAATTAACTTTGAGCAATAAGCCAATGGAAAGCTTCTAAAAAGCTCTGCAGGGGGATAATGATGACTTAATCCCATCTAAGGAGATTTTAATGGAAATAATATGAAATCATATTATGTTTAAAATGACTCCTTAAGGACAAGACAAAGCTCAGGGAAGTCCCCAGCGAAGATTATTTGATATCAGGGAACATCAGATTATGTCTTTAAAACTCCTCTTCCATCTCTTTTCTAGTGTACGATGTTTCATCTCTTTTCTTTCAAAGTCTCCTTTACCAGGTTGCCCGAGTACGATTTTTACTCAGTGGAAAAAAAAAAAAAGTAACTGTTTGCCCCTTGATTCCTTTCCAAGCAGGAGGACTTGCAAATTAACTCTGGCATCCTACACAGCTTGAAACACCCTCATGTGGTGAAAATGAAGTATTGAATAGCTCGCTGTTGTCAAACAGGCGAGTTGCAGGTGCCAGGGTTTGGCTTAAAGAAACGAGCAAACAAAGGCAAGAGAGAAAAGGAGGTAATATATTGATACGAACCGACACCGAAGTGATGAGCGGTGGGGCAAAAAAAAGGGGGGGGGGGGAAATCAGTATCACAAAGGGTATATTATAGGATAGATATCTAAGTATTTGCAGTGGACTGAGGAAATGCAAAAAACACTGTGATAGTCACGGTGTTTTTCTGACTTGATGTAAGATGGGAAATGAACACCGCTATTTGGTCTACTGCACTTGAAGAAGTGGCGTTTTAAATGCAGTGATGTCTGCAGAGCTTTGTGATTGAGTGTGTCTGATGGTCTTAAATGTTAAATAATTCCATTACAGTCAGGGTAAAAATGGTAATGAACAGCTTGGAAGAGTCTGAGTATACTTACATGAAATGCTGAGCAATTAGCTTCTCTCTGTGAGAGTGAATCCTGCAGTTCTCTTCTCATCAGTGGCAAAGTGACCTTTAAAATATGTGGATGACACAGAAGCCGTCTCAATAACTTATTTGATCTATTGTCTGCTGATAAATTGCATGTAAGGATTTGGAATTTACATGGCACAGTAGATTTTGGAGTGAAACGGAAGATCTTGAAAACATTAACTGAAAGCTTTTTAACAGTAGCAATGTCTCCTGTTGAATAACGGCACATGTGTCATCAGGGTGTTCAACCTGGTAAAGAGAAGGAGGCTGAGCTCCCTGCAGCACTTGATGTTATCAACTTGTTTTCAGTTGCTTTAAAGCACTTTTCAAAGTTTGTTGTTCTGGCTTCATAATTCTGTATACGACAACCTCACCATATGTTAAAATTGAAATAAAACACATTTGTGTGTTTGGAATTGGCTAACAGCGAAACCCATACACCTCTTAGTGCTCAAATAGCACCATCCTGATCCGCACAGCTAATCTTTTTAGTATGTATTTGAAAATAGGGGGGTTAGGGATATGGGAATGGGATTTGAGCTGCTAGATTGTCTGGGCTGCCCGTGACATTGGCTTGTACTTTGCACTGAGGCACAATGGAATAGCAAAGTTCTTTCAGTAAATCCACATAAGGCATAAATATGGCGATATAATCCATGGGGAAAAATGGATAATGAAGTTTTAGTCAGGCCATCCTCACTGCTGAATACGATTCATATGTAAATACTCTAGAAACTTGGAAAAATACAACAACCTACTGACCTTGATATAGAATTTTAAAAAACAGTCAACAGTGTGAAGTTTTTCCAGCCTGCTTAGGCATTCATTTTTGCAGCCACTTAAGCACATGCTTGAAGTGAAGCATTTGAATGGTCCCAAGTGACAAGACCCTAGATAATCTGTGGTCTTAGTCTGCGGAAAATAAAATTGTATTATTAATGCACGTTTGTTCCCTCTGGCCATCACAATTAATGTTCATGATTGCAGGGTTTGGTACTGATTACAGAACAAAATTATAGAGTTTTGTGGAAACGGGAAGAGGCTGAGGTTTTAGGGAACAGGCAATTTAATGCTCCTCTTTTTTAGAAAAGCACAGGAAGGACTTTTGGCGCATAAGAAAGCCCTGCTAGCTCTTACTGCTGGCAAGTATTTGTGCATCACATCCAATGTTCACAGCTGAAGTCTCACCCTGAAGTGCTGAATGGATGCAATTCCTCTCTCTTTCATCTTGCTGGTTTTGAGCTGTCAGCGTCCCGTGCAGTCTAAATGTCCTTTGCAGCTTGGAGTTCTAGAAACCATCTTAACTGCAAGAGCCAGGGTGTACTCGTGCTGCATGTCATAGCCCGGGGACGCTGAAACTAGCTGTGAACAAGCGAGAAAGTCGCTGTACTGCGGGAGCACTGGGATACCCTGGTGCTGTCACATGCTCCAGTACTATACAAAAGTGATGGCAAAGGGTCAGAGACTTTTGGGAGGCTGTGAAGGGAGCGGGTTTGAGACTCTCCCCACTCCAGCTTTGGGGGGGATAGCTGATCTGATGGCAGAGGATTGCTAAAAGCTACTGTCCCAGTAGGGGCTACTACCTAAGGCAGCGGCAATTAGACTCCTTTTCCTACACCAGAGCACACCCTACCTGCTCCCCTTTGGACTCCGCTGTCTGTCATACACACTCCATCTTCTTGATGTCATTTGAAAGATGGGAAACGCAGGACAGGGCCTGGCAAGGACACCGAGACTACCACGTCAGCGCTCAGCCCTACTAGTTTTGGCTCTAGACTACAGCTTCTGTGTTGACAGTTTCATTGGCCACAGAGAAATGCTGCTCCAAAGACACAAAGCTGTCCTCGAGAACATACCAGCCTCGGTGAAATGCCTACCCCTATGCTACACTAAAACAGCCGTGGTTGCCAACCGTACCTAAGGAGTTCACGTGCACTGGTTTGCTGGGCAGTTGCAAGCTGTGATGGTGGGAACGTGAGGAAGAGAGTGAAGTAATGTAAAATAGTGACGTAAAGAAGATAAACTTGCAGGGATAAAGACCAGTAGTGTAACTAATGGAAAATGCTGGAGCTCCCACATAATAATCCTCCTTTTGGTTCGAGCTACGAATTTATTTACAAGAGAAAATGTTTATGATCCTGTGTCTGTGGCTTTGCAGAGTGTAGCCTGTTCCCCCCTACATCAGAGGCAAGTGTATCCGGCGGTCCTAATAGGAAAGGGGAGCAGGGCTGCAGGACAGCTGAATGCCTATCAAACCTATATAAGTCCTTGAGAGTGAGGAGTCCTAGGTCAGGAATACTTTGCAAAAACCTAGTATCGAAATTGCACTGTTTTAAGATTATTCAATATCAAAGCTCTAAAACCAAAATGCCTTTGTTCCCTTCCTTGAAAAGGAAATGTGGATTTATGGAAGGAGGTAGATTCTGGTTGCATTAGGTGAAAATACATACTTAACATATGTCTATTTATAGATACACTAATTTTATACCTTATATAGTTCAGTTAACAGGTTTACTGTGTAGTAATTAAAAAATTCTATGAATAATGTGCAAACTTTAATAGGTCAAATGAAAAATACTATTTAAATGGTATTTTAAAATGCTATTTATTTTAAAATGTTCCTTACAGACTGTTACAGTTGGAGGAACCCATAACAATTTATTGTCCTTTAGGCCAGGAATGGGAATCGGGGAAAAAACAAGGAAACCCATAATATAAATATATAAAAATATAAAATAAAAATATAAAAATAAATATAAACAGATTTAATAGAATAAGATTAAATAGCTAACATTAATAGTACTAAAGAACCAATATTGATGCCAATGCCAATACAGAATATACAAAGATTATACTCAGCCAGTTCTATCAGTAGGAAGCTGTGCAATCCCAGCAGTGGACAGTAAATGTTGGCTACTGCAAGTGCGACGGCTTCGGGCAGAAAGGCTTCAGGGGTCCGGCACCAGGGCGAGAAGTTCTTAGGATTGCAGCCATCACGGGAGAGAGCAGCAAACTTTCAAATTTATATCGAATGTGACAGTGACATCCCAAGGTATAAATAATGCTGTTGGCCAGTTTGGGTCAAGCGCCCGGGTCTTGCTCCTCCTCATGCCTGCACCTGGCAAGCTCAAAAACACTGAAACCTTGAAACCCACATACCACAGCTGGCTATAAAGGAAATATTTTCACAAATTCAGACACTAGAGTATTCTAAAAGTGCAGTCTTCCCGAGTATTAGAAGAGAAATTGGTCCTGTGTCGCTCAAACCAGGAGACAGACAAAACAGGGGACTCATGAAGTATATACCTTTACCATTTAATATTCAGCTGTTAGTCATTTGACAGTGAAAGATTATCTTTCAGAGCAGTCTTTTATTTTCCCACTACCATATGATGGAGTCGGTGTTGTAGAGACCCAGTCGTCTCTGTGCCCTGGGTGAAGAGTATTGAAAGAGTATGTTTGTATATATTTGTAAGAAGCAGTTAAGAAGAGAAATTGCTCACAATGCATTATCCTTCAAAGATATGCAATAACGCACGGGAGAAAAAAATACATTGTAAAGAGGATCCGTTTCACGTGTCACAGCGAATTCATAAATCGCTTCGGGCAAAACACAGCTCAGTGCAGCATATGGCAGAGCGCGGGGCCGTCAGGGAAAGGGCACTGCCGAAAACAGCCCCTGGAAGGGGCTGAGGCTGCCGCGTCTTCACCCTCAACTCTCCCGCGGCGGCGTTGGCCCTCGCCAGGCGCAGTGCCCGCGGATCGCTCCCGCCAACGCGCTCGGTGACCGCTCCACGTCGCCACACCGCGGCGTTGGCCCCTCCGCACGGCGGGGGAGCTCCGCTGGTGCTACAGCGGACCCCGCGGCGGACATTTCTCCAGCCCCAGACCGCACGCTTAATCTCCTCCGCCTCTGCCCCTCACAGACGCCGTGCCGGTTTCACGGGCCCGGCGGCCGCGGCAGCTGTGGCGGCGGTTGCGGCCTGAGGCGCTGCAGAGCGGCGGGAACGCAGCCTTTCCCCCTCACCCGTACACGGACTGACCCCGCCGCCCGCGCCTGGCGGCCGAGGGGGCGGGGCCACCAGCGGGCAGCCAATGGCTGGCCGCCGGGGAGCTGTGACGGCCGCCGCGCCCGGCCGGCCGGGCCGTACCTGTTACATAAGGGGGCCGGGCAGCCGCTGCCGGCTCTGACCCTGCCGGCCCCGGTCCCCCCGCTGCGGCCAGGCCCGGCCCGGCCCCCCAGGCCGGGGATGAGGCCTCCGCCGGCCGGGAGGGAGGGCGGCCACCGCCGGCGGCGGCGGTGGGCTGCGGCCGCGGGGGCTATGGCGGAGAGCAACGCGGACTGGATGGGCTCGCTGCCGGCGGCGCTGCGCTCCTACCCGCTCTCCAACCTGGCCATCCCCGGTAGGGCGGCGCGGCGGGGAGGGGAGGGAAGGGGAGGGGTGGCGGAGCCGCCGGGGCCTGTCCCCGCTGGCAGGGCATGTGGCCCTTGGGGTGGCGGGGCCTGGCGCTGAGGGGAGTTGCTCGGCGGTGGCGTCTGTCCCGTCCCGTCCTCCCCCTTAGTGAAGCAGTTACCGGCGCTTGGGCCGGGTCCGGTTGTGTCCGGTGCTGCGGGCCCTGAGGTGTCTGCCCGTGCTTGGGAGCCGGCGGTTGGGTGTTCGCTTGAACTGTAGCAGCCGTGTGGGAGGCCTTGTCCTCGGGCGCCGGAGCCCGGTGGGGTCTGAGCACCTTAGTTCGTGACTAAGGGCTAAGGCGGACCCCGCCGGCTGCGGGAGGGGAAGGGGGACTTAGTCTGCTCTAAGTACAGCTGCAGGTTCATCAAATGGAAGTGTGTTTTATGGCAGAACCTACGTATGGCTTGTCAGAGGGGGAAGAGTACGGCACACTTAGAAAATATCCCAATGTACAATGTTACACTGAAGACACTAAAAAACTGCAATTACTTCTAAAATAGTCTCCCTTTCCAGCTGAACTTAAAATAACTAACTCCTAGCTCCTATGCAGAGCTTGTAGTTTAAGAAATTGGCAAGTGTGTGTCATCGTTTCTGGTTTATGGATAGATAAACTGACAAATGAGGAAGACACCAGATGGCCCTAAAGTTACTTAGGAATAGGCCGACTTTCCATCTGTAAATAGCAAAAAAATAATGTAGTATTGCTTGTAGATGTCAATAGGGAAGACTTTAGGGGCAGCTACTGTGGCGGTTCGTTCTGATACTGGATGTTAGACTCTGATCATCAGGGGTACAGGCTTGATTTTCATGGTAGTGCCTTAGCTTGTCAAAACCCTTTGGGTATGTGTTATATAGAGGGGATGGGGCAACACTTCCCTAGAAACAGAGTAACTTCCTTTTTTGTGCCAGCAGAGATAACGAAAGGACATTTGAAGCATGTAGAGAAGGGGCTACGCACCTCCTGTGGGGTACCACAGCACTCATTGCTGAGTGGTACTCACCTGAAGTAGAACAGTTGAAATGCCATGTTCTAATCGAAAGTAGCATCCTTCACCTCTGCTGAAAGCAGAAAAAAAAATTATGTAGCCCTGTTCATTGGACAGGGAAGGGGGACAGAAAGGAAGTTCGGTGTTTGTATGAAATTCAAGCAGTTGCAGACTTTGAAACTTCTGGTGAATAAATCCTTCCCTGTTTTAGCAAACAGTAGTAAATCAACTTTTTGTTGCTGTAGCAACTTAAGGGCCGTGAAGTTTTGCAGAACGTTATGATGTAGATTGCGTTAGGTGCTTTGCTGCTGTCCATTGCTTACAATACTGGTTATATGTTGTTTGTAGCAGAGAAACTAAGGAAATGAGTTGTTTCAGTAATGTCATTTTGCTTTTAAAATGAGTAGTGCTTTTTTTAAAAATGCTTGCGGTGTATGTTTATTTGTGATCAAATTTGGTGTATTTTCCCATCCCATTCTTGCATGTACCTCATGTAACCTGCAAGCAGGGAAAAGACATTTTGGGTAGATGTTTTGAGATTATTTTTTTTAATATTTTAGTCCAATGATTATTTTGCTGAAGTGGATGTTTGGTGTGGTACTTCACAAAGCAACCTTTTTGGGAGCCAAGGTGATGTTAGTAGCAGTGTGCAAGGAAAGGACTGTACAAAACAGGTTGCAGTTGAGACATCTGTTTACAGATGCTGGATAGCAATGAAGCCAATGCTATCTTCAAAAGAGAGATGAAAGGTAGGCTTCAGGTCTTCAAGTTCAAATGAGAAGCATTTTTGTCTGTGCCTAATACCTGTGTGTGCATATGACAAGTGTGGCCTGCTTTTGTCTGTCTCTGGATGCATTTGTTTTCATTGTTTTCACTGCTGGAGTGATGGACCCAACTGGTTTTTGGATTTTTTTTTTTTTGTTTCTTTTCCCCTCCCTCTGCCCAGTCGTTCTTTGTGAGTGTAGGAGCAGAGATGTAACTCTACTGAAAGTGCTGGAGCAGTTGAAACCCTAAAACTTGTTTTAACTTTAAAGTCAGCACTCAAAACCCTGAAACTGTTGTTTGGTTTTGGTTTGTGGTTTTTTAACTTTGTTGCACTTTGCAAAAATGCGGCATTTGAAGAATAGAATATTCTACTTTTTTTTAAAAAGAAGGGGCAAAATGTTGGCATCATGGGGCTATTTACAGTGGGGAAAAAAAAGATAGCATACAAAGAAAAGAAACTGCTTAGATTCAATTCATTGTACGGTATTGTAAGTGGGGAAGTCTTAATAAACCTCTTGTATGAAGCTAAGGATGTCTGTATAGAGTCCTGCTTCTTTACCTGTTGCAAACAGTTCTGCTTTTGGAGCTGCTTATTTTCACTGTTTTTAAAAAAGGTAGCTGTGACCACTGGAGTTGTCTTTAACCTGCATTATCGTATGATTCCCTGAACTATTAAATGTGCTGTGAAACAAGCTACTAGAGATCAGAGACAGTTGTTTGCTCAGTCCTGAGAACTGACTGGTTCATGACTATTTCATGTGGTATATCAGCTCAGTGTTTACATGTGGATTTAACTCCACTCAAAACAGAGAGACTGAGAAATTTGGGGTCATCCTCCAAAGCTTGGGTACAACAATTTCTAGAGTTCAGGCTTTTCTATTGGAAAAACTAGATTAAATTCTAAACCAGCATAGTCTTGTCCAAGGTGAAGAAATGAATCTTTTGCAATGAGAAATTGACAAATATCAAGTAACTAAAATGTCATCAACTTACATGCATACAATACAGTCAACAAAATTAACCACGTTCATCAAGTGGTGACCTTGTGTGAAACTCTATGGGGTTTTCTCTTGATTATGCTCCAGACTAATCCTCTTTGAATGTGGGTCTAAAAATGAACTCTTAAACATTTTGATTGTGAACATGACCCTTGGCGGGGTAATATATTGTATACTATAGTGTGTGTTTAATCTCAAGCTGTTTTACTTTAAAGAATTTTATGAAATCATGTACAACTGTGACACTTATTACTTTCTTTGGTCATCTCTTAATCTGCATCTGTCGGTTTTCTTATTTCCCCCCTGAGAAATGGAACATGATAAAAAGCTGCAGTGCTGTCCCTAGTCTGCTTTTTAAGTAAATTGGCTATTTAAAGAATTTGCTGGAGAAGCCTAACCTATTTCTTGCTTGTACTTGCATGCTGATAATTCATAGCACTATGGTATGTCCAATTTGTAGTGTTTCATTTTGACTACTTGCCTTTCTAAGTAATTTTTGCAGTATCACAATTAACTAGGTGCTAGAGTCTGAGAAGTCTCTTTGCTTCTGAAGATAGAGCATTGCTTTCCAGTTCACTGAGTTTTTACACAAATACTTGTATTAGAACAGGTGAAACCCTTTTTCTGTCTCAAGGTCCACTTTGTGAGATCATAAGCTGGTGCCTGTTGTCTTGAGACAACAAAGCAATCTAGCAGATGTTAACTGCCAACAATCAGTGCTTGCTTATAGAGTGTTTTGTTAGTCCAGCCTCAAAGGTGCTGGGTGAATGAGGCGAGCAGAAGAGTAAGTAGTTCTGTTTTCCTTTGGGTCTTGGTAATAATGCATTTGGTTAATCTTGTCCGGGTTATTCCATCTTTGAATAATTAAGAGCCATGACAAACCAGGTAAGCATACTCGCAATTTTGATCAAACTGTATCCCTAGATCAGTTCCCTGTTCTGGTCAGGCTGGTTAGTGTGTTTCCCCACTGCTGATTTCTTTGTCTTCTAGAGGAAATTTGTGATCACTGAGGTAGGGATCTACTGCTATATAGGAGGGTAAACAAGCCCTTTCTTGCAGGAGCACCCAGAGTAGTTATGGGTGCCACTTCATAATATCAGTAAGCTAATCAAATGCCTCTTCTGTCCCCTGCCTTTCCTCCTCTACTCCTACAAGTACGAATGAGCATGTTCAGCTCTTTCCTGATGGAAAGATGTGTTGATGATGATGGTTTAGAGGGATTTTTTTGGAGAAGTTATTTTTGCCAGAAAAGCTTCCTGAAACAACTGTTGATGGGTTTGGGCAAACCCCCAGGTGTGTGCTGGACCATGTGGCTGTCCTGAGGGAGCATGATGGTTAATGTGATGTATCATGGTCCTGCAAACATAGGCAGAAAAGAAGACGTCAAATGGCTGTATTTAGAAAACATGGGGGATTGTATTTTCTTTCACATAGCTTTGGTGAACCTGCTATTGAGGAAAGAATTCAAATTAATTTGTTCCCAACTAAGTTTAACATAGTTCAGATTAAATTTTCAATTGAGTCTCTGGAGAAGAGAGCTAAAAAATAGAAAATTGGAAAAAGTAAAACATTTTAGTCCAGCCTTTGGAAATGTGATATTAAAAAAGACCATTAACACCAATGTTTTCTTCCTAGATTAAGATTTCATTTTTAATCTTAATATAAATGTTTGTGTTATAGGTAAAATTTTGTACCTCTAAGGCTGATTCGAAATACTAAAAAAGTTTTCACCACCATAAGTCAATTTTTCAGATACTGGTACATACATAATACTAGACAAGGTGGTCTGCAGGTGTGGAGTGCGCTGGCACCCTGCATCTCTGGGGAGAGGTAGGGCAGCTCCTCAGTCATGGCTTCTGGTGGTGCACAGAGCCTTTTCTGTCATCATCTAATGATCTCAGTCGGTGCCTTAGCTCTTTTCTCTGAAAGCATGAGGAAGGATGGGCCAGGATCTCACTTTGAAGCAATGCAGATTAATTGTGATGTAGTGTTCAGCCTGATGCAAGCAGGAACAGCGATTGGTGGAGAGTGGCTCATGGGATGCTGGATTATAGGTAGGTAGAGCTGAGTTTTACAGTTCTAGAAGCATTTTTTTTTTTTTTTTTAACAGAGAATAATCTTGCTTCAACTATGGCTAAAATAAAACTACTGGAGAGTTGAAATAATTGTTGACATGTCTTTAACTTGACTTTTTCATTGATCTGAGGATAGATGTGTCCTTGGCTTTCTGAAATAGTAAATGTTGGTCTTCTGCTCCTACAGCACTGGTCAAGCTGCTTGATTTCCCCCCCCCCCCCCCCCCCCCCCAACACATTTTCATTAACTTTTTAATTAACTTAATTTAATAACTTTTCATTTGTGGGACAGTCAGTCAGACTGACTGAAACTTTCTCTGCTACATGCTACTGCATCCACCCTTCACTGAGAAGGTCACCCAAAAAAGCTGAGGCGGAAACCTAATGGGTTTGCTCTAAATGATCAAAGTCCTACAAAATGATCAGCCCTGGAAAAGGGTTTTATGCATACAGCTAGCAGGCAGTCTTAATGAGGAGCAGCCCTACCAGCCAAGCCTGTAGTTAAGGCTAAAGGGGAGGTAGAAAGCATGGAGGAGTGTGTGTCCGGTGATGACAAGCTGCTGTAGGTGACTGCTGAGTGCTTGCTGTGCTCATGTGTCAGGCGTGCAGGGAACGCCTGGAGCTGGTGGGGCTCTGGTTATCTCCTGTGAATCTCCCCGTGCACCACCAGCTCTGGCAAGCTGTGCTGTCCTGACAGTGCAACTGTTCACCAGAAGCCCCATGGGCTGCTTGCTTTTTAATTGGCCAAGCAGAACTGAAGGGATTCCTAAAAGAAGCAGCAGCCCTGCCCAGTTAAGAACTGGGCACTAGTATTGTATTAGATTTGATTTTTTTTTTTTTCTCTTTGCCTATGTGACTCTGAGGCAAGCTGCTGAACTTGCTAATGCTGCAGTTTTCTTGTTTCTTTGTTCATGGGCTGGTGTATGACGTGGCTCCTGAGGGAAGAAGCGGTAGTGAGCTTGAGACTGCATCCTCCTTCCAACTAGTACTCCTTTGGAGTCCTAATTAAAAGGATCATTGAATCAGCTAAACTGGCCATCTGTTGGGTTAAAGCTCAAATGGAGGAAATATATAAGGTTAATGTTCTGATTCACCAGGCTTTATTTTCCATCACAATTTAATTGACATCTACCAATTGGTGAGGTAATAACCATTAGAAGAAAACATCTGTGTAAGTATGGCGATGTTGGATATGATTTGTAAATGCAGAATTTTCAAGATGAAATTTTCCTGAAAGGACAATTTATTACTTTGGTCACCTACTTCATTGTACCTGCAAATTTCAGCTCTTGTTGGAGAGGGGCTATTAAACTATCTGCACCACTATACTGATGAGAATATCTAATGGAAGTAGTTCCACTATATGAGTAAAATAGTGTTCCCTTTACACACCCCTATGTGAGGAGCTGCTGCGGCAGATAGTGAAGTAACTGTACTAGGTCTATGCAGGAGTTCTACTGAAACGCTAGCCTCAGATTTTAGGGATTCTCCTTTTTAAAGGACTGCTGTCATCTGTTTAGCCAAAACTAACTAGTTCTGGAAATGCCCCAAAGTTTTCTTAAGACAGCATGTGAAGATCCTAATTTTTTCATCAAGAAAAACTTTCTTCCTTTTTTTATTAAAATCTGTGTGCCCTGGAGCATGACTTCACTGCCTGGTAAATGAGTGCAGAACATGCTACAGTTTTACTTCAAACAGGGAAAACCAATCATAATGTTGATATAAATGGTTGTTGCTCTCCTTCCATGTTCTGTGAAAGTTCCAGTTTGCCTCTTCTTCCACAAAAGACATGGAAAAAAGGGAAGGTACTGTGTAATGAAAACAGGAAAAAATTTATCAGGTTGCTGATAAATGGGAACTCATTGCTAAATCACAAAAAACACATTAATGGCAGTATCTCCAGCCAGTGCCAAGCAGATTTCTCCTGGCTGGACAGAAAAGTGAATTGCCATGTGATACTGTGTCCGACACAGTTTTAAGCAGTCCTTTTCTCTCTGTACCCCTCTTATTGCACACACACCCCCTTCACCTCCCACCCTGAAAGGGGCAGTGGGGGAAAATCAGGGTAATTCTTTGATAGGGAGAGGAAGTTTTCCTAAGAGGATTTGGTCTGTACCAGGCTTTGTCCTCGTTAATGAGACTGCATTAAGAATATATAAGGTATTATTTTAGGATTCTATTAAAATATAAATATTCATCTCAGTAGTTTTAGATAACAAACATCTATTGATAATTAGTTATTCCTGCCTCTCCTCCTTTTGCTGGGCAAGTTCACATGAACTATTTGATTCACTTTTCATTAGTGAAGAGCTTTTAAGATGTTAATCTTTTGATTAGAAAATCTGGATTGTTAATGACCTGAATCCTGAGGACTTCTGGGCTTTGAGGGGCACTTTTGTTTATCCCATTTTTCTCTCAGTTCTGGCACACACAGGACATTTAGTTTGGAAGAACATTTGTGGGACAGCCTTAGCGTGCTGGCACTTGCATCCTGTGTTGTTGGGACTTGTTTACTGTGCTTCTAGCTGTCTTGGCTATGTGATGCTTGCTATGTCACGTTATGTGCGGTGTTTTGTAATATATGGGGAATGTACTTTACATAGTGAGCAAAGCTTGCTGTAAGAAGTTTGGCGTCACTACAGCAAGGGTGGTTCTTTGTCCATAAATGACCCTTTAATGCTTTTAGTGGGTTGGTACAGTATGTTGACCTTGCTTTTTACAAATGTTTAACATAACAGAAGAGGTTTTCTTGCATTTTTTTTGTTGATATTCCATTAATGTGAAGATTAGCCAGACAAATTGTCTGATCTAGTTAAACTTACTGACAGTGCACACTCCTGCCTTTCTGCTTTCATTCTTGTTTCTTAGTTACAGACTTTTGCAGAAAGTGTCTTTAACTGCTACTTCTGACTAGTCCACAGCCTCGCAACCAGGGAGACTAGTGATATAACTGTAGACATGCTTGTATCTGAAAAAAACAGGAGTTCTTACTGTCTTTTCAAGTAAATGGCAGAGCACAAGTATATTCTATGTTGGAAGATCTCTGCACTTTGCATATAATGTAGGCATATTCTTATCCCTTGAAGGTAAATATACAAGCTGGGAAAAGGACACCAGGATTGGTGAGATGATAGTGATCGCTATCTCTGCGCTGCAACTGTATATTGAGAAGGTACTGATGTGGAAACAAAAGATAATACCAAGTGATATGGCTAGTAATTGTTGAAATTTGAGACTTAATAACATTCTGTTGATTAGTGTCATTTGTTTGAGATACAACATAGGTTAATTTGACTATCTGTGACTAAGTAGCATGACAAATAGACATAGTAGAAAGCTAGACTTTGTGCAGATGTGATGATAGAAGGCTGCTTTCTAACAATTAGCACAAAGGCTTCAACAGAAAAGTCATCCTGAACAGTGAAATACAATCTATTTAACATACAAATTGAATTGAGAAGCGATCTATTTAACATACAATTAACTTCAGAAATTAGTGTAAGGAGAATAAAAAGGGGCTTAAAGATATGAATAAAAATTAATCCACAGTTGCACTTGCTGGGATAAAATTAAGAGGACTATCCATCATTTTAACAATCTGGCATCTGGAAGATGCCTCTTTAATACTATTCTAACCATACCATAGCCATTGTTGGTTAAATATCTGGGCATCTCATGGGATGTGACTGCTTTCCTTGAAGCTTCCGATCTTTGTCAGATGAAAGAAATAAAACCAAAATAGAGCAACCATTGCCTGTTACTCCAAAGAGCTGCCAGCTGACTAGCAGTCCCCTAAATATTTTTTTTTTCTTTGACTGTGCAATCTTTCATGCTTAAATTTTAATGCTTGCTGTTTCATGCTATGCATCTTCGGCCTATTGGTAGGAGTTGGCAAATCATCATATCTGTTTCATTTCCTGTGCCTAGCTTGGTTTTGGGAAGGGCTGAGCACCAGATTGATGCCATGTCACTGGAGCAGCTCAGTAAGGTTTACAGTTTGAATGCTAATCCGTTCTCATGTGCGCTGGCTCAAAGTGTGCTGCACATGCAAGAACATGCCCTTGAGGCAGTTCAGACTGGCGTTCTGGCCTCTGTTTGACTAAAGGACAATGATGACTAAATTTCTTGACTTCTCTGTGCCTTTTGATTTCTCAGTCTGTAAGCTGGAAGTTATAAACAGCTGTTTGTTAGTTGCTTTGTTCACAATCAGTAAGTTCAAGGAATGGATTTATGGAGTCAATACAGGATGCTACTTATTTTTAAGATGTCAGTTGTCTGAAATGTTTTGCTGACAAGACTTCTTGAGCTTTTTTAACTTTCCTGAGAAAGTCATATATAGAAAGTCAGTATAATTTGGAGAGATGCACACCATTTGGTTGTGGGGGAACACAGACAAGGTGTTATTGTACATGGAAAAGACTTTTCTGTGTATGTCACTAGGAGAGTTTCGTGATGCTTGCTCTGTTCAGCAACTGTCAGCCCCTTTGCTGTTACTGTACAATGTTACAACGTCTGAGTATCTTCACACATCCTTGTGTTAGACCTTAATTGACAATGTGGTTAGCAGCTCTGTCCAGCTTTCAGCTGGGATAGAGTTAACTTTTCTAGTGGTTGGAGTGTTTTCAGATTTAGTATGACAGGAATGTCAATATTGCATATTGGTTTAGTTGTTGCTAGGTGATATTTATACTAGTCAAGGATTTTTCTCAGCTTCCTATAGAAGCTGAGAAGGAGCATAGACAGGACAATGGAATGGTCAATGGAATATTCTGTACCATAGATGCCATGCTTGGTATATATAAGTGGGGTTGGCCAGGGTGTGGGAATCCAAGATCACTGCTCAGGTTGGGCTGGGCAATTGATCACTGGGTGATGAGAGTGATTTGTCTTGTATATGTTGTTTTTTTTTCCCCCATTATTATTTTCCTTTTCTGTTATTGTTCTATTAAACTGTCTCTATGTCAACCCATGAGGGTTTTTTCCCTTTCTCCCTCCTTTTCTCCTTCTCCTTACCCTTCTGGAGGGAAAAGGGGGAGTGAGCAGGTGGCTGCCTGATCCTAGTTGCTGGCTGTGATTAAACCACAACAAGCTCTAACACTGAGCTGCTAACGAGACGGGGCTGGTCTGCTCCATGCTGCTTGTGTAGGTTCTGGTCTTTACCTTTGAAATTGTACAGGATTGGGTTGATTTTAGGTTATGATTTTTTTTCAAAAAGAAAAAAAAAAAAAAGAAAAAAGCAGCTGGGTGCTGCTGTATCAGCAACCAGCCTGGTTCCTGCCATGGCTACACAATGGCTAGGCCTTTCATGGAGTTCAGGGGTAGAGCGAAGGAGAGCAGGGATTAATCTGACATCATGATGCGATCAGCTTAGCATGTAGCTTAACATCACAGCTAAGCTATATTAAAAGTCAGTGGCTGAGCTGGTAACATAACACAGTGATCTTAAATTTAAGAAGGGCCTGCTGGATGACATGGATCCTCACCTAGCTCTTACCTCTCCATCCAACAAGTATCCAGTGCTGTTGCTTCAGGCTTTCAGTTTGCTTTTTTCTCTCTTATTGGAGTAAAAATGTTATGGGTCCAGGTTTGGCCTAGGTATTTCTTACAGTTGGTGGCTGGCTTCTGTAAATGACCACAGCAGAAGTTAAATTAGATTTTCAGTGTTGTTCCAGCCTCAATATTGATGATGCTCCCCTGTCTTTCTTGGAGGTGGTCTTCTACCACCTGTGTAAAGGAGAACTTGTTTTCTAGATGCTCCAGCTCATGTTCTAGTTGGTTATATCTAGGTATACATGTTGACTTCATTGTAAATGAAAAGTCGAGTTTCCTAGTCTTTTAAGCATAGCTACAGGGCAGGAATTTTAAGGATCTTCTGTAATTATAGAAGCATGTCACATATAGTTCAGTTTCTCAAATAGCTGCCCTGTTAAGGAGTATAGTTCTTAAAGTATGTGTTGAAAAAGCTGTGATGTGCTTGTGGCTTGTTTTCTCTCTTCTTGCTTTCTAGAGCTATAAATAGAATTTGGTTTGTGGTAGTGCAAAGAGAAGTTTGTAGCCTTAAATGAGCCTTGTATGTGGCAATCTGCAAAGCAAAGGCTTTTGTAGGTGTGAAGTATGTGATCGAACTTAAAAAAACAAGCTGTTTCTTGGCTCAGATTTGCTTAGACAACTCTGAGTTGGCAACAATATATGTGATGCTAGATAAAATTGTCATTCCTTCTTAAGTCAGATTTGTCAGTGACGCTGTCTGAGGGAGCATAATGGTGCCAGTGACTTCTGTAGGCAGCTGTCTAGAGGCTGTTGCACAGTCTTATTTAAAATGAAAACAAAATGTTTCTTATGTCTTTATTCTAACATGTTAAACAATTTTCTACAGTGACCTAAATTGAGGAAGAAATTAAAAGGAATAGAATTGAACTTAAACACAGGTACCCACACAAAGAAAAACAACCCCCCCCATGACTTCTTTGTGCAAAGTGACTCATTCAGAGGTAGAAGACCAACCCCTTGTGATTAAGTCTCCTTTCCAAATATCGTAGAAGCTTGAAAGGCTCATTCTGCTGTATGGGGAGGTGTATGAAACTCAAACATCAGTGAGTTGCAGCTTGCAGTATGCGCCAGGCCTTATATGACTGTTTCTGAAATGTCTTCACTAGATGTTTGATCCTGTATTTTGTTCAGGGTTACACGTTTGGAGATGGGGAAAAAAAATCTAGGTGTCACTCCAAAACCAACAGCTACTTTTGGATGGAGTTTACTGTGACAGGTACTAAATAGCTTCTTAAGCTGCCATCTTTTAAAAACAGCTTTTTTGTCACTTCTTTCTGGAAGACTGAACGGAAAGCCACCTGAGACATGCTTTTACAAAGACTGATGAATTCATGAAGAGTTGATAAGAATTAGTTTTTAGTGTTTGTAAAGCCTGAAAACTAACCTTCATGGCTCCTTTTCAGTACTTTTGAGCTAGGTGAAATTCATGGAGAAAGAGTGCATTTAAGGTTGTTGTGAACTGATGTTTGGTTTGTGTACAGTCTGTACCTCCATCTGGATTAGAAAATCCTGACAAGATAATCCAATTGAGATCACAGTCTTATTTACAGCTCTGACCTTGCATCACAGGAAATGCATCAATCTTCAAGTGAGCACTGGTACACAAATAAAAGGTTTAGGTAAAGGAGACTGTGGATGCCTTAAATGTTGTCTTAAAATTGGAAATGTCAAATTAGGATTATTATTTGTTTAAGAGTTGCAGACTGAGGTAGAGGAGGAAATTCTAGAAAAATATAGTCTCAGAAGCAGGGACAAGAACCCTGGGGCATGCAGGAAGGGTAAATGCAGATGCTGGCAGCATGATGCAGGGTCACTGTACCCCCAAGGGAGCTGGAAAAGGAGCTGCTTGTGGTAATCAGGGGTGAAGATGCTTTTCCTGTACTTGAGCAAAGAGGGCATGCAGGAAGCAGGTGGGGTTTGGCTCAATGGGCCAAACTCTCATCTGTTTCCCTAAAGAAAGGGAAGCAGGACTGTTAAGGTCCTGTGGTGTTTTTCCTGGCTCGGGCTTCACGGTGAAGTCATGGCTGGAGCAGTTCTAGCTTCTTGGCTAGAATCCTGGTGCCTGGTGTAAATGGTTAGAAATCCCTGGTAAACTTCAGCCTGTGGTAGATCAGCTTCTGCCCATCTATGCTTTATGCTGCCCTGGTACAGTGCAAACTGAGATACATTGCCCTATTACTCTGTTCTGTTATTGACTTGACTCAGCTAGGGATATTTAATTGACTCTGAAGCTGTTATTTTTAAGGATTTTTATTATTTCTCAGTTTTGCTTCCAATTACTACCGAATTCTCAGTTGGAGGCTTTTTCCTAGTAAGCACAAATTTTGTACTGGAGATGCAGTTTCTCTGCCAAGGTACAGGTTGTGTTACAGGAGCTTTGTCAGACACACTATTTTGGCAGGGACTGGTGATTTTTATTGTTGGTCATCTTTTTTGGTGAATTTTGTATTCACCATTTCTGTGGTCACTCAAAGGCCCTGCCAGGTAAAAGACACGTTCATGAACTTGTTTAATGTGAGCTTGGTGTTTAACCACACAGTAACTGGTGGTATACTTAATTGTTCCACCCCTAAGTTCAGCCAGTCATTGCCCATGGTTAAAACTAAATTATCTGGATGAGGGGATCGAATGCACCCTCAGTAAGTTTGCAGATGACACTAAGCTAGGTGGGCATGTTGATCTGCTTGAGGGTAGGATGGCTCTGCAGAGGGATCTGGACAGGCTGGACTGATGGGCCAAGGCCAATGGTATGCAGTTCAACAAGGCCAAGTGCCATGTCCTGCGCATGGGTCACAACAACCCCATGCAGCGCTACAGGATTGGGGCAGAGTGGCTGAAAAGCTGCCTGGCAGAAAGGGACCTGGGGGTGGTGGTGGACAGCCGGCTGAACATGAGCCAGCAGTGTGCCCAGGTGGCCAAGAAGGCCAACGGCATCCTAGCCTGTATCAGGAACAGTGTGGTGAGCAGGACTAGGGAAGTGATCATCCCCCTGTACTCGGCACTGCTGAGGCCCCACCTTGAGTAGTGTGTTCAGTTTTGGGGCCCTCACTACAAGAAGGACATTGAGGTGTTGGGGCGTGTCCAGAGAAGGGCTACAAAGCTGTTGAAGGGTTTGGAGGACAAATCTCATGAGGAACAACTGAGGGAACTGGGGTTGTTTAGCCTGGAGAAGAGGAGGCTGAGGGGAGACTGTATCACCCTCTACAACTACCTGAAAGGAGGTTTTAGAGAGGTGGGGGCTGACCTCTTCTCCCTGGTGATAAGTGATAGGATGAGAGGAAATGGGTTTAGGTTACATCAGGGGAGGTTTAGATTGAATATTAGGAAACACTTTTCCACTGAAAGGGTTATTAAACATTGGAATAGGCTGCCCAGGGAGGTGGTGGATTCACCATCCCTGGAAGTTTTTTTTTTTTTAAAAAAAAAGTGTAGATGTGGTACTTGGGGACATGATTTAGAAATCTTTTTTGTCAGGGTAGGTTAATGATTGAACTTGATGATCTTAAAGGGCCCTTCCAACCTCAGCAATTCTATGATTCTACTAATCATTTATTTACCATGTTGGGGATAAAGTGAGATGTGGTGGTGAGGCATGTGCATGTACAGATCCCTCTGACCATCACAGGAGTAAAGATATCTGTTTCAGGAACTCTCCTGTATTAAATCACGATTAGATTTACCAGGTACAATGAAAATAAAGCCTCGTATCCTTTTAATGAAGCTGGAGTCTCATTTCAAATCAGTGATGTACTAGGCTCTGGGAAAGCTTTGGAGGTAGATTGTAAATGAAGGAAGGTTAGAAGGAAGTTTCCCTTTACCACTGTCCATTTTATGGTCACGATTTTCAGAGTGCATTGAAATTGAGAGCTCACACAAGGAAACAGTTCAAATGGAGAACCTTAAGTGTAGTTCTTGTACAGTTAGGGAAAACTGAGGTGTAAAGGGTAGTCTGAAAGACTCTCACTTGAGCATAACTCTTCTGCAACCCTGCCATGCATGTAGGACTTTTCAGCTTACAGGGCACATGGGTGTATATGTTTTGGGGGAGTCAGTTTTCTAAAACTAAATATTCTTGGCTTTTGTTTCTAGGGTCACATGATTCTTTCAGCTACTGGGTTGATGAGAAATCCCCTGTGGGACCAGACCAAGCCACAGCCATCAAGCGTTTGGCCAGAATTTCTTTGGTTAAAAAGATCATGAAGAAATGGTCAGTGACTCAGAATCTGACTTTCAAAGAGCAGTTGGAAGGTGGGATCCGCTACTTTGATCTTCGTGTATCTTCCAAACCTGGGGAAATAGGACAAGAGATTTACTTCATACATGGCTTGTTTGGCATCAAAGTATGGGATGGGCTGAAGGAGATTAACACCTTTCTTGAGCAGCACCCCAAGGAAGTAGTCTTCTTGGATTTCAATCACTTCTACGCTATGGATGACAGCCATCACTACTTCTTGATCAACAGGATCCGCTCAGCATTTGGATCCAAACTTTGTTCCGTTGAGTGTGTAGAGTATGTGACGTTACAGTACATGTGGGAGAAGAAACACCAGGTAGGGAAACAATGTGTAACATTTTTCAAACCCAAAAGGTTAAGAATTAAATAGAGAGTCTGGGTGTCATTTCAACTCAGAGGTACTGGCCTAAGGACACTGCTGACAGCCAATTTAAAGCCCACTAGGGCCTCTTTTATGTAGTGTGCATTTTTCCCTCTGTTTATTTGCAGCTGTGTAGCTGCTCCATCCGCGATGCAGGAGACTGTGTCCTGCTCCCAGGCATGTTCCCTAAGTAAATAAGTGAGTATCCTTGGAGCCTTGTGTTTCTTACAAATAGTTTTCTCTTCTGGAAGAGCGTATTGCGCTGAGTTGTGTTGGTGAAGATTTGATAAGCTGTTGTCTTTTTGGCCAGTGTGAAGCATATAAGTTTTAACATGACTGAGGTATGGTACGGAATTTCTTAGCTTCTTTGTAGACACACAAATCTGTAGCAGCAAGATTAAATGCCTCTTGTCTGTGGTAACTGCTCCCATATATACACACAAACCAAGAACAGTTTCAGCAACGGCATGTCGTTCTTAAACTGTAAAATGCATGAGGCTTGGAGGAATTCCTCTGAACTGATGTTGTCAGTGCTAGGGTCCAAAATTAATCACTTGTAAATTTGGGTGTTAAAAAGTGTTGCGTCTTTGTTATCCTCTTGTAGAGAACCACCTTACAAGGCACAAAATTCTGGCTTCTGAATTAGAGGTTTTGCTGACAGCAAGACTGACTTGGGCATCTCATGCAATAACTGCGAATGGAATGCCGTTATGCCAGTCATCCCAGTACTCTGTAGTCACTTAATGGGAGTTATGCAGAAGATGACAAGACTGCTAAAATCCCTAACTTCAAGTTCAGATGTAATAGTCTCTGACAGTGCTTTGAAATGCTTTTAAGCTGAAGTCTTTGAATGACATTTCAGTATACTCTTGGCAATTTTTTCATTTTAAACTGAGGACCCTTAAAGTCTGAAGCAGTCCTGTCCTCATAGCTAACCAAAATGATCTCCATCTCCTTTATTGGCAATAGTGCAACAAATTTACTGGTACTTATGACTTGGGAGCAGCTTCTTTTTGCTTGGTCCTGTTTTCACTGCTGTGCCAGCTGCAGCACTACTGTATAAGCATAAACCAATGCAACATTCTGTTTAAATATATAACACAGTTGTGAATCTTTGTTTATTTTTATCCTTTTTCTTTGTTCTCAGGTTCTTATATTCTACCACTACCCTTTATATCAGGAATACCACTTCCTGTGGCCAGGGAATAAAATGCCAGCACCGTGGGCTAATACAACCAATGTGCACAAACTCTTACAGTTCCTGGAGACCACTCTTGAGGAACGAAGTCGTTACGGGACTTTTCATGTTTCTCAAGCAATTCTCACTCCTCGAGTGAAAACTATTGCACGGCATCTAATTCGTGGTCTGAAGAATACTCTTGTTCATAGGTAAGGACTTTTCTTTATTTTTCAGTTCTTTACTTACTGTGTTTCATGTTGACAGAGGCACTGAGTAAGCAAGAAACTGACATGCTTGCTTAGAAGTAAGACTTGCTGAAAACATGCAGTTTTTGAATCATTACTATTCATCATGTGACATCTGCAGTCATTAAAAATAAAGAATTCTTGAAAATAATTAGGGTGTATATATAACAGGGTATATATGTAAGCATAAGTGTGTTTCCTGGTAATTGGAGCTCTTTCTGAATGAGATGTGATTTCATAAAGCATGGGGTAGACCTATTTCAAACCAATAATTCATTTCAAATTGGCTGAACTTGAATTTGGGGGGGGGAGCTTGTGCTACAGAAGAAAATTGCATATTTATGGGCTCAGTTTTGCATTTGTCTGTACAAATCTGTCTCTAATTTCAGTAATGGCCAAAGATGTATGACAACAGGCAATATTTTATCTTGTTTTTTTACCAAAACTTAGATTAACAATTTGACTTTTTTTATACTAGTGTTGTACAATTTGCCCATGAATAAGATCATTAGAAGAGGGTTTTGCTTTGAGTAGCACAGAGTGCCAGCATTTTTTAATAACCTTAACAGCATGACCAGGATAAGTTCCATGTGATTTTATTTTATGGCATTATCACCTCATAGCCTGTTTGCTAAAAATTGCCAGAACTGTAACAGTCCTGGTGGGATCTGTTCTCCTGGTCGACTGTTTAATATTGCCTGTTTTGATGTCATTAACTGTTAATGTTGCCATAATGATATTAAGTTCTAAATTGCACTTGTATAGGTAGTCACAACTGGTCTAATCTGATCAGCAACTGAGCTTATTGTTAAGCAGTGAGATAAACACATCTTCAGCAGCCAGTTCATGTTCCCTTTGGGAGAATCATTGGTCACTTTAGAAGTAATTACAGTATTATTTTGAAGCTGAAGTCAATGTAACTTACTTTCTTAAAAATGCTTTCTAAAAAGAGCAAGTTTTTTGTGCTTTTGCAGTCAGAAAAGTTGTTGATGGAAGTAAGGAAATTCCAGGTGAAGTGTAAATCATGGAGTTTTCTGTCTCCTTCCTGTTTATAGACATTATTCTAGCAAAAGATATTTAAATACAAATGATGTTTGCCACGATATTCATGTCTCCACTCTGGCTTGTGCTTTGTCCTTGTCTGTGCAGTTAACATTAGCCACTAGATGGTGCTCAGGTGCTTTGACTGGCGTTCGCTGTCACAAGTTGCACAAATGTAAATATGTATGTTTGTTGGGGATACTTAAGTTACATCCGTTCTTTCTTTTATGTCTGCATACTGTATGTTATAAGTACTGCTTTCTCGTGATTAAAGGAAATATCGTACTGAATTTCTATTTTTAAACTGGTAAAGAATCATTTTATTTCACGGAATGGGCAAGCAGGTTTGCTTCAAGTGACTCCTGGCACAGATCTGGGCTGTAAGCCACTGGTAGGCTGGAAGGCTGACTTAACTCCATCCCTTTCCATGGGCCTCATAATTGCCACTTGTCTGAAAGTAAACTGAAAATTTGCAATAGAGGCCGCTGTTTGCTAAAGCATGATTGCTCGTATAAATTTACACATGCTGGCTGATTTGGATGTTTAAATCTCTTTGCAGTTCTGTGTAGATGTCTGCCTTTTCATACGGAGATTTTGCCCCAAATATGAATATTTAAGTGTTCTTGAGCTCTTGCTAAAGGACAAATGTGCAACATTCACACTTAGCTGGCTAAAGTCTGGTGTGTCCATTGGCAGGGACAGTAATTATGCCTTCACTCAAGTTCTCTCTTCTCTTGTTTCTTCTTGACAAGATCTTTTTCTGAAACAAGAGCTGTAGGGTATTTTCAGGTTTGTTTTTTTTTCTTCCCCATCCTGTTAGCTAATTTGCTTGCCTACCATCTTCTTGTATAATTTTGTATGTATATTTTGGCACTAACTTAAATAATTCTAATATATGTAGTCATTTGTCTCTAACTGTGCTGAAAACCCTGGAGTTTGCATGTCAGAGTGGGGGGGGGAGGGGGGGGGGAGTTTGTGCAGACCCCTGACTTGCACTGTGTCCAAGAAATGACTTGAAATTTCTCCCCACTGTAGAATTTGTAACTCTAACTCAATTCCTGCACACCTCACCTTTCTCTGGTTACAGTGGTATATGGTGGGATATTCAACCCCTATAGACCTGAGGGTTTGGTTTCCCTGATCCTGTTGCTTTGGGTGGGTCTGGAGGCTGAAAGGAGTTTGGGAGAAATGCAGTGTGCTGCCCCGACCTAAGGCAGAGGTGGCCAGGGGAACATGTCAGGCCAGTATAACCTTGCCTTGTGCTACACTGAAGCCTGCTGTGAAATTAAGATTTTGGTTCAACATGTATGTGGGCAAATACAAATCAGGATAGAAGAAATTGTAATGCAGCACTACATGCTGAAGTGCTGTCTGCTCAGTGAAAATAGAATTCGCAAATGTTACTTTGTACATAGGGTAGTTTGGATTAATGATTGACCGGTATTTCTATTTGATAGCTAATTGACCGCATGCTATGTTAAGCAGTTTTCTTGTCAAGCTAGTTGTATTTTGGGGTGGTAGTCAGGACCTGATCACAAATGTGAGATAACATGATTTGCAAAGAGCATGATGTATTTAAAGTAGAGTGTATATAGTGAAGAGTCTCTTAAAACGTTTAATTTTCTTTATTTCACTTTCTTTAGGAACCTGCCCATGATTTTAAATTGGGTGAAAGCGCAGAAACCAGGTGTTATGGGTGTTAACATAATTACATCAGACTTTGTGGAGCTGGTTGACTTTGCTGCTACAGTTATCGCATTAAATGACCATCTTTTAGAAGAGGATGAAACTGCAACTAAATCCTGATTGCTGTGTCCCACATGCTCCTCAGTGGACATCTTTGAACTATGCTAAATGTTTTATTAAGTGAAACCTATTGTAATCTCTTTATTTAAAAAAGTTTTCTAGAAGAAATGTGGTTAAATATCACACACAGGCGGGTCCCTTCTCTGGGTGCTCTGTGGATCTGAGAGGAACACAAAGTGCTGTCTGAGTGCTGCTGCGTGTCTGTCTGTGGCTACGTGTTTGACTAAGTTATGCACACATCTGCTGTGGTCCGGTGTGGTGTCTGCCTGCCAACAAGAGGCTGGCCTCCGGAGCAGATGTACCCGATTATGGTGTGCGTCTCCCTGGTGACTGGACTCACTGTCCCCTTGTGTGCCCATCCTGCTTCTTTCTCAACACCAGGACTCAAACCAAGGACTGCTGCTGATCCCTTAGCAGCAGTGTGACCAGGCCGGCTGAGATGGTATTGTTCTTGGGCCACCTCAGGCATAGCTGGGCTCAGCTGGAGGCTGCTGTTGTATTCATTATGCTGTTTTAGACACTACCTCTGACTTGAAGAAACAACATTGCTGTTGTCCAGGGGGAAGCTGTTATACTGTGAATATCTGAACTGTCCTTTGGGCCTGAGAGATGAAGGCTTGGCATACTCTGCGTCTTTGAACTCCAAAGTCTTCTTCTGGACCTCTTTATTTTACTTTTAATACATTGTTGCAACCATGTTTAATTGTGTCTCTTTTGGCATTAATTTGGAGAATATTTCAGTCTTCAAATTATTAGGATCATAACTTTCAAGTCTAAATTCCTGTTGTGAGACGTTTGAGAAACCGCAGTGTAACCTTTCTCTTTCTTGCTGGTGATTTGTTTTTATTCATCCATTGAGTTTCTCTTCGGGAAAGTCTCTCACTCAGATGGCCTTTCTCTGGAAGGAGATGGGCTAAGTGGAAGTTTGCTTGGTATTCAAAGAACTGGAGCTGACAGGGACTGCCTAAAACCCAAATATTCAATCTCTGATTTGCAATGTGACAGTGAATTCCAAAATCGGACCCAAAAGTTGTGCTTGTGGTCTGAGAGCCACAGCTGTGTGGGAGAAATTTCCCCAGCCTGCACCCACTTGTGACAGAGTAAGCAACAGTGTCAGTGCTGTGTCTTTCTGTAGTCATACTTGGTTTTGTGTTGATTCATAAGAAAATGTGAGCATATGTGCTTGAGCCAATGCAATCACATGTTGGTACTTATCAGCACTTAATTGACTACCGGATAGCAGGCCTACAGTCTGATTTATCTTTGGTTAATAAAGAACAACATAACACAGTGTCTGATTAGCAGATACTTCTCTGCTCAATCATGTTTCTAAAGCAACTGTTGATGCACTAATTATTTGGTGATTATGAATTTGTATTAATTTCTAAGCTATTTATAATAGAATGGATTGTCTTTATAGATATTTTATTCAAAAGAAAAGTGAGTCTTCAGATTTATTTATTTTGTTATCGTATCTTGCATCTGCCATCATGATCTGATAGCCCAGAAAAATCCAAAACCTCTTTGCTTGTCCCAAGCTCTGAACTCAGGACAAGTTTATCTACAGGTTTGCAGACCTTCCATGTGAACCTTGGCCAAGTTCTGAGCAGACTGTAACCTGATTTATCTGTTTGTTGCATGGTTTTCATTAGAGTTCCTCAAATTTTTAACTGAATCCTTTTTGTAAGGGAGTTGGATGGGGGAGTGTCTGTCTCTCAAGCTGTCTTTCCCTTTTCCTTTTCTGTTTTGGTGACAAGGGGCAAGTCATGGTTTTGGGAACTAAAGCTCAAATTTCTAGTTTAAAACTTCCTTTGAAAACCTGAGCAGGTTTTTATTTTTGGTATTACTTTTTTCTTGTTGATGAAACTGATGGAACTTGTTTTGAACAACAGTATTTTGTTTGCAAAGTTATTTAAAATACCTGGCTTTTCCTTAGCTGAGTTTTGTGTTAACCTACTTTTCTCATGGCCCCAACTGAAACTACATGATATTGCTAAATGTACAGGTTTGGTTTCGGTGGTCTTTTAGCTGCAAATTGGTTTAGAGCTCAGAACTTGGAAAAAACTTGGTTTGAATGGTGATGAGGCAGAAATAATGTTTACAAGGTTTCCTGCGGAACTGGAGGACAAGGTGAGAAGGTGAAGAGAGTATGATGTTTGCAGTAGACCCTTAATATATTGTACTGTATATATCTACCTCAAAAGAGATTTATCAGGCTTAACCAATATTTATATTGTGCGTGCACAGTAATGACTGTGTTGTTAGTACTTCTGTTGTATTTATTTGAATAGAGAGGTGATGGTTGTAACTCAGGGTTTTGGTTAGATATTTTTAAGCACAAAGTCAGAAGTTTCTCTAACGCATTTGCTGTTAGCTCTTGCCTCTCAAAATAGGACAAAGACATGCTAGGTGTTAAGAGCGTTAGCAGAGGCAAAAGAAATGGAAAATAGCTTTAGGATTAATGATGAAGTGAGGAGAGGGGGAAAAACCCAAACACTTCTGTAAGTTTGGCCTGTCTGAAGAGACTCGTGTGTCACTTCAGAGCAGTGTTTGGTGTTATGCCTCTATGTGAGGAACCTGACGGTCTCAATAGTGAGTTGGGCAATTGGCAGATGTGCTGCAGACTTTGGGCCACATTAATGCTGATGTTTAGAATTGGTTTTAGAGTAGTACTAAACCATCCGAAGCAATATGAACTACCTTTCTTCTGTTACACACTATAGCCCATAACAAAGCTACTCATGTAATAGGCTTAATTATCTGACATGGCACCACAGCGTATTCAGATTCCCTCACACTTTACAAAACAGAGGTCAGCTAGACTTGGACTTTGGGCTGCCGACTCTATTTTCCAGCATAATAAAAAGGTGAGTTGGGCAGGAAGGGAGGACCAAAGAGGTAGGACCGTAGTTTGCATCCAGTGCCCACATTGAAGGTGTGGCAGCATTTAGCCAGGTTTTGGGTGGCAGAGTGGAGCAGGTCTGGCAGGTGAGTGACAGTGGCTGCAGCTCACTGAGAAATTCAGCTGATAGTTTGGCTGTGGGCTGCAGCTGAGCAGAGTGTGGAGCAACTAACAACTTGCAAGGTCATGTACATATGAGCTTGAGAAAAATAAAGATTGGCATGAATGCAGGAGAAAGCTGGGGGTTCCTTGCTGTTGATGTAGACCTGCGTCTGTTGAATACACTGATTGTCTTGCTTTATCTTTCCAAAGCAGTAGGGTTCACTTCTAAACAGTTTAGGTGGAAAACTCCCCCAGAAGAATTGTTCTGAGGACTTGGCTGTTCTGTAGGTGCTAGCAAAAGAAGAAAAGCCAGGAAAGTAGTAGCTGCTTGAGGCAAAATACTTAATTGAATTGAATATTCTTGAATAATTACTTGCATGGTTTGTTACTACAGATTCAGGTTACTTATACGTTGTTTTCTGACTGTTGTTTCTCTTCCTAATGGGCAATCACTGAATGCCAAGCACACTGGTGGTATGCCTGTTCCCCTGGCACTGATTGCTGCCATGTGCAATTCAAGGGCATACCTGAGGCACAGGAGACCTCTGTATGTATACCTGATGGGAAGCAACAGGGAGAAAGTTGTTAGGAAGTATGAGTTTTTTAGCGTCTTATTGTGTGCTTATATGTGAAAACAATGAGGAGTTATTACTAGATTTTGCAGACTATCATTCTCTCCACTCCTTATTTGGGCAGTGCTGTCTTAATATATTTTAAAACTGCAGAGCTGGGAGTCATAATGTTGATTGTTGTGAACAAAAGACAGAGTCCTGTCCCATCTCAAGAACTGAAGGGATACTATCTTACATGTGCTTTGCTGTGATGGAGAGGATCCCACTGGAGACAGTGCTGGCAAAACAAGTTTCAAGGGTGCTGTGATTAGTGAGAGATATCAGACTAAGTCTTCAGAGCAGAGATGTTGACTGCAAGAAAGGGCCCTGTTCTGCTAAATAAATTCTCTGGAGAAGAAAGGAAGAACTGGGGGTGATGGTGTCTTTGCTCCTGACACATACTGTTTTCAGTGTTAGTACTGAGTTAGTATGTTGGAGTTTAGAAAGAACCTGTGCTGTAAAGCTGAAGAAGCGCTTTTGAACAGGGATTTTAGTTCAAACAGAAGTAGGGCATCTGCCAAGATGCTTATCTATTGTGCTCACCTGGTTAAGCCTTTGGAAGTACTTGCTTTGTGTACTTGTCTCAGGTGTCAGAGTTCGCTGTTATATCTGTCATCTAACAGGCCGGGGTTTAGCACTTTTAGAGATAAATAGAGGACATAGCCATTTTGATTTAAAATTGGATTACCCATGGAAGTCTGACAGAGCATGTGTGACTTGAGGTTTACTTGAATATATGATATTTAATATAGAGTTTTGTGCAGTTTTAGTAAGACTTTCATCTAGTCTTAAGCATATTGCTACCAAACACTAATAACCAGTCTTTGGTCAGAGAACCACTGCCTGGGACAAAACTGCAGGCAATTTTTCAGTGGTTGGTTGAGCACAAAGATTGTCTAATGTGAAGAACAGAACTAACCCAAAACTTTGTTCAAAATTCAAACCAGTTCAAGATGCAGTCCTTTCAGCAGTGGAGAAGGTTGGTGGTGGGCTTTTTTGCTTTTCTGGGTGTCTGACAAATTCTTGTTCCAGCTTTGTTTTTTTTTTTGACTCAACAGATGGGTAGAAGAGCTAAAGCATATGTGAAGAGCAAATCTTATGCTAAGGACATATCTGTTGGGCTTAGTCATACCTTCCAATGAGAATCCTATTAGCTGTTTGGTTTAGGTTGTTAAATCTGTCTCTTTTATATTAAAAAATCAGTCCCACTGGTTCAATACGTCTGTCTTGTTGAGGAAGTATATGTACTTCTGTAAGTATATTTATTTCTCTGAGTATTACCAAGTAAACATGCCCTAACTTTTAATTGTAGGGACTGGAATAGGAATATCGGCTGTAGAACTGTTTGCTGAATCTAATTATATTTTATGTTCCTGAATATTTATGTATTTTGTGGTGTTCATTGAAGCAGTACTTCCCTTACCCTTTGTTAGACCTGTGATAACTTCCTCTGTATCTTATTTAAATTGAACTGCAATTTATTCTGAATTCTAAAAAAATTATTGATCAGTACATTCTGTATAAAAATAATTTTGATAGTTCTTTGATTTTTCTCAGTGTCAAATTTATTTTCGAGTTGGATGTTTTTATTTGTGCTATTTATACTTTGGAAGAGGGCAGAGAGAGCCAGGTGAAGAATTACCTATTCTCAGTCTGTATTTTGTGCAGCTTCTCTTTTCTCTTGGCAGTTTGTGCTTTACCCATACTGTCCAATTCAGTTTTGTAAACCAGGATGCCTCACTTCAATTGCAGATAAACTTGGGGTTAACATCTGTTTCTTTCTGTTTTACTCTGCATCTATATCACTGGGGTTTTTAATCCTGAAAATAAAAGTACAACTGGAGTTAATCATCTTTACTGTGTGTTCTGTACTGCTAACTGTTTTGATAAACAAATATTACATTGTGAGTCAGTTAACATCAGTTGACCTCAGTTACTTTTCTGATGCAGACTGGTGTCATAGAGGGTGAGTTTTTTTGAGGTGCCACATCTTGCTGCACTTTTGTTCCCTGGGTAGTCAGATCTGGACAATATTTTTAAGATGTGGTGAGGACCCCTCTGTGGAAGTAATAGTGCAAAGCAATTAGAAAACTGTATGCTTGTGCTCACATGCATGCACAGTTGCATCTTGTCATGCTTTAGGCCGAACTGGCCATCTGGTGAGTGACAGATAATCCCCCCTACCCCTCTCAAAGAGAGAGGCAGAGGAGGGAAAAAGACTTATGAGTTTAGAAGGAAATAAACTACTTTAATGAAATATTAATAACAAAATAAGAGGAAAATAATGAAATATATACAAAACTGTATCAAGCTCCCAGGACGACAGTTATGTCAGGGGCTGGCACTGGGGAAGTCCCAGACTGGACTCAGTGACAGATGGGAACTGGATTCCGGATATAGATTCAGGATCAGAGGTGGATGAACAGACAGTCCTCCTCGGATGTTGGCCATTGAAAAGAGAGCTGACCCTTTGATCCCTCAGCTTTTATACTGCGCATGAGGCAGATGGGATGGAATACCCTCTTGGTCAGTTTTGGGTCACCTGTCCTGTCCGCTCCTCCCTGCAGGTGGGACCCCACTGTGCTTTGCCACTTCGACCTTCCAATGGGGCAAATCACAAAGTTATCTGCCCTTGGGTGTTATAGCAATAAGTATAAGCAGGAGCCTCTTCTCACACCAGGCCTGGGCATCAGCTATAAGCATAGGTCTTATCACTCTGGGAGCAAACAGTGTCTGCACAATATGCTGTTAATTTCAGTAGTTAGAAGAGGCTGAGCTAAAAAGTAAAATTACTGAACAAAATTGGTCCTGTTTTACCTCACACCAGGACACATCTCTGCCTGAACACGCTGGGATTAAAGCATGCTGATGCATGGATCCGGTTGTATCTTGAAAAGCAAGTACAATTTTTGTGCAGCTTTTACTGCTGTAACACAGGTAATGAAGCTCCATGGTAACACTTGGTCAGGAAACAAAGTATTGATAATGGTTCCCAGAGCCTCGGCTAGTGTTGGATGCTTGTAACCCAGTGAGATCACAGAGACCCTTCTTTTGGGTTATTTTCAGCTTGCCTGTCTTAACAATGGGAGTATGGGGGGGGGAAGAAGCAGGGAATGGATGACCCCAATTCTCTTGTGTTTTCAGACACTGGTAACTGATGTAAGCTGTGTCTGTAAATGATTAATTATTTTTTTAAATCCTAAAGGTAGAGCTGGGAGTTCAGATTCTAGTCACTGCTGTCCCTACGTGTCGTCTCGGATCTTGAGGTAAGTGTTTACAAGCCAGACTAGTTTAGCAGTGACTCATGTACATAGCTAGCCAATGGGCTCAGTAGCCTGTCTGAAATGTGCTGTAGGCAGGGAGTGTGCCCCTGTTTTTTACAGAATATATACCTATGCTGTATAAAGCTAATGTAAATAGCATAAGCTGCCAGTGCGTAAAAACACTGGCTAAATAGCTTGCAGTAGCAGTGTTACTTTCCCCCCCCAGATACTGTTTCCCCAGGCCAGGAATCATATATACCTTAGAGGGGACTTTGGTTGCAAGAACGAGCATGATTTCACTGTGTTGCTCCCCTGGTTTAATAGATTCTTTTTTTCAGTCTGTGTGCCCTTCAGCAATGCTGCACAAGGGCACATGTGCATGTACATGCACATACATGCACAAAGTAGGTAACTTTCTGCAGTGTATAATGAGACTGCAAAAACCAGACGCATGTTCTGCAGCAAATTTATGCATGCCCTTTATACTGAGTTTTGCTGTTGCCACAAACCAGTGATTAGCTGTTCAAACAGAATCATTCCGGAATTGCACGTGGCTTAGTATTTGCTTCTTAGGAGGTACTGTTGAACCTGCATGCAGGTTTTTTAGCAGTGGAGGATAAACTCTTCCATGCTGTCTGAAGGAAAGCCAGCTTGAAACCCAGTATATGCTGCCAGCTGCTCTTGTTCCACGTGTTGCTGGAAGGTGAGCAAAATGCTGGCAAGCTCTGGGGCTGAGTAGCAGCAAGGTCACCAGTTCTTCTGATCAGTTGGGTGACGCGTCAGTCATTTTGCATTAGACTAGGAAAGTGTTTGACCAAAAAGCCTCTCTCCGACTTAAATGTAGTAAGCAGGGTCAGTTTGTCAAGTTCTTTGGTGAGGAAATGCTGGAGGGAGAAGCCAAGTGATTTTTATTTTTTTTTTTTTTTTTTTACTACTGCTGGTTAGTGTGTCCAGCTGCGGTTCTTGGGGATCCAGAGTTTAATGCTTGTTTCTGCTCTGCTTAGCTGGTAGCAGTGCCACTGCCTGAAGTCGAGACAACGTGGAATCTTCTGGAGAAGACAGTGGGAGTGAGCAAGAGCATTAACAGGTAACTTGCTGTATGGATAAGCTGTTAAGATAATCATGCTTAAAATCAACTTTCCCTTGATTTACATGTTTGCTTTAAATTAAAAGCAAAGGTTGCTTAAAGTAGAAAATGGTTGGTTGCTTTTTTGTCCTTTCTTGTATATGTCTTGTCTTCAGTAGAAATAAATACACCTTGGGGGAAGTGCAGGATGATGCAGGGTCTGCTTGAGGGAAAAGCTACTGTCAAGACATGTAGCTGTGTAGGTTTCTATCTGCAGCTTCAACAAAAATTCTGCCTTGGTGAGTAGGTACTGTTCCTTTCAGTGCCCAGTGAGAACACGTGCCTGTAGCAGAACCTGGCCAAATTTGTGAATTTATAAAAAGTTTTCAGTGTAACTACCTATGGGCTGAAATTGCATATGGTTGTGAAATAGGCAGTACTTTAGAGAGGTGAATGCTTCTCTTGTCTGCTTTGTGATTATTTTTTATTTGTTTGTTTTCAGTATTTTAAAAATAAAACAGCCTCGTTTGTTGCGAGACCCCAGTGCTTAGCCTGGCTTCTAATTTAGAAGCAGAATTGGTGATTATGCGCTGCCATATCTGCAGTGAGCAGTTACTTGGTGAAAGAAAGGAAGCGCCTGGCAGTACCTTAGGCAGTGGAGCATCAAGGTGGCTAGCCAGAGTTGCAGAAAGTGGAAACTGTCTGACACAGTGTCAGTGCAGGCTGTCCCTTTATAAGCAAGGCAGATGCCTTAGCTGCTGGATGAAGCTTTGAAAGAGTTCTGGTGACTCAGGAGATGCTGAAGAACAAACGGGTTGGCCTTCATACGAAGACTTACAGGTTTCGCTGAGATGGCCTAAACTGACCTTGACTGGCGCGTGCAAAGCCCAGATGGTATCTCATGCTTGGGTTTGAAAGGGTAATTTCTGTGTTTGATCTGTGTTTGTGGGCGCCTTTGGTGTTTCATCTCTATTACAGTCACGAGGAAGTTTGGCTAGTGTTTGTGGCAGATGCTGTTTGGGTTGCTCAGCAGAGGGGCAGACAAACAGCAGACTGAGCCACATGTCCCCCCCAGTCCCTCACTTTGTACTGCAGAGAGCACCTTGGCACTTCAGATGTTTTTGTAACTCTAAGACCAGCTCCTCTTGGGTTGAAAATTTGGGAATGCAAAGTACAGAAGAAATTGAGAGCTGAGTTGTTATCTATCATGTTGCTTCTTGCAAATACAGTTTAGGAAAAGGGAAATAAAAGACTGCCTGAGGGGATGTTCCTCCCTGCATCAAAGTAATCATCTGGCAGACTGGGTGGAGAAAAACATACATTGTTTGTTTGATGAGGTCTGTGTAAATGAGAATTAAGGATGGCAAAAATATTTTTCTTGACCTTTGTGCTATTGAGTGTTCACTTCTCTTTTTGCTCATAGCAACTGAGCAAAGGGTTGGGTTTCGGTATTCCTGGGTTTTCTTCCAGCTTGAAATTGCAAAACCTAAAATCACAAGTATAAGAAAGAAACAAAAAGCATCCTCAGAGAGGCTGGAGCAGTGGAAAGGGAGGAGGAAAGGTATGCAGTAGAGATGGTGCTGCAACTTGCCCTTTGGAACAGAAAATAAAGCTCTTTTGGTTTGGGGCTTTTTTGAGACAGAACAAATTATTACACGAAGTTCACTCTTTGAATCACATCTAGTACAAAGTTCATCTGATATGTTAAATGTAGTTCCACACTTACAAAAGTGCTGAATTGGACTTGATTGCATTCTTTGAAAGACTGCATTGGCAGCAAATAAAATACAACGTGCCAGGCATTTCTCCTGAGAAAAATAAGTCATTAGTATTTCAGCCTAAATATCTCAAATGCCAAGTTTGGGGTTTTTTTCCCCCCTCTAATTTTGCATTTCTTAGAGGAATCATGATTTGAACTCTGAAGCATTAGAAGCGGCCAGCTCATCTTGTGTGAGAGTGGTTATTGCTGGAAAACGTGTGTTGGTCATTACCAAAACAAAAATAAGTGTGTATCACAAAGATAATCCCCTTCTGGCCCTCCATAAATCTGTCTTGAAGAGTGCCCTTAGTAACAGGATTGTCTGAGGATGAATGACACAAGCTGTCTCACCAGGTTGCTTCCTTTGTTGCACACTGCAAACATGTTTATAGAGTGAGTATTTCTCACGACTGGTTTCTTCCCCTGTATGCTGGATATGTTCACTGTGCAGCCATACGCAATGCTGACAGCACTTGAAACCAGACATACTCTTCCAGGCTTTAAGGTTCAGAAGGAATCCAAAACTCGGTGTAGGTTTCCTGAAATATGTTGACAAAGGCAGAGCAAGGCTGCTGTCAGGGTAGCTTACACTAGCAACAGTCAGTGTAATTCAGAGGATCCTAGTAACTCCGCCAGGTAATCATTTGTTTTCGTAGTTCTGTATCTGGAAAGAGATTTGGCAGTGCCATCTTCGTGCCACCTGGATTTTGTGCATAAGGGGGATTGCATTCCCAGATGGTTGACTGCCATCTCCTGGAAAGAATTGCTAAAATCTAGACTACTGAAAAAATTGCTTGTTTACGGCAATAAACTAGATAATTACAATCTTTTCTTCTTGCATTTATTGCCAAGAACAAGAACTTTTGAGTGGCTTAATTTCCCTCTGCATTTAGTTCCTTCCTCCTGTCTTGGGGCTAGGTTTGTTCCCTTTCTGAGGCTGAAGGATAATGCAGGCAGTGTTAATAGCATGCACCAGGGAACCGGCTTATCAAGATCATGATTATAGTGAGATTCTGTTTACCCAGAAGTGAAATGAAAGAATCGGCCGGTGAATTTCTTCTGTGCTCTGTTACTAGTCTCGGAGCAGAAGAGGCTGTAGAAGCTGTTACAGCAATACTTTTAGCAGAGAATGAGGGAAACGAGCTGAAAATCGAGCCTCTGGAGCACACCCGAGCTCTCACTAAATGCATGTGCTTCTGTAGATGGCTAACAAGCAGTCAATTTGAAATCCTCATTTTCCTGCCCCACTGGCTGTGAGTGGTTGCTTAGAGTGCTTTAGAAAAGATGAAAAGGACAATCCTTTTTACTGCCCTTATTCCCGCTGAAATATAATACTTAATAGACAAGTATGTACTGTTGTGCTCCCTGCCTCTCAAGGGGCACGGGCTGGTAGACCCAGAGGCTCCCCAGTGTGGTGTGCCAGGTCTTTACCACGTGCTTGGTCATTGTTAGAGACGTGCAGTTGCCCTGTTCTGTTCCTGGGATATTGCTTTGCCCATATGGCTATAACAGTCTTCATGCACCCTTCGTGCCTGTGGAACCGATAGGTGGGATTTTCTTCGTGGGTCTCGACCCTTACCAAAAGTACAAAGTTTTGAAAGTGGCAAACTGAAACTGCATTGTCTGTTTAGAAGAAAACTGTGACTGCCTTCTAAAATTGCAGTGGTGACCATTATACCTGCCCAGATCACAGAGGTATTGCACTACATTCATTAAAGCTTGAGGGACATTCCTGCTACAGTACTGAGGACTGCAAATACGTGAACTGACACGGGCTCTAGGCAAAGCAAACCGAAACCAAACTCCCACATACGGACTCAAGAATGCCTTCTGTGAAGTGCAGGGGTGCATGTCCCACCTGGCTCTTCCTGAAGGCACCAGTGTGACACACCTCCCTGGGGAATGTAGACCCCCAGGGTCAATGTTAGGCTCAAGCATACACTCCAAGATACCATCTCTAACATTTCAGGGCACCACACCTTGTTGTTCCCTTCTTGGAAACTCCTGTCTGTGGTAGGACAGGAGCAGGTAGTGTCACCTGTGAGGAATCTCAAGCCCGTGCTCAGACATCTCCCTTTTCTCTGTCTTGCTGGATTCCCATCGGTCAGGACACATCTGCTCTGCCCAGTCAGTCTCGTCATTAATGCTGGTGCTGCTGTTTTCTGAACTCGAAGGTAGCTGGCATGTGTAGTTGTGTTCCCCAAGAGAGTTTAATTGGATTAGCTATGGCTTTCTGGCTCCAGGTTGAGACAGTGTTCAGACTGACTGTTTTTTTTTTTTCCAGAGCCGATAGGTCTAGGACCAGTGTTGAAAGCTGCCTTTCAGTTTCAAAAGCACTTAACAGTCCCACTAAACTATTAGCATTGGCAAGATGCCACCAAATGGGACACAGTCCAGTTCCAGCGAGGTGGTAGGGCTGTTCTTACTTTGTTGTTCTTGAATAACAACCACAAATGGCCCCCTACACTCAAACTTTTTCCCTCCTGATCTGATGGGAGCAGGATATATTAGCATTGAGTCTGAGGGAAATGTGGGCTCTTTTTTCCTCCTCTGTGTGTGTGTGTGTGTCAAGAAAAGGAAAAGGAGAATTCAGAAAATGCAAGGAATTCTCATGTCACTCTTCTCCCTGCTTGTTTTTAAGTGCCTGAGAGCGAGAAGCCAGTACCTTAGCAGGCTTTCCAGACTTCTATTTGGAATATAATTACTCCAAGACACATTTCACACTGGTTTTGATACCTGGGCAGGAGGCATCCTCCCCCAGGGTTATTCTGGATGCCTGTTATCCTGCTGAATGGATCCTGAGTGGATTTGCTGGTGTTGAAAAAACTCCGTTTGCTGTCCTATCTGTTAGCTGTCCTGTTTTAACACACCTTTAGCTGACCTGTGCTCTAGAGCACTGTTAAACATTGCAGGCATGCTAAAGGAAGGAAAACAACCTGTCTTTTAGCTTGGAGCACGTAAACTTACTGGTGTGGCAGAAAGAGCAGTAGATGTGCTGTGGGTGGTGCTAAACTGGTTTGCAGAGAACAGGGAACGGCATAAAGTGTGGAACTGTAAACTTTATACCATGGTGGGATGGCTAAGTTAGCATCTATCTGCTGGGAAACCTTTTTTTTTTTTTTTTTTGGGGGGGGGGGGTATTAGAGCTTTAAAAGTATTGTGGGTTACTGAAGAAGCTGTTAGAAAGGGTTTGAGATCAAGCCACAGTGTTGCCTTTGCCTTGCTCAAGGAGAAGGTATCCAGAGATGGTTAATAAAGCTTTAGCTGCTGAGCTCACTAAACATTCTTCCAGTTCAATGGCCTATGCAGAATGATGTGTTTAGTCAATGTTTAATTCCTAAGCAACAAATGGTGATTGTCATACTAGAAGGCACTTGTGGTGTTGACTGAAGCAATGGAGGCCAAGGATTAAAAAGGTCATGCGGGGAGATCTCTTCTGTAGCCTTAAAGATCTCTCCTCTAGGTCAGGTCCCTTCACAGCAGGAGAAAACGGGGAGAAGTTCATGCTGCCTTAAGTCCAAAAAAGGCTTCCAATAAGAAAACAAGCCCTTGTTTAAAAAAGAAAAAAAATATAGCTGTAGGGAAAAAACAAAAGGACATTTTAACTGTGGGATGATTGAGGGAAGGCAGGGGAAAGTGAGAAACTGGGAGACATCTAGCCTTGCCCTGGTGACAGGAGAGGAGCATGTAGCTGCTGCTTTGGCCAGCAGGAGTGGCAGGCTGTGACTGCCAGCAGGAAGGGGAAGGTGCAGGAGCTAAAGTGGGAGCAGCTATCGAGGAGGCTGAGGAATGCCTGTACAGCCCAGATTTGGAGAGGAGACGGAGAGAGAATTGCAAACAGTGCCCTCAGAGCAGAGGAGACCTGGGTGGGATGTCAGAAAATTCAAGTTTTCCTGTTGGATGAGCAAGAAATGAGAAGAGCCCTCTCTCAGCTGAGAGCCTCTAACCCGGCCTCGCCCTTCTCCAAGATCTGCCCACTCCCAAACAGAGATCCTACCTGTGCTTTTAGCAAATATCATGCTCTTAAAAAAAGCCACAGCCCTTGTGGCTGCACAAAGCACAGACTTCAGTGCATGTGCAATGCTTCCTGCAGAGATAACTCAAGGTTACTACCAGACACACTAGAGCGTTTATCTTGTGTTGGATAACTTGGTACTGAAGGAGGACTGTCATGGCCAGGCCCATGGTCTCTGAGCAGCTTCCAGGGCTGTTTATCCCCAAGTCTGGTCTGGTTTTGTCTGAAGCTGCTTTTTTCCAAGGACTCTGTTAGCTCAGGCTTCGTGTGGGAGTGTGACACTCCCACCTCCTGTGAAACGAGCTCAAAGCATTTGAAGTTTACAAGCCTGTTTTATAAAGTTTAGCCCAGGCCAGTAGGACTGACTTGGCTGTTTTGGCGTGCGTGCAAAGAGGATCTACAGGGGGATCCCTTCTGCATAGGTGCTAGGAGGATCAGGGTGACTTGTCCTTTATTCTCAATGTTTTATACATCAACCTGTATAATAGCAATTATTCTGTGCATTTCTAATTCTGCTGGATAAAGTACACCAGGATGTGATACAGACAGACAAGGAGTAAGTGCTGTTCAAACCACTGCACCTTCCAGATTGTGACTCAGTATTTGGGATTGCTTTGTCTTAAAGGCAGATAGAGCTAATCTTTTTTTTTTTTTGGTAGGCTGTTACTAATCCTGAGCAGGTGTAATACAGACCAGAGTTCTGATTCAGTTTCAGAAGATTCGGGCAAGACTGAGTAGATTATCTTTGATCTACCAAGACCTCCACTGCTTAACTACTAAGAGGGAGCAAGGCTGCAAGCTAGTGGCGGGGCTTACTTGTGGCCAGGGCACACTACTCCTTCCATCCTAGATATTAACTCCAGCACAGATGTAGTGGGCACCAGGAATAAACTTTCACCCATGAAACTTCCAGCTGCAAGATAGGTTTAGTACTAAATTACTGATCTGTGAGAATTTCAGTCGTGGCAATGATTTATTTTGCTGATGAGTTGATGCTCTTGTAAACTCATAGAGCAGCTCTGCAACAGTCATCCTTTATGAAGTCTTTGCCTTTTTTAAAATTTCATGCCGTTTACCTTGTGAATGAAGAATGAATGCTGGCGCATAGGACATGCTGCTTTTATACAGTATTGCTTTGCTCAGTGTATCAGCAGGAGCGAGCTGTTCCAGCAGCCAGGGTGCACATTCCAAAGCAATTAGAACAGTTTCATGAGTAAATACTGCTCAGCAGCTGATAAAATGCCTTTCAGATGTCTTCGTAAAACAGATTTAGGTGACCAGCAAAGAACTACTTTCTTTAATCTTTGCAGTCAAATGTGAAAATACTTATTTTGATTTTTAACAACTTTTTTGTTTTAAAATTGCTGTGAATTGGAAGTAGTTAATTTGTCTTGTTGGAATAGCTTGCAACAGAGTCACAGGGAAAAGAAAAGGTGATGATCACAGATTCCCCACCCCTGTCTCCTTCCCCAGGGTCCCTGTCCTCTTGGAGCATAACCACACATTGAAATCATTTGATGCTTGGCTCAGCTGGGAGGATGAAAACTTCTAGGGAGGAGGAACAAGTGGGAGGATGGAAACCATAAAAGGAGGATTTCCTCTGCCTATAAACTGGCATGTACGTAACTGCAGTTCATCTGGGAAGCTCCACAAACTTAAGCGTGCCTGTCTGCTGCTCTGAAGGAGCATGGCCGCAAGCTGTGCCGCTTCTTCCCAAACTTCTTGGACCAGCAAACTTCTTCAATCCTCAGCTTTTCCCCATGTTGTTCCTTGTCATAGAGCTTTGAATTCCCAACCTCACAACAGTGGTGTGGTCTCTAGGCCCCCTTACAGGCCCACCAGCTCGGTATTCCCCAGCTGTAAGAACACCTGACCCAGAGTACCCTTTAGGTATAAACATAAGGAGTTGGTCATTATGTACTCCAAGCCCAAAGCTAAAGATCTTTTTTTCCATAAACATGCTTTCAGAAACTAAACAAAACAGTCTTTTGGATGTGGGGGGTTGTGTTGTCGGGTTTGTGTGTTTGTGTGTGTGTTTCTTTGTCTCCCCTGTTTCTCTGGTTTTCTTTCTTTCCTATCCTTGGTACCTATTAGTGTTACTACTTTGTGTATTGATTCCTTTCTCCACGTTGCTGCTTTGTGAAGGATGGATAGAAAATTACAGAGAGAGTTTTCTTTCAAACGCATTTGCTTCTGGAGGGTGTTGCTGTGATGAGTTGCTTGGAGAAGTGATCCAAGGCACTCGCGGGAAGCTCCCAATGCAAGGACGCAGGAGGCCGAGCACGTGATTAATGACCTGGATGAGGGGACAGAGTGTATCCTCAGCAAGTTCGCTGATGATACCAAACTGGGTGGGGTGGCTGACACCCCAGAGGGCCGTGCTGCCATCCAGCGTGACCTGGACAGGCTGGAGAGCTGGGCAGAGAAGAACCTAATGAGGTTCAACAAAAGCAAGTGCAAGGTCCTGCACCTGGGGAGGAAGAATGTAAAGCACCAGTATAACTTAGGGGCGGACCTGCTGGGAAGTAGCTCTGAGGAGAAGGATCTGGGGGTCCTAGTAGACAGTAAATTATCCATGGCCCAGCAATGTGCCCTTGTTGCCAAAAAGGCCAATGGAATCCTGGGCTGCACAGGGAAGAGTGTGGCCAGTAGGTCGAAGGAGGTCATTCTCCCCCTCTACTCTGCACTGGTGAGGCCACAACTGGAATACTGTGTCCAGTTTTGGGCTCCCCAGTTCAAGAGGGACCGGGAACTGCTGGAGTGAGTCCAGCAAAGGGCAACTAAGATGATTAAGGGCTTGGAGCATCTCCCTTATGAGGAAAGGCTGAGAGAGCTGGGACTCTTTAGCTTGGAGAAGAGAAGGCTGAGGGGAGACCTTATTATGGCATACAAGTATCTAAAGAGTGGGTTGAAGGAGGATGGAGCCAGGCTCTTTTCAATGGTTCCCAGTAACAGGACGAGGGGTAATGGGCACAAGTTAGTACATAGGAAGTTCCGTTCAAATACACGGAAAATCTTCTTTACAGTGAGGGTGACAGAGCACTGGCGCAGGCTGCCCAGGGAGGTTGTGGAGTCCCCTTCCCTGGAGATTTTCAAGACCCGCCTGGATGCAGTCCTGAGTAATGTGCTCTGGGCAATCCTGCTTTAGCAGGGGAGTGGGACTAGATGATCTCTAGAGGTCCCTTCCAACTCTGAAAACTCCGTGATTCCGTGAAGGGAGAGGACCACAAGCCCTGCGAGCGAGGCTGAGTCTGGAGAGCAATGGGGAATGCAGGTGGGTACTGAGCAAAGCCAGCTGAAGTTCAGCTTGGACACTGCATGAAGCCAAACCCCAAATCTGATTGCTTTGACTGGGTAACTTCAGACCTGCACTTTGGATGCTGTTGTCCAGGAACATTGGCCTGCCGGAGTACGGGGAATAAGTAATCAGATTTGCCAGTCTACATCCCAAGCCTGTCATATAAGCATGCCCTGAACTTTAAGCATGTGTGTAGCCCTGGTCTGAATGCAGCATTTGAAAATGTGTCCTCGCTCCAGTCCTTCATCCTGATGAAGAGAACAGGATTTATAGAGAAGACTTTAAGCATAAAGTTGCTTTTTTGTTCTACACTGTCCTGGAGCACACAGAAAATGTACACAAAGATCTACTTAATTTCATTCACTCTAGCGAAGTAGGGCTAGTATTTGTTTGGGGTTTGGGTTTTTTTTGTGTGGTGTTCTGTTCTGATGTGGTTTTCCTAGGAAGGGTTGTATGTGATACGGTAGCATGAGAAATGTAAATCAAAGAACTGGGCTTGGCAGTTTTGTATGGACATTCTGTGGGGTTGCTGGTGGCACATACCTGGTAAACTTCCAGCCGTGACCAGCTGTAGGAAGATATTTCTGCTGCCTCTTGCCCAAACACTTTCCACGCCCTGCTCCCCCTTCAAGCCTGCTTCTGGAACAGCACCTCATGGTTGCATTTGGTGGAGCCCCGTTCTGCTGGAAACTTTGGCCAGCTCTGTCCTGGACCTGGAGCCTGATGTGATATCTGGATAAGTCCAATCAGATTTTTTTCTCTCCCAGTCTCCCAAGTCTATATACATAGAATATGTATTTTCACATGGCTTTTTTTAAATATCCTGAGTTAGATTAAATAGCGAAACAACTGTTGATTATGTTATGAAGCTTTATTCATGGTACGGTTTTCTTCCTCAGCTTGACTCAGTTTTAAAAAAAACAAATGCTTCTGGAATGCGGTGACTGTGCCTAAAGCTTTCCACCACTTCTGGGGCCTTCAGGTCAGAAGTGTCTTGGGTTTGGTTTGCTGTGAGTAGAAACCCGAACAAAATCATGAGCACAACCTTATTTCCACCTCTGAGCTCCACTACAGTAGAAGCAAAGGTACAAATTTTACCCAGCTGATTTGAAGAGCCCTACAGGACCTCGCTCAGTTTTAAAACCTTGTGGAAAAGCAAGAGGAAGCTTCACTAGTTTTACATTTCATTTAAAGCTGCAGTCAGAGCCTCCGCAGTACTTCCTTGCTCTGGCTTGGAGAGGGAGCTGCCTGGGCCCTCAGCCAGCTGGCGGAGGTGTAGCTTTCAGGCTTCCCCATGGAGCCCTGCTCGCTGCAGGTCAGCATCCCGGCCACGGGCAGCAGGGTTGGGTCCCGGCCAATTTGGAGTGCTACGTCCCTGCTGGGTGAGGATGCAGCAGGCCAAGACCCTAAGCTCCCAGAAGCAGGGGGAGGGTCTGTATGAACCTTGGGACCTGGTGCTTCATACCAGCATTAGCTCGGAGGGAAGGAGGGGTTTCCATCACGCAGGACTGGATGAGGGGGATTTCTGTCTCTCTTTCCTAAGACCACACTGAGTGGAACAGGGCTGAAATCTACTCCAAAGTCAGCTCTGAGCCCTCCAACTCTCAATTATATTCAGACTCGTAGATTTATTAAAATCATTATAGTAATTTTTACCTAGAGAGCATTACAGTACTCTTCAAACTGAGAAGTGTTTTGGCTGAGGAAGTCTCCAAAATCAGGCGGTGTTCAGATTGAGGCCTTTCTCTGTTTTCACAATTTTGACTATTTAGAAAAATATCATTTTATAATTAATAAACAAATTTTATAATTAATAAAGAAATATCACCTGTTATGCTTTGTAAAAAATCTATTAGTTCCTACCTACTCCAAGACTTTTGTTTTGGTGTGATGACCGGAAGTCATGCAAGTGGGCCCACATGATGTGTAATGTAATTTGAACACAAAGGAAGAACTTCCAAATTCCTTTTATGTTGACTTATGCAAAATTCACGAGTTTGGATTAGAGTTTTCTCTTGAGTCTTTTAACCACTTGAAACCTGGATGGTCCTGCTGCATCAACATAGCTGTTTGGTTCTTTGCTGTAGGCCATGGTCTTGACTTCAGGTACAAAACAGTATGATGATGTCTGCAGTTTTGGGAATCTGAATCCAGTGACCCCAGAAAAACCTGGCCTATGTCCTTGGTCTCTTGTATGCTATGTGGCAAAAGATACGTCTCTCTCACGTTTTAACTTGTTGATTTTTCCACTTTGCAAAATTCTATTTTTAATCATTTCCTGGAAAAGAGAACCTTTTAAAGCTGTTCTTTCACCTTTAATTTAGGCAAGTAGGCTGAGTGCTGCTAATATGACAATACTTAAAGGGATTAGTTAGCACATTAACAGTTTCGGTTGCTAATTTCCTGTAGAACATGGCTTTTTGGAAGTGAATAACTGCTTCTTTTCCCTAATGACCTTCAACTGCTTGTTCTGCATGGATACAGGGTATTTCCTCAATATCTGCATGAGACCAGCAAGCAGTGTGCTGAGGTAACTTGAATGGTATGGTGCTTGCACAAAAATTAGTGGTCAGCTGAGGTGCTGAGTCAGCATTAGTCACCTTATGGAAGACTATATGGATGATGATCAAGAAAAGAAAATGCTTCATGGTATGACCATGTCTTCACTTCTCAGGGAAGCCAATAGAAGCTTCTTACTCACACAATGTCCACAATGCCAAACGCTTCTCACTTAAGTTAGAACAAGCGGCAAAAATAAATTTCTCTGAGTTTCTGCTTTCACTTCCAGCTTTTTGAGAAATTTATGCTTCTTCCACCGCCTTGAATGAGGATTTGGTCCAGGTGTTCATTGCCTCCATGGTAGTTTTCTTGCACTTATATGTAAAGCTAAGTAGCTGCAGCATACAGATGCTTCAGCTGGAATGGCAGGAAGCTACTTGCTTTTCCAATGTCCCAGATGCTTGTAGTTTCAATGCGCATTCATAATAGGGATATTGATCTCTGGGTTCCCATGAAACAGCTGTATGCTTCTCAGATGTGGCAGGTTGCGAAGCATAGAATGCTGGAGGACAAGAGGTAATGTATTTGTGGTTGAAGCACAGAGTAAAACCGAGTCAGAGTTCCTCCTTAGGAAATGTTTGCCAAGAAGATATTTCACATGTAGTCACAGAATATTCATCCCATCTTTTCTGCTGCAAATGTCTAATAGTTTGTCCCATTAGAGGAACAAACATCTCTGGCTGTTCCTTCAGAAGGAAGGTAGTAAAGCTCAACAAGAGGCTAGAATTAAAATCCTCATGGACATTCAGCATCTTACATAGCCTACTGGATTCCCTCCTGCATGTGTTTCAGAAGAGTTCTTGCCTCTAATCTGGAGTATGTCCTTTCAGTATCTGTTGCCAAATTACACCACTTTTATCTTGGGTGAAGCTTTAACATGGTTTTCTTCAGTATCAATTCCCATTGCTGCTCTCAGTCCTGGTCTCCCACCACTTCATCTCCTTAAAGCTCACTTGTGATCTGAAATATTTTTTTGGAAGTTAGGTATTCAGGACAAAGTAATAAAAAGAAGGCCTTGCAGCATCCTCTGTTTAACAAAAGGTTAACAAATCCAAAAATAGCTCCTCAAAGCTGTGGGTGATTTCAGGCCAGGTTTGCATTTTTCAAATTCTCACTTTACCTTATTTGTCCATGCAAAATAGGATCCAGCGGTCCCTGGGGACTCGGCTGTGCGGAGATGGGGCTTTGTTAAGATGAAAGTATGTGCTTTTTATTTCGGAGACACATGGCTAAATATGGGCTGTGTTAATAACAAATGAGTCTGTTTTCTGGCAGAGTTACAAATTCCCAATGTCCCTCAAGTTAAAAGGCAAATGCGCAGCAGCCCTTTAGCATGAGGCTTTGTGACTTTGACAGCCACTCTATTGGAAGGAGGGGGGGGAGCGGAGGGATATGCCAACACTGACAGTGATGAAGCTTGTTTTGATTTCAGTGAGAAGTAGTTTGGGTACAAGATAGCTAGAGTTGTCTAAAACAATTTGAAATGAAACCAAGCAGGCCAGAGAATGAGAGTTGAGTAACTTTTGTAAGCTGGGACTGTATGTCATCCTTTTTTCTTTTTTGCTATAGTTTTTCTTTTTTCAGTAGTCTTTTTCCTGTGAACAACTATTCCCCATCTGAAAAGTACATGTAGACAAAACATAAGATGGCCAAACAATACGCATAGTTTTAGGGAATAAATATTGACTTGGGATCTGATACTGGTCTAGTGATACAATTGAGGTGTGCCTTAAAATGTAGCTCTTGGGACAGGAACCATATCAGATTAAAAAACCTCTGCTGGCTGCACGCTTTATTTACCTATTCACAAGTGTTGTAACTAAAGTATTGCCCCTCAGTGCTTTGTTAGGTATGAAACCTGTTGATGCTTGGGCTGAGGTGAAGAGCACAGGGTAGATATTAAAGGAGAAGAACAGATATATTAAAGCCCATGTTGCATAAAGGTATAACCACTTTAAGTCTAACAGCAAGGTTGGGGAATTCTTGCAGGAGCACAGGGAGGGTATGGCCAGAAGCTGACAGGGAGCCGTCAGGCCCAGAGCAGATGCCAGGGAAAAGGCGTAGGTAGTGAAACAGCTCCTACTGCTTGCTTGGGCACTGCTGATGGGCCAATATAAGCTAGATCCTCATGCTAGTTAACAAAGAGATTCAGCTCCTCAGAAATAATTGCAGGCTAAAATCCTTATAGATGGTTCTCTGCTTACCACTCCCCACCCCCAACCTCCCACCCCCCCAAAAAAAAAAAAAACCTTTAAAAAAAAAAAAAAAACAACTAAAAAAACCAAACAACCCCGAACACCACCACCAAAAAAAAAAAAAAAAAAAAAAAAACACAGCAGAAGTTCAACTTTTCTATTAAGTGGGAATCATGGAAGAAGGGCTGAGAGGGTAGGTTCCAGTGAGACTTCGATTAGGAACACATTACATCTCAAGGTCAGTTGCTTCACAAGCTTCCTATGCAGGTGTTGAAAACATGAATTGTCTGAAATGCTTTTTGGAGATGTTGAAAACAAGACAGCCACAAGAGCTTGCAGGCATGCCAGTGATATGGTGTGTCTTTAGTGAGACCTGGACAGGCTAACGAGTTAGGCAGACAGGAGCATAATGATGTTCAGCAAGGGCAAGTGTAGGGTCCTGCAGCTAGGGAGAAATAACCTTAGGGGTTGACCTGCTGCAGAGGGGGACCTGGGGGTTCTGGTGGACAAGTTGACTGTGAGCCAGCAATGTGCCCTTGTGGCCAAGAAGGCCAATGGTATGCTGGGATGCATTAAAGAGTGTGGCCAGCAGGTCGAGAGAGGTTATCCTCCCCCTCTACTCAGCTCTGGTGAGGCAGCATCTGGAGTAATGGGCTCCCTACTTCAATAAAGACAAGGAACTACTGGAGATAGTCCAGCAGAGGGCTACGAAGGTGATCGAGGGACTGAGGCATCTCTCTTATGAGGAAAGGCTGAGAGACCTGGGTCTGTTCAGCCTGGAGAAGAGAAGACTGAGAGGGGGTCTCATCCATGCTTATCAATATCTAAAGGGCGGGTGTCAAGAGGATGGGGCCAGACTCTTTTCAGTGGTGCCAGCAACAGGACAAGGGGCAACAGGCACAAACTGGAACACAGGAAATTCCATCTGAACGTGAGGAAAAACTTCTTTTGAGGGTGACAGAGCACTGGAACAGGCTGCCCAAGAGAGGTTGTGGAGTCTCCTTCGCTGGAGATACTCAAAACCTGCCTGGATGTGTTCCTGTCCAACCTGCTCTAGGTGAGACTGCTTTTGCAGGGGGGGTTGGAATTAGATGATCCCTGAAGGTCCCCTCAACCCCTACTGTTCTGTGATGTCAGTGCAGCTGCATCATGAAAAGAAGCAGATGGGTGATCAGTCGCACCATGGCTGCAACACCCTGTTTTGATATGCGTTCTTGAGAAAGTAATTTTAAACTTGCCACAGTCTCCTCGTGCATTTATATATTACCACCTGGATTGTACAAATCTACAATGTAGAGATGATTGAAATTTTCTTGAGCAGAGTCTTGCAGAAAAGGATTTTACTGAAAAATAACAATTTCACTTAAAGGAAAACTCATTCTGGAAAGTTACTTTGGGGTTTTCTTGCTCTCTCCATTCAAAATATTTTCCATGAAAAGATGAGAAGGATTTTAAAGTTAAGGAGTCTTGATTTCTGATTTTCTGTGAATATTTGTACTTTGTGGTGGAATGGGGGAGAGTATTGGTTCTCATAAGTGTTGTGTGGATTAAAGTCTTGGCAGACCTTTGAACATGTGAAATGTTACAAAACCTCTGTTATTATTGATGTGAATGACATTCTCAGTCTTTTTTTAAATGGTTTTGAAAGCCAGAGAGCAAAGAACTCCAAAAAAGTCAAGTGCTGGTGTTCTTACTCAAATGTATTTGTATGTCCAAGGGCAACGTAACTTTTCTGGCCACTCATTTTTATTTTTTTTTTTTCTCTTCAGTGCCCAGGTTTGTACCTGTATATTTGTAGGAGTGAATGACTTTGGTCAGAGTTGCAGGTGGTTCAGGACTATCTCAAGTTACACTCGAGGCCTCTCAGGCTCCACACCAGGATTAAGGACCTTGTCCTGGAAGTTTTGCTGTAACTTTTCATCACAGCTGGTGCTGTTTTTACACCACTGTTGCATGATGATGAGCTGATATTAGGAGAAGATGACTGCTGAGGACTGATTTCACTTGGCTGTATGACTGTTATAACTTTGAAATGTGTGATAACCTGTTTAGGAGTCTGCTCTGGACTGAAGTCCTGAGGTGGCTGGAGAAGGGGTGAGTGAAGGACTGAGAGCTGAATATAATCAAAGTCGCCTTAAAATGGTGGTTTATTTTACTCTCTATGGCCAATATCCAAGGTCAGTGATTTGACAATTTCTTCTTCTGCATCGTATCTACAGACAAGCTATAGGATTATAATAAACTGTATCTTCTCATGCACTCAGACTGTCAAGAAACTATATGTCTATGCAAAGGTGGGGAAGCAGCAGGCTTGTGGCTTTTCCCAGGGGAAATACCTGAGTAGGAGCCAATCTATTCCTCTAGCTTGGGCAAAGTGTGCCACAGAAATGAAACCGCTCCTGCCACCCCCTTGGGCTTTTTAGTAAGCTTCGGTAACATGGTTATCACATTTCTGTAATACTAATGTTATCGCTGTTCATGTTGCCTCTGTTTTGACTCTGAGCACCGCCCACGTTCTCAGAGCGTGGAGATGGTTTGCGAGGCTTTCTCTGCACTTGCTGGTTGTGCCCACGTACTGAGGAGGTACGTTGGGACAAGGCTGGGATTCATGCCTGAAATGCCTGGTGCATACCAACAAACCCACTCCCACTGCCTGTCTGTTTGGAGGAGGCACTGGCAGACCCAAGGGCCCTCATGGCCTCTGATAAGTTAATTACGGGTGGTTTAGGTGTTTATGGGGTGGAATGTGCCTCCTGTTCAGCATCTGACCTATGCTGAGAAGCTGCCTTTGAGACGTTGTTTCGTGGGTGAATGGTTTAAAGTGTCTGTGCAGAATCGAAAGAGGTTTGAATGATGTGTTATCAGCGCTCCTTTAGAACACTGAGGCATCTTTACTGTCTGTTTTAAAATATTAACAAGCAACAGTGCATTGGAGCTGGGCATGTCAGCTCGTCAGGCACAAGGGTTCCTACAAAGCAGCCGTGTAGCCCCCTTAAAACTAGTATTTTGTGTGTGTAATTGCACTGCTGCTAATTACAAGGTAGTCATTGTTTGTAACCTCATCTACCCTTCCGACTTCCTCTTGGAAGGACGGGCACGGCTCCATCTCCCCGAGGCAACTGGAGGCAACGTGCTGTGGCTGATGGTGGTTGGCCGCACCAGCCAAAGCGTGACACTTGGGAGGGCAATATCCGAGTCGAGACCCAGCGCTTCCTCTCCAGATAGTCCTAAGTGACAGCAGGACAGGGAGAACAGCCCGTCACGTGGAAGGGGAGGCTTGCAGGACAAGCAGTAGCCTTAGGGAATGAGATCTTGTCCAACATACAGAAAAAAACCTTATTCTGTAGTAACGTAGAATATGAACTCCAAGCAGAATAGTTAATTTGAAACAACTCCATGGATAAATAAGTGTTAGATTTTAAGAACTGGGGAATAGTTTCTTTCAGGAAATGAGAAGAAAGAAGGGAAGCGTGCTTTTCCTTTGGAAACAATATGTGGGATTTGGATTACCAGATAGCAGCTGTATTGATGCAGACACAATAGCTGTCTGCCGAGAACATGCAGGCAGCTTAAGGATGAAATTGCAATGCTCCCAGCAAACACTGGTATTCACTGTGGGAGGCACTGCTGATGGCCTTGAATAAGGCCTTTTCCAAGTAGAAGGTTTCTCCAGCATTACAGCTTGACATGCTTGGGAAAGCTTTGAGTGGGTTTTCTGTAGGATAGAGAATGCAGTTTTATCGAAATTGAAACACTTCCTATGAAATTGTGGATCTTGGAAAAAAAGAAAAAAATAGTTGATGGAAATTGGTGGGATTAGTTTCCTTTATTTGTTTTTAGCTGAATTAAATCAGAATATCTCACTTTGAAATGAAACTTCTATACCTAATCAGTCATGTTTTGCGAAAGTGGTATGTTTTGTTTGTTAGAGTTGTTTTAAGATGCATTTCAAAGTGAAGAAAGAATGTTTGAGACAATGTTTCCCTTGACTGAAATCAGAAATTTGCATCTAAAAGAGAATTTTATCGGTCTTAAATTGGAATTGGGACTTTTTTCAGCCTTTCAGTCTTGAGACTGAATTATTCTTAAACATCACGATGTTTTTCGAGAACAGAAACTGATTCTTGACTGGCTTATCTACAACAAAGGCTTTAATTCAAATATCTGCCAACTGCTAAAAAGCCTCAGGGACGCTAGTCTCTTAATTATTTCATTTAGGCTGCTAACCTCTGAACTTTAAATAGCATCCCTCCTCTCCAGTCACAGCATTTCACCAAGAGCTTATTGTACTATGCGTGAAGAAGGAACAGGCAGAGGAGATATAACCAGCCCAACGTCACCCAGCTCATGTAGGCTTGACTGGGTTTAGACTCCCAGGAAAGAAAAAAAATAATGGTGCAGCACGTGATAAGCGATGCAGGATCAAAACCCATGTCCTCGTGAGTGATCACAGAGGGACAGACTGGTGTAGCTTTTCATCAGTGTGACTGTACTAATGTTGGGGTGTCATGGATGCCTTGTCTGCCATTGCTGGCTGGTGGATCCAGCAGCTCTGCCTCATTTCTTGGGGCTGATTGATTGATACGGTAGGCACAAAAGAGGGGAAGAGGGAAGGAGGTGGCTGTAAACACTGAAACACCACTTGCAGGAGAGCCTGCAGGTCCACGACTTGCCTTCTCCACTCTTCTGTGAACAATGACGTTTGGAAGGGGTTGATAGTTATATCATTGTCATTATATCATTGGCACCTCAGGGTGCAGCTCAGTCTGGGTGGAGCTGTTATTTTGGGCTCTGTGCACATCTTGCTGCTTAAAGCAGGGGGAGCAGCAACCTTGATGGAGAGCAGAGCCTTTTCCAGAGCTGAACCTCGGGGGAGCAATGTAAGTATCTGCTAGAGGTGTTGCTGGGGAAGAGGGAGGAGTATGAATAGGACTCTCCTTAATAGCTTCCTGCAACACGAGGGAACATACTTTAAAGTTATCACTTTTGTGGATACCTCTTTGTCTGCTTGATATGCTCATTGTCCTCAGAAACATAGGCAGGGTAGTGAGGACACTGGTGTTCAGTTATGCTGTAGTGGTCCAGGAGGATATCACAGTCAGATGGGAAAACCATGAGATGAAAAGATTCAAAGTATGTTTTTGATGGGGAAATGAAGTGTGAGAGACAAAGCGGGAGTGGAAATGAGAAATCCCCGACCGGCATACCTTGCTTTAGGAGGAATCAGCGGAGGCCCCCTCCTCGGCAGCGGGGCCAACGGCCTCCAGCAGATTGGAAAATCATCGTGGACTGAGTGTTGAGCAAAACACAGGGCCTGGGAAAGGGCATGTTCTTCAGTGGGGTTTGAGAGCTGTTTCCCTCTGTCTATTCTTGTCTTGCATAAACATTCTAAACTGGCACCAGTCTGTAGCCAGTTGCTGCCAATGTTGCATATTTTACATGTACCGGCTTTTCGTCAATGTGACTTAGAACTGCTTAGATCTGAAATTTAGGTTTAATTTTAAAACTGGAGGGATAGCTTATAAGCTTTTGTGTAAAAGGAAATGTTGTAGTACACGCTTATTTTTAAACATGTTTTGGCATTGCAAAGTGATGTGAATCAACCACTGATTCTCACATTGTACCTAGAAATAGGAAAGGCTATATGGAAGAGTTGGATAACACTGAAATGTAAAAGGTTAAGCTAGCAGCGCAAAGAGGGTTAACACAAGTAAAAAATAACATCATTTATAAGGATGCAGAGCTGTTTGATCAGACCTGCTACTGTGTCTGCCTGTCTCTTCTGCCTGAAAACTCTTTGTATCTGTTGTCCAACTTTGATTAAGTGTGATAGAGGGAGGAAGGTACTCAACGTAATTAAATTTTGCCAAGCTTTGTGAAAGCCAATGCAAGGGTGGAAAAGCCATTGCTGTCCCCCAGAGAGAGCTTAGAGGTGATTGCAACCTTTCATAGGCACCAGAGAATCCATGCAGGGGAGCCTTAGTGAACGCCTACGCAGCAGGGAAAGCCGCCTTGGGAGGTTGCTATCCCCCCTGGGGCTTCATCAGCCCCCATCGCCTCAGGAACTGCTTCTAGTATAGCTGAGAGATCCCTGTGTAGTGAGAGAGGAGCACAGGCAGTGTTTGAAGACGTGTGGAGATGCCATAAGGCTTTGTAAAAAGCAATTTTAAATTAAATAGAAGCAATAAAAAGCAAATAAAAAGAAGCAATTCAAGAGCAAGCAGCTATGTGTGTAGCCAGAGTCTGTTGCTATCCCTGCCTGTCTCCCTTGCATCTGTGGCTGGTGCCACCACCACTTTGTCACCCCACCGGTCAGGGGGTGAAGCAGCCAGTCACTTCCACCTTTGTACTGGGGGTAAGCTCCGCTCTTTTAGCGGGTTTATGGAAAATATTTGTAGTGGGATGGTCACGCAGCGATGTGTTGAGCAGAGCCCTGTTTGTTGGAGGATGGAGATGGCAGAGTGTGGCAATGGTGATGGGCACTGCCCTTCCATGCAAGCCCAAAGGTAATACATACCCAAACTACTATGGACAGAATCACAGAATGGTCAGGGTTGGAAGGGACCTCTAGAGATCTTCTAGTCCAACCCGCAAAACATGTTAACATCAGGACACAGAGTTAAGATTGCTCAGTTGTCTGAGCTCCTATTGGCAACGCAGCAGGGGGTAAAAATCATGCCTGTAGCAACAAATGTGAAGTCAAGATGTGCAAATTCCCACCCTGGGGATTGTTGCATCAGCGTATGAAGCAGTTATTAAATTGCAGAGAGAACGTGCTGGACTCTCCACTGCTTGTTGTCTGCAATTTCAGACACACATTATTAAGTTCATGAATATTATTAATAGTAATTCTCTGGCCCATGTTCTGGGGAGAGGATAGATTTAAAGCTACCTCTGTCTTTAAAAATTCTGTAAATGCGTAAAAAGTGGAAGGGGCTGGGGGCGGGGAAGGAGAGAGGACAAGGTGCCTTTTACAAGGTTGCATTTTGTAGATGCAAATTGTAACACGCTTCTGCACACTTTTCCTAGTACTACTACTCTCCCAGTACTAGATGGTGGAGTTGGTCATTGGGCCTGGTAAGGAGTGGTGCAATTTGGAGGTGCCGCATAACTTGGCTCTCAGGCATCTCATTGCTGTGCTGGGTCTCAGAGGGCTCATTTGTCCTTGCCATGGGAATCAGCTGTGATTGCCTTTCAGGTGAGGGCAGACTTTCAGTGGGAGAGGGCAACTCTTTGGGAGGGGTGAAAAAATAACTCCTGCAAGCTTGTGGAGGCTTGTGTAGAGCCAGCTCAGTGTTGGGTGATGAGCCTGGTGTTGGTACTTCGTCTTCCTTACAGCTGATCTAAGTCTCACCTTTGTGCTTACAGGGGAGGAACTTGCTCCAAAGTGACCTGTAGCCTGTGCCAGGGTGGTATGCGACAGTGCTGGGATGATGCTCAACGAGAGCGAACTTAAAGTATCCCACACCGTGGTGGCTGAGTTATAAAATGGCGTAAAGCCTGTTCTTTAGCAAGCAGAGCTTGCATATTCCCGGTGATGGCCAAAATATATTTTGCTGTGGCAGGAAACCCTGCTGCAGCAGCAGTACAGTGTAAATGGTGGTTTTGCTGCTGACAGTTTTCACTGTGGAAAAGCTGTGCTCCCTTAAAAGATTCTCATAAAGACCAAGTTTTACTGCCTTATGGTTCTTTTCCTATACTGTGGAAGTGATGTGCTAGCCATGTTATTTTATGGAGTAATACGTAATGGTGTTACATTTTTGGCTTTAGCAAAATACTGAGATTTATGAAACTCTGAAGCTTATAAGTAAAGGAAAAAAAAATCACAGGGAATAGCAGTAGACAGTTTTTAAATCTCTTTAAAACTTACTGTAATGTTCTAAAAATTTTCATTATAACAAGGGGCCTCTCTTGATTTCCAGCTTTAAATGACTTTTGAAGGCAAAAATAAGGGGTTTTCACATGAATCAAATGACCATGCTTGCTTTGGTCTTCAAAGTGAAAGATCCACTGACCAATGTTAATGAGAAATCGTGCTGTTAGAGTCAACAAGAAATAGTTTCTGCAATGCCATGCTTGACCGTAGAAGAGAATAGTGCAACTGTGAGCAGTAAAACAGAGTTTTGCTGCAAAAGTATTTAATTTAGCAGTTTTGGAAATGCAGATTTTGAGTTTCTCTGGCACTCAGGTGGTGGAATTTTTTTGTGTGTGTGTCAAATAATAATTTTAGGTCCAGACCTCTTAGATCTCTGGTTTCATCATGCCATTGTATTCCCCTTGGAAATTAATGGGAAATAAAACCGAGCGTGTGCAGACCATGTTGATCACTGACACCATCAGCTGATGCTTTTCAAATTAAGCTGCGCTGTATTTTTGATAACGTTTCTTTCCTATTCTTATGTTCTTTTTGGATCCTGGCTTTGTTGAAACTGGTTGGACCCTAAGCCTTTATACTTATGGGTGCAACTCTTCTTTCGCTCTGCCTTCTGCAGGGCCCAACAAGCAAAAATATGGTTTTGTTCCCCCCGGCACAAACACCAGCCATAGCCTGGCTGTGCGTGTGTGGAGAGGAGCGGGATCTGGCATGCATCGGAGCCTGCGAGGCTGGCTCACTCCTCGTGAGCACTGTGGGCATGTCCTCGGTCTGCAGCTAGTGTGGGCTTTGCTCTCAGACAAAATCCCTCAAACTGGGGGAGGGGGGAAAGGAGTTGTTGTTTGATGCAGCAGCAAATCAAACCTCTCTCGTCCTCTTGAAGAACACCTCAGGGCTGTTTTTTTAAGGGGGTGATGGAAATAGCTGAGCATTGGCTAACCTGAGTTGCTTCGGAGAGGGCTTGGGGACAGATAAGTTTTTGGAAGAGAGGGCAAAAGGTGGCTGTGTCTTCAGAGAGGGAACACGGGACACTTGTCACTCTCCTTCTTCTGCATGGTAAATCCATGCTTGCTGAAGATGTTTGAATCTGTGGGTTTTCTGGCAGTACTCTGCTGAGGGAAGCATTTTGACCGTCCCTTTTCAATGCCACAGTAGTTTACATTAGTCTTTAAAAGATGATAAAGCCAGTGTGAATGTGTCCTTTATTAATAAAACCTAACTAAATGTTGCTGTTGCCTTGCTTGATAAGTCTAGGGAAATGTGATATAATAAGAGTGGATCAGAAAAGTGCTCTTCAAACAGTCATCAGGGGATCCTTATCCAAGTGAAGGAATGCATCTGTGAGGCCTGAAACCAGTCGATATTTTACCCGATAACTTGGACAGTGGAACAGTGATTCATGATTAGATATATATTTGATAATGGAAAATTTGGTCTAGGGGGTGGGGCTCAGGAATTTTAGGTAACAAGCTTCTGATTCAAAATAACTGGGAAAAAAACAGAAAAATTATTTGAAAATAGATTGTAGTCCAGGGAAGACAAATGTGAATTTCTGCTTTGTAACAAGCAATAATCTGTCCATTGGTTACAAGGTGGGGAACATGGATAGGGTGCAGTTCTGCAGAAAAAGGTGAAAAAAAATGAGTGACTGAGACAATATCTTACAGTGAAAAAGCCAGTCATTTCACAAGGTTAGACAGGCAGAGGTGACGGGGCATGCAAAATGATGCTACTCCATGTGGAGATAATAGTGGTAATTCCTCAGCAAGACCAACTGGAGGGACTTGAAAGGAATAAGAAGAAAGACCAAGGCCCTACACTGTGAAGAGAAAGACATAAGACTATAATTTAGGGAAGGTAAGGCTGAAAGAAATGAAAGTCTTCAAATAAATGAATTGTTTGGAAAGACAAAAGCAATAATGTCTTCTCTGGTCCATGGCAGGCAGAACAGGCGTTAGATAATTTTGCTGACAGTAACAGTAGTTGGGATAACCAACTCGCAGCACCTCTGTTCAAACCACGTAGCTTGTGTCTGTCGGGAGTGGTGTGGGTGCAGCTGGTCCTGCTTGGAGACATGGCTATGTGGTGTGAACTCATGAGGTCTCACTCGGTCCTGTGCTTCTGGGATCAAATTGTGGGGGTTGGGGGAGCCCTCAACCTGTGGTGATGCAACATTTTGTCCAGTGCTTTCTTCTGCCTTTCTTCAGCCCCACGCTTTCCAGTTCCTGAACTCGGAGTCCTCTTCTTTGCTCTGCCTGCATGTTGACATAAATCATGCAGCAAGTCCTTTCAGGCAGGGGCTGTGTTTACCTGCCTATTTATCTGGCATCAGTGGGGCTCCAGTTTTGACTGGATCTTCAAGCATAAACAATAACCATTGTCAGAGCAGATTATTCAGAGCAGAGCAATCTGAAGTCATTTGGTTATGAAAGGCTCCCCAGAGCATGAGTGCTTGCTGTGACCCAGAAATGTTGGCATGCAAATAGATTACATGGCAGGATTTATGTGGCGAACTTGCAGTTCTTCCTTGTGCGGACAGCACACGGCGTCATGGAGATGGCACCTACTGTGCGAAACGTATGTGCAGCCTTCCTAAAGGGAGCACAAACTCCAGTCATGGGAAAGAGGGCTGGAGGAGCCGGTTTGTCAGGAAGAGGGGCCATGAAGCTGGAGAGAAGAGAGAGTCTTTGGAGTTGCTGAAGTGAGATGAAATGAACAATAATTGCTGGGGAGGGGGTGAGATATAGGGGCCAAAGATGCAGGGTGTGAAGCCGAGTGACTCCCTCTATACATCTTCTCCGAAGGGACGGCAGCTCCGTTGCTTGGGCTCCGATTAGGTGAAGCACTGAAGCATACACAGCTGTTTGCAATGGGCCAAAAACCTTTTTCGTCTTCCATTTCTCTACTCTGCTGATGTGTGCCTCTATTGAACGTTCCTGCCAAATCTGCTTTCTGGGTTGGCGGGGAGGAACCGGGCATAATTCTTCATATCATCTGCTCTGTCTCAGCACGGCTGCTGTTACTGCTGCAGCCTGGCAGCAGCTGAAGGTACAGCATCCCTTGAATGGGGATTCAGGCCCTAGAAACCACGGTTATGTTCCCCACCAAAATTGTGAGAATTGTGGAGAAGGCTCCCCAGATTTTTTTACCTGGTGGGTCTCTCAGAGCTGTTAAGGACAGACACCTGGGCAGACAAAAAAAAAATTGCTTAAAAATAAAATTTTGGATTCCCCGAAGAATAGTTTAAAAATGTAAAATTTGTGCTTTAAAGAAAAACAAACAAAAAAACCCCACAAAACAAAAAAGCCAACCAAAACACCCAAAATGGCTAAAGGTCTTAAGGGGGAACTGTGTTAAGCCTTAATCTGAAATTATAAATCTGCCTTAAAGATTAAATGCAGGAGAATAGCTCTGAAGATGATCAAAGCTGCTCTTTCAGTGCATTTTAACTAGCACAGCAAGGGAATTTCCTAACAAGTCATTATTAGTATGTGAAAGTGCAATGTATTAAATACCTACAAAGTGTGCTCAGCTCAGAGCAACAAAACTGTTGTCTTGATTTCTGCTCTGGACAAGTTTCAAAAATACAAAGCCAGCAAAATAAAGCAGCAAGGAGATGTGTGTGTCCAGCGTCCATGTGTCCAGCTGTGGCAAATACCTAATTCTTAGGACTACAGCAAAGAAACTACTAACAGAGCTATGAACTTACGTGATAGCTGCATATGCAGTGAGACACAGTTTCTTTCTTAATCCATATGGTGATCAGTTTAAACCATGAAGTGTGAAATGTGATTACCCTTGTCCGGCGTTTGAATTAAGGGGCTGTAAGGGAAGGCTCAATGCTCCAGCTTGCATGAGGGAGGGGAAAACAGGCACAGAGAGCAAGAGCTGCTTCTGCATGTCTCTGAGGCTGGGCAGAAATAGAGTCATCTTCTATCTATTCGCTGGGATTTAAATATGATGAAATAGAAGCGTTAAAATTCTCTCAGGAGGGGTTTAATAGAGGCCTTTGGTATGGACAACGGTCACTACAGAAGACAAATGAGTGACATGTTATTCTTTCCCCACAAATTGGAAATCAATTTTTGGGAAAAACAAGACACTTGGAAAGGAACATTTAACCAGTGCCAGGCTTTGCGCAGATCATAACCGCTTACGCCATAGATACGGTCACAATCTTATCTTAGCTTTACCTGAACATCTGTTAGTTGGCACAAAAGTTGGAGTGCAGCTGCCTGTGAATGAACCTGCATTTACAGATTTCTTTCTTTCTTTTTTTTTTTTTTCCCCCCACTGGTAACCTCATCTGTTTTGAGTGTGCCTGCTGGTTATATTGTGAGAGAAGTTGACGGGAACGTCTTTGTTTCATTTTTCAAGAGTTGACAAGATACTGTCTGCTTTGGCACAGTTGTGACGCTGCTGTATCTGAGTAGGCGCAGTGATGGGGAAAGACTACCACTTCTTCTGTCTGCTGTAGAACAGAATCGGGGATGCCTTGAAGTATTGCTTTGAACTGACAAATAGGTGTCAATTTTGCCCCGAAAAAGTATTTTACACCATGTATCAATGAAACTAATACAGGTGTGTCTACAGAAGTACAGAAAATAGTGGGCTTCAGTTTGCAATGCACCGACTTGGAGTGCCTTCCCTTATCCTGCCCTGAAAGGTTTCTGGTGGCAATTAATAGAAAACTTGGTGTGCTTCACTGTTGATCTAACACTGGTTCTTTTCACACCATGAGGCTGGGAAATTTACTTTGGCATTGGATAACCTTTCTTTTGAGTCTGTGCTGCCATTTGAGCTGTGAGCTTCATAGGGAATCCGTGGTATTCACCAAATTGCGTATGTGTTAGGCTAGAAAGTGTAAATCAGAACAGCTGAAAACTAGTGGTGGTTGTTATTGAAATACCAAGTGAAATTTTCTGTCGCTTCTTCACTTGCTTTGTTTTTCTAGACTGTGTTTCCATGGATATCTAACCAGTTATGGCAGCTTTCTAGAGTCAGAAGGGTTGCTGCCCTGCTCTGAAAGCAGCTGTGTGAAATGTTTCGGTTTTAACAGTGTGGTTTCATCGTAGAGCACTGGCATCCTGCAATTGCCTTTAGAGAGACAAATCCCATAAATACCAACATTCACAGCTCTGTTTGCTGTAATTGACTGCTTGCAAGCACTTGACTCTGCTTGCAGTTGTTGGGGCTTGAACATGTTATATTCATGAGATATTGATGGTCTGTATCAAAGGGAAAAAAAAAAAAAAAAACAACAACAAAAAAAAAAAAAAAAAACACAACAACCCATTTTGCTAGCCAAGCCTGGAAGATAGACTTAAAGAAATCCACACAGTACAAAAAACTTCTCAGCTTTAGTTTGGTGGGCTGCTAATATGTGGTTGGTCTATCTGAGGAGAGAAAGGTGTTCTCCACCTGCCTATAAAATGCTACATAAAAAAATACATCAGAGTAGTAAAGACCAATAGTCTTTACTACCAAGACTTATAGTCTTAGTAAGACTCATAGTTTTTACTCTTACTCTTTCTCAGAGACTTTTTCCACTGGCCTTTCAAAACAAACTTATTTTTATCTTGTCAATATTTACGTCACACAAGCTATTGTGCAGACTATTGGCAAGAGATTCCATTCTGGTTGCATATCACCCTTTTCTATGGCATCATTGACATATTGATATCTTTTCAAGCATAAGTCTGCACACTGAGACGTTTTAGGGCTCTTTTCCCAGTCTGCGGCATCCTTGAGGAAATTCTGGAGGGATGCTGGTGAGCTGTGGTCACTCTGGGTGAGTTTCACCTCTGAGCACAGGGATCTTCACTCCTGAGCTGAAGCAGACTCTGAACCTCCAGCCTCCCTCCTCGACCCAATTTGGCAGCTTTGCTGCTCAAAAGGAAAAGGCAGTGGAGGAAACAGGGTGGCTTCAGGCTGGAAGCCAGGAGAGGTGGAGAGATCCCTGTGTTTGGCCGGCTGTGGATTTGGCTGAGGTTCTGGGGTGCCTTTATCGAGCCTCCCTAATCGGCAGCTTTTTTCATTCATGCCCTGTCCTAGGCCTGAACTGCCGGTATGTAACTGCAAGGCTCTGGCTCCCGCACCAGTTAGGCAGTATTTAAAGGGTCCATTATTTATTATAAAATAAGCAAGTACAGATAGGAATGACATAGCTTGAGCTATGAATCACGTCTGACTCACGTTAAAGGTTACAAGTCCAATTCTACTTTCATCTGTATGAAGTGCTGTTCTGCTCTTGGTGCTAATACACGCGAAAACAGGCATTAGTACAAGAAAGCTTTTAATATGAAGTATTCATCTTATCTTGTTTCAGACTAGGTATTTCAAGTGTGTCATCACTTGTATTTAACAGTTGTCAAAACAGTTGAGTATGGCAGAGAGGTTGTTTCCCATCAGCAAACTTTGCAGCCTGCCTGACTTCAGATAATAAATCCCTTCGTAGCACAAAATGTTTTCCTATGGAGAAACCAGTTATTAACTTTTGCCTTCGTCAAAGTTTTAATAATATGCTGCGTACAGGAGATATCTGTGGTTTGGATGGGAGAGAGATGAGAAGAAATGCAGCAATTTATATTTACATATTAGGCAATATGTCTGGATGATGGGGGATGCGATAGAATTAATTATGCAGAGCTGCAGTGACAGCTAAAAAATGGAGCATACAAACACGGATGTATCTTTTGACTGCTGCTCGTGCTGGCCACCACAAATAATAGCGGCTATGAAGTTGGCCCTGCTTGGCTAGTTTGTTATTTCTAATTAACTCTAATTTCCTTCAGATGTCTGTGGCATTAGTCATTTTTATATGGTGTGTATATATAGTTTGCTTAATATTTTTTGGATTATTTGCTATTCTTATTCTGGGCTTGGTCTAGTAAGCCTTATGATGCTATTTCTGTTTCCCCACTACATGACTGAAACATGCTGGAGAGCATTAGGGGAAGAAAGGAAATGCACTTGGGTATTCTAAATTTCATAATCCTGTTAATATTGATCAATGTTTTAGGAGCCACAAACATTTACAAATACTCGGCGATCTCCAAACATTTGCAAGCAATTAATATTCTGGTCTCATAAATTAACACAAAGCAAGCTATGGGTTTAATTTTTAAAGTTGTGCTTTATTTTTAGCTTTCTTTTCTGCTCCCATGCTACTGTATTTGAGGAAATTGTCGCTAGCCACAGGGGTTAGCGTTTGTCGCAGGGTATCATTTTCCACAGGAAGTTAAAAGCCTTTGGGTTTGCAAGGCAGAGAGCTCTCGTACTGCCTTGCTGTACAGCACTTCGCTCCAGTGGTCTCTGCCATAAGCAAGGCCACGCTCACAATTGCTTCGCCGGCTTCTTTTCTTTATTTGTTGCCATTACAGGAACTCAATTTGGTGCAAGAAATGCCTTTTTTTTTTTTTTTTTTTTTTTTAGCATTGGCAGTCGATCTTATGGTCCTTGTGCCTACTGGCCAGTGCACAAAGCACAGGAAGCTCCTCACCAGTGCCTCCAGGCAGCTCTCACCATCAGCAAGCACCGCCTTCCCACATAAATCCCTTATCTTCCTGCTGGAACTCCCTCTGCCCTCCACCGTCTCCTCGCTGTTCATTGCTGATGCTGGAACTTCACTCAAAAGCATGGTTCTCATAATCAGTTTACACCAATATTGCCACTGGTAACATCAGCGGCTGGCAGCAGCTCTGGGCTCTGCGCTTTGTGTGTGAGCAGAAGGAGATGGTCATCAGTTCAGGCAGTGTTTCGGTAACGCGTGAAGTATCTGGCGTGCAACTTGTCTGGGAAACCCCCATTAAGACCATTCAGGTCCTGCAGCATTGGTCATCTGTGGCTGCTTGTAGAGAGTTGAGGAGATGTCATGGCCCTACCCCTAGAGCCTCAGCTGTGAGCTCTCACTCTTGGTGCCAGAGCTCAAAACACTCTCCGCTTTTCTTGAATCCTTGAAAAAAAGTTAAAAAACAAGTGACATCTGTCTTGCACATCCCTTCTTGGCATGCAAGTAATGGATCTAATGACTACAAAAGGAAACTTGAAGAGTGAAACAGGCACAGGCTCAAAACTTGGCAAGAATTTTAACTGTGTAGCTTCTTGAGATGTTTTTTGTTTGCGTGGCTTTTAAAATTTAGGGTTAATTGTTTGAAATACAAGCTAAGCAGGATATATAGTTATATAAGTCCCTTAGTAGCCTTTGGAAATCAAAATTGTTTTGCTGTTCGGTCCCGCTAACCTGGAGAGGAAAGCACAGCTATTCTGATCCAAGGAGGAAAATACAGCTTTATAATATCAGGCAATAAAATGAAACTTTACCCTAGCTGAGACCTCCTTGGATATTTGTACAACTTTGCACGATGTTTTGGAAGTGTCTGATGCACACGAGCGTAATATATCTCCTGCTGGTCTCAGCTGTAGACAAATGGCTCTGTCTCTGAATCATCCATGCAAATGGTTTGTTATACTTGAGGGGCAAATTGTATGATTAGGCAATTAAAAGTAAAAACTTCGCTTTTCCCTGCTGGAGTGCAACGATATTCAGCTGCATGTGTTGCTCATTTGCTCCTTGAAGTTCTTTTCTGCTTCTTAAACAGTCAGCACTGGTTGAGTAATCATTTTTTTCATATAAGAAAAACAGCTCTGATTGCAGAGTCAGTGCTTTCTGTAGTCCCATACTGAACACATCTCAGACTCATTTCTCCTTTTGGGCCTACGTGCAGAGGAGTCATCAATACAAGATACTTCGCAATTACCTCTGCTTGTTCAGAGAAGGCAATTAAACATGTGCTTCTTCGTCTTGTAAAGCGATGCTTTGTCTTAATGGATCATTTTGCAAACAAATTCTGATGCTCCATTGAGCGCGCAGGTTAAAGTGCTGCAATCTCGCACTGGATACTGCTGCAGCCACAGGCAGTATATAAGGCAAAGGGATATATAAGTGGTAGCAGTCTTTCCATGAGGGTATATGACATGGTTGAGGGAGAAAATTATAAGCATGGGGGGGAAAAAAGTAATCTTCTGTCCCTCACAGAGTCACTGGTATCCAGAAGTAATTACGTCACTGTCTCAATCTTTCCAATGTCAACAGCTTCGATAATTATGTGTGTGCCTGTCTCTAATAAGCAGAAGAACTTACCTAAACCGGAGAGTATCTTTTTGGCAAGCCATTACGTCTGCTTGGAAAGGATTACGTGTGTTTGTGGACTCATTTGGCATAAGTATGTGATTATTTTACTTTGTTAGATAGTATTTGAAGATGGTTTTCCAAGAAGTTTTGGTTTGTGAACTTAAACAGCCTTGCAGCTGGCACAGGGAATAAATGGACTGGAGGAGAATGTTTAATCTGTCATCATTCTTCACTAGTAAAGAAAAATTTAAAGAAAAGAGGGTGGACCCTAGTATGGCTGAATTCAGGCTAGTACTGCAAGGTATTGCCTGTTCACGCTGTCTAGCTTAGGTTTCTCTGGTAGCTATCAAAAATCGAGATCCCCAGTGTGTGCAAGCAGGACCTCTGCCTGGTGCTTCCCAGGCTCCAGGGATGGCTGCTTCTGATCGGTTAAAAAAATACATATATTAGTCATGATTTAAGAGTCTGTCAGAAAAGCAGTCTCTTCAATTTTATTAAGGACTTAAGATACACCTGCATAAAGCCTGCAGCTGATTTAGGGTTTGAATCAAGAGGAACATTTCTCAAGCTATTTCTGCTGACAGATGATTTTTGCATAGGAACAGTCCTTAAGCATTATATAAGATTTGTTTTCAACGTTAAATCTCTCTCTTTATTTTAGCGAGCTTTAAACACTGACACTTCTAACACTTGTCTTCACCCAAATCATCTCACTCCACGTTCTTACCTTCTCTGTACCTCCAGAAGGTATTCCTGATTTCTTTTTTTTTTTTTTGTCTGTGTCTGCCCATGTTACTTGGACTTCTGGTTGATGTCAGTGAACACGGGCAGCCCTGGTATAGTGAGGGAATAGAAAGAGAGGTGGCTGAGTGCCCCCTGCCACCCTGGTTTACAGGGCAGGGGTGGCCTAGGGGCCTGGAACCAGTAGAAGACGCTGCAGGCATGGCTGTGGCTGGCTTCTCTGCAGCCATGCAGCTCCTAGCATTTTGAAGGATGTGGGCATGCAAGAGATGTCTGCAAGGATGGGAAGGTAGAACAGACATTAGGGGTGGTGGGAGAGGCTGAGACACCCGATAAATCACATTGGATGCTGTGAAGGTCAATGACTACACTCCTGATGGTGAATGTCAGCTGGCCAGAAAACCCAGGACTTGGGCTGGATGTCCGCAGGGATTCTGTATTGTCCAGCTGAGTGCCTAGGGCACTCGACCCATGTAAATAGTTGGACAAGTCAGGGAAAGCCTTTCCTCAGGCAGGCAGCTTAGAGCGGGACCATCGTTTCAGTGAAGGACAGAGCTGCTCCCTTCATCTTAGATGTGATGGGCCATCAGCAGCTGTTGCAGCAGCTGACTGGGGGTGAGTACTCTCAGGGCAGCCAGCAGTCCCGTGGGGTTCACACGTAGGGTTCAGGCCATTGTCCCAGGCAACCTGTGCCGTGAATAATCTGCAGAGAAGGTCACCTCATGCTGTTGCTTCCCCCAGGGAATTAAAAGTCCCCTTGGGACAGAGCTGCTCCTGCCCTGTGGCATGGGGTGGTCAGACAGGTATGTGGCAGCTCATGAAAGAAGCAAAAAAGGATTCTCGTGACATGGCTCCCAGATACTCTGTCCCTTCTCCAAAGGTTTATTGGTGTCACCGTTTGCTTATACAGCTGTGATGTGAAAGATTAAGAGGGTGCGTGAGGAGACTGGTCTTGTAATGTAACCTCCTGCAGTAGGTCCCTAAGTTAGGTGCTGCAACTACCCCACCCTCCCCTGGCAATGAAAACAGCTGTTTAAAATTTACTTTGAGTATTGTGACCTAAACCTGCATGTGGATCATGGGTGACCCATGATGACATCACTGCTGAAGGCACAGGCTGAAATTGCATGGCACGAGTTTCCAAAGTGACTACCGGTGGTGTCTTCCTAGCTTTAAGACACCATGTGGCGTCTGGGTTTTCAGAGGGAAGTACTCAATGCTGTCTGCAAACCAAAGCCGCCCGAGCTGCTCTGCATGCTGCATATGCAGAATCGGAGAGATCCAAACTCACAGTTACTTTAGAAAATACAGATTGGAATATTTCAAAATGAATTATTCATCATTTAATTTCTGGGAATAGTTCTGTTGACATCACTGCTGACATAGAGATTGTCAGTCTTTCAGTTTCATTACCGTCACTGTGGGTACCATAGCAATGGGAGTGTTGTGATACTTCCAACTCTTATCATGCAAAGAAAATCTCAGCATTCTTTAAAAGACTTGTTTGCTGTGCCTGAATTAAAAGAAAATTCTAGCTTTTGCTTTTGCTTGGTTTGGGTATCAAAATCAGAAGTTTGGTTAAGTGATGACTTTTTGCAATCTTTCTCTGCAAATCTAGATTGTTTCTATTGCATATCACAAATCAAAAACTAAGTGAAGTGTAGCAAGACTTAAAAATATTAGCTTTTCCAGATGTGACACTTGAGCACAAGATGTTCAAAGAAAAGTCTTTTGGCTTTCTACCAAGATGTCAAAGACATTTGGGATGAATTAAAATAAATTTTGTTAATTGCCAAAGACTAAATGGAAAAACAAAACATTTTTGTGCAGAGATAGAAAACTATTCTCTTTTCCATTACACTGATGATAAGGCCTAAGGTCCCTATTTAGACTGATACAGGTCCACAATAATTCTTCTGGAATCAATACCAAACTTGTATTGACCCCGCTATTCACACAAACGAGCTGAATATTGCTGAGGTACTTTCTGCAACTCTGATAAAAGATTGCAGTTCTCTTAGACAAACCACCTCAGATTGAGCTTTTAAAAGGATTACATTAGACTTAAAATGTATGTTTATTGGTTCATCATTTCAAATTGAAAGAAAGTACAGACTGGTCTGTTTGTGGAAAATAAAGCCATATTTTAATTGATACTGGTTACATCCTGGAAAATATCTTCTGAAACTTAAAAGTAATTGGAAGCCTATGTTTAAAAAACCAAAAGCTGCTTATTGGAGAGGCATGGATGCATCATATACCATTAATTAAATTTGTTTTAACAGCCTAGTTGCAGGCATGGAGCATTAGAAGTAGTAACCAATGAAAAAGAAGACTTTAAATCAAAATGGTAATGGCAAAGTCTTATTTTGGATTACTCCCTAAAAGGACAACTTACTAGTTAAACCAAATAGAAAATTCTGCTATTCTTTTGAACACCACAAACCCAAAACACAAACAAACAAAAAAACCCCAACCCAAACACCTAGTAAAATACTGGATGATTCTCCTATTACAGTCCTTACAGTGGTTCCCAGAAAACGGGAGTTATTTGCTTCAAGTCAGTCCCTGATTGCACATATTATCACTTTAACAAATTTCCCAGACCCAGCAGGATACACCTTGAGCTCACGCACCAAGAGAAAAGGTGACATTTGAAATTCACCTAAACCACATGGGATGTCAGCTCTTGCAAACTGAAGGGGCATTTGTTAAAATTGGGATCTGAAAGCAAAAAGCTGACAGGACTTATACTGGTCACTGGCTGTCGTTGGACCTTGAGAAGCCAGAATATGCTACTTAAAATTGTAAATATGCACAATGTAAATGACATCCTACAATTATGATGAAAAACTCTGGTATGAGGAAGAAATATATCTTAGTCTTCCCCGCTGAGGTTTGGGTAACTATTTGCAGCAAGATGAGCAGAACACCTAGTATCTTGCAGGGTAAGCTCTAAGACATGCTGATAGCTTTAATTTTGGTATAATCTCACCTTGGGGCAACATATATGTTGATAATGTGGCGGCTCATAACAGCCTTCAGAGGGAGGGGAATGCACATTTATTGGCATGTTCATCTTGCATTGTGCATAGATGTCTGACTTTTTTGAATGAGTGGGGTGACAGCACCTACGTGGGATGCGTCGAGCAAAGGATGCTCTATTTTTTCATAATTATCACCTCACTGCTATTGTGTTACACTCAAATCTGATTAAAAGTTTAAAAAAAGAAAAAGCAAATGTCTGTATGTCTGTGGAATAGGTCATGGTGGGAGAGGAAACCATGTAACTGACAAATCAGCATCTGCCACAGTCGTAAGACTTACAGCCTGTGGATCCTGGTGCCCCAAAACTCATCTTTGGAAGGAATGAGTAAGGTCTTTCAGTGAAACTGTTCTGGTTTCCGTGGGTCCTACAGGCTTGAGTGCTTCTGGCAATGTTTCTTGTCTTGGTGCTGTTTGGGTGCCTGTTACTCATTATTAGGTTTCCAGACCACTTTGTCATCATTTGTGTTCTAGGGAAATCTGAGAATAAAAACCAAATACCTCATCTTTTCTTTTTCACTTGACATGTTTATATAGAAACCAAAGGAGCCTGTTTTTCTTTTTTAGCTGTGGAAGAAGCTGGACGTCTCTGAGGGACAAAACAGGATAGCATGAAGAATGGCATGTTTTAGTACTTGCTTGTTTTACACTCGATAAAGATGACAGATAGTGCTCGTTTTCATTTAGAAGCCTCCTTTGGTTGCAGCCACCCTTGTTTCAGTGTGGTCTTTACCTTTTCACAGCATCTTACTGTGTGAAATTAATTCATTTAAAATATACAGTTTGTATTAACCACAGAACTTGTGGCTTCAGGTAGATTTTCCTTTCTTAACAGTTTTTAATCTGAATTGTCAAAGATTCTTTGGCCTGGGCAGTCTATACCTTTCTTCTCCAGTTCAGTTTTCTTTCCATTTGCCTCACTACCGCATGCAGATATTAAAACGCACACTATTCTTATTTACCTTGGGCTGTAATTTCCGTATCCCTGTCAGGTTTGTTTTTTCTTTCCCACCCCCAGCTAGGAAACAAAAAACAGGGTGTGCTTTTAAAGGCAGGCAAGTAGCTTTAAATATCCTGATGGCAGAGCTGTGAGAGCTTCTTTTTTCTCCTTAAAAAAAAAAAAAAGAAAAGAAAGCATGATTTTATTGAAGACCCTCCAAATTTGTAGCTTTGTGAAATGTTTATTTTAGAGTCCCTTTCTGAGTCTAGAAGTTTGAAGAAACTTCACAACATAAGCAGGACTTCCTTTTCTCCTCTTGTCCCCCTGCCTTCCCGGGGTCTTGCAAATAGCATTTTTCCTGTAGAATAAATAACTTCACCGAAATAGATATATAAACCCGCTGTAAAAACTCAGTCTGTTTATAGCTGAAATCCAACTGTTATTTTGCAGCTGGTCTCTGTAGTTTACGCTGAACCTCGCAGAAGGCTGTTAGCTTCTCCGGGATCTTTGTTTTGCACATTAGTTGCTTTTGAATGAGAAATCAGCCCTGTTCCCGACATTTCCTAATGCTCATTTCTACAAGCAATAGGTACAGGAAAGCTCAATAAAAACATCTGGGGTTCTGTGAAGGTTTGCAAACCGTTCACCATGTACGCTTCCCTAACTGGAAGCTGCACCAGAGGCAGGAGCTGGTGTCAGGGCTGGATACGGCTCTGGCAGCCATCGAGGGGAGCAGGGGAAGGTGGTGACCCTCACTGTGGTCCCTGGGAAGGTGATGCGAGTCCTGCCAGCGTGCCTCTGCTGCTTCCCTGCCCTTAGACAGCAAAGGAAGCGATTAAAATTGGGGTGAGCCAGAGGCTGGAAATCACGTCAGATGAGAGCGTCGTGTGTGGCACTTGTCCATGGTGTAACACCCATGAGGCGCACGTGTCCCTGGGCTACGTCTCGTGCGGTGAAGGTCATTAGTCGTGTGCTCAGTAGTGGAGTCCGTAGAGTATCTGTAGCTCAGTACCAGACTTCGTTGCAGCCTATTACTTAACCCATTTGAGACATGTAGCTTAAGCCCATACAATGATGCTTGTGTTGCACGGTCTCGTTTCCCTCCAGAGCGTGGCAGAAGGGTTCAGTCACACAGAGCTGGTCCCCTGAAGACTCCTCACCTGTGAACAGAGCTGGAGCCTTGCAGTGCTGAGATAATACAAACCAACCAAAAGCTCCACGTAACTATCATTATTCCTGCTCTTCTAAGCTATGTTGCTTTTCTTTTTGTGTTTTTGAGGTGGGGGAAGAGACTGAGACAAGATTTAATAAAGTAATCTGTGTAGGACCTTTTGTGGGTGAATTCAGGACAGAGCTAGCATATTTGTTTCATAATAAACTGTAATTTCCAAGCTATAGGTCATGGTCATAAAGGGTTCATGATCCTGGAGGTGATGTTACGTGCCTAGAAGCGTGAATAAGAAATGTATTTACAAAGCAAAAATTTTGGGAAGCAGCCCTCTCTTTTTGTCAGAGCTACTCTTCGGTTCTGACCACAAGAAAGCAAAGTGTAGAGACGACTGGAAAATTATGTTGCTGTTCCAGTTCAGGTGGTGTTGTCAGAATATGCAAGACCTAACAAGATTAGAGCAGTTTTGCCCTTTAATTTGAACAGATGCATGTTGGAGTCACTAGTAGATTTGCATCATAACTCTGGTACAACCCTGAGTCATGGGATTATTTCACTCTGCTATATTCATTTTTGATTAACTACTTTGCTCCTTTTTTTTTTTTTTTTTGTTTTGTGTGAGGGTGGGTTAAACAAATGCTAATTCCTCAATGAAATACTTTGCCCTTGTTGAAACTTGAATGGGATATTTTCCAGAGTGCAAGATCAGAAACCACCCTTCGCACAATAGCTGTGCCAGAAATGGTTTCCCAGGAAAGCAGATCACTTAGGGGTGGGTAACATTCATGGAATGGGCACGGGGGGGCTTTTCAAGGAGTATTAACTTTTTTATGTTTCTGGTCTAGTGACATTAATCTAATTTTTTTTTGCACTGAATCAAGTTGGATGTTACACGCTGCTTTGATCCAAGTTGTTAAAATTCCCAGCTCTTGCTCAAGCAGACCGTCGTCGTTCCTGCTTTTCATTAAGGTTGTTTGGACTATTTCATGTCACAGAGAAAGAAAGCGGTTGTTCAGATCACGGGACGGGATCGTACCTAAAGCAAGTCCAGGACCGGGTAGTCACTTTGTGGATTTTTTACAGGAGCCCGTGTGTGTGTTCAGATGCCCACAAGGCCAAACGGGCAGGAGCGCAGCACCCACCTGGCCCCAGCGGAGCAGCAGGCCCGAGGCATTCGCAAAAAATGAATCATCTGTGCAGTTCCAGATAGCAGCTGCTCCAGCAGCATCCTAGGGAAACACTAAACTGGAGCTTAAAAACTGAGGGGAAGGGACAAAGTCAGCGCACACAGAAACTACAAGCGAGCTGGAGGGTGCAAACAGGTTTTTAAGAGAGACCTGTGAGATTTTCTTGTATCGCCAACCCTTTTATGAAGAGAAGCATTTGTTGCCAGGATGGAAAAAAAAGATACGGCTGCAAGTATAGTCAAGCTAGGCTTGACTGTTGCTAACATCAATGGAGAATGGATGTTTTTTCAAGTCAGTGTATCTGAACCAGAGTTAAAATGTCTGATGAAAAAAGGCTATCCTAGCCTAGCACTGATTTTCCTTTTACATTTTACCTATGTTCAAATCTGTTTTCCTTTTTCCCCTAGAAATTCAATCCTCCCCAAAGTAGACTATGTAGCTATAGGAGCAAGACTGTGCTGCTCTTGGAAAAATCTGCATGCCTTTGTGCTTAGATTTCCTTGCTTTTGCGTCTGAGCTGAGCCCCTGACAACCGAAAATATTTAAAGAAGGAAAACTAAACCCTGATAAATGTGAAAGGCATTTGTACAAAAACACAAGCCTTCTTCCCTCTGTCTTAATTGAAATACCTTAAAAGGCTTGCATGGGCTATACAAATAAATACAACTACTAGTTCCTTCTCTGCTCTTGTGCACTGGTTTTGAACATCTTTGTTTCTATTTTTTGTCTCCTTATTCTTTACCCTAATAAATATCCGTCAGTAAAATTTCTGTCTGTGTCTAAGCTCAGCAGCTACGTGGTCACATCTCCTCCATATCATTTTTCCCGTGAACTTTCAGTTCCTTCTCCTGTGCTTGGAATAAAATCAAGCACTCAGTTAATGGCCAGAAGCCTGCAGCGGGAGGGACGTACCACAGCTCATCTGGGCCTGTGGATGCGAGAGGTGAAATGCTATCGGTCTGCTGCAACAGTGATGAGTATCTTTAAAGTCACTTTCCTATAATAGCAACTTGGTTTAAGAGCAGAAAAAGCGCCGGTCTGCTTCATGACTTCTCAAGACCCGTTTTCACCATGTAAAGTCAATTGGCTGTAAGCTGTGGACCCGGCTTGGCTTCAAAGTGTGCCTGGCTCTTCATTCACAAACGAAATGCTCTAGATTGCTGCCAAATTGGGGAGATTATTCTGTCTCACTTACTGGCAAGCTGCGACTGCGTTTATCACTTCATTTATATGCTAATTGAGGCCAAGCCTCCAAATAGACTCCATACAATATCAGTGTGACTTGGCTCCCTCTGTATGGTTATTCCGCCTTCCAGGAGCCTCGGTGTGTGTGTGTGTGTGTGCTCGGAGCCGGAGAGGGTTTAGTATGTCTTCATCAATGAAGTCCCGCATCCTGACCCCAGCTTTCAGAAAGGACGATTAGACTCGAGGAGCGCGGGTGACTCGCACCAAGGATTGCCGCGGCGCTGTGAAGGTGAGCTCACACCTTTTCTTGACTGGAACTCGCCACGTTTCAGCTCTGAGGAGATGCTGATGTTTCTTAGGCCAGCTGGTCTAATAAGAGGTTGCAGAGGGCACGGCTAATTATGGGGACAATGTGGTGATGAGCCGCCTAGGTAGAACAGCTGGATTTGTTACCTCCTCTGCCAGCTCCGGCGTGACAGAATGGCAAAAGCCCACTCTCCTATAGACTGCCCATTTTTAAAGCGTAGTAGGGATCCACGCGTTCCTGAGGGAGCACTGTAGTGATATAGAAAGAGCAGGTACAGATATCCGCGTTCAGGGCTCCATTTGATTGTTTAAGATGTTGTGAATTTCAAAAGCCAAAGGTGAACTAGTCGGTAAACGGGGCGCTTGCCTCATGCTGAATTTTATGGGACGTTTCACTGAAGGCTACTGAACTTAGGCTGGGCAATGCACACGCTTGTGATACAAATTCTTTGAACCTTTTCAGAGGGAAGTACCTTATGCTTTAAAGCAGAGATGTGACATTGGCTCACAACTGTATTTTACCATTAACCCCAGGGATCAGAGGTCCGTACTAAGTTCTGAAGTTTCCATGTGATACCATTTCCATGTGATACGTTTTACAACTTTCACTTAGAAGTATAGCAAGGTGTCTTTTAAAAAGCTTGCTAAAAGAGAACTGAGCACTTGAAAGGTAGAAAATTCCCAGCTGGCAGTCAGCTGTGCGAATCCTTTGCGTTGCAGTGCAAGCCATTACGGACAACAGCAGCTCAAGACCACTGAGTTGCAACATGCCTAACTTTTAAAAAGCCAGTGCTTGTACTGCCATTCCCAGTCCTTGTCCAGGTGCCCCAAAACGGGGCTTCATAGCCTACCCGAGAGAGCAAATGGCCAAGGAAAGGCTGTTGACAAGAACAAAAATATGTTAAAAATTCCTGTGCTCTCCCAGGCTGAGTGCATGCTCATAGCTTTGAAATAAGGAATTATTTTAAATCGGGATTCATGGCTTGGGCTCAGGCACCTGCGTTGTCTTTTTATACATATGGGATTTGCTGTTCTCTTCTGAGTCGCGGCAGTGCCCACCTCTCATCCGGGAAGCCAGGGGTATCAGTTCAGCGTGAGCTTCCTCCCCTGCCTGAGGCAGCTCAGATTTACACCTCGTGTGCTAGATAATTGGCTTATCCAGTGAACGAATTGGCACCAAGACGCTCTCCACCTCACCTGTCGATGCGGAGTCATGATCTGGCCAGGAAAGGAAGGAAGAGTCATCAAACCGCAGAGAAAGCAAGCGAGAGAGAGCACGACTGTTTTGCCTAATGGTGAGGCAATTTCCTGGGATGGAACAGTTATGGGATCTGGTACTTCCCAGAAGTACTTCAACGTTTTTGCAATCTGCTCATCACTCATCAGATAAACCTTCCATGGGATTTCCAAAACCTGCCCATGCATTCAGTTTTCTTTGTTCCTGTGAAGATCTTGTGTCTGTTCTCCACGGTGTGGTGCCTCCAGGTTATGACCTGTTGGTTGACAAAAATAGGTGCCAGGTGAGGTTCCTGCCAGGGCATGACCGCCAGGCTGAAGAATACCACCCCACTTGTGCAAGGAAGCGGCTCATTTATTTTCATGACACTGCGCTCCTTTGTGTGCTCCGTGGAGCAGGTCTTGGCAAGCGGCGTTCACGCAAGCTCTCTCTGTTATAAGTGGAAAAGCTCCAAAGCTGATAAATTTCCTGTGTCAAACGGGTCAGAGAAAGGACATCCCTATTCTAGGCCAGGATGGTGTTGTTAGGTAAACAGGGATTGTTCCTCAGCCTGGGAACTGGCCCGATCTAGATGTGAGAGTTTGGAAGCTGTGATAAAGGAGATGATTGCAAAGGGCAGGATGGCAGTGGGGGACCAGCCGCGCTACAAGGGCGCGTGGCCCAGGGAGGAGAGCTCGCTGCCGCGCTCAGGGCACCACCCTGCGTTTTGCGAAGTTCTATGAGGGGTAGCAGTCCTTGTTCCATCACCCATCAGCCTCTGCCCTGGAAACAAAGGCAGTAAAAAAAAACAAAACAAAACTGAATGAGCTGGGGAGCGCCAAGTTGGCACAAGTCAGTTCCTAGGAGACTCATCTCTGATGCACCATCCAAAAGTCTGGAAATATCATATGAGCAGTGGAAGCCTACAGGTTTCTGCCTGAACTCCCTTGCTACCGGTGCTGCAGCTCCGTTACTGCTGGAGGACAATACTTGCTCCTTAGCGGCACTGGAGGTTTGAAATATGTTTATTCCATGCTGGAGTGAAAGAAGAACTGTTTGAAATGTTACTCTTTTTTACATATATATTTTTCTTGTTAACTCAGTTGTGTTAATGTCTGCTTTTGGATGCTAATGGGATTTTTTAATTTGTGTATGTTTGGGTTGTTATCAGACACTAACCTGACACGGGATACATCCCACTTTAAAGTGGTAGTGCTGCCTAACTTGGAGCAGAGGCTTTTAACTCCAGACCTTCCCAGATGAACGCAGCAGGAACTTGAATGTGGGTGTCCCATTGTCAAGAGCTCTCCAGAGTATGAAAACAGCTTCTACTCATTGCCAAAAATGCCCATTTGACTGAAAGGTAAAAATCCTATTTTGGCTACACTGTGTCTTACCCCATTGAGGCTAGCTCATAATACAGGTTAATTTTGAAATGTGTAGAGGTGTTTCACAAAGTTATGAATCTACAGTGAGGGAAAATCCAGCTCTTGCAGAAAAGAGAACAGCCCGTTGGCAGATTTAATTGGAAAAGGGAATTAGCTGGGGAGAGGGGAGTGATTTAAAGGGTAGGAGGAAGAGTGGAATGGGCCGTTTTCGGATACCACCTTTGTCAAGGAAAAGGGAGTTGCTACATTTAAATACAGGGCTTCTTTACTGTAGGAAGATAGAAGAAGGTGGTCTGCGGCTCTAGAAGTTTTATGGGAAGAGATTTGTGTATCTGAGAGAACTTACTGCCAGTGGTTAGTGTCCTGTTGAGTAGTTCTGAGTTTATGTCCCTAAATGCAATGACTTGCCTGGGTACTAAAAATGTACATCTTGTGATGCTGGCAAGTTGCATGAAGTCTTGCTGAAGGGAGTGGGTGTGACAATCACCCTTCATTTGAGTCAACTGCAAAGTGCAATTATGCTTTACGGAATAGATAGCTGAAACAATAGGAGCCACCACCCCAAAAGTGAGGGTATGTACAAAACTGTTTAAGAATGTGCTGTGTAGGTGGAGGGTTTGATAACAGGCTGAGTTGACATGCAGGTGGCCAAATATTGTTCATGTGGAAGAGAAATCAGAAAGACATCAGAGCAGCACACAGAGAAGGCATCAGGAAAGTCTCAGCAAAAGAAATACCTGCGGCCTGACTGAATAAAAGCTGAGTTTTCAGAGGTCAGGCACCTGGAGCTCCATGCAAGCAAGGCGTTACCTGCTCTGAAGTTCTCACTGATATGTGAGAACTTGTGTTTAAGGAGTTGCTCTGAAATCAGAAGGCTTTGTATCAGAAAAATGTAGTGCCAGGTTCCAACATCTGTCCCTCTGCCAGAGAGAAATGCCGCAGAAGTACTGACCAGCTCCGGCACGTGGTAACGCTCTGACGGATCTCCTCATTATTGCAGCGGCAAAGAAGCAGGTATCTCCGCTTCTAGCTGTAGTTAAGCAAGTGAATCTTTTATAAGGAATGCAACTTCACATTTCAGTGTGGAAAATATAAATGAACATCAATTAGCAGAGAAAGGCCTGGTCAGAATAAAACACAAAGCAGGCCCGCCAAGCCTAAGTAGATTCTACTGGAGCTTTCTTTCCACATAGGAATATTTACTTGCTACAGGGTTAAATTTGGCAAAGTGAGACTTGTGCTCAGGTCTGGAGGTTTGCTTTTTCTCTTTATTGTACGGTGAGCTTGATCACAGTTAACCTTTACTCATCTTTCTGATTACTACAGTCACCCCCATGCTCTCTCTCTTGAATGAGCTTAACTTCATTATTCGCTTATCTCATCGCTTAGAAGAAACCAGATTTTTTGCACAATGTTTGCTTTGTTGACTAGATTTAGCATGCGAATGGGTTGTCTGGCTGTGACAGAAAGGTTGTCCCTTATGTCTTTATTTGAAAAAGACTTTTGACAGTCTATTTATAAGCATGACCTTAAGAGATTTCTAACATTATGAGTTTGGGCTGCAGCTGAAACAAAGTTCATGACCATCTAAACAGTGCCTTCCACAGATAGTTCCTCTGGTTTTAAAGTGTCTGCAGGCTCCATGTAATTTCCCGTACAACTGAGTCTGACTTTTATTAAAGCACTGTCTGAATCTGACTTTCATTAGTCCCATGAATGATCACTGAGCGTGGATTTAGATTCTTCTTACGCTTACATTGCAGAAAATGCAAAGCGAAGGGGCTTAGGGCAAAACTGAAGCAAGGCTGCACATAGTTCTGCTGCATTCTTCTGAACCCCAGCTGGCTCTCCAATGATGCTCTGGCCAGAGTACCGGCTTTTCTGAGCTTTCGTTATCCAGAGTTCAACCTCTAGACTTTTGTATGCAGAAATCCTTTCATATGTAATAAAAAGGAAGTTTTTAGTTAACCTTCAAAGTGGGAATACAATGAAAGCAATTATTTATTTCTCACAAAATAGCAAGCAGTGTGAGATACCACACACCGTATATGGAATAAGCCACCAGGCTCATCCAATCCAGTGCCTCACAAGCACAGGGGTAATAGCTGGTTAGACCCAAAAGGTCTACAAATCACCCATTCTGCATATACCACAAGCCACAAAACACTCCCCGATGCTCTGTAACAGCTTAAAGATATATAGTACAACCCATTGAAAGCCACAGACTGTTTGCCACAGTGGGGCTGTTGCAGTCATGGCCGTCTAGCATCTCTTATAACGTACCACAGGAGGATAGCAATGAGATTTAGGGCATTTTCAACACCCTAAGCACCAAACACCCTGAAGACCTCTAAACAAAAACACACTAAGCAATATATCCCACCGCATTCTTTAGCCAGACTTTTGCACTCTGCTGGTACTACGTATGCTCAATATAGCACGTGTGCCTTGTACTTGAGCATGCACGCGCATAGACGCATTCCCCCGGTCGTCTTCCAGAAATGACTTTTCTGTCTTTACGGCACAATTGTGTTGTGTCTTCTGGCCTCTGCAGAGCCAGAGAAGAGAGGTGGCACCTCTGTTTTTCCCAAGCACTTCCAAAGCCTGTCAGCAAGCCGCCTGGGGGCTCGGCAAGCCTTGGCCACGGTCCAGCTCAGAGGCTAAAGGTTTACTGGTCTCTTTGGTCGCTGAAGACAAAACTTGTAATCAGTGTTCGAGGTAAAGCAAGTTTTTGGGTCCCAACCATCTGAGCAGACACATCTCCTGGGACTTTCGCTGCTCAGATGTGGAGCTTTTTTTCCTCCCATGTCCTGCTGGTGGCTTTCATTTCCATGAGTTGGTGTGAATTGCCAGGAAGATTTCCCCCCTCGTGAAAAACCACCTTCTGTAAACTCAGAAAGAGCTGCGTATGTTTAATATCACCATATCTGGATGGTTCTGGCTGAGTCGCTGTGCCCTGCTCTCTGTACGCTTGCAGAAGAGATACAGAGTATTCTCACTTGCTTTTCTCCCCCTCGCAGACCAAAACGTCAAATACAGTCACCAAAAAGATATGTGCTATGCAGGACTCTACAGAAAGTAGGTATGTTTGGTGTTTGGTTTTAATTTTGAGATATAGTCCAGTTTAGGTCTTCATTTGCCCAAAAAAGTGGCATCCATCTTAATTTAATACATGGAAATAGCAGCTCTGCTCTAGAGACCAGAAAGCTAATTCTCTAAAGCTAGTTCCAAATAAAATGTGTCAGGGAAAAAAAAATAAAAATCTGAGGTTAGTACTATTCTGTTAGCAGGTAGATGAGAGCTTTGCTTGACATGGAGGATAGACTTGGTCTATTGGCATCCAAACAGATCAGCAGTGTGACATTTGTTTCTCACAGGAAAATCCTTTCCCTAGGGTGCAGACAGGAAATCCAAAATGAGACGAGGTAAATACCAGAGGACTGCTGAGGAAAGGGGAGGAGAGAGAACAGAAAGAACAGTGTTTACTTGTTGTGTTGGCTAAGGAAAGGCTCAGGAAAGAAAACCGCGTGAGAAATAAGTGCTTATTTTGCCATTATGTGAAGCGCTCTGATTGCAGGATGAACCACTTCCGTGCTGCAAAGCTGTAGTGCAGATTGTGGTGCCGCCTGCTCAAGTCTTTACTTACTGTGTTCTTTATTTCCTTAAAAAGCACTGAATTCCTTCAAAATTCATCTTATCCAACTAATGCATGAGATAGACCCCTGAGTTTGTTCGCAGCACCTGTTTTTCTGACTACCGGCCACCGTGAACCAGCAGCTCCTGTGAAGTCCTTGACTCTTTTGTGTTAGAAATTTCGGTGCAAACTCAGTAACCCAGTAGCAGCCTTGGACCTACAGCAGCACAAGCGTATTTAACTCTGGGGCCTTTTGCTGCCCGTACGTTGCCTAGGCTAACACAGCCCTCTCAAGCTGCTTCCCCCTGAGCAGGGGATGCCGCTTTACAGGCGTAAGGAAGGGGTGGGAGAGACAGGAGCTGCTCTATGGAGCCTTGCTATCGCTCCTTGAACCCACTGGCGGGAGCTTCGTTTCGGAGCGGTGCTGGGGCATCAGCCTCCCCTAGAGCTCAGCCTGCAAATGCTGGGCAGAGAGCTAATCGCTTAAGCCCAAGGAAGAGAGTGTGGATGATTCACCTTGTAAGGGTGGGCCACGTAAGGCTCTTCTGTGTGGCGCTATTGAGATGCTGCGTGACAGGGAGACTGCGAAACGGGGGCTCTGAAAAGGACATTCCTCCCATTGGATTTGCTGACTTGAGGTTTTTGTCAGCTGGATCCTTGGGCTTCCTGCCAGCCCAGAAAAACTAACAAAGGCCGTTTCTTCAGTTGCATATGATCAGGGAAGAAGGAGAGGAGGAGGAAAAAAAAAGAAGGACTGTAATATTTTTGAGAGAGCATAATTGTTTCCAGAGAAGTAAAAATACTTGATTTATATAGATACCCTGCCGTTGGTTACTGTGAGCCCCAGCATCATTCTTAAATCTCTGCAAAGTGACACAGATCACATCGCTTTAACACAGTATGTATGACAGTTAGCACTACACGGAAAGTCTTGAAACTGAACCTGCAATCCCACTGTGGTCAAAAGTTAGAAAAGATGTAACATTAAGACTGAGAGGGAATCTTTTGAACTGGATTTGTCCATCAAAGGCAAATTTAGAATCTGACAGGTCAAATCATAAATTGAAGTCTTATTACCCAACATTTTTTCACTCAGTTTCCCAGGTTCTTCAGAGTGTTCATGCTCTTAAGACAAGGCTTATCAGGGTTGGTTGATTTCTGTGCCTTCAAATAAAGAAGTAAAGAGGGTACTTCTACATCCCTATTTTTCAAAACTCCCATTTCAGTTTTTCAGTCATTCAAAAGCTGTCCGACTGAACTCGTTGATTTCGTAGTGCTTATAGCCCCTGGCCATGGCATATTGGACAAAAGCTAAGCTGTTAGATAGCCTTTCCTGAACAAATTCCAGTACAGCTACATTTTCACATTCTCTTCCTGAGCTGCGAGCAGATACAAGTGGCTGGCACCATTTTAAGCATTGCCAAACTCTATCCAACTTCTCTTATAAAAAAAACAAAAAAGAAAAGAAAAAGAGAGAGAGAGAAGTGCAAACAACATTTTTAATAGTGAAGTATAACTAACTAATGCTGTCCTTCCTCTATATAAGCTGTTATCAAGTCTTTGAAGTCCTGCCAGCTTGTTTCCATTACAAGGAAAACATGATACCAGCTGGAATTTTTGGAGTACAGAGGGAGCGATGGCAATGATCCTGTCGACTTAAAAACTGTGCATAATGTCCTGGGTTTTACGAACGCAGAATAAAGAAAATGGAAACAGTTTTCTTTTTAGGCGTCTCCTTCTTTTCAGCAGTACTGCACCCCTAAGAAGCTCCATCTCTTTAAACATCTTTCTAATGTGATATTCAGTGCAACTCTTCTCTCATTTGTTTTCAAGGCTTTTATTTTTCGTCTCTCCTGCCCATCAGTACTTCAAGCTATCAAATGTTCCAGCCCTGTGTTTATCTGCCCCGCGAGAAGCCTCCCGGCTCACATAGCGTAGCTTCTATTTCATGTTTTGGGTGTTAGCTTCTGGGGTTTTTCTGCCATCGCTACCCTTGAGAGTCTTTTGAGTCTTCCAGTTTGCTTCATGCAAGCCTGGGACTGATGAAAACGGTTATTAACACTTTCAGTCTCACAGCTGGCTGCAGCTAGTGACATAAAAACCAGCTGCCAGGTTCGCTCCGTTGATTGCAGGCGCCAGTGGGCAGGTAAAGCTTTATAACCGAGATCATCTGCGGTAAAGATCCTTCCTCGTACACACAGCGTGCACAAACAAGCTATAGCCCCGCTTTATCTACAAAACAGGGTTCAATTTCAGCATGTGTACTGTATTAAGCTTTCTTTGCATCAACATAAAAAAATCTTGACTTCTGCAATATGTCGTGATTTGAGCCATATGGCGTGTGAGAAACAGGTGGAGCAAAGACTGAGCAAAAAGCATGAAAGGAGGAAAACAACATTTTTTTAAGAGTCGAGATAAAGGGCTACCCTGTCGCCATCAACCTCCCAACAATTATTATCAGAATAGTCAAATCCTTCCTAATAAAGAACATATCCAGAGAACGGAGGCTGAATACAAGAAGTTGTCTACTGGCACGCTGCATGCTTGAGAGAGGTTCTTCAGTGTATGTTATATATCACCATGAACGGCTACAGGACCGTTGTCTCTGACTTAGATGTTGAGTGTTCGCAACCTGCTCTTTTTGCTATGATTTTTTCACCTCCATCAGGGGGTTTTCTCTCAGTGTCCCAACTGCGTGATTCTCAAACCCGCTAAGACTCTTTACAGCTGGAGCATTTCCCAAGTAAATGTTTGTTGAAGTGCTTATTAGCAAGACGATTTCCTTGTATATTTTCTGTTTCCGTGAACATTCTTATTAGAAATGTTAACAGAAACGAGAGGCAATTTGCAAACTGTGTTGATATTTCTAGCATAGTTGAATAGGATGGTTTAATCAGGCTGTTTACAGTTGCAAGCCTTATTTTTATTTTGCCTTTTGCTTGATGTCTCTTTTCTTTTTATAACAACAACAACAACAACAAAAAAAGTATGCAGTTGCATGTTCCTATGGCAAGTAAAAGCCAAAGCAGCCGTCCAGCTGTTAAAATTAGTGTTAGATCTGAATTTGCCATGGGTTTCCCACTGCATGGCAGGAAATAAGCTTTCATTGCTGCTTCCCCCTCCTCCCCATCTAGCCTCCTATTAGATTAATACCAGAAGCATGAAGTAACGTTTAACAGAAAGTTGTTGCTTTTAGCTCTGGGAAAACTTGGCAGCCTCTCCAGAAATGGAGGGGGGAGGGGGAACCTGAAACCTCCCTTAACTAGAGAGGAGATCTGAGGCAGAAAGAAACATTTTTCTCCTGTTAAACTTCTGAGGTTTAAAAAAGCACGCTAATGACAAACTGTTCCGAAGTCTAACGAGGATCTGCTGTCAGACTTTCCTCTCTTTAAGCACTAATCGCCGGGCTCTTACGAGCTACTTTTGTGTCCCCCTTTCGTATTGCTACCTAATTTATGCCCTGTCGGCAAAGTGTATCACTGAGATGATAGCGCGTTTCTCTTCTTGGTTAGAATGGGTTTCTGGTTTACGGGACAGCGCGTGGAGCTTGCAACCAAAATGAATGTTGTTGCTCACGGACGCTGGGATGCCCCCCCGACTGTTTTAGGGTTTCAGTAGTACAAAGAGGATGGAAAAAAACATGCAACGTGCAAACAAGGCATTATAAAAAAGAAGCGAGACCACCCCCAGCTTCCTATCTCAGATTTCACAGCAGTCTTTAAACTGCAGTACAAAATTATAATTTATTAAAACAATGTGTTAAAGATTGTCATATGTTAATTTCCTGTGATACTCCGGGATCAGCAAGCATATTTTACTGCTTCCTGTGGGCCTAATCCTACATCAGTCAGTGGGAATTTCATTGGAAGCACGTGGTGTGGTGGCCACAGCAGTGCAAGCCCTGACTGAAGAGCATGTCTGGGGCTTCCTTGCAAACAGACTGCCCCGGGCTGCTGGGAGCAGCGCTGCGGGATGGAGACAGGCGCTCTCAGGTGAGCCATGTTGACAAGAGTATGCGCGTAAATCATGGAATCATAGAATGGTTTAGGTTGGAAAGGACCGTGAAGATCATCGAGTTCCAACCCCCCTGCCATAGGCAGGGACACCTCCCACTAGACCAGGTTGCCCGAGGCCACGTCCAGCCTGGTCTTGAACACCTCCAGGGATGGGGCCTCAACAGCCTCTCTGGGAAACCTGTTCCAGTGCCTTACCACCCTCACAGTGAAAAATCCGCAGGCTTGACACAGTCCAGCTCATGTAAAATAGCATTTCCAAACTTCTCGTATTCCTCGAATAGCTGAGTTTGTTTGCTTTTTGGTTTACCAATGTACTGTTAGCTGAGGTGCCGCCCCATTGTCGTGTTTTATGCTGAATCGGCTACTGGGGATGTGGGGCACCCCAGATGGGACCGACAGATGCTCCCCTCTACTCCTTTTCAAAGAGAGAGGCAGAGGAGGGAAAAAGAGACTTATGGGTTTAGAAGGAACTAAACTACTTTAATGAAATATTAATAATAAAAAGGAAAGAATGAAATATATACAAAACCATATGGAGCTCCCAGGATGACAATCATGATGTCACCAGCTGGCACTGGTGACATCCCAGACTGGACTCAGTGATGGACCAGAACTGGGTTCTGGATCTGCGTTCAGGATTGTGATCAAAGGCAGACGAACAGACCGAGTCCTCCTTGGACACTGGCTATTGAAGAAAGAGAGCTGACCCTTTGATCCCTCAGCTTTTATACTGAGCGTGATGCAGATGGGATGGAATACCCTGTTGGTCAGTTTTGGGTCACCTGTCCTGTCCGCTCCTCCCTGCAGGTGGGACCCCTCTACGCTTTTCCGCTTCCGACCGTCCAACGGGGCAAGTAACAAAGTCAGCTGCCCTGGGGTGTTATAGCAATAAGTATAAGCAGGAGCCTCTCTGCATACCATGCCTGGGCATCAGCTATAAACATGGGTCTTATCACTCTGGGAGCAAACAGTGTCTGCACAATATGCAGTTAATTTCAGTAGTTAGAAGAGGCCCAGCTAAGAAGCAAAGTTACTGAACAAAATTGGTCCTGTTTTACCTTAAACAGGAACACCCATAAAAGCTTCAGCTCCTGGTTAAAAGGCAGAGGCCTTAGCCACCGCAGGCTGGGCAGGCCGGGGGATGTGGAGCTTTGAATCTCAAGTACCCAAGTGCTTTGCTTTCTTCCGAGTAACTCACGGCACCAACAGCAGGCACAGGGAAATACCAGTACCAGTAGGATGGTGCCCCGTTACTCCCCAGGGTAACCCAAAATGGACCTGACATAAGGGCAAAAGGGAAGAACGTGACACAGATTAATCTGGCAGTGGCCATATGTGAGGGGTACGTGCCGTATCGTGCCTCGCACGCCAACGAGCAGGCTGGTACAGAAGCTGGGCCGGCCTCGGGAGCCAGATTCCTACAGCGCACGTCGGATGAAGAACCTGCGGGGAAATGCTGGGCCATGTCCCCCCGTCCCCTGCACCTTCTGACAGGAGCTGAACGTAATCCATTCTGCCACCCTCTCCACCACCCCACTATATTTTTAGGATTCTGTTGAAGGGGGTGCAAGCGCAGTGGGGCGGTGAGATGGTGGCTTATCGCTTGACTACTATTTTGATTTAGGTTGATTTTGCCTTGGGCATTAGTGCATCATCAGGATGTTTATATTTGGGCTTTGTATATTTTGTCTAAGTATGTAAGGCAGCTTTAAGGGAGGGCTACATAGGGAGAAAAAGGTTATAATTTATATTTTTCAGTTGCTTTTAATCCCACCTCCATTCAGAGAAAAATCCCAGAAAGCTGAGGCTAAAATATAACTCTGTGTCTTATTCTGCCCCTATTAGTGCAGGAAAGTAGCGGCAATATTGTGCCATCCTTTGTGCTGCTAATGGGACTTAATTCCACATTTGCAGGCCATCTGCTGAGAAAAAACCTCTACAGCCCTTCTCAACGCACATATAAAAACTTGTCAGCAAAGGCAGCTTTACGAATCAGCTGTGAGGATATGTTTTATCTAAACTTTGTTAGGAAGAGCTTTTTCCTTTATGAAAGCCGCTACGTCAATTCCAGCCCAAATGACTCTAAAGAGAATGAAATAAGTTTTGGCACCATCTTTCCTTTTGGTAGAAATGCATTTCAACTCTTTTAATCAATTGATATTCATCAGAAGGGGAAGAATATTTTTTGCAGGAGGAAGAAACCAAACGAGTATTTCAACACAGAGAGATCTATCTTTACACAGATGAGCTGTGAAATTAAAGTAGTATCTTGGGTTCTTGCGTTCCACACCTTGTTCCCACTGAGATTTCACATGTAACCTTGGACAAGTGGCTTAAATGCTTTTGGATTTCTTCTCATTTCCTGCTAAAGAAAGTACTAACTCACTGACACGACACACCACCGCATTGTTAAATATATAAGACTTCTGCACCTGGATTTGATAAATAAAGACAGAGACCAGAGGAGAACAGAAGACTTCCCTGGCTTAGCATCCCAGGCAAATCATAAGTCCCCAAACTAAGGTGCATCTAGGAACTTACGAATCAGTTTATTGCTTGCTGGGGAAAAGGTAAGTCTAGAAGGGGCAACTGTAGGATGACGATATCGTTGTATCCAACCATTGAGTACACAATGAGTTGCTGCCCTAATCTGCGACTGTAATTTGTAAACCAGTGTAGCTGTGGCATTTGTACCATGTCTCCTGCCAACCATTTGCCTGCTGACTTAACATCTATGAGGAGCGTGGACCAAGGTGTTGCCTGTAGACACAGTGCTTGCAGTTTTCAACATGTTTGCTCACAGATCAGATATCAAAAATTGTGTACAGAAGAACTTTAGTAACACTGTAGTGAGCTTAGCTGCAGCATCAGGGTTGGCTAATTAAGTCCTAAGCCACCCCCATGCACAGAAGCATGCCGATTCTAGCGAAGGGAAGCAATTAATCAGCTGCAAAGACAGATAGCCATACACAAACGACTAAGGTAGTGCTCTTGTGATTTGAAGCAGAGTAATGTCTGGCCTGGGTTAGCAAAAATCCTTTTGATTACTAAAAATGTTCTACTTAAGGAAGAAACAGCATGATCTTTTATTGCACTAAAAGGTCTAGTTGCTTTAATAAAAATGGTTACCTTTTCAACAAATCTTGTTTATATCTTTAGGCCATTATGGCTACAACATTGCTACTACTTCAGTGAGTCATTATGCGTTGTGCAACTTCTGGATAGAGACATTTTTAAGGTAACGACTTATTATTAACAGAAAACTAACCGCCTAAATTAGTCGAGTCCTCACTTTAATGGTAGTTCTGCAGTGCAGCCATGCTCTGAGCGAGGCGGTCGGCGTCAAAGGAAGAGCAGATCTCACAACTGCGCTGCAAATCGAGGCAAAGCCTCAGAGAAGCACAGCAAATCCCACCTACCAGACCTGTCCCTTCAGCTCTGAATTCAGCTGCAAAAGCAGCCAGCGCTTGATCATTCAGAGGAACGCAAAACCTAACTGCTTTCTTGCCTTGCAATTGCAACCTAGTTAATTGTGTACAACTGTGCAAAGGAAGAGAGTGAGGAAATTCCTTTCTTGACCCTTCCAGCAATTGACTTGTACCCTGGAGCATGAGATTTGATTACTCATGTAACTTATTTTTCCCGGGCAGTTTCTTCTTGATAGCTCTTGTGTGACGATTTAAGAAAGTTTCAGGCTGCGTCACAAGAACGCTCCACTGATTGAACTTCAGCTTACGTTATTTTATAATTGTTTGATATACCTCTCTGCTGTGTGCTGCATTAGATTTTCAGATTTTTAACTTTGACAACCAGTGTACCTATTGGGCATGATTTTTTCACCAGAATGGTACTGATGAATGCTCCAGGTTGCGTTTTTATTTTGCAGAGATTTCCAATGAGCCTCAAAAATCGAGTTTCTTTCAATACCTGGAGTCCAGCCTGCTACACTGCCTCAAAATATCTTTGTGGAAGTTACAACAGGAGAATCACCGCTTGCTTTGAAGTTTCACCAGCAGTTCTGGTTGTGACCATTGTTATTATTTTCAAGCTATAAACAGTTGTGCAGTTTTATTCTGCAATGGCAAGCAACAGCTGGGTTTCTTCACCGAGGCAGTAGTTCAAAATGGTCTGGTTACATGCTGGAAAGCACCGAATCCTTACGACTTCATTTGTTGTGACGTGTTTGTTCAAAAAGGGTGCAATTTAATAACCCATTGGTGTCTTGGTGACACCGGTTCAAGAAATGGAGGCTCTGTCTCGAGCACAGCTGCTCAGATCCACATTGCTCCTCTTCTCATCAGTCACTCTAATGCAAGTACTCGTTGGACCTTTTTTAGAAGGGGGAAGAGGTGTAGGGAAGGAAGAGGTTTCACCTGGATCATTTTCTCAATCTGTTTTTCACAAATAAGTGCGTCAGCCCGCCAAAGATGGTCACAAACTATAGATTGGGAACCCAAATGAATAGTTTAAGGCAGGAAAGGGAAGAAACCAGACCAGTTTTGCCACCAAAGAAAACACTGGGTGTAACTACACCCAGTCATCAATGGGCAGCTTTATCTCACCTGACTTTGTCAGGCTGGTATTGTCTCTCCTCCTGCAGGCAGCATAAAACCTGAGCCAACTCCCGGCTGTGGGCTCTGGCTCATTTGACAGATACGCAGTCATGTCCACACCTGAGGTGGATAAAATCTGAAAAGGTGAGGGACGAGGTAATGCAGAGGTTGTGATTGAGGGTGCCTGCTCAGAGGTGACTTCAGTTCTGAAGAAGCTGAAGTGATCTCTCCTTCCCTGTTACAGAAGCATGGCACTGAAGTATTTCATTACCGCCTTTCATGCTCCTGATTACAGCATACTTTTTGCAAACATTCCAGCATTTGATTTCTACTTATATGAATTACCATGGAAACAAAACTTTTATTGGGCATGCTTGAATACTCAGGGGTGGAGGACTTTAAAAGCCTCCATGATATGCAATACAGTTGATGTAGCCGTGCAACTCTCACGGCAACAGTTAAAGCTAGCTAGGTGGACTGTTGAACCCATCTACGACTTGTAGCTCTCGTGCAAGTTTCCATACCGTTTTTCCTGACTTTCTTTAATGGTAGTATCACTGCTTTTGTTCCAACAAGAGCTTTCAGCTCTTTAGTTTTTGGAGTTTAACTTGTTTGCTAGGTTTTAAGTATTTCCTACTCATAAAAAGTCCAATAGAGCATTTTTTTTGCGTGTTTTTCAATTGCCAGGCTCTTGCCTGCTCGACGTTCCAACTTATCAAGTTATTTTAGGGCCTCAGCTATGGCTGGTTTTGAGTACCTCTTGTTATGTTAGAAATAAGCTTTATTCCTTATTTTTCTCTCCTTTGCTGCCAAGAAACAGATGACACTGACTCGGATAAATTTTTCCCAGTGTGCATGTATGAGGGGAAACACACGCTCTGCCTGATCCGACTTTGCTGCCACCTCACCTATTGCGTAGAAACTAACTAAAGGAACATTTCAGCCAGCATATCGAAAGTCCTTCAGAGTAACAGTTCAACCGCAAGTGCAGAGTTACTCCTTTCTGTACTAATAGGCATCATTTTCCCTAGGGAGATTTTTGCAGACTATTACTTACCGTTTTCCCACTTAAAAGGAAAAGGAAGATCACGTGAGACGAAGGGAAGGCTGGCTGCTTTCGGCTCTGGCTGTGGCAGGGTTAAAAGTCATTCTCGCCTCTTCCAGCTGTGAGCATGTGCCCAACTCTGCATTCGTTACACGTATATGCCTTTGTTTTTTTAACTGCGTGTGCTCCTTCTTGCCTGTTCAGGGAACGAAACAGAAGAGCCAGGTTCAACACTAGGAGTAAATGAAGCACTTGGACATTTGTGGGGGCACCGCAGAAGAAGAGATCATCTAGGTTCTGATTATTAGAGTAATTAGTCTCAAAAGCTTGTCTTTTTATATGTAAACTACAGTAGACAGCAGGACAGCCGAGGCCATTTATTTGTATATTTTTTTAATATTCTCTGGTACTGTGGGTGTTACTATACAGATTCCAGATTTTAATGAGTTATTACAAACTTTATATTGTGGTAAAGTAATGGCTTTAGCCAAGTAAAATATCCCCTGGAATACACAAGGCAAGAGCCGGATCACAACGAACCCCATTTCCCCGTGGTGGATGGGAACAGTCAGCGATGGTGAGTGCCATGTGAGCTTCGACCCATCCCGCAGGACCCCTGCGCAGCAGGTACGTGCTGCCATCCCCGAATTTCCTCTTTGGGAAACAAAGGGGAAAGGTAGAGCAACGAGGCCACACAGCACGGAACAAGATCGCCATGCAGGATACTCTGGCTCGCTGCCCCAAGCACAGTCCTCCAGGCGGGCTCGCGTCTCTCATCGCTGGCGTTTTCCTTACCAAGCCGACACTGTACGTGCGCTCGGAAAGCCAAGGTTCGTTACACGCCCCGGGCTCCCAGCACCCACCGATCCCGGGGATGGGACGGCACCTCCCCAGAGGCTCCTGGCCCTTGTTGTTTCCCTCGGGACAGCTGCAAGCCAGCGGTGAGCCTCGGTTAGCATCGCTGCCTCTGTCACTGAGCGGGCACCTCCGAATCCGCACCCCCAACCGCTCGCCACACACGGGACAGGAGAGGCGTGCTGCACCGCTCGGGCAAACGCGCTTTGCTGAGCCGGGGTTGGTTTGCACTGTACGCTTGCTTCGGTTTGAAAGCCCCGCTAGCCAGGCCCGCTCCCCGCTTTGGGACAGCAAAATGCTGGTGGTGGCAGATGCCACCTGTGTGCATCCTTTGCTGATGCATGGGGCCTGGACCGGGGGTCTTTTGGGGGCCCTGTGTGTGTATACACATATATATGTGTGTGTATATAGTACACGTATATCTAAAATACAAATATATATATGAATAAACATGACACGTATATACATATACATATATGTACATATACACATATGTGTATATATACATATATATCATGTGTATACATATATATCATGTGTGTATACATATATGTATATATACACACATATATGTGTACATATACATATATAAAATTTACATGTGTATTGTAGACATATATGTACGTGTATTTTATAGACACACATACATGCCCACGTGTGTTTTTTTCAGGTAAGACTAAGCTGCAGGAAGGCTTCTGGCAGGCGGCAGCAGGGTGGCGACCCCCGGGCTGGGGTGGGCGGCAGGGACACCCCACCAGGGACACCCCACCGGGGCACGGGGGCAACCCAGCTCCCCCTCCGGGGTTAGGAGGGCGGAGGGCAGCCCCCCTCTCCAACACGGCTCCCCCGGGGATGATGATGAGGAGGAGGAGGAGGGAGGGGGCAGGTAAAGGCACCCCCCAGCCGCAGGCAAGGGAAGCCGGGCCGCTGCCCCCCCGAGCCGCCCTCTTTGCTCAGCTCCTCTCGCCGGCAGGAAATTGCCATGCGACTCACATTTATGCATCGCGAAGCGCCCGCGGCGGCCCCTCAGCCGGCTGTCCCCCCCCGGGGCGCCCCGGCAAGACCCTCGTCGGCCGAGCCTCCCCTCCGCCCCCGCGCTGTCGGTATTCCCCGTGCGCGTCTTCCCCTCGCCGCCCATCCACCTTCCGCCCCCCCCATTCCGGGTCCCCTTGAGCCGCCCCGCTCCCGCGACCCCGGCCTGAGGGGAGCGAACCATTCCGCCCGCGGGGGTGCCCCACGCCCCAGCCCTGCGCGGGGCGGCGCTGGCTGCCGTGCGGGGGGCGGCTCCCGGCGGCGGCGAGGGGAGGCGGGAGGCGGCGGCGGGGCTGGCAGCGGCGGCGGCCGGGCGGGCAGCGGGATGCGCGGGGGGCAGCGGCGGCAGGAGGAGGAGGAGGAGGCGGCGGCGGTGAGTGGGGGGGCCGGGGGAAAGCGCCGTCCCGCCGGGGGGGGCGGGGGGGGGGGATGTGTAGCGTACCGCTGGCGGTCCGCGGCGGCTCCGCTCTCGGGGATGGGGGAGAGGGTCCCTCCCGGGCGGGTAGAGCCCGGGCTGACGCCGGCTCAGCTGCTCACAGCTGTCCCCGGGTTTTGGCTACTTTTAGGGGAGTTTGTGCTAACCCCCACCCTCTTCGCGTTTCTGACGGGTGGGGGCGGCGGGGTGTCCGTGTCACCCCCCGCTCCTCGGAGACCCTGAAGCTAAAAGGGACGGGGCTCCCCCCGTGTTGCCGTTCGGCGCCAGTCGCCTCTCCCTCTTTGTCCGGGTGTTTCCCCCCCTCCCCGGGCGCTGCCGCGTCCCCGCCGGCGAACAAAGCCCCCTTCCCCGGCCGGCGGTGGGGGCGTCCGTCCCCGCGCGTCCGTGGGCCGAGGGGGAGGAACGGCGGGGCTCGGCTCGGTGGGTTTTTTCCGTCGGCGGCGATCTACCTGGCGGCGGGGGGAGACGAAGGACGGGGCTCTTTGTCCGCGCTTCTTTGTTAGGCTGGTGGCTTTTTAAAGCCTCCTGCGGCGGTGGGAAGGCGGCGGTGCCCGGGGGAGGTGGGTTCCTGCCGGGGCTGAGCGGGTGATGGATGCCGCCTCGGCTTCGCCGGGGTTGAGCTGAGCAACAGGAATCCGGCGTTACGTCCGGCTGGCTTGGGGAAATCAAGGGGTTTTGGGGCTCAGGTCTCCCCCCTTCCCCTCCGGCAGGTTTAGAGCCCGGCGGTCGCCCCCGGAGCAGCCCGGGCCGGGGTGTGCTTCGGCGGCGCCCGGAGCCGCCCGCTGGGTGGGGGATTCGGGTTGGGAGATGGGAGGGAGCCTTTTCGGAAAGCTACCTGCTGCCTTTCCAGCAAAACGGAGGAACGGGCTGGAAAGCCCACAGTCCCAGCTCCTTCTCCGCCCGCCTCAAAGCTGCCCGAGGAATTTCCCCGTGTGCAGAAGTGTAAATAGACGGGCGGTGCGGACATAAAGGCTGGAGAGATGGGCTCTCCGCTCCTGCCGCCCAGTGCCTGTGTGATCCGAAACACATGGCTTTTGCCACCAGTTCCTGTTCCCCCAAATGCTCATCTTTTCAACGTGTCATCTTGTCTGCGTGCCTCGACTCTCTATGTACCCGAATCCTCCGCGTCTGCATCCTGCAGGGCAGCTGGGTGGACGTGTTGCCAGTCAGAACATGGTGAATATTTCATCTTTGTGCCGCACCTTCCCTCACCTTGGGGGGAAGAGGGAGAGAAGAGAGAGGCAGTTTTGCAAGTTCTCAGGTCTGGTGAACTTCTCAGTTTCTCCTTTCTCTGTATTCTCATAGATAAGGTCCCCAAAGATAAGGTGTTAACACGAGAAAGGAAGGGAGATGGGAGGAGGTGCCAAATGGAATTGCAGAGGATGAGGATGGATTGCTTTCCCACAGCAGAAAGACACGATCTAGGAGAGAAAGGGGATGAAGTAATCAGAAGATGGAAGAGTGCCTACCTTTGCTGTCAAGGGAAGGGGTAGGCTGAACTAAGAGGGTAACAGAGGAAGAGGTACTTTTAGGGCAGTTGAATACTAACACCCTGTCGTTTCAGGAGGCAATATTACCATTTTTGTTCATTTTACACAGTTCCTTTTCCACACCAGAAATTTATTTCTCTTCCATTTTGAAAAATGCTAAATTGACTCTTTTGTGTGTCTGTGGATGTACTGAGGGAATGGAAGGCTTTGGCAGCAATCAGGACAGGAAGAGTAGTCATTTTTTCCGTATCAGTTACTGTCTATGCTTATCAGATACCAGCTCCTTGAAAGTATGCAAAGACACCAATTGACCATTGTTGGGAAGGAACAAAGTCCATAATGAAAAATTTGGGGTATTTTGGTTTTAGATAGGAAGCAGAGGATGGGTCAGATAAGATTGCAGGTCCACCTTGAGGCTGGAGTTGGGTCAGAAGGACGGAAGGGGTTTGGATGGGAAGCTCTTGTCTGTCTTTTCCACTTGAAGATCCAGAGAAAAGCTGCAATAATGAAAGTGGGTGAGGGGAAGTGCTGGTGATTGTTTATGAAGGAATTAACGTTGTGTTCACTGCACGTGGTGTGTATTCTCTCAATTTTAGTTTGTTAAACAGTTAATTCTGATGTGCAGTAACTGGCAGTACAGCAGTGCTTCCCATACAGCTGTAAGACGATGCCTTGTTTCGGGTGTTCAGAGGAGATGCTGTTCGTTTAGGTTTTGTTTCAGACCGGTGGGGCACATCCAAGATGCCACAGAAATCCAAGAGGCGTTTTCTGCTGTAGAAGGTCCTCCAGAGACTGCAATATGGGAGTGAACTCCATAAACGTGACCAGGCTTCTTTTTTCTTACTCGAATCTCACGCAGGTGGAATCAGTTTTTAAGTCAACTATTTTGTTTAACTTCCTTAATTAATTATGCCAAATAGTTTAAGTGCAGGTATAATACCTGCATTCCTTGCTTCAGGGAAGGCAGTCCTGGGACTCGCTGATAAGTGCTGCCCTGCATTTGTGCAGGCAGGCCCGTGGCTTGGCAGCACAGCAGCCGGGGCGGATGCCACTTGAGCTGTCACTGTCATGATGCGGTTTGCCAAGCAAGTGTGATGAGAAGCATTTAGTCTGGGGGCACGCTCGCTGCCCTGAGAGCGCCGGAAAATGAAGAAGCGTTAAAGAGCTAGGGGGGACGTTTGGAAATATGGGGCAGGCGTCTCGGGAAGGAGACAAATTGAGGAGAAATGGACAAACGAAGTAAGAGAGACAGAAACTGTCAGGATGAGTGGGCACTGGAGGGGACTGATTAACAAAAGGAAGTGACGGGCACAAAGTGGCAGTGAAAGAAATCAGCACAGAGGAAAGCAGATCGTGGGCAAAGGTTGCCTGGGAGAGTGGGAAAATGCAATAGACGGGAAAGAAATGGTAAGGACGTTCAAGAAGGCAAAAAAAAAAAAAAAAAAAGAAAAGAAAAAAGGAGTAGATTATCTTTGAAGCTGTTCTGATTAATTTTTTCTAGCTGGTTAGATTTTCTGAGACTTAGCTACCTGCTGTGTATGGCAAACTCTCATTGAGTTTGTTAGGGGCATCCTAGAGCCAAGTTTATCGTGTTAGGTAGGGTGAGAAAGGAGAAGCTTCTCTTTAGGGTCTTTCTGCTCTTGCACAGTGAGAATTTCTGCTCCTATACAGTATGAATTTGGATTTGTAACTGTTTTTCACTCAACCCCCTTCCTGAAATTTTAGATGAAGAAAGTCTGTATTTCCTGGGCTTCAGGAGTGAGAATTATATTGGTCTAGAATATTTATGTACGTTTATTACTACACCAGCTATGTTGTCTGGTTTGGGTTTTGTTAGCCCGCACAATGAGATATAAGCAATCACAGTCCACCAGCCACCAGCAGAGCTTTCTATTTGCCATGTCTCTGTGAATTTTTTAAGTCTCAATTTGCGAATCTTTTGAGCCTGCTCAAATTTTCAATACAAAAGGAGTTAATGAAATAGTGTCAGAATAATACCAGGGAGCTCTTTGTTACTGGCGTGAGATGAATCAGTCATTGGGTCAGATAAATGACTCTTAAGTTTGACTACCAGAAAGCCACCGAGATAGAAAAGAGGAGTATGACTTGAGGTTGGCTTGTCCTCTGCCAGCCCTGTTTTTCTGCATGAAGAAGAGAGTTCATTGTTTTAACAGAAATCTCTTCTAATACATTTCTACCTGGTGGTGGCTTTTGTTTGGGCAGAAAAGAATTAACACTCCTCATCTCAAAAGTATCTCAGTGAGCTAGTCCAGATGAAACGGTGGTTTGTGTGACTGCAAAATAAGGAGGAGGCAGTGATGTCTACTAAAATAATGCAGTTTGAGTAGGTGGTCTAATCTCTTGTCCTACCAAATGCATAGGAATGAGATTAGATTCATTCAAATGTGTACTTTAACAGTTTCAATTTCAGATAAGAGTAGCTATTATGGCACAAAAGTTATACAGCTTCAACATTTTCACTGTCATTTTTATTTGGACACGCTCAGCAGTTGGTGTCTCTTATGTCAGTGGTTTAAATTGCAATTTGTAGTCACCAAACTATAGTATTTACGTGGTAATGAATGTTTTCATTTTTGTTGCATATTTAAAATTGTCAGTTGTCATGACCTGATTAAAATGATTATGTGTTTTCCATTTACTGGAAAGAGCAGTTGATTTGACAATGCCTGCAACATCAGTCCTTATCAAGTAGGAGAGTATCATGCTTATAGAGTAGGACAGAATAATGAAAAATGTCGTATTTGGGTGCAATTTTTGGAGTAGTTGGGGGTAGTCATTCCAGTAAAATAGATGTGGGTTATGAGGGGAATGAAGTTATTTAGGGTGTTTTCTGTTGTTGTTGCACTGCCCTCTTTCTGCTCCTTCTCCAGTATCCAACACGATAATTTCTCAGAGGAAGAGATAAGCTGTAAGAGTGACTTCCTCTGCCGCTCCCTTTTCCACATCGGAAACCTGCAGGATGACGAGGGAGTGACTTAGTCAAATCTGATTCACAGATATTTGCTTTTTAATTTATTTAGTGTTGGTGAAGGTGCCAAGCCGTGAGCTTTGGGAACTAAAACGCTCTGTGCCTGTAGCCGGACCTTGTGCTCGCTTGCACTGCGGGGACCGATGTATTGCAGGACCTATATGGTGGAAAGCCAGGGACTGAGCAGATTTCAGGGCTACGCTGGCAGGAAATTAGCAGTAGTTTAGGGTCTAGTATATTGTGTTGCGGGGGAGGAGGAGGAGGAGGAAATGAAGAAGGATGTTTAAAGTGACCTTTAGATAACAGCCTTGACGAGTTGGCCAGTTTTTGGCAGAGGTGGCTGTGCTCTCTCTTAAGGATGGGTCCATTCGCTAGTGTTTGGGTACAGAATCTCCGCCAAATTATGCAGGTCCCTTTCTGTGAATATATTGTTTTAGTTTGACAGCAAACTTGAAGGTTTTGGGGAAAAGACAGATTTACACTTGAGTGTTTTTGGAGGTTAACTGTAGATCCTGGTGAGTTTCGCTTTCCCGTCAGTTGAAGCCTATCACGACTTTTGTTTGTCAATAAGCAAAGTAAGTCAGGGGAAAAGAAACTTAATCAGGACCAAGTATGTTGTCCTCAGATTATGTAAGAAAAAGGTAAGTCAGCTTGGTAATGGAGCAGTCCATTTATGCACGTAGGTGTGCTATACCGTGGGAAAGTTAAATCTCCAGGCACCGGAGCCATCAGCGCTCATTCACCAAATTTAGTTCAGGGTGAAAAAATTTAGAGGCTTTCTTGTTCCCAAAACAGTGTGTTTTTTATTGGAACAGTTGAAACAGACCCTAATAATTTGAAAACCTTCTTGTTTCAGAACAAATGAAACTCTAATGATGTTGTGTGGACAGTGGCAATGATGGGGTTTTGTCCTTGCCCTCCACCACTTAGGGTTTCATCTGTTTTCCGTGGGTGGCTGTACGCTGCTGTAGGAGTTTCCGAAGAGAAGCATCCGAGACAGGAGAGGGGACATGCGGGAACCACCGGTAATGTTTTGCGAGAAACCGAAAATGAAGAAACAATGAAGAGCAGAAAAACCTTAAAGGAGAGGTGGCCGAATTTGAGGGCTTTGTTTAAAATGGACTGTTTATTTTCAGTCAGAGGGGCACTTTAGCAGTGCCTGAGGCACTGCAACCCACTCGGTTGGTAACGTAAGAGCAAAGCGGGTGCCAGAGCAGGCTCGGCCGACGGGAGGTGGGTCTCAGCCCGGGCAGAAGTAAAGGAAGAGCTGAGAAACTACGTGCTGAGAAAATGTTGCCCCGAGTCTATGGACTAAACTCGGAGTAGAGCTGTAGAGCTGTGGCTTGGTTGAGCTCTGGCTCCAGGCTCCTACGCCAAAGGAAAGGAGCTTTTACTGTAAAGCCACCCTGTGTTATAATGTCTTAAAACTGGAATCCTTTGTTTGACTGGCCGCCTGTTTGAGTCGTGAATCACTGTTTCTTCTGGTCCTTAGTGAAACAAAACTTAATTTGGCCTGGGCACTGTAGAGATGAAACAGGATTGGTAATGCTGTATACATTCACTTCAGATGACTTTATAAATCCCAGATGAAATAATTCTGCTTCGTTCCAGCCAAGGCAGAGCACGGCATGTGCTCTGTAACGAGAGTCAGCCTCGCTGGTTGTTGGATGAGGCCCTGCATAACCCTCATCTGAAAGAATATGATTTCATGAGAGCAGATAAACTGTGGATTTTGAGCTGTTCATTTGCTGAGCTCATTAATTCATTCATTGTTTCTTGTTTATGCTCACAGTGGAGAGTTTTACAAAGTTCCAATTTTACAAAAATCCAATTATTGCTAGGTGACGACTTCTCTGATCTCTCATCCTCTCAGAAGAGAGATGTATAATGAGTTCCCAAACTTGAACCGAAACCATATAAATATTTAACCTTAAAAAAGACATTTTTCCTTTTGGCTATTAGCAAACCCAGGTATTCACCAAACTGAGTTGAAGATTGAATTTTCAATTACATAGAAACCCTTCCCTCTCAGCTGTTCTCTCCTTAATGTTTGTCACTTTGATTAAGTGGTAGTCATCATCTTACGAGATAGAAAGGATAGGGTTTTTGGTGGTCTTACCAATTATTTTAACCATAAAGCAGCAATGTTAGAGACCCAGAAAATCCAATTATACCTTTTCCTTTCTTTTAAAGCAATCCTTTCTTCTGTTTTTTAGTTCCACGTTGTCCACGTTTTAGTTTTCTGCTGGATGATATAATTATACTTCTCTTACAGAACTGTGTGAAATGTCGAGAGTCCCTATTTTTCTGTGTCAAGTTGAACATGTCCTGAAAAGTTTAATTTTTTGGCTCTTTTCTGAGGAGCTCTGGGCTTGAAGTGTGGTGTTTTTAATAGAGGTTACACAAGCAATACTCCAAGATGGCAACGTAGCGCCGGTTTTAACAGGATTTCTGTTGTGGTCCTCCACGTTTCATAGGCAGGCAACAGGCAGAGAGCCGGTTTGACAAATGGGAGAACTGGTGTCAGCTCTTGTTGGGGTTGGCTGCCTGTTGGCCGTAGCCCTACCTGGGGGGGCTGCTCCACTCCGGGCAAGGCAGGCGCCTGGGATGCTCCGCAGGGTGTGAGCTTGGAGGATGGGAGGCAAGCTGGAAGGAATTAGGGAAAGCATCTCTCTGTGGGGTGGAAGACCCAAGGAGGTGAAAGGGGCGGTAAATGTTTCATGTTAACAGAATAACCTCTTGGGCACAAAATTTGCGTTGAAAAGCTATTGGCTCTCCAGGCTGTTTCCCACCATCTGCTCTGGAGAACTTCAGTCCTGTGGTGCTGGAAGGGGCAGATGTGGTGGGTGAGGCCCGGTCTGAGGGTCTCCCGCATCTCCGCGGCTCCTCGGAGAGCAGCGCCATTTTCAGGGAACGGTAGATTGCGTGCTCTTGGAGGAGGCTGTCAGGGTGAAGCCCACTTCTCCCTGTGAGGGAGGGAGAGGTCCTCGATGGGTTGGAAACTCTCTCTTTAGGAGCGAGAAATGACCTCTGCAGAGAAAGAAGCAGCACTGCGAAGTGAGGGCACTGCAGGGGGATTCCTGGGAGAGCAGCGGGGAGGGACAGGGCCTGGCCCCCCGTGGGAGACCACCCTTGGTGGGGGGAGCCGGTGAGGGAGAAGGCCAGAGGTGGTGGTGAAGGAGCCTCCCTCTGCAGGGATTAGCGGCCGGCTCCCTTCTCCCAGGGCTGTCCTCCCAGGATAACAGCGTGAAAAAGCGGGGCAGGAAAAGTCTGTGTGATGGAGAGCTGAAACACTGGGGCTGTGACGACTGCGGTTAATTAAATAGGTGGCTCGTCTCTAGACAGCCCCAGACATCTGTCTCCGTTCTTCACTTGTTTTTCTGCCGCGCTTCTATTTGCTTGTCCAGAGTCAAAGCCCAGAGGATCTACAGATGGTCACCATTATTTTTGTCACTTGATGCAATTTTTTTTAAAGCTTTTTCATCGACCTTTTAAAAACAGATGTGTGTATAAAAAAAATAAATAAATCTTTTAATAGAGCAACTCACTAGAGATCTCCAGTGTGGATTTAGATTTAATTTTAGTCTTGAGTGGCTGGGGTTTAATTTTGTCATTTCTTTTAAGCCAAGTCTCTCTTGTAGCCATATCTTTTTTTTTTTTTTTTTATTTTTCTTTAAATAAACTTTAAAAAATCTCTTTGCATTCCTAGTCTGGCTTCTTTGGAACCTCAGAAATCATTGCATGCCAAAACATTTTCTGTGTGTTGGATCGCATACCTGTTTCTGCATAGGTTTCTTTGTGATTGCAGGATGCTAGTGTTGCGTGGGCTGAAATTGGGCTATGGGCTTTCAAAAATAAAATCTTCTGCAGAAAAGTCCAACATTGTTAATGATTTCTAAGGAAGCCACAGGATTGCAGACAAAACTCTGGAGCTGTGAGTAGTAACTGCCTGCACAGAGTCAGGATCATAGGTAATAGCTGATTATCAAATCAAATAATATGGACTTTTAAACTTCTAAAACAACTGCAGATGTTTTTGTTTTTGTTTTTGTTTTTTTTTTCCCCACAGTCTCCACATTAAACATGGATTGCCCTTTCCAAATATCTTTTAACGTATTTCTTTTTGAGTCATCTCTGGAAATTTTGCCGTAAGAAAAGCCAATTTTGTTCTATAGTATACATTTGAAAAATGTTCTCAGAATACATTTCTTAACACAACATTCTTTTCTTTTGTTACTTTATTTGCAGGTCAAAATTTATCTGGTTCATTCAAATTAGCGTTGTTTTAGCCATCCTGTAGAAGATGAATATGCTGCCGAACAGAAGCAACCTCTCTTCCTTTCAGAATGCTGGATCAGGTAGTCCGTTAATAAAAATGAAGTTTGTTTGTAAATGTACTGAGATCTTTCATAATTTGGTTATTGATTTTGGTCCTTTAATTCTCCTGACACGTGGATAAGATCAGCGCTCTGTTCTCTTTCCATGTCTAACTCCATTTACCAGCCAAAATAAGGCCACAGCTGGATACACTGCAGACAGCCAACCCTCCCCCATCAGTTTAATGCCTGGCTGGAACGGATACCAGTAACCCCCAGCTAAACAAGTCGGGGAGGAAGACAAGGAAGGGGGGGGGGAGAATAAAAAAAAAAATAAAAAAGGAAGAATTTCCTTCTGTGTAGCTCCAGGCAGCAAATACTTTGCTGAACAGAGGAGCCTTGCACAGCACGCTGAAGGTTACTGAGCAAAAAGCTGGGGCTGACCTGGATGCAGGATGGGTTCGGGGCACGCTGCGTGCCGCAGCTCCCGGTCCCAGTCCCCATAGCTGCATGCGAAGGCAGCGTCAGGCGGGATGTGTAACGCATCCTGGCGTATTCACAAAGTCTCATCCCAAGCGTTACCCTAAAAATAAACAAAACAAACAAGATCTGGTTTGTGGGAAGCAGCAACAGTTCAGCTAAACATGTGCTGTCGTCCGGTTGGGATTTAACCGTATGATTGCGGGCACTGTGGTGCTGGAACCAAAAACGCAGGAGAACTGGTGTAAGGTATGGTAGAGAGAAATTGGATCTGAGTGGCTACACGAAGGTATTGTGACCTTTTCTTACTGTACTTGTTTGGATTTCAAATACAATGAACTCTTCATTGCTGTGGTGAACAGGGCTGAAAGTTTCCATGAGCTAACTTGTTTCTTGGCAAAAGCATCCTGTCTTTTTAGGATTAAATGTGCCCTACTGGTGTTGCAAGGGAGTAATAAACAATTATTAATGTCCCATTAGTATGTCTGCTAAGCTATTTATATAGGAGCCAGTGGAATTTATGCAAAAACATTTGAACTTCAGCTGTTTTCAAGTTATGATTTGGACAGTACAATTTTGATATGAGATGAGCTTTCAATTTGAAAAGAGATTTGGAAGAGGGAAGGAGAAAGAGACAAGGATGGAAATTAGGTTCTGTTCCACAATAGAAGGCGAAGTATACAAGGCAAGACGCATTGTGCTTTATATTTCTGCATTTAAATAACTTTTACATCTTGTTCTTCTTCCTTGTAACATCACTAATATGATGAATGCTTGATCTTTTCCAGATGATTTTGTCTTGTTCCGACAAGAGTTCCGTTGAGCGTGACCCATGCTCATCCTTTTGTTCATCTGAACTTTGTCATTGCTGTTAATCAAAAGTTTTGAAAATAGCTAAAAAATGTCAAGTAAAATGTCAAATTATAAGACACTGCGGTTTCACTGCTCACAGCGGCGATGGCCTGACTGAGAGCTCCCTGAACTTACTGGTTCAAAGGCAACCTAGATAGTTGTATCATCATAACGTTAAAATCACAGCAAAAAAAATCACAGTCTGCATAAAAATATTAAACTCTATGTAGTAGTAAACCTGAGGCTTGGTTTTGAAGCTGCAAGTTAATGTTTTTGGCCAGTACTAGAGCTTGTAATTAACACATGCTTAGCCAGGTCCCCTGTGCTCAAGAAGGTGTTTGATTTTTCTTTTAATTCTGTGTTTGTTTGTTTCCTCCCCTGTAATGCTGACTCCCTTTATCTTCGGCCCATTCAATTACATTATTAATGATGGTTGCCTTTGTTCTTAAACTTACGGGTTTGTTCCTTGGGAATTGAGGAGAATGTGTTGCTACACACTTAGACTTACCACAGTGTCCGTAGAGGAAGCCAGTGCCATGGAGGTCTCTTGAATGATGCCCTGGACAGTAAGGAATTCCGGGCTTTTTTGCCTTGTTAGCAAGAAAGGACTCAAGAAGAAAGAAACAAACACCCACTCAAAGAATGCATTGCCACCTTCCACTGGGTATCTGAACCTAGTGATCCTCAATGAAACTGGTTCATATCAGCTCTGCTGGGGGGCGGGAATCCAGGTTTTGTGTCTAGGGTCATATGATTGTCTGAAGTGGTACTTGGAAGAGGATTAAAGTGTTGCTTCTGAGGATTTTAAAGGCACTTTACACATTTGGATGTTAGGTTTTCCTGCCGAGTGACAAGCTGAGATAAGGTTTCTCATGAGGTGGCTGAAGTCACAGGTGAAATGTGACTGAGCCAAGAGTAAATCCCAGGTTTGACCATTATTTTCAGAACCAACACTCATTGGCTCTGCAGGAACTGACACCGAAGAGTGCTTTATTCCTTTGAAGCACACCCTAGCACATCCAAGGAACTGCTGAAAAGTGTTAATGGTGCCATTCCTACATCAGCTGACGTCTAAGTGCGAGCCTGCTGGGGGTCCTGTTTATCTCCTGCAGTGACTGACGCTGTCAGGACCTGAATTCCTTTCTTTGCTTTCGGCAAAGTGGGGCTCAGAACTGTAGGTGGGAGCTTGACACATCATTGAACAATAACATCCACCACAGCAAAGGCTATTTTGGTCTGTGTCATCTTCCAGAATATAAAATACAATTCTGAACAAGGGTTAGGACCTGGGACCTTAAACCGCTGTCAGTGGTTTTAGTGGTCTTGTGGTTTTGTTGTTTTGAATGAAGTCACGGAGAATAGCATTATACTTCCTTAAGGCTATCTTTTAACTAAAGTGCTCTTTGCAGATGTAGTTACAGCTTTGTATTTTAAGAGCACTGAGCTGAAACACCTTGTGAAAAACAGGCTTTGGTTTTGTATTTTTCCATGAAGCTTTGCACGACAATCCACAGAGTAAGCAGAAAGGTGACAATCTCCTACTGAGCTTTGAAATGAGCTCATTAGTATATTTGGGCTCGGATGCACTAGCTGCACAGGTTAAAAGAAGAGGTGGCCCAGAGCAGTATCTTATGTTCTGTATTGTAGACAGTAAATTATCCATGACCCAGCAATGTGCCCTTGTTGCCAAAAAGGCCAATGGAATCCTGGGCTGCATAGGGAAGAGTGTGGCCAGTAGGTCGAGGGAGGTCATTCTCCCCCTCTACTCTGCACTGGTGAGGCCACAACTGGAATACTGTGTCCAGTTTTGGGCTCCCCAGTTCAAGAGGGACAGGGAACTGCTGGAGTGAGTCCAGCGAAGGGCAACTAGGATGATTAAGGGATTGGAGCATCTCCCTTATGAGGAAAGGCTGAGAGAGCTGGGACTCTTTAGCCTGGAGAAGGTTGAGGGGAGACCTTATTAATACAAGTATCTAAAGGGTGGGTTGAAGGAGGATGGAGCCAGGCTCTTTTCAATGGTTCCCAGTGACAGGACGAGGGGCAATGGGCACAAGTTAGAACACAGGAAGTTCCGTTCAAATACACGGAAAAACTTCTTTACGGTGAGGGTGACAGAGCACTGGCACAGGCTGCCCAGGGAGGTTGTGGAGTCCCCTTCTCTGGAGATTTTCAAGACCCGCCTGGATGCAGTCCTGAGTAATGTGCTCTGGGCAATCCTGCTTTAGCAGGGGAGTTGGACTAGATGATCTCTAAAGGTCCCTTCCAACTCTGAAAACTCCATGATTCCATGATTCCGAGCCCTGGGAGACCTGCGGTCAGTTGTTTACTCTTGTCTACTTTGCATCTTCTCCCTGCACCTCAGTTCCTCAGCTGTGAAACATCAGGACAGTAATGCTTCCTTACCTCATGGACGTCTCGGTGGGCTCAGGGTTATAAAGGCTGAGCCACAGGCTCCTGCAATGGGTAGGACACCGGAGACTCGAGCCTCTTGCCAACTGTGTTGTTGATTTGTGGTATGAATGTGGCGATGTCCCTCTACCCCTTCTTTTTTAGTCTCCATCTTTTGCAAAAGCAGGGATGGGAAAAGTAATGCATTCCCTCTTTTGCTTGGTGATCCGAGACACATTTATTACGAGCACAGTAATTATTACAAAAGTGTTCTTTTCAAGTTAATGTGCAGGCATGCACATGCAAGAGGCTGCTTACTTGCTAAAAACTTTTTTTTCTTGTTTTCTCTTCCTTACAGATTCCAGTAAGATTATGGCAGAGTATAGCCACACACAAAACCAGATGGAATTACAAAATGCTAGTTTGGGAAAGGGTTCTGTGGCAAATTCCCTTGAAAATGGTCTCCAGGATATTATGGAAAACCTCAATCCGAAGAAATATTCATCAAGTCTCAAATTTAAAACAAACGGGGACTATGCTGGCTCATATTTAACCCTTTCACAACCTATGCCAGTTAAACCTAATCCTTCCTCCAGTGTTAAAAATACACACTCTGTTACCAAAATTCAAGGAGGCAAGCAGTTCCCCTGTGAAAGCCCATATCTTCCAGACAAAAGCATCTCTGTAAAGCATTTGGGTTCCATATCGGGCACATCTCCATCCCTCAGCGGGTACGGTTTAGGAAGGACAGACCTTGAAATTCATGCCCACAGAGAAAATGAAAAATCCCTTGGACACACGGATAAGTTTCACTACTCAAAGTACAGTCAGAAAAACAAATCGTACGACAACGTCTACTTCCCAGGAATGCTGGAGACGAAGAAGATCTCGGGCTCTCTTCTGACCATGTGGAATGGAAGCTCAGGGAACGAGCTGATGCTTTCCCCTGCTAGCAATTCGGGAGCGGCCAGCATGCCTTCTAGCCCGAAACAAGGCAGGAGGATGAATATTGAAGACAGCCTGGCCCTTCACATAAAACCAGTTAAGCACAAGGATGTGATGATGGAGACTCTGGGTTCACGGCCTAGAAAATACTCTGGTGGATCTCTAAGTCATATGGGAATGTACAGTCGTTCCCTACCCAGACTTTATAAATCAACGGAAAGCCAGCTGGTGCCATTGAGTTTGCCCCCCAGAAGCTCTCTGGGTAATACTAAAAGGAAAAAACTTGGAGAAAAAGATCTACCTCAGAATACTTTAGACGCTGATAATTACCTGAATTTTTCTTCTTGCAGCTCAGGGGTTTCGCCACACGCAAACTCGGTCTCTGGGAATAATCCCTATGCCAGTTCAACTCTTAGTGTTCCTGCAAGCCCTCGAATTGCTAAAAAAATGCTTTTAGCGCCTTCTTCCCCCTATCATTCCGATGATTTCGATAGACTTGGACTCTCAGGAACAAGTCCCAGTAGTTCTTTCTCCCCAGTGGATTTTGACAGGTCGTTTTCTGTCCGAAGAAACCTTTCCACCAGTTCCGTGGAACTTGACGACCCAGATCTGGAAAGTTACAGACAGACGCCAAACTCACTGCAGACGTCCATGCGAGAGCGGAAGAACAGCATTAGCTCCATTTCAGGAAGAGAAGACCTCATGGACTACCACAGGAGGCAGAGGGAAGAGCGGCTGCGGGAGCAGGAGATGGAACGGCTGGTAATTTTTTCCTCTTCCTTTTAGTTTTTCATGGCAGTTAGCGTTTGCAAAATGTCCATCCCAGGTCTAGCCATCAGGAGGGTACAGCGAAGCGTGAGCTGCCGTGCTTTGAAATTCAGATGTTGCCCGCTTCAGATGCCGTGTTCATTATGGCAGCCCGTGAAGCTAACGCTTCAACAGCGTGCTGCTGTAACAGCTGGGCTAGACAGTACCATTCAGCCGTCTTAAAAAAACGTTGGAACCCACGTAAATTGCGTTCAGTCATCCTGTGGGCTCGATCTGTCTGTGTCTACGTACATAAAACCCACAAATTGCACTGCAGGGATCCAGAACTTTTTGTTTTAGACGATGGTACTGTTTTGTGGTAAGTGGGTAAGAAAAAAAAAATGAGATTCCACTATAAGCTGCTCTGCCGTGTGTGCTGCGGAGTCAGGTATACATCGGTGTGGGTTCAACATCCATCATCAGAGCTTTCTCTGCTTGGTTGTGGTTTTTCCTTCTGAGTATTTTCATTAAAACACGGGCCTTCTTGCTTCTCCTCCTCCCAAAGTGGAGCGTAGCAGAGGGGGACAGACTTTTTCTCTTTGTCTCTAGTCAGTGTAAAGCAGCATACACAGCTTCAGCTTGGGATTAAACTTGGTAGTAAAACGTAATTTATGTATTATTGAAACAACTTTTGGGTAGGAAAACAAAAAAGGTCTTCAGAACAGACAAAGGTGATTGAAAGGGTGTCTTACTGAAACTGTTTCTGAAAGGATACGTCGTATTTCTTTGAAAAAAGTTTTATCAGTGGCTACAAGACTCTCTGACCCTATTAACATGCATTCATATTGTACTGATGTACATCCATCCACATGGAAACCGAGGTCGTTAGATGCACCAATTCGTATTACTGAGCCTTAGTAATACTTAGTAACTCTTAAAAAGGTCTTCTCATTTGTGTGCTTTAATTCAAATCTTTATGGATTTGAGCAAGATGGGGGGGGGTATAGGATACTCTTAAACCTGTCTGGTTTACAGACACATAGGAGGTCCACAGGGGAGGTCACTTCCCAGGCAGGGAAGAGGTGAAAAGCCGTGAGAAGGCGGGATGTGAGGGCAGCGGGATGCCCATCAGGGACCACCAGCGCCTGTGCAGGGCCACCGCTCCCATTTCCAGCTGTGCCTGCGAGCAGGTTCAGCTGAAGGTTTGGAACCCGTTCAGATGTCTCTCCCTCCTGCCTCACCTACGTCCTCCACGCAAGTTGGTGAGGACGCTGTTAGGCGGGCAGGAGCCTGCCTGGCCATCCCCAATCTGCTCAGCACTGTGGGATGTAAGATACACATCGTTGGTCTGAAATATGTGAAGACATTCAACAAAAGCAAGTGCAAGGTCCTGCACCTGGGGAGGAAGAATGCAAAGCACCAGTATAGGTTAGGAGCGGATGTGCTGGGAAGTAGCTCGGAGGAGAAGGATCTGGGGGTCCTAGTAGACAGTAAATTATCCATGGCCCAGCAATGTGCCCTTATTGCCAAAAAGGCCAATGGAATCCTGGGCTGCACAGGGAAGAGTGTGGCCAGTAGGTCGAGGGAGGTCATTCTCCCCCTCTACTCTGCACTGGTGAGGCCACAACTGGAATACTGTGTCCAGTTTTGGGCTCCCCAGTTCAAGAGGGACAGGGAACTGCTGGAGCGAGTCCAGCAAAGGGCAACTAAGATGATTAAGGGCTTGGAGCATCTCCCTTATGAGGAAAGGCTGAGAGAGCTGGGACTCTTTAGCCTGGAGAAGAGAAGGCTGAGGGGAGACCTTATTATGGCGTACAAGTATCTAAAGGGTGGGTTGAAGGAGGATGGAGCCAGGCTCTTTTCAATGGTTCCCAGTGACAGGACGAGGGGCAATGGGCACAAGTTGGAACACAGGAAGTTCCGTTCAAATACACGGAAAGTCTTCTTTACGGTGAGGGTGCCAGAGCACTGGCACAGGCTGCCCAGGGAGGTTGTGGAGTCCCCTTCCCTGGAGATTTTCAAGACCCGCCTGGATGCAGTCCTGAGTAATGTGCTCTGGGCAATCCTGCTTTAGCAGGGGAGTGGGACTAGATGATCTCTAGAGGTCCCTTCCAACTCTGAAACTCCGTGATTCTTCTTCGCCTGCTTAGAGCTGGGGCTGTAGAGTGGAGGTGCGGGTGTGATGGGGTGGCAGGCACTGCCCCTCTGCCCCCTCAGTGAGCGGCCACTGCCATGCCACGTCACCCTTTGCCCCCCGAAACCTCCGCTGGCTCCCCTCGAAGCTGCGGCTTCTTGGTAGCAGGGGCCGGGCTCCCCGGGGGGAGGAGAAGTGACTGGGCAGCTTAAGAAAGGTTGTTGGGCTTGTGTACTTAAAAGTAGTGAGTGTTGGCAGAACTGCTGGCGGGTTGTTTCTCTCTCTCTTCTCGCTGCCTTCTCCCTGCCGTTCCTCCACTCCTCTCGGAAATCTCTTCCCTTCTCCCCAGATCCAGGTGGTTTGTGTGTGCAAAGTGGCGTTTGCTGCCTATTGGAGGGTTTTCCAGACAGACATGCTGTAAAACCTGAGATAATCAGTCATAAAAGACAACGTAATAAAGCATACTTGTATTTCAAAGAGAACCGCTTTTTTTTTTTTTTTTTTTATGGTGAGGGATGGAAGATATGGGGTTGTTTGAATATTCAGTAATGCTAAAACATTTTATATTTGGGTGTAATGACTACTTCCCCCCGCCCCCCCCATTTCTTTTCTTGCCGGACAGGACAATACTTCCTTCAAGTCCTGATTCTTTAAAAAGAGAATTTGCCTACTGTTTTTCCAAGCTTGTTAAAGGTTTTGAAAAAATACGGTGTTTTGTGTGTCGCATGTGATTTGAACATGAGGGAACTTCCTCCTGCTCGAGTCCATCTTCTGTTCAGGATCCTGCTCAATATTTTTTTTCCCCTTGTTAGAGCTGTCTGGTGGAAGAGTTGAATTTCAGGAGAGTCCCTCCTTCCGAGGGTTTGAGAGTCTGAAAAATGCCATAAATAGGGTTTTAGAGCTCTGAGAAGAAGGAATATATTTAATAATAATAATAATAATAATAATAATAATAATAATAATAATAATCCACACATCAGCTTTTTGTACTTTAGGGCCTGTCCTGTTTTGTTTTTGTTTTATTGTTGTCCTTCTGTGTGGATCTAGTCATGGGTCTGTCCAAACAGGGTCTTTATAGATCCAGCCTGAGCTTCCGAAGAGCAGTTTTGTCTGACCTTGTGTTCCGAGAGATGCACAAAGGTTAGAGATCGAGGTCTGCTCAGGTCTCTCTTTTTTTGGGGGCCTGAGGGAAGGTGTGAATAAAAAAACCCCAAGGAAACAAGCACCCGTGCATAGCAAAACTGTGTGCTCTGGCTTTTCAGCGCTGAGTGAAAGTTCAGATTAAGTAGCTGGTAGGTAAATGGCAGGGAAACACAGTCTGCCTTTGCACAGTATTAGACCATTACATGCTGTGTTTTTTGAAGCAAGGTAGGCAGAAGAAAAGCGTAGGGCTGCTGGGAGAACTTCATCAGGAGCCTCCCTTTTAGAGGGTTAGACTGCTCTACGGCCTGGATACAAACTGGAGAGCATCTTTCGTTGCACCAGCACTGCCCCTGTAGCTATCCTGCTGGCACAGAGCGGTTCTGGGGTGTTGTGTTTGATAGCTGCTATTCACTTCTGGATTATTTTATTTTTTTTTTTAGTAAAATCTATGCGCACATTGTAAGCTGACCTAGGATCTGCTCTTGGTCTCTTCTGTTTACTTTCACTTGTTTTCTTTTCTTTTCCGTATAAATTATTCTGAGTTTTACTTGTGCTTAGTTTGCTTTTTAAGTGACAGAGGCTCCTCTGAAAGTTTGCATTTTGATCTGCTGCCATGGCCTGCATATGAAGCCAAATGATCTGCTGTCATTGCTTAAAAAAATAAACAGAGAATTAAAAAAATGGTACAAATGGCAAAAATACACATTGCAGGTTCTTTTTTTTTTTTTTTCAGAATGATTTAAACGTATGAGTTTTCATTTGTTGCCATGCACCAAACAGAAAAGACATGTATGTACTTGTGTAAGATTTGGTGTTTCTCCCTCTCCCTTTCTTTTGATTTGCCTTCTGTGGCTGGGTTCCCCCAAAGCAGCTGAAGACCGGTGCCGCTTCTATTTTGCCAGCCCGTTCCTCTGTGACCTGGGGAGCGGGAGGAACCGGAGTGCCCGTTGCTGCCATCCCTGCGGCGTTACTGCTGAGCTCTGGGGACCGGTGGGCGGTGGGAGCAGGTGGGACGGCGCGAGGTTGCTCCTGGGGCTCCCACAGGCAGCGGGGCTGGTGGTGGGTCACGCTTTGCTTCTCCTTCCTTTCCAGCCCAGCTGACCAGACATTGCATCTTGGCGTAGGGAAGTTTTATACAAGCTTTGCACAAGTCCGAGTCGCAGTTTTAGCTATTGCTGAAGCTAGCCCGGGAGCCTTATAAACAAGGAAAAACAAATATCGCTGTGATCTAAGAATATTCAAAGAGATTCAGTTAGCTATTGAATTGTATTTTTATTTTTTTTTTTTAAAGGAGGAAATCTCACTCTTTTTTTTCCTGTCTGAGATAAAAGCCCAGCTGTGGTAGCTGCTGGAACTGAAAGGCAGTCTTTCTCTTCAGCCCGTGGGGAGGTCGAGGGTGGAACAGCACAGGCAACATAGTCAGATAGACGTTAAGGCCATCTGTTTTGTTTGATACCGGCTCATTTGAACAGCACCGAACTCGATTTTTCCACTGCTGGTTTTTAGGCAGTACAATGTATTTCCTCTAGATGGTGGTAGGTACTTAAAAATTGTATGTGCGGCTTCTACGTGATATCTTCCATAGTCCTGCTGTCCGTATGCATCTGTAAACATATGCTTGTTAATAGAGTTTTACTAGATGCAGGAATTAACCAGGGAGAGATTTCAGTTTATATGACCAATGCCCGAATGAGCAGTAATAAAATTCAAGGAGCTTATTTCAGAGTCTATTTTTTCACAGTCAGAAGAGCATTGAATTTCATTAAGTTTATTCAGCAAGTAGGAAATAATAAAGAGCATCCTTGTGCCTGGTTTGCATTGATGCATTGCAGTTTAGTAAGATGTGCCCGTGTGAGGGGAAAATGAAATGTAAATATTTGGGAATTTTCAAGGTGGTGCTGCTTTAAAATTATGGTTAATAGAGGGTCTGCAAATCTGCCGTACAGCTTGGAAAAACCTCATATGTATGTTTTATAAATTTATACTGGCACAGTGTCTTTTTATAGACCCTTTAAACATAAAGTACCCAAGCTGTATGTAAAAGTGTAAGTGACTTTCCTCTTACAGGAACCCCAGCCAAGTAGGCGAAGGCTAGATGAAGGTAATTTTTCCCACCACTAGTATTTGAAAGTCTCTATAGTGTTACAGAATAGCGACTTCACATCAATTTAGTTTAGTAAATGAACAAGTGCCATATAATAGGATAAAAAACCCCCACAGAATAGAACTAATACCGACGAGACAGTAAATTTTCAGGAACTTTCAGTTTCAGTCCATAACATTTCTGTGGGATCTTTACTAATCCAAAGTGTGGATTACATATGCTTAATTTTTGCAGCTGTTAAGTTTTATGCAAATGAACAATATGAGCCAGGAAAAAATCAATTTCAGGAGACCTAGTCTCATTTACAGGACTTAAGTACTGCCCTGGAGCTCTAGTCTTCAGGCTCCTGCCCTCCTCGGTGTGATTTGAAAAAGAGCACCTGCGTAGGTAGCGTAGGGGCAAAAGGGCACTGGTCTGAACAAAACGCGGTGCTTTGCTGACGGCCCGGGCTTGCGCTTCTGGGTGCTGCGAGGTGATAATTCGCAAGCGCGCGCTGTTATTTTGGAAGCCGCCGGCATTTCCTCAGGAGCTGAATTACGTGCCTTTGGACACAGGAGCTAATTCCGCAGAAAGTCTTCTGCTCGGTTCCTCCCTGGAGGCTGGCTCGACTCCACGCCGCTCGGCTCTTCTGCTTTTGCCGCTCCGTTCCTTCTGTGCCCACAGCGGGGAGGTAAGGACGAGGCGTGCCAGCCTGGTCCCCATACCTGGTCCTCTCCTCTGAGCCGAGGTGGTCTTTGGAGGCTCTCGATGGAGGTGCCTCTGCTGCGGCAGGCTGCCTGCGCGTCGCCTCTGAGAGACGCACGTGAGATACGGGTGCTTTCTCCGAATTCTGCGGTGCTAGTGGTAACCTCGGAGCCAAAGGACTAACCATAGCAAAACAAGGAGTGCAAATGAGAAAATAAATGAGGCTGGAGGGAGAAACTGGCGCGAACTGGGGGGGGAAGGGGAAGGACACTTGGCGAGCTGTTCTCAGCCCCGGTTAAAGTCTAGCTCTGCAATGAGCTTCTGGGTATCCGACCGGTGTGAAATCACCATCTCCTTAGAAATGCAGGAAGGCAAGAAAAGCCTTTCTTCTGCCCCTCTCACCCACGGGGTACTGGATGTATTTGTAAGAAAGAAAGTTTGGGGAGTTTCTGCTGCTCTCTTCCCCGGTGCTCTCTCCCTCTTCCCCCCCCCATCCTTTTGGACAAGCTGCTGCTCCGACCATTTGCTGTGAAGCTGGTTGTTTGCCTGCCCATGAGTTGTTGTTTGTTTTTTTTTTTAAGAGCAACAGGGAAAAAGAACTGTTCTTTGATAGCTGAAAAGAGCAACAGCCTCTTCTTCAGGCACAGGGAGCCCTGGCTGCACGGACTAGCAATCATTCATTAGCGTTGGTCGCAACGGATAGACTGCGCATGTATTTTTAATGCAATCTGGGGTGATCCAGTTGCTAATGGCACTTATCTAAAAAGCTTCCTGCTTGCCACAGCTGATTAACCAAGTCTTGCCTTGGTATCTAGACACAGCATCACCGCTACACATTTGTAAAAATCATATACGTGACATACAGGAGATGAACAAATCCAGGAGTCACTGACATGGTTGCTGTTACAAAAGTGGGAGATATTTATCTCTGCTATTTTGGAATATTTTTCTTTACAGGGTGCCAGGGGTGTTTCTTAATGTCATTATAAATCAATAACAGAGGAGGTTATTATCCCCTTATCCCACCCCTCTCCTTCAGCACCTAAATTTGCCACCATCCATAGGTGGTGTGTAGCTTTGCAAAGCAAGGAGTGGTGAAACTGCTCAGGCAGAAAGCGCACGAGAGACCTGTGTACCCCTTTTTCGTAGCAGGTAAGAGATCTGCTGAAAATACATCGAGATGTTTTAGTCCATTAGAAAGGACGTTTTATGGAGAAATATACCGAAAGGCTTACGAGGCTTGATTTTACCCCCCCTCCCTCCCACCAGAGCCAATTTTAAACCAGTTTTCTTCCTTTGACGTACCTTTTTTTTTTTTTTTTTCCCTCAGCATCACAAATAACTTGTGTGGTATTTCTTGCAAAATTATTGACCGGATTTTCCATGTGTTACTGCTTTTGCACTTTTCATTATAGGGGTGCTTTCCTAGCTTGCTGCTTGACTCAGAAATTTATGCTGGAAACAGTTAAATGCAGGTGTGCCGGAGCTGGAATGAGTTGGCCGAGATGAAATGATGAGAATAGAGCGTATAAAATAACCACAGAGCTTCCTGTCCGTAAGCCTCTCGGCACATGTCAAAATAGAAGTGAGAGATACCGGTATTTCTGTAACGTGCCTGAAAGTTCATCAGGAATTTTTTTGAAGACTGACGGAGGTTTTCCTGCAATTTTTAAGCTTTCCTGAGCATCTGAGACTTGGGGGGAAAAAAGAATCCCCTTAATTTTTTTTTAATTTTTTTTTTTTTTTCCTGACTGCTCAGGAAAGGGCAGGTGTGCAGTTGGAGCCCCTCACCTGAGCGCTTGGGCTGGGATGAGCAGCGGCTGCGCTTTGAAATTTGCCATTTCCTATTATCATTGAAGGGGTGGAGGCTTGGCAGGGGGCAACCCGATAATACCCCGTTGTTGCAGGGAAGGATGGGACTTCACATCCTGATGCCGTGCTTCCCATCCATAACCATTGTGATGACCGTATGAGAGGGCCAGGCCTGGTGCCGTCACAACAGGGAGAGCTGCATAATTAGCAGCGATCCCAGCCAGCACTTGCACAGCGCTTTAGGAATTGGGTTGCGTGGCCAAAAGGCTGAGTAAGAGGGAGGACAGCGGCGTTGGACGGGAGAGGGAGCAGGCTTAGGGTCTGGCAGCGGTTGCGTGGAGGGAACGAGGCTTTGGGGAGTTATAATTTGGGGTCGAAGGATGTCTTGCAGAATCCGCTGGACCCATTTCGTGGAAAATACGAGCTAGCAATTGCTGCCCCGCGGGCTCCGTTATTTCAGCGGCTCGTCCCTGCTGATGCCATCGCAGGAGGCTTCAGAGGAAACCTGCAGTGGGAACCTGGGAATAAGCTACCCGAAGGCAAAATTTCTGTCTCACGGCGCGCTCTCGGTTGGGTGGTGCTTGGGAATGGATGGGTTCGGATGGGTTCTCCAGCTCTTTAACGGCGGGTGGCGTGGGGTGATGTCAATGTGCCGTGCGTACAACTGGGCGATCTCTCGGTAGCTGTATAGAAAACTGGGTGCTTGTGAACCAGTGTTAAATTTTCGTAAAACTCCAGTGGCTCAGTGCCGGGAAAGGGCAGGCAATGCGTGGCCTGAACTGCTTTGCTTGATCCTTGTTGTCACTTGCGGTTGGGCATAGGGAACGTTAGGACTGTCGGAAATAGCTGCTTTGCAAATCCTGTTTGCAAATGTAATGCCAGGTAGAGCTTGGAAGGTGAATATGTTTGCAGTGGTTCCTGGGGAAGGAGGCTGAGGATTTGGGGGTTTTGGCTTTCTTTTTAAATACTACTAAAAATAAGAAGCATTTCCTAGAAATCAGAAATGAGAGCATTAGTGCAGGTATTGATGCCAAGCACGGAACTCTCACAGTGGTCTTTTTTCCAGCAGAATTTTCAATAGGCTTATGGTAAGCAATTTTCTATTTACATTGTTTTTCTTCTTTAGCAAAAGAAACGTGGAATTACATAAAAGCATTACCTCTTAAAAATGAAAAGGTAAAAAAAAATCATCTGCAGTAGAAATTACAGGAAGCTATGCATGCAGTAAAAGAAAACAAACGTAGCTTTCTTATACTTTGTATAAAGTATCGTAAGATCTAGAAATCCTTTGGGAATTAAATGTCTGTAGCAACTTGAAGCACATCAGGTCAAACTGGCACAGCTATTCAGATTCTCAAGTTTGAAATGGTAGTATGAATCTGTAGGGAATTTGAGTTAACTGGTAAATAAAGATTTCCCCCACTTCTGTGCATTTGGTATCTGTTGTATTTTAGATGTGATGCCGCATTTCTCTGTAAATGCTCCTAAAACAGTGTGTTTTTCCCAAAAAAGGGAATCAAAGCTAACAAAACAGAAAATCCCCAAAAGTCAGGAATGAGTGAGTTCATGGAAAATCCATGTGATGTTTTGCAACTTGGTAGGAGTATAGCGTAAGTGTAAAGTGGAACAGTTAGTGATTTATACAGTGAGCTCACTGGACATGTGCACATGCAAATGGGGGTATGGTTACAAGCTGAATAAACAATATTAATATTAAAATTTACTACATTGGAAAGATAAATAAGTGTTAGGACAGCTTATTTAAGTAGCTCTTCATTTCTGTGGAACATACTTTTAACTTCTTAAGTTCTTCCATTTTACCTTTGATTCTTCAGCTTGCACTGTAATTTATTTATGTATATCTGTTTATTAGCTCAAAGTACTAGGGACATACATGGAACCGGAGGACTTTAATCCTTCACTCAAAAAAAAAAAAACACAAAAACCAATCCCCCCAAAAAACAGCAAATTTTTGTTAACTTCATTTTTACTTTAGCTCACATGTGACGCTTAGTGCTATTATCTTTTTTTAAACTAGGAACGACAGCGGCTGGAGACAATCCTCAATCTATGTGCAGAGTACTCCAAATCTGACAGCGACCCCGCTGCAGCTACCACAGTTGCTGATGTTCAAAAAATTAACAAGGAACTCGAAAAACTTCAGCTCTCCGACGAGGATTCGGTGTTCGAAGACTCCCAGATGAATCTGGAAACGAGGTTCAGAAGCCACTTGAAATCATCTGCCAGCGATTCGGATTTCTCGGAGCTGAGCAGCCACAGCCGCAGCACCGCTGCTTTCCTTTCCCCGAGAGGGCTGAGAGCCGACGAGCACTTCAACGAAAGCGCGAAGCCTCCACCTTTCGCTGCTCCGGGCTTCCTGAAGGATGCCGCCGAATCGTCCTACCTAAGCATCACACCAAAGGTAATGCTGCGTTGGAGGAAAGAGTACAGTTCAGGTTCCACTGCTTGAAATCCTCCTCTAGCAGTCAGCTGTCCTGAGAGGTGCCACAGTTAGGATGGCTCAGGTGGCAGAATTCGTCTCAGACCTAATACAACTTAGCAGCCAGCAAATGATTATTTCATTTTCTGTGGAAGCTATTGGTATGGGATGTTGTGTTTTTTTTTCAGAGGGATATGCAGTTCAGAAAGAGTTTTAAGATTTTTTTTTTTAGGATTTGCTTAAACAATTGCAGCTACTTCGATAAGGAAGTTTTCAGGAACCCTGCTTGACGCCGTGCTGGGCTGTAGGAGGGAAGAGAAGCTCTGCCTGTCTTCTCCCACCCTGGGGTTCCTGTCGTCTGTAAGATGAGGGTGTTTTCTTGTGGGCAAACCAGAACGGTCGCACAGCAGGTGAAGAGGAATTGCCTGGGCCGAATTTACTGTCCTGTCTCCTTTCCCAGGGTTGGACCTGAGCCACTTGTCAAATCAGCTGTTGCCTCTGATGGGGTGCGCGGTGGCAGCCAGCCTACTGCCCCTCGAACCCAACTCCTGCCTTTGAATAAGCTGCAGCTCCTTTCCTGTGCCACTTCACGCTGCTGTTCTGTTACCCAAGGGGAACTGTCCTTTAAAAAACCGAGCTCACAGCATTCCTAACTATTTCCTTTAGCTCAGGCAGCAGCAGCCTCCTCTGGGCTGGGGCAAGAGCCGTTTGTCATCTTGGGTCAGTGCCTGGGCCTTGGTGTGCCAGACCAGCGGCGCAGCGAGTCCTGGCGACGGGCAGCGTGCTAATCAATAGTTCGAATCAGGAGCATAATCAGACCGAGCAAAACCGTAAAAGCAGGTTTCTGTTAAACAAGTTCACACCTTCAGAATACTTTGTGTCTCTCTTTTTTGCTGCTATTTACACGCTGTATGAGCTTCAACACGTTTATAACATCAGTTGTGTTTAACCTCTGCTTAACTTACACACTTTTATTGACTATAAAGATGTTAAGTACGTGCAGAAGAAGAGAGAGGTGCGACAGAAAAGCATTTTGTTTTATAAAGAGAGATCTCTGGAAATCTATCTATTGAGTCTTTTGGTGTGAAATTATGTTGAACAGGGACATGCTATTATGGCTTTACTTGGTCTTTTCATGTTGAAAAGGTAGTAAGATATTTCATTTACAAGCTACTGTGGTCTTTCTTTTCTTTCCCGTTTGTTGCTTTCTTTGTGCAAGTCAGAGATCCTATTTTGAACCCTCATTAGGAAGCTGAAATCGAAGATGTTATGTCAGCATTATCCAAACAGGATACCGGACAAAAAGAGGCTTTCCTGCTAGGATTACTAATGCTAATCAAGGAATACCGTTCATTCATTCATCGTAAAGGGTGTTCTGCTAAGCCTCGAGAAAAGCAGTAACGAGCAACTGTGTTAATGAAACACAGCTCATTGTTTTAAAATACCGAGATCAGATTTATCCGGGATAAAATGCCCGCTCTCAGAATAGCCATTCGGTAGCTGAGCCGAGCCTCTTTTGAGCGAGGCTGTGTGGTCCCGGTTAAGGCAGCCCCCTGCTAATTGTGACCGGCGACAATGAGCGAGCAGCCTTACCAGAGTAATTGGATCGCAGGCCCCCGGGGTCAGATGAACACGAAGAATACATTTGAAACTCAATACTCTTTGATCTAGCCTTTGCTGGTATAAGATCACGGGTATTTTCTTAATAATGTTGTTTAATTCTTGGCACAGTTATCTAGTAAGTAAATGGCAATGAAAAGAGCATCGCTAAGGGTACTGCTCAGTGCTAACTGGGGAGACAGAACCGACTTTTGTCCTTATTTTACAGAAGCTGCCCATCTTAATGGCTGCTTGCAAAAATGTCCTATCCTGTCTCCTGGCTTGTATTATATGAGCAGCTGAAGTGTACATAAAAAGCATCTTCATCTCTCTGTGTTCTCTTTATAAGGGAAAAATTGGATTTTTAAAACCTAAATTAGCACAGCCTGTAAAATATTCTCAAAGGTTAGGTTTTAATAATTCCTGTAGCATGAATAGTATTTACTTTTAAGCATAGTATTTGCTTCCAATGCCTGGAAGTAAAGTATCATGTTTGTTTCTCTCGTACACCTTCTAAATATAGAAACAGCAGTATAGTAGATATGAAATATGTAATGGGTGCAAAATCAGCAGTACAGTACTTGTCTAAAATGAACGCAATATGAAAGGGGGAAGGAAAGACAGTGTTTAACTCTTTTTCTGATGAACCTCTTGTAACGTGCAGCTGCAGATGCCGGAATGCACAAGCGATGAGCAAAGAGGGCAGGAGCTTGGTCGACTGGAGGAGGAGCGCATAGTAATACTAAATAACTTGGAAGAACTTGAGCAGAAGATCAAAGACTTAAACGACCAGATGGATGAATCTTCGCGAGAGGTATGACATATGTTTCAGTTGTAAATGTCTTGCTTGTTAGGTATGTCTACATAGCACAAGTCTGATGGCTTCAGCGAGTACATAGGGAACTCATGGATGTGTGTAGCCTACATATTGCGTACTTTTTCACCAGAATTAGGCACAGAATCACAGACCTGGCAGTCTCCTACTGTGAAGGTTATTTTTCCCCAGCAGGGGGATGGATGTGATGCTCGGATTAGCCTTTCCCAGCTGTAACCATTATACTCCTAAGTGGAATTAGAACAATCTTGCTTGTAGAATGGTCACTCGGTTGATCTAAATACCTTGTGTCGCCTGGGAGTTTTATGGCGCTATCTCCTGTGACCGTTTAAAGAGAAAGGAAGTGAGACAACTTCCTTTCAAACCTCCTTGGCTTTACAGTGGCAAGGGTATGTTGGCACCCTCTTGACTTCTGGAATCTCGCAGTTGCAGACTAAGCTGGCCCGGCATTTGGGTTGTGCTTGCTCCAATTATCCGCGACAGGAAAGAAACAGCTGTTCCAGAAGGGTTTTCTACGGAGCCTGAGCAGAGAGGGTCGGTACAGTATCATAACAGGAGGAAGCACAGAGGAGAAGTGTTAGAAAAGAAAAAGTTTTGGGAAAAAGAATCTTCAAGCTAAAGTTGGTTTGGACTTTATTTTGCAGTATTTTATGGTGCAGTTTTGCTTTTTCTCAGATTTGTGATCTCTTTTTTTAACTTTCTTTTGTGGGAGGAAAACGTAATTTTTTTTTTTTTTTTTAATTTTTAAAATGTCTCTGTTGTGAATAATCATCAACTCGCTCCCCTTCCCCCAGAAAATAATGTGTATCAAGATTTCTTCTTAATCTGGACTGCTTCTGAAAAATGTTTTGTGTTCCTAGTTGGATATGGAATGTGCCCTTTTGGATGGGGAACAGAAATCTGAAACAACAGAGCTGCTGAAAGAGAAGGAAATACTGGATCATCTAAACAGAAAAATAGCTGAGCTGGAGAGAAATGTTATTGGTGAAAAGACAAAGGTAATTGAGTTATCTTAGCTAGCTATGTTCTCTGTTCCCCTTGATCTTCAAAATACATTTCTATGATTAACATATTGATGGAGGTTATTTTATGAAGTACTGTCTATAAGTAAATTGACTTGGTAAATATGGTAGAAAAAAATAGTAGTCTCACCATCATCTCCCTATAACAGTCTTGTTTCCCAAGGTATGCTTGACAAGCCAAATATAGTACGCTTAAGCAAAGACCTGACCTGCTGTGAAGATATTTTTGATTAATAAAAAGTCCCCGTAATGCTTGGATTTGGGTTATCTGTTGTTTAAAAGAACAGTATTAATTGAACTGTTCCACTATCCTCCATTGTAGGTTATATATTTTGAAGTTAAAAAAAAAAAAAAAGTTAATCATTTATCAGCAAAGAAATAGAATGAAAGAAGGCTATGGTTTCAGAAGATAGCTTTATCTAATATTGTATAGAACAGTACATATGACATCTGTCAACTATGTGGTTAAAAGCAATTATGTTGGTTTGTTTTGTTTGCTAACTGACAATTTTAGTACTGTAGAACATTCTCTCTGGGATTAAGTCAAAGGAATTAATTAGTTCTCCTATATGGTCAGATACTTAATTGCTCTCAAATACGTAGCGAATATATATATACATGAGCATATATTTGCAAAATAGGATAGCGCTGTAATAAGGTTTTAAGTAGAGAAATGGAAAGGGTGGGCCAGATGAAGCTGTCCCCCTCCAAGGCGGGAGGGCTGGTTCCCTCCAGCGGGCGCCCTGCTGGCCCCTCCAGGCGGGCAGCTCCCTTCTCCACAGGGGATGCGCCACGGCCAAGAATATCTCAAGGTCAGGAAGTTTTTTCCAGGGCTTCCAGCCAGTAATGTTTCCTTTTTAAATTTCATCCTCTACCTCATAATTTAAACCTGACACTTGTGGAAATACTCTAACTAGTTTCTCCCCCTCCTTTTTTAAGCTTTCCAGAAATACCTGAGTGTCTTCTGCATTATTTGCTTTTGCATAGACAAGCTGCACGTTTTTGCTTCTTTCACGGTTCCCATTTATTTCGCGCCTTACAGCTTGCGTTGTTCTGTTCTGAGCTTTTTGTCTTCAATTTCTGCCTACCCTGTCATGAGCCTGAACCCTGTTTTGCGGCTGTACTCATCACGCTGTCTCTGAGGAGGAGAACGGTGCTCCCGCCTTTCTGCCCTGGGGAGTGACAACGCACATCCAGTTTAAGCTTGAACCTTCGTGGACTTTCTCGCCTGCACTCTTCCTTGTTCTCACGTACCCCTCAGTGATCCTTCAGCTTTCGGTGTTGCCCGTGGTCACATTTTAAGTTGTCCTTGGAACGTGTTTCATACTCGTTTTTTAGCATAAAGATGAGTTTAAGGTTGGTAACAGCAGATAGGGTGGTGCAAGCAGATACTCTCCAAAAGGATGCTGCTAGAAGTTTTGGTTGGTAGGTGGTAATGCATAAGATATCCAGACATTCAAGAGATCTTTTGCCTTTTATATTTATTCTTTAGAAGCCTCAAAGTTCAATGAAATTAATGGAAATTGGTCTGAAACCTGAAGGTTGTTTAAATATCCTTGCAATCATATGATGGAACATTAGTGTGGAGCAGTCAGAAAATTAAAATGCCGGGTCAAGTTTAAATTTTCTGAACTGAAACATGAAAAGCAGCCTAGAAAAAGCACTTTTGTTATTTAAAAGGCAAGTTCACTCAAAACGTGGGTTTTTTTTCAGTACGAAGCACTCCACTAGTCAGATCAGCTACAGTATTTTAGTTGTCTTTTCTTTTGTTTTCTTTTGGTTTTTTTTAATCAAATAAACAAACAAACCCCCCAGCTGTGAGTGTGTGCTTTAGACTTAAAACCATGGATCAGTTAATACTGAAATTATCTTTGTAGAAGTAAACTCTAAGAGAGCTCACAGATTTTGTTCTGGAAGATGTCTGAAAGCATCGCATAAAAGAGAAAGTTTAAAAAAGAAATGGGAGACGAGCTTCTGCGAACAGCAAAATATAAAGTGACAGCTGAAGTGTTTTGGAGAAAGTAGTGTCAGCCAGCGAAACAGATGGCGCTCATTGTGTCAACAAATAAAATTTCTGGCTGACTTGTTACACCAGTGTTTTCTAAAACTTGATTTGTGTGTCTGTACATTTAAGTTTGCAGCCCTGCAGATCTGATGCGAGATAGGCAACATCTTGGCTCTGTAGTAGTAGGTCTTATCACTTTGAGAGGGAACAGTTTCTGTACATTGTGCTGTTAATTTAGAAGAAGCTGAGCTAAAAAGTGAAGTTACTGAACAGAAAATTAGTTCTGTTTCACCTCAAACCAGGACATTCAGGACCAACCCCCTCGGAAAAGGGGTGCTCGGGGGGAGGCGGTAGGTGATGCTTCTTGCTGAAATAATTTGAAACTTATGACCTTCTCAACAGAATTAAGGCTTGGGCTTTGGCCAGTAGTTGCCGCCCTGCTGATGGTACTTCTTGCGTTGTTTCTTCCAAGAACAAGTGTCCCAGTGTCCACACAGTGGTCCCAGTTTCTTCTAGTTGCCTGAATATTTCACCCCTGGTAATGCTGGTGGTCTTGTTTTTGGTGGTGCTTCCTGGCAAGAAGCTGTTGGGTCCCATCGCTCGGACAGCGGTTACATTTCTGTCAGGGTAGGGGAGGGATATCTGAATGCACTGCACGGTGTCATCTTGAGGTGAGAGGGAGAGTTAATTTCACACACGAAATGATGCTGCGGCATTAGTGCCGTACATGATGGCACTCGTCTCTGGAGTGACTTGAGCGTCTCCTGGAATTTGCCACTGATCTCGGCACCTGTTTGACAGGAAACCCCTCCTGGTTGTGTCTCATCCTTACCCATGCACCTGTTAGAAAAACTTGTGAAATTCTTAAAAAGAGAGATCATAAACTGCAACCATCATAAACTACTGGGCCTTGTTATGCACTTGAAATAGACTGTAGGTGGAAGCTGTTGAACTACGTTCTACCCGATTTTTATTTTTATTTTTTCTTAATCCCCTGTGCACAATTCATTTAGATGAGGACACAAAGTTTTGCCAACTTTTGCACAGTTTTAAAGCCACCGTTTCCAGCCCTTGCGAGGCAAGAGAATCGACTGGAAAACATACTTGGAGGCAGAAGGCAGGAGAGTTGCGCGTTCAGATTTGGGCCATGCCATTGTGCTCTTTGCTGCAGTACAATGTCTCTGTGTCCCGGCACCTTGCCTGTAAATCAGGAATGGATTTTGCAGGCGGGTTTTTTGTGTTATAGGGTACGCTGCGTTCTGATCTTGTTTGAGTCCTGTGCTCAGCCCTACCTGAACACACAACTACTGGTGAGGAAGAACGAATGAGTCAGTGGGGAAGATAAGGTAGCGCGCACCCTGTGGTGAGCTGAAAGCGTTTCCCTGGCTTTTGCGAGTGTGCCACCACACACATTGTAAAGAATGAAGAAGCAATTAGTGTTGATTTACTTAGGTTTTGGAAGTAATAGCTATGAGCGGTTGCTGTTTTGAGAAGATGGCCGAGCCTTTCAGCACGGTTGCAGACCTCAGCGTAGTTCTGGCTGTGGTGCATCTCTGCCAGGTACAAGGGCTGACACAGCTCTCTCGTCCTGGTTGGGGCAGCTACTGCCAGAGCTGGGGCACGGGAACGCTGTTTGGCATGGCCTGTGCCTTCAGCTATGCTGGAAATCGTGTTAGTGTATGGGGGAAGGTGTAGCTCCATGGTCGTGCTTCTTGAGCACAGCTTAAAATTGTCTCATTCTTTCTGTTGGGTTTTGGTTTTTTTTTTTTGGTTGGTTGGTTTGTTTGTTTTTAAACTACCATGCACTGCATATTTGGTTTTATCCACAGGAAAAGATGACCAACTATGTATCTGAATAGCAGCATCTAAGCTATTAATTGCAAGTTCCAGTTATGCAGGGACAACCCTGATAAGGCACCAGTAACACAATTTGACAGGTACAGCTTGAAGCTCTCCAGGAAAGAGCTTTGCTGCAGGCACTGACAAAATTACTCTGAGCACAGCCTCCTCTGGAGAGAGCCGAGCTGGGCAGTACCCAGAAACAAGCAAGCAGGTGAGCCATCTCCCTTTATTCCCTGCCACCCGACCCGGCTTCCAGTAATTAGCGCGGCAGTGATTCATGTTACTGCGCTGTCGGTGTGCAATAATGGTGCTATTGTTTCAAGTGGAATAGCGCCTCAGGTCCCCGGTGCTATTTGCAATTATGACTTCCTCCCGGTGACTCTTCAGTCATGAGATGTAGTTCAGGATTGACGGTTGTCTATGAGGAAGCTGGAGAAAATTGTATTTACCTGATTGGATGTAATCCAGATTTGCAAAGTACTTTCTCTTCTTACGGTGCTTCCTTAGTCTGTGTAGATTTAAAACATGCGGTCCGGCGTATGTGGAGAAGGATGCTTAATGACTGGCCGTGCCTGATGTCTCCAAGTTAAAGCATGAGGTTGAAAGTAACAACATAGCCGGGGAAAGGAGAAATAGATCAGCGAGCGTGAATAAACAGGAATAACTGAAAATGAGTAATGAATTCAGCAGAAGTGCTGTGGGAGGTAATCACAGCTAAATGGGAGTTTTGGCAGAGAGTTTCAAAACAATTATTTATGCAAAGGTTTAGACTGCACTTTAGGAGAGGGAGGTTGTTCCTCTTTTTCTGGAGGACCTTTGCCTTATGTCATGGTGGAAATACATACTCTGGGACTCTTTCATCAAACTGGGTTTCCTGTCTTGTTTCGAGAGCAGAAATCAGGAGCAGCTGGCAGTGGATAGCTCATCTTTTTTTGGAATATGTTTAATTTTGTCTGTGTGCTTTTGTGGAAATTTTTTTTGGTCATTAACAGAATAACCCAGATGTGCCAAAACGTTTGAAGCTCGGCCTCTTTGCTGAATTAGTACTGGAAAGACTTGCGTGAATTGAGCCAAGGAAAGAGCAGCTCTCTAATGAGCCATATGAAGGGGGACACCAGCAATCAAAGTTAAATATACTGGTGGTCTCTCCTCAGTCCTTTCTCTTCTGGATTCAGAATTCCTGCTGGTTTTTATCCTGCTGAATCTGATAAATTTATGCTTCATAGCATAGCCTTTTAAATCTTTTCTGGTCAGATTGCAGTTCAGCAAGATGTAAGCAAGTGTTTTAAATGGATGAGTTGTCATGCCTATCGTGTTATTAACCTCCTTAAGACAAGATACACAAGATTAAGTATTCTGAGGAATACTTGCATCCACTGGATATGTCCACATAAGGATATCATGTAGAGAGAACACTTATGAGGAAAAAGATCATTATGAGCACTCAAGGAGAAAAATCTGTATTCACAATCTTTCTTTTAAAACAGTTATGAGGGAAAGAGCAAAATGGGTTGTACCACTAAGGGAAATCCTCTTATTGTCATCTAGATGTTGGAGACTATACAGAATTTTAATTTTCTCACTTGAAAATTTTTTTTCTTCTGGTTTGGATGATTATTTCTTCCTCTTATACATTCATGAAAGAACAGTGCTATAGAATCAGAGGTTTTCTTTTGTCTCCCCATCTGTTCATTAGAAAAAACATTGCAATGGTCAGAGAATGAGCTTAGAAATTCCAAAAAGCTTGAGTTGTCTTAGGAGTAAGTTAACGCGTCCAACTATTGTGATTTTTGGTTTTTACTTGCAGCAGAGGGATTGCTTACTGTGATTTAAAATGCTTTTTAACATTAGCTTTATATATGCATGTGGAACAAGACCATTGAGATCTCTCATACAGATGCTATCACTCTATACTGTCTGTTATGATGCATATAATAACTTAGTTACCACTCATACAGTTAAAAAAATGATTGTGAAATACCTGCTTCTATTGTATTATGCTCCTTTTCACATGCCTGGCATACTTTAAGCCTTAACGGCTTCTTGCATGAAACCCACAGAGATTTAGCGACAAGTAACTAAACTGTGACAAGTTTTATGCTTCTGTTCCAAAAGAGAGCAAGGAATGCAGGAAAGAGTAGTCTGCAAAATATAGAAGAGGAGCATGTACGGTTTTGCACATGAGGATCTGTTTCATTTCAACAGTATTTTTTTTAATCAGAGTTGTATGTGGTCTGATTTGTATCAGCCATAGCATTGGAAATGCTTTCAATACGCAAGAGTTCTCAAAGAGTTGGTAGACCTCAGGTTTAACACTTTCCCCACGTGTACATTTGCCCCTTTCAGTGAGTAACCACTGAAGAGCAGATAATGTTTCCTAGCCTGCTTTCTCTTAGGGACTAGGCTCTTTTCTTACAAATTTATGGCAAGGGTTAGGCAAATTTCATCAGTGACTTGTTAAAGTCAGGTTTTCTTGCTCTTCCACTTATTCTCCAAAATATTTTACTGAATGGATGAAGTCTGTAGCATCGCAGCACTTCCAAGTGGAGAAGAATCATTTCTGTCGTCTGCTCTTTCTCCTCCGCTTCTAGCTTTTGCGGTCCTTCTGTTTGCTGTAGATTATTTTGGAGAAGGGGAGGGATGTTCTTTTGAGGTGTAAAAGAATAAAGTCTGGCTAGAAGTGAAAGCATGAAGATGAGATGGAGAAGCTTTTCAGAACAAAGGCCTGCAGGTGCTTCTCCTTGTTTCTCAGAAACCTGTGAAAGTTGTGAGACTTGCTGGTTATGGAATCGGAGATTGAGAGACAGGGCGTGCGTGTCTGAAGCTTGGTGTGGGTAATGAGATGTTGCTACCTTAAAACATGATGAGTTGCAGGTGAGTTGGACTGAGGAAGATCCTGGAATACTTCAGACTGGAACATTTAAAGTTGTAAGAGCCTATTGGATGGGAAAGCACTCGTGGTTTTTTTTTTCTTCTTTGTTTATGGCTTGTAGGTTTCTCTGCAGTTTCTTTTTCTCTCTGAAAATAGCGCCTACCTTGGGGTTTTTGTCGGTTTCTTCGGGGGGGGGCAGGCATGCAGTTGGGTTTGGAAGGTTGTAGAGTGACCCCAATTCACCTAGCCATACAATCCATTTCCCAGTGATCCGGTATAAATGATAGGTTTCTTCCTTTGAGTTCCCCTCCCTCCCCCCAGTTTTTATCTGGATTTTTGAGAAGCTTTCTCTGTTTCATCCGCGTTTGCTCTGACTCATTTCTGCAGTCTACCAGTTTGTGCAGGCAGGTTGGTTCAGAAGGCGCATATACATGCAGACACATGCTGCTCTACAATTATAGCCTGCCTGCCTGCCTGCAGTAGCAGAATATGATGAATGACAAATTGAAAAGCAGAACTTCTCTGCAGAAGGGCTGTGGGGACCTGCGAGGGCTTTAGGTAGCAGTATTGATCAGGCATAGGTCATCCTTAACCACAGGAGACAACACGAAAGCAATTGGTCTCTCTCTTTGTGTTGTTCCTTTTCTTCTAGGGGCTATGATTGTCTTTAACACTGTCCTTTTATCTCCTCTATGTCCTCCTCATCTATGAGATGTGTTGGATATGTATTCTTTTTTTTTCCTCTCTGCCCTAACATCAACTCTACCAGATCATAGAATCACAGAATGGTTTAGGTTGGAAGGGACCTTGAAGATCATCGAGTTCCAACCCCCCTGCCATGGGCAGGGACACCTCCCACTAGACCAGGTTGCCCAAGACCGCGTCCAGCCTGGTCAGAACTAAAGGTTGATTTCCTTTTGTGACCCATGTTGATCACTTGTGATCTGTGTTCACACTATGGGTGCTCTGCTGACATCCTGTGTCTGTGCTCTCGGGGGACAGTGTCACACGTCAGTTCGTTCTACTGCTATCCTTCACGATATTCAGAGATCCTCCAAAACAGATCCAAGCTGTGCCTCAGCATCACCGAAAAACAAGTCGGTCCTGCACTTGGTCCTGGCTGACCCCGAGTTCATTTAACAAGTATCTGGAGGGGGAGCGTAGGGCAGGTTGGGCAGTGGGCTGAGAGGAGGCGCTACGCTTTGCTGAGCTGTGCTTCTTTTCTATGGAAACGGGATGTTTAAGAATTCAGCCAGACTACATACAGTTAAGGCGACTCCGGAGCCAACGCTGGGGCTGGGAAGCGGTTGTCTGCAGAGAAATGCTTAACAAGTACAAGCTCATGTGGTTAAGATGGGGATGAGCAGCTGGAGCACATGGGGTTCTGTTGGCAGCTCTGCCGCTGGCTGCTCTTCAGCCGACGGCCCGTGGAGCGAGCCGCAGGCCTGCCCCCGCCACGTCGCGCGCTCGGCTTGCAAAGTTGCTCATCTTTTTCCCTCCTAAAAAGAACTTGCCTTAAGCCATTCATAGAAGAGACTGTATGAAAAAAAAAAATTCTGACCGTTCGTCTATTTATCAAATGACTTTTGTGAATTAAACGGACTTCACCGATGCACAGCCAGACATGTCAGCGAGCTCAGCTCCGCAGCTGCAGAACATATAATGCCTCCCATTGCTGAAAGGGATATTTCCTGTTCAGACTGCACATTTTGAAGGGAGCCAGTCTGGTGGGATGTTAGCACTTCCTATGCTATAAATAGACCAGCTGAGTATCACTTTCAGTCTCAAAGGAACACATTTCTAACTTCTTGAGGGAAGTAACAGTATCTCTGGCAGCATTCTCAGGGAGTTTTATACTGGCTGATGATGTCTCCTCACGCTGGAGATTTGACTTGCTTGCTAATGAATGAGCGTGCTTGTGGCAGCACACAGACATTTAGAGAGGGCTGTTAAGAGCTTCAGGGGCACCGCGCTGCAGCTAAGGTCAGAGAAGTCCTCGCTGCTTTAGATTGCTTAGGTGGGCAGAAAAAGGAAAGCGAGGAACAACGTGGCAGACCGTAGGCTGAACCTTAAATGGACAGCAAAGTTGTGAGGAGGGGAGCTACCAGTTTATTCGTAGATTTCCTTCCATGTGGGAAGGAAGGGATGATTCAGCAAATGGGGGTTCCCTTGGGCCCGAGGTCTAGAGGTGACCTCTCAAGAGTTGCGGGCCTCTCCCTCATCGTGCAGCTTACATGTGCCCCGTGCTCCCTGTTTCTGAGCCCCGCTGCGGCTGCAAGGCAGAGGCTGGTACAGGAAGTCCAGGTAATGGAATGTGCGGGCTCCGTTGCTCATTTTCACAAGCTTAAAATAAAATTAAATAATCTTTTGCGTTCAGCATTTTGTTCGTCTGATTGTACGAGCTGAGAAGCTGCACGTGTAAATGAAAATAACACAGCTGGGAATTTGGTTGACATTGGGCATGAACGAGAATGCTTCCTGGTGGTGTTCTTAAATAGCGGGAAAATGAAATCGCAGCCCCTCATCCCACTCAGGTTTAGAGATAAAACCATAAGGAAAGTAGGCAGCTAATACGTGTTTGTTATTGTGCCTCTGCCGTGTGTGAGGGTTTGAGGACCTTGTCAGGAACAATAAAGAGAAGGTTTTGGGGAAAGACCATCCCACACTTTGAAATGGCAAGTCCTGTACTCTAAAAGAAGTTTCTCCTCTTATGGCATGTGTTGTCAGGGTGCTGCAGAGCATCTGACCATACAGTACCTGCTGAGCCATGCGTTTGATTTTAAAATTAAATACTAATTGGGTCGGGAAAGAGGACAAATGAGTGGATGCCGTCACAGAATTCAGCTGTTCTTGGTGCATCCGAAAGAAGCTGATATTTTTGGGGCCGATACTGTTAATTTTTGAGTATTAAGGAGAGTTAGAGACCATCTGAGAGGAGCTGCATAACTATAGAACAAGAAGTGGGCACTGTAGCAGTGTGACTCTAGAAGGTAGCAGAGCACTGGGCTTCAGGGACTTGGTTGATTGTTTATGCCTGGCATACCAGGCATATTGTTTTTTATCAGTTCTTAACTGATCAGTTGAGGAAAATGCATCTGCTATGATGGCCAGCGTACATGCAAGTAAAAGGCATTGAAAAAATTCTTCGTGCTCTGATTTATTCGTTCCCAAACTTTGGTCCATAGATAAATAATAGTCTACAAGGTAGTTTTAAGTCATCTGCAGCCGGTCTTCAGAGCCGTGCTGCACAGTAAATCATATAGTATTTTATTACAAAGGTTTAAAGGTTAAAGGCTTTTGCGGGTGAGCTCCAGTGTGCTGAGTACTGCTGCTCGGGTGGAACGAGTGGAAAGCGGAACGAGGTGGAGGAAACCATGGAGGTCGAGGAGTCCCCTTTGATCCCCGAGAACAGGTTACAGTTCCTGTACCCTGAAGCAAATGACTTAATTTGCTAAATTATTTGGTGTTTCTGCTGCAACAGGATTTCCCGGCCAAGTTACTCTCCGTCTCGTTCTGCTTTTTCACTGCTTGCTAAAGGTACTTTAACTGTGCAGAGGCACATAGGCATGTAATCCATTCTCCTGGGGAGATCCATTTTCCCCTCACTGCTAGACTACAGCCATTTTCCATCCATTTTGCTTTCTAAAAGCTACTTTTTTCTCTCTCTTTCATCAGTTACCTCACTAACATCGCTACAATTTTCTCTTTTTTTTTATTTTTTTAATTTTTTTTTTTCATTAGGCAAGACAGGTGTTTGGGCAGTAAGCTTTAACAGCATCATCCAGCACGGATAGAAAACACAGTGACGAGGGAGAGAATTAATCACCGCACTAAAAGGATTAATGCTTTGGTTTGATCATGTTGCATCCCACTATTGCATTTCTACTAACAACAGGTTTCTGTCTTTGACTTATGTGCTTCAACTCTTCATTAAGGTTTCGCCACACACTGTCATAATCACTAACAACTGCTTGGGTTTGAAGGTAATTGTGTTTATTTTCTGGTTCATGCTTCAGGAAAAATTAAAACTTGATGCTGAGAGGGAAAAACTAGAGAGGCTTCAGGAGCTTTACTCCGAGCAGAAGACGCAGCTTGATAATTGCCCTGAGTCCATGAGGGAACAATTACAGCAGCAGCTGAAGAGGGTCAGTAGCAAGTTTCAAGATTGCATACCTTTTTTTTTTTTTTTTTCATTGATTTTTTTTTCTTTTTTTAGAGTTAAGTATAACATATTCTGTTTCAAGTATCCAGTGTCTGAACATATTTGCAACTTATAATTGTTAATAGTCACGAGAGTTATATTTTCTTGTGGAATGCCTGTAACAGATGATGTACACGGTGGCAAAGGAGTAGAGTGCAAGTGGGTGGATTGGAAATCATTTTGTGTTAAATGCTTTTAAAGCTTTGGGCTGCCTGCCTGTAACGAGCACTTTAGTCCTGCTGGGTGGTGTGGCAGCTCTTGCGATGCTTAGATGGAGCTTTGCTCTTTACCTGTGTGAGCAAAGACAGCAACTGAACTTCGATCAGTGGGATCAGCCGTTTTAGCAGCTTTTTCCTGTCGCTGTCGTTTGATCCTGTTGTGGTCTCCTCCTTTGCAATGCTGTAAATGGCTGTCTCAGTGAAGGAGTGGATAACTTCCCCCCTACTCCCCCCCCCCCCCCCAGCACATAACTTAGCAGTTACTCTGAACTATGCTTTGAAAAATTCAGTTTTAAGATTGTACTTCTTATTTTAATAGCTTTATTTGTCCCTATGTTTTCAACAGCTGCACATCGGTATAATAACCTTTGTACGAAGTCTGATTGCAACTTGATTTTGTTTTGCATTAGTTGTAACCAAAAGAGCTATGATATTGTCTGTGAAGGTACAGTTATTTTCTGTGGAAAGATTTGAGTATTTATTAATGTTAAATGGGTTCTATAGCACATATTCAGGGGGCGGGAATAATTTTTCAAAGCACCAGTATGGCAAGCTTAAGAGGCCATCTGAAAGTCAGACTAGATTATCTTTTTTCTTTCCTGGCTTGAGAGTTTATATCAGGAATAAGGTCTGTACTAGCAGTGACCAAGGAAGGGCTTTTTTGGTTTATAGGAAATATTCTTTAGGTTTTGGTTTACTTGCAGAATTCTATTTTGTTTCTTCGAGGAGCAAAAAGTAAAAAAGGCCAGCTTTGGAAATAACAATGTTAAATTCTTCTGTAGTAACTGAGAAGTTTGCTGGATTTGAGATACTTAAGGATTTTTTTGGGTAACCTTAAAAAAACAAAAAATATCAGTATTATGTAATCTGTCATACATATTAAAAGGAAAGGAAGCTTTTCCTATGCAGTCACGTACTTGGAGGTATAAATTAATGAGAAGTTGCAGTCTTGTTGCTGTGGGATGGTAGTAAATCCTTTTTCACTCTTGACCACCAAGAGGCTTCTAAAAATCTGTTTGGTTAAATTTTTAAAATTTTTTGTGTTCCTTCCAAGTTGTCTTAATAACAATTTTGGATTTGCAAATGGGACAAAACTTGAAATGTGGGGGTGCAGTTAAATGTCTAGTTAGTCCTGTCGCATTGTTCCAGGCCAATTGTAGTGAAAGTTACCTGTGGCTGCTGTTGTTGAAGCAGCGGAAATTATCACTGAATTAGTGCACAGTATCTCTTGACTGGATATCAAGTGTGAGAGCAGTTACTACATTACTGTAAGTATTGTACCCAAAATATAGAAAATCTCTTCTTCCCCCCAAATCAGCCCAGCCCAGGATTAACAAGCAGGGACATCTTCAACTAGATCAGGTTGCTCAAAGCCCCATCCAACCTGAGCTTGAACATTTCCAGGGATGGGGCATCTACCACCTCTCTGGGCAACCTGTGCCAGTGTTTCACCACCCTCACTGTAAAAAATTTCTTCCTTATATTTAGTCTCAATCTAACATCTTTTAGTTTAAAACCATTACTCCGTGTCCTATCGCAACGAGCCCTACTAAAAAGGCCCATTGCAGGGGGGTTGGACTAGATGACCTTTAGCGGTCCCTTCCAGCCCAAACTACTCTATGATTCTATTCGATGAAATACCTGAGTCTGCGGCACGTTATGTTGTCCTACTTTCCTGCCGGCCCGGTAGGTGGGAAGGTGACGTCCGTACTGAGCATACGCTGTCCCTGTGGGGCAGGGAGGACACTTCATCACAGACTGGTGAAACCTGGAGGCTTGTGGAAGGCACTGACGGAAAGCATAGTTCTTCCTGATGGCTTATTTAAAGTTAATTAGCAGGCTTCATCCATCACTGTTAGTATGAAAGTGCCAAAGCTCGTTTGTTCTCACGTGCCTGTATAAAGGTGTGCAGAAAAGGAGAATGAGAATAGGTGCCTGGATTCCTGCAGAGATGTGAAAAGACACTGTCCAGTGCCAAGAAATGCCTTACTCTTCAGATAAAATTCTCCTAATTTTTGCAGATGTTGTGGGCCTGTGGAGCTCCTACCACATCCTGAAGTAAGGGCCAGGTTCTCTCCCATCAGATTCTCCCCAGCGCCATTACAGAAGTAATGGAGATGCCAAAGAAATTTACGGTTTGGAAGTGCAGTACAGAAACATTGTGTCTGTTGTTTGTTAATAGATTATAAATTACAGTATTTTTGATGTCAATGGTTTTAATAAAAGGGAGGGAGCTTACTTGCTGCTTGGTTCAGGAAGCCACTACCTACAGCAAGAACAATTATCTTCCTACAAATCCTACGCTGCCGAGTAGGATCCTTGTGAAGGGCATGGCAAGGACTCCGTGGGCACATCTTGGAGCCAGACCTTGTGCCCCTGTCGCTGCGCCCTGCTCCCGCAGGCTGCCCGGGGTCTCGGGCCCCGTGGGCCTGCCTGGCCGGTGACCTTGCTGCAATGTGCTTGCAACCCCTGGTAGAGCACTCACCCTTTGGAGGTTTTTTTTTTAATTTGAAAATGGACTTGGCTTCAAATTAGGGATGGTGTTGTTTTTTTTTTTTCCCCTGGTGGGCACAGTGGTATACAGAATGTGATGAAATTCTTGTTCCATAGCACTTCTCACAAAGAATATAGCGTTTCATGAGCTGAACTGTCTATCAGTTCCCTTTTTGGCTATCAGTTGACTTCTATGAAGTCTGTCTCTTCTTCTGCCTCAGCAGCAATTGATTTGGCATGAAATAGCCTGAACTTATTGACTTCCGTGGCCCAAGCAAAGCCTTTCTGTTTGTTTTGAATGCTGAAGATGGCTGCTGGTTTGAATGAAGCATTTTTGTATTGTAGATAACCGCTTTCTTGTAATTTTGAGCACACATCTTTACTTTTGATCTCTTTGCTATCTCCTACAAGTGGAAGGGGCATCTTTGGAGAATAATGGGAAGATGTTGGTGTTTCATATAGTAACTTGGATGCTTTAGCTTCTGCATCCCGTGTCTTTCCCTGGAACGTTGGAAGCTGGTTTTGAATGCCTTTATACAGACCTATCTGCTTATCTCAGTCAGTAACTTTTGCCTTAGGTTGAAATAAGAAACAGAGTAAGTTTGCATTTCTCTAAAACGATAAATTGCTTATAGGATATAGGTTTTCTTATGTACAATGTGCCTATTTTAGAGATCCTTAGCATTTAATAATACTGCGATTATTAAAAACACCTTTTTCTTCAGAAGTTTGGAATTTGTGAGTATGGATTCGTGTTGTGAATACACAGATGTTGCAGGAGAAAGATTAGCATTCAGTTCTTGTGCTGAAAAACACCGTAAGTTTTATCTGGTCATCCCTAAGCAGAAGACAAGCGTGTTCTTATTTCTTGGGTTTTTTCTGTAGCATTCAACCAATTTTTCCTGACAAAACCTGTCAATGGTCCAGGGGAATGCATAAAAGTGGGCTGACACCTTTTCTGAAGGAATGGACCTACTGGCTAGGGTGAATGACTAGAGTCCTTAATTGTGTGTTTGCGCAGGGAGCAACCATCTGCTCCAATTTAGTGGTCTACAGTCAGCATCTGGCTGAGCAACTTGCATGGTTGGACATCACTGCTGAGGTGATGGCAGCATGCTGATGATGGCACACAGCTCCACAGATCTTTTGTTTTACCTCACTGTACGTCTGTTAAGAAAAACAGTGCTGGTACTTGGGCTAGACCTCTATAAATTCTGACTGCAGCTCAGACTCCTTAGATTGAGTGTGTATTCCCATAATCAGTTAATTCAGTGTGCTGTCCTCCGGTGTGTCTGAGATACTTTCTGTCCTGTCTGGTTGGTAAGCGGATGCTCTCCCGGTTTGGCAGGTGACAACCTCACCAAATGGGTTCAGGTTTGGTGGTGTCACAGCTAGGCTACAGCAGAGGGATCTGCCCAGCCAGGGAGCCCTCGGCGCCGGGGGGCTCCCGCTGGCTCCGAATGCTGCAAAACAGCTCCCTCGCCATCCAGGTGCTTCGACTTTCTCAGCGGGGGACGCACAGGAGGAGCGATGGAGAAAGCAACATCAAAATAATGATTAGCCCTGTTTGCTCTCTTATTGTGACAGTAGGTCATTAAAGACATCGAGCTCTGGTTTGAACATGTTGTATGAGATATATAAATACCATTTTAGACTGATTTTTGTGTGTGTGTTTTTGTAAGCATCTGTATTCTGGTGTTGGTGAGAGCATGATTTTTTTTTCTATTTTGTTTTGTTTTGTTATTTTTCCTTAAGGATGCTGATCTACTGGACATAGAAAGCAAACACTTTGAAGATTTGGAATTTCAGCAGCTTGAACATGAAAGCAGGTTAGATGAAGAGAAAGAAAATCTGACACAACAGCTCCTGCGTGAAGTAGCTGAATATCAGCGTAGCATTGTCAGCAGAAAGGTAAAAGCACTAATGCTTGATTCATTTGTTCTTTGTTTTCGAGCACAAAGGGGATGAAATGGATCTACAAGCTGCCCATCGGTAAGAAATAATGCAAAACTTTCCTCTTTGAAAAAGCTTTTGCAGCAGAGCAAAGAGGATGGCCCAGTAACATCCCACACAGGTCAAATCATGCACTTCTCCAAAAGCAAATAAATCAATAAAATTCCATGCCCTGTTTGTGTATTTGCATATGAAAATTAAACTCTTTCATTTGCTACAAAGAGTACCAAAGCGTTTTTCTTTTCTTCTTTCACAAAGGAGATTTGTACACCGTGGACAAAACTACAGTTACATTATGCTCATGATTGATGTTGATGTTAAATGACTTTGTTAAAATAATAATAGAACACCAAAATGAGAATATACCTTAATTTTTAAAATCGGTTGTAAAGGTCCTATCTCAACCAATTAAATACCAGTTTTTCAGAGACCAGAGGATGCATCTGCACACCAGTTCTGTTTGGTATATGGAAGCTAGTCACCATATTATCAAAGAATGTGTGTAATTGTTCTTTTGTTTTGTCTCTTGAATAAATGGTCTCTTTACTGTGTCTAAATCTTATTTAATTATCTCCTTCAGAGCAGTGAGCTGTCTTGTAAAAACTTGTTTTCCTACTGCTTCACTCATATGAATGAGTGAACTCTCATGAATAAGATCCTTGCTGCAGGTTGTCTTGTGCTTTGAAAATAAAACATGTAAATTGTGATGATTTTCTTCTTCTTTTCTTAGGAAAAGATTTCTGCTCTCAAAAAACAAGCCAATCACATTGTCCAACAAGCACAAAGAGAACAAGATCATTTTGTAAAAGAGAAAAACAACTTGATAATGATGCTGCAAAGGGTAAGTATTTATTGTCTTTCAAATATTTTTAGTGTGTAATAGTAAAAAAGCATTGCATAGAATAAAAGAACAGAGCAAGAGAAAAGTATTGGTTGTGCAGAAGCTAGCAAGGAGGTAATAACACGACAGACATCTTTTGTATCCATTAACATCTAAAAAAAAATCTTTTGCAATAAATCAGATTTCTTAGGAGAAAACACTAGTGGCCTTTGATAATTGAGAAGGTTTTAGAGGTGCCCCCCTTCCAGAGGACTCGACCAGAGGTACCCACCCAGGTGCTGAAGCTAGAAGCCTGTGCTCCCTGTGTAGCTGCTGGAACAGCGCACAGAGAGCTCAAATTTTTGGCTTGTAATAGCCCATACTAGGCCACTTAACATCAGCTAACATCTGATTAATAGGAAGCTGCCATGAACCCTTCACGTCCATTGTATGTTTTGCTGTTAATCATGAGAGAAATCATGTTTAGTACATTAAGCAGAATCAGCATTTTCAAAACGCTGAAGGAAGACCTATTTGGTTTGGCTGTGGTTATTAAATAAAATCTTTCACTAGCTTTTCATTCTGTATCTCCCATTTTTGTTCAGTTCTGCTGTAAGTGGATGAAGTTGAAGCTCTGCTGTGCAGTTTCCAGCCTTCTATCCCAGCCTGTTTCTTTACAGGCTTAAGAAAATGGCTAGCATTTATTTTCACTACATGGCGCTTGCTATTTCACGTAAAATGTCTGTTTTTAACAGGAAAAAGAGAATCTCTGTAATCTGGAAAAGAAATATTCCACGCTTTCCGGAGGAAAGGGATTTCCTGTCAGTCCCAACAGTTTAAAAGAGGTAAAGAGATTCATTGCTTTTTACTTTACCATAAGTAACTTTTAATAACTTTAGTATTTAGTGAAGTCCTACTCATACAATTTTTTTGAGATGTGATGAAATGACTTTGTAAAGCTATTCATGGAAGTCCAAGTGCATGGGTGAGCAAAAATAGCTTCTCTTGGAATTTTCCCAGATGTGACTGGTATCGCCTTCATCTCTTGCCCTGGAAAAATGATCATACTGGGGGGGCGGGGATGGTGTGTGCCTAATTTTCTCAAAATAGACAATTAAACCTCATTGAAGTGAAGAAGAATGAGCTCCACGAATAACTCTGTTCAAAGTACGAATACAGTTCAGTCTTATTTTTGTACTGTAGATTTTATCATCGCCTCTCCGCCCCCCTGCCCCTTTTATTCTAAGGCTCTGTAGTAAAGCATGACAAGTGTACGTTTTGATATTTGTAAAAAGCATCAGATTGAAGATTTCAAGCTATTGTGGTTGTAAGATAGCTATTGAGCTACTTGTTTAACTATTTTGAATAGTTAGAGTAAAGGTGCCAAATATTTTTTGCTGAAAAAAAAATGAGTGAGTTTGGGTAATGCGTGATGAGACCCAGAGCTTACCTGCAGCTGTCAAGACTTTGTAGCTTTGAGGGTACTGCTTTAAGCCTCAAGGTCCATGAGGAAGGTCAGTGTAAGTCCATTACAAAGATTCAGTCTGCGCCTATGATATTAGCGTTAACTCCCCATGGTTAGCTTCTTGACTTGACTTGATGAACCTGCAAATTGCAGATGAACATGGAGTTACAGATGGAGAAGCGGAAAATCTAGCATTTAAAATACACTGACAGGTATCTGTGGCTGCTTCATTAACTTCTGCTTAAGAGACCTGACAGGACTTGCCCAGATTTCTTTGTATTGAAGCCCTGAACAAGGTCCATCACACCTAACAATGTAGGAAATCGGGCTTTTGAAGTCTAAAGCAACCGTGTGTCCTCTGGGCACGTGGGAAATGTGGTCTTTCTTATTTGGGCTCGAAGTTCCTGGTGAACCCAGGTGGCCTCCAGCGCATGACAGCGGGGTTGAGCGCCCTTCCTCACTGCAAGCCATGTTGCAGGTACTTAGACTTCCAGTGTCCTGGGTGACACTCTGATCTGGACATCTCACCTCTCACCAGGACATCTGGCAAGTCTAAGCTTCTTTTTTTTTCTTTCATTTTGAGCTGGATCTGTTCATTCTCTCACTAGGGAGTGGGTGCCATCTCTGATTTTTATCTTCATATCCAACATAATGGTTTGCTTAATCACAGATATTTCAAAATGCAACTACATCAAGTGAGCCTGACACTGGTTCTATTGAAATGGATTATTCAGTGGTGTCATTCTGTTCACTGCAGTGAAGTCAGTTAGGACTTACTCTGAGGTAAACGAGAGAAGCAACAGCACGGGTTATCTGTTTCGTGCTCAGTGTCCCTATAGGCTCTGTCCTATAAAAGAAATGCCTTTCCTCGCCAGATGTTCTATTTGTCTCAGTCCAGTTTAATTTTTCTCTGACTGTTCTGGCACCTTTAAAAATCAGGCACCAGATGATGCGCAGGCTTAAACAGACTCCCTGCACACAGGAGTTGATTCCACCGTGCCGTTGCTCATGTGTCAGCTGAGTCTGCCGTCCAACATTTCGGAGCCCCTCCTCACCGAAGTGCCCGTTTGTAATTGTCTCTCCCATCCATCGTGAAGCTTACTCCCTGCCTGCATAGCAATAGGGAATAACACGGCCTCACGTAGAAAGGCAGGATGCCTATCCCAGTACTTAAATAATTGAGGAAAATCAATATTGTTTAAAAGTTCAGCATTGACAAAATGACTCGGATGCCTAATCTGACTTGAAACCATTTATTTAATCTAATGTAATAGGGGCCTGAGCTAACGCACAGCACAGTCATTTGTTATTTGCTTATTTTTTAACTCCATGGTGAATCTCCGTTGGGGTTGTGAGTCTAAACTGAATGTTTTTTATATAATGGTGAAAGCGCTTTTACCATCTATAAAAATGAATACAATATTGCATTCAGAGACTTGGAAGTTTTGATTACTGATATACTGCTACTATAAGATGGTTAAGCAAGATGTGTGTTGAAAGACACTGGACTCTGTTTTACTGTAATATGGCCACATGTTTTGAGAGGGGAACTTCAGTATCTTCCCCAGTCTCCTTCTCATTTAATAGTTCATCAAATGGTATCCGCGTTAGATTTGCCTCCTGTTTCCAGAGTGCTGTGTTCACAGTATGATACTTAATTTTCCAGAACTGTGTATCTGCTTGAAATAACTGATAAAATACATTGAAAATTATGCTCATAGATAATGGCGTTGGTATTTTTTTCAGCCTGCCTCTTATGATCAGTGCTAAATTTATGCATTTTTGAAAAGAAGTAATACAACAGCAGTCTGCGGCTTCTTTTACTGAGTTGCTAAAGTATACATACTGACATGTCACTGTACTGGTACAGTAATAGCGACAGCCCCTTTAACACCTTCTCAGTTGAAAAGCTGCTTACCATCTTGATTTAAAAATGAGCATATTTCTTTCTCATTTTTGTGACATTGCTTCAACAGTAATTTATTCTTCCTTTTGTGTGGCTTTGTTTTCTATGGATAAGGAGTTAGGCCATTTGATTTTTTTACAGTCTGGCATCCTATACACTGTGCATTCGAATCCATTCTTTAATTTTTTAAATAACATTTATTCAGGTAACACCTTAACACATGCAATAATTGTATTCTGCCATTGTATCTCAGATCTGCTTGCGTAAATGTTCTCTGCAGACAGAAGCACACTCTGATGTCTGTACCCTTCCTCAGCCCGTCACCTCCTGCGTTTTTTTTTGTTTTGGATTTTTTTTGTTTTGGTTTGGGTTTTTTTTGTGTGTGTATTTTTGTGTTTGTTTGGTTTGGGGTTTTTTTTTTTTTTTTAGAAAAAGGCACATTGTAGTGGCCATGGGGCTAACACTAACAGTATCTTACCTGAGTCTCCTGGTAACACCTAAAAGTTAGAAGCAACTTCCAAACAATGCAAATGGAAGGTGGTGTGTCAGCATAATTTGTAGACTAAGAATGGCATGTCTTTATGTAAGTTCTTCCCAGTTCTGTTAGTCATTTGGTTTGCTTAAACTAGCTTAAAAGTTAGGCAAGAATGAATCAGGGTAAGTTATTTTATTTAAACATGGGGGGGAGAAATAAAAAAAAATGGGTGAATAAAATTTGTTCTTTCTTTTCCTCCAATCTGCTTTCCTGAGAAAGAGTTACTTAATTTCTAAAGGGTATTTACATTTTAGTAAAGACTTTTGGTCACTTAATGTACATTTGCTTTTTGATCACACAAATGCATTTGTTTAAATGAAGAACAATTTTCAGAATCCAAGTATTCGACATTTGAAAAGCTTGAAAATAATTTCATTTTATTTGTGATGAAGTATTTCAATGATAAATATTTGGCTGTATCACTCTAAACTAACTTTCATCGTACTGGATACATTAATACTCTTGCACGTCTTTTGGCTTTTGCTCCTTTTAACTTCTGAATTCCTCCTTTTAGGGCTATATCAGTGTAAGTGAAATTAGTGAGCTGTATGGCAATTCCACGAATATATCCCCTTCCACCCAGCCCCCCACAGATGCTGAAGCAGTTGCCACTGAGCCTTCCACGGCTGTGCTGACCAGCCAGCCACAAAATAAAGAGGTTTGTTTGAGAGACATTTCCCTTTGTTTGCATTGTTCTTTCATGGCTGCCTTTTTATTTTCTTTTCCTTTTTTTTTTTTTTTAATTTTTTATTTTTTGGTAATTCAACATGTAACAAATTGACCCTAAGGCAAACTGCCATCTGCCAGTTACCGAATCAGGTAACGATGTAATAGTAAAGCTGAAGGACTGCTCCAGTTGTAAACTGGCTTTGATGATGTAGATGGGACTTTGAACGCCAAAAAACCTGAGTGCTTATGACCCAAGCAGCAATAAGTGACAATCTTTGCCTGTCAAACACTATAAAGTAATGCACCCTTGGAAAAACAGTCTGCGGACACATGTAATGATTACTCTTTCAGTGGTGCTAAGGGGTTAATTTTGTGTGTTTTCTAGCTTTATTGTTCCTGGGAGGTGATAGAGGAAGTATATCTTGAATATTTGGGGGAGATGGGTAGCTTCTAGTTATCTTAGCTCTTTCATGGAGTCTGTCCAATCTGTGTCTTCCAGCTTACTCTTTCTTCTCTTCATTCTTTGTGATGTTTTTGCCTTTGTAATGACCATAGCAAATTTTGAATAAAACCCCTTTTAAAGGAATGGAATAATCTTGTGAATGTAAAGCCATTTATCTTTGTGTTGCAACTGGTTTAGCATTTGGCATTTCTGTGCTGCTTCTGGTAGTTAAATACTCCTCCAGAGTTGCAATACAGCACATCTTTCCTGCTAAATGCTCCAACAAAACACAGTGCTAAAACTGCAGCTTGTATGTGCCGTATCTTTTGAGCGATTCCAAAAAGAAAACTCTGTGTGTAATTTCTCTTTTTTCTATAAAGCTAAGATCACCTCTCTGTTCTGGATTTGTGTTTCCTCACTCTCTTTCTCCTCGCTCTATTGCTCAACTTCCATCAGTCCATTGGCCTGAGGTCATGGCAACTCATGTAGATCCTATTCCTTTATCTGATACACCTCCACCTCTGCCAGCTAAGAAACACCGCAGGCAACAACAGGTAACAGATTCAGAGCTGATAACTTGGGATTATTATTTTTGGTTGGTTTTGTTATGGTGGCCATGAAGTTGATTTATGTGTGAAGTTTGTAGAGTGATATGACGGATGATAAGTTGATCGTGCTTGCGGTGCGTTGCACTTAAAGGCACTGCTCATTTAAAAATAAGCACAATGCATTATAGAATGTTACTGAACAAATATTCTCCTTATATAAACAGTCCAGAGGCAAATACTAATGTTTAGGAGCCATTGTGACTGTCAGAAGACTTGCAGCGATAAAGTACAGGTGGCTACATTTGAAATCCTATTTTAATTTTTCATATATATTTGAACAATGCCTCTCAAAAGCTGTATCAGTTTTAAGCCACCAATTCGTTAGATTAACTTGTAAATAAATGTTTTTCTTTGCAATTTGATTCCAGTTGTACGCTAGACTTGAGGGTTTTTTTAAAAAATGAGGTACAGGGACACGTACATAAAATGTGCACATAAATTGAATGTATTTTCTTAATCAGCATGATTTTAATGTGATATTTGTAGTAATTCTGGAAAGCACCGTGAAGCAGGTGGTACTCTGTATTTTAGATTTCGTTCTGTCCAGTGAAGTTCCCAGATTATCACCTGCACTATATTCCATATAGAGCATAACTGAGCAAGTAGGTCAATTCATTTTGTCAAAACGTGTAACAAATTACATTTGAAGCATTTCAGAAATCTGGAAGAGCGAAAGAAGCAGCACAGGGAATGCATGTACATGAGTGATACTTTACCTCGCAAGAAAACGACGCCATCTGTATCACCGCACTTCAATAGCTCTACGCTTGGACGAAGCGTTGCATCTAAAGTACGTAGTTGCATGCTATTAATAGCCTTCCAGCGTCTATATAAAAATCTATATTATGTTAGAGGTAAGGTTGGGTAGAACTGTAAGCTTTACGTAATCTCCCAAATTCACATTTGAAATTCACGTGGAAAGAAATTCATGTTTATTAACATGTGGGAATATACATGAAGCCTTTATTTCGACCTCTGGAAACGCCGTGCTGCAATAGTAACCGTGCATTTATGATTCATGTATCTCAAGGATTGTATTTCCAGGCTAGTTTCAATTGATTCTAGAGACAAAACAGGTTGTTTTCCTTCTTACCTAAGGCCTCTAAAGGGTAAAGGTTGTGTATAAAGTGAAAACACTCTTTATTTGTGATGCGCTAAATCAATAAACAGCAGGAAGGTGGAGATATTACTTTGGAAACGTTTTGGTCTAATAGACTTCGCACAACTAGAATATCCATGGCTGACTGATACGATGCAACATTGATACCCATGACAAAGCGAGTTATTTTGCCATTAGTTTCCAATATAAAAAAAAAATCTTGAAGTGTAGTTTTAAGCACATATTTACAAAATTTCCTGCAGGGACATTTACCATTAGGACAGAGCAACAGCTGTGGCAGCGTCCTTCCTCACTGCTTGGCAACCATGACCAAAGAGTCAGAGTCGAGAAGGATGCACAAAGGTAAGACCTTTTTATTTGATTCATTGCTGTTAAAAGTCAGGGTTGAATTTTTCAGAAAATAAGTCTGAAACTCGTGTTGCTATAACCAACCGGGCTGTTAAATAAGAGTTTCCTTCAAGCTCTAAATGCCATTTGCAGATATTGGCAAAATAAGATGTTAAGATTATGATGTAGTCACTCACGGAGTTTTGAAGTATGTGGTCATCAAATATACTCCAGTAAACAAGAGAAGTATATTGAAAAATGCATATTGATTTAACTGGGTAATTTCCATAAGTGTTTTTGAGGCAATGTATTAAAGGTACTACACGTTGCTTTCTTTTTCCTTCCTTCCTTTTTTTTTTTTTTTTTTTTTTGAGTAATTTTTCCATGTTGTGATCTTGAAAATTTTTTTTAACAGGCGTGTACTTTTTGCCCAGACAAAGTAGTTCCCTAGACAGAGATACCCTTGCAAATCAGTAACGGTGCTATTGTAACTGGTCTTAAATATTTGGGCTACAAAATAGGAAAGGAGAGAGTTCTGTTGTGGATAGGTAGCTACATTTTTGTAATAAGGACATGGCAATTCTGGATCCAAAAGTAAGTTACACCTTTGAAGCGTTGACCTGTAGGCTATAGGGTTCTGTGTATGTCATTTGTGGCCTTAAGTCGATACACTTAATTTCTGCTTTAACAAGATGCATTATTCGTAAGTGTCCCATTGTCACGTGGAATTGCTCCTCAGTGCCATCTGTCGGTTTCTTTTCTTTCCGGCATCTGCATCACTGTTACCAATATAAGTGCAAGAGGTCCTTACGTCGACTCGCTCTGACTAAGCCTGAGCTGAGATAGGATCCATCCTGTTGTTACAGGACTTGTCAGAGCCAGCAGCTGTTAAAGGTCAAAGAGCCCGATGGCGGTCAGCCATACGCACCAAGATGACTCAATACAGGGATGGAAGAAGCTTGCTGAGAAGGGCTCATAACTTACGACATTCACTTTATAGAGCTGATCCAGTTGTGATTTGTTGTTTTTTGAGCTTTAGTTATGCAGCAGGCCTTCCACAAACCTACCGTGTCGTGGCTAATTTATCCCAAAGTATTTCAGATGTGATACAAAAGGACCTTCATACTTGGAGAGCTTTGATGTAAGGTGTGTACAAGGGTGCAATAGGTTGCAAGTACATTCACGCTCATCTGTTGTGCAGAAAACATTTTGTTTCAGTCTGAAAATCAGTAAAGATAGTTTGGCTAAACTTTGATGGCAAGAGATCGTGAGTTTAAAATCGGAAATATTTCTGTAAAATGGTTGCAAAAGAGCATTAACGTGCAACCTAAAGCAATGACAAAGTGTTACCAAACTGAGTATAGGCAAAGGTAAGAGTTTTAAAAATAAATTGACCAGTTTTAATGTTCCTTCTTTTTGTCAGCATGCAATTAAGAAAATCCTAAGAGTATAGGCGGATTTCTTGACTTAAGAGTGAGAAATTAAAAAAAAAACACCCACAAACCAAAACTGAATTACGGCCTGACAAAGAAGAGAGGCAGGGGAGAATGAGAGAGATGTATTTGATAAGGCACTTGGCACAGTACTTGTCATATGCCATGAAGAATCATGTGTGCTATACTGCCTGCCATACTACAAGATGACTATGATTTTTTGAAAGATCCAGTAGTTTGAATGGAAATACTATGTTATGAAGAGAACCTTACAGGATTAATTCATACTAGGAAAGAGGACAGTCCTAGATCGCTTTGTCAAAGGGAAGTGATGCTGCTAACAGGTGTTTTACGTGAACTCTTACAGAATAGAGAGATAGAGTACATCCCTTAGTAATTAGCAAGGAGTTTATTCCCTTGGCGTTCAGCATGGAGCTCCATGAATTTCTTCCTGTTGGAGGAGCTTGAAGAGCATACCTGCTTTCTCTTGCTCTTAAGTGCCATTGTTTCTAAGTTCCTTTGTCTCAGTAACACACCGCAAAGGTTTTTGTTTGGCTCTTTCTGTTGGTATGTGGGTATCCCACTGCAGGGCAGAACTTGGCAAGGAAAGAGATGTCCAAGTCAGAGGGCTAGAATCAGATCCTACAGCATTTCTATCCAGCTATACAAAAGGGTTAGGGCATACTGGACACACGTGATCATCGTAACTGGCTGTCAGCATCCCTCCCCGAAACTGCTCTGGACTGCTCCGACTAGCATGTTCCACGACAAATGTGGTTTTGAAGGGGGATAGCCCTACGCGGTGAGATAGCCACCAGCCCAGGCTGCGTCAGCTCAGGCTGGAGGAGCAATCCTCGGGCATCTTTCATTCAGCCTTATAGGCACAGCCTTAATGAATGTCGTGGTACGAGCAAGGAGGAGTCTGCGTTCAACTGGCTGTGATTTCTGGTTTCCCCTGGCACCTCGTACTCACACTCAGCACATGGAGGGAAAACGAGCTTTTCTTCCAAGTCACGAGTAAAGGACGTGCATTTCTGCAGGACAGTGAGATTTGGGAATTGGTTTGAACATGGTGTGGTATTTAAAAATACCACACAGTACAGCTGAAATGGAATACTATTGTCAATTAAAATTCTGAAATCTTATGTGGCTTCCACTAAAGTCAGTGAGACTTGAGTCTGTGTAACTAAGATTAATTTCAGGAGATGTCCTTAAATGGATCATTGAAAACTAAGCGAAGTCTCATGTCAGTGGACATACTTGGCGATGGTCTTTTATTCTATCACTCTGTGATAAACGTTTGTTAGATAATAAATACACTGTATTTCTTACAAAAGCATTCTCGATGTAGATCAGACTTGCCTTTTCAGACTAAGTGAATGTTTTGGAGGAGTAAGATCCTCCACCAAATCAGTGGAACTCTGCAAATGTACAGATACTGCTTATACTGATAAATATGTGCTCACTTCTGTTGTTTACCTGAAAGAGCTGATGAATAGATAAAAAGTGTTCTTGACTTGTCAAGTGTATTGAACCACTGCTTGCTTTCTTTGCGTTTCTTTTCCCACTCGACAGGCTTTCACTCTGTCCGTTTTCTGTGTTCAAGGTGATGTATTGCAGATGACGTGGGGGTCTCGCATCACTGATAGCTTAAGCGTAGAGCTGCACCAGGTGCATTGAAGCTGGGTGTGCGCAGCTCGGTGGAGGTCCAGGGTCTCACATGACAAATGCCATTTCACCCACTGTGGAGCTCTGGCTATCATGCAGCGTCCCACAAACTGCTATACAAAGAGGATGATGCGGTCCTGAAGCGGTATTAGTAGCTTACCGCGTTCCTTAGGGCTTAAAAGCATTGAGCAAACTTCTAGGCCAGATGTTTTGCCGTGTTTGTATAGATCTGAAAAAAAGTAAATTCAGCGGTGCCTGGAGGAAGACGTGGCAACTCAGCTAGTCTGAAGATGTTATCTGAGAATCATCGCGAAATTAGCAATGGTATAAAATGAGTGTTGTCTAATTTGCGTTCTCCAGTTTTTCTAATTTCAGTCCAAGAAGGTAAATGTAAAAGTCTGAGCTGAAAAAAATTGAAACTAAAAAATGGAGTCAGGAAATGAAGAACAGCCACTTGAGTCTGAACATGGATTTCAATCTCTTTGTCTTTGTGCAGGAACAAGTGATGTCTATGAATGAATTTTAGGTCAGATCCAGTAGGAAATATTTTAGGAAATATTTTTAAGTACTAAATAGTCTTTATGTAGGATTACCAAAACTGTGTTCAGTCAGTCATGTGAGTTCAAGAACTCTTGTGGAAAGAAATAGTCACTGTCAATAATCAAAGCCTGAGTTAAGAGCAACTTATAAAAAGTTTAAGAGGACGCATCTTTAATGTAAATCATTAGTGGAAAAAGCTATTTCTTTGCAGCCGTTCATGAGGTATTTTTGAAGGACTGTATTTATAAATTCACCTATTCACCTCCTGTGTGTGTGCCTTTGCAGGCAAACCATGTGCCAAAAAAAAAAAAAAAAAGAACCAAGAAGCTGCTCTTTGGTACAGTCTACAGCCCTCGCTGTGCACAGGTCGAAAGCTCCCATGGGGTGCTGCCTGCCCGAAAGCTGTGCAAGGACAGGCAGGAGCGAGGAGGGAGGGTTACCCAGTTCGGTCCCGTTGATTATTGCAGGATGGACTCCAGAAGGGAAGAGGGAACGGTTAGCTGGGAGTTAAGATGTAAGACCAGATGCAGCACTGCGAACAGAACTGTTGGGACAGAGAAGTTACGTACCAGCAAGATGATTATTTGTATTCTTTCTAAGCTCTACAGAAAAACAGTATACTGAGGGCAAGGTATATATGTAAAAACACATGATAAGCTTTTCAAAGCAGTTTGCTTTTTTTTTTTTCCCTCCTTCTCTTTCGTTTATTGAACTCAGGAAAAGCCAGAAAAGGTATGAAAACATCCCTTTACCTGGCTTATCTATCTTTGTCATGTTTTGGTAAAAGTACCGTTTGCATCAGCACTGTCAAGTTGTTCCCAAAATCTTGAAAAAATTTAAAATAATTGTTAAATAATGATAGCACTTCAAAAATTCTTTTTTTCCTGCTGTCAAATAACCTGTCACAACAAAACTTCTGATAATTGCTAATATCTGCAGAGCTATAGCTTTCTGCAGGCCTAATTTTTTGCTTCTTTGCTCACAGCCACACAAGTAGAGCAGAAAATTTAGAAATCTTTGCAGATCTGTGGGTGACAATGACAAGGTAGACAGACTTGGGCTTCCTACTTTGCCATGTTTCCATACAAAAAAATGTATCTTGACATGTTAATGTCAATCTTTAAAAAAAGAAGAAAGAATGGAAATAAAAGAAAGTGTTATACCATCATCTTTTTTATGAAGTGCTATTTTTTTAACATACTTGACAGTGCCACGTTTAATAACAGTTTTCACCTGTAGTTCTGACCTCACCATAATTTTGTGGTGGTGTATCTCTTTTTTGTGATTCTGCAATAACTCTTTTGGATTATTTTTTTTTTTATGATATGGCTTTATGGATATTTGCCGTGTTTCGCTCAACAGTGTGGCTGTTACCAGTGTTTACTGCTTTACTGCAGAGAATACAAGCCAATCCAACCAGAAACATTTTGGCTTTTGTATCAGCTTAGACTTGGCTGATACAAGTCTTGGCTTGTGGCAAACTTTTAGTGAAGTGCTGGATCTTACGGGGAGTCTAATATTTTTTTAAGTGCATGCTCTGCGAAGAGGCACCTGAGCAGTTAAAAATTCCTTAAGCAAGAGATGGTGCCTGCGCGATGCGCGAGTGGGGCTGTCATGGACGGAGGCGGGTTGGTCGGGAACCTTCTGCCTGTCAGTGTGCGGCTGATGCTGGGCGCTGAACTGCCTGTTGCTTACGGCACCAGGAGACAACGAGAACATCGCGTTATGCTTTGTTTCCGCGAACGCGTCTCATTTTGCGACCTAACCGCTGCGTGTTTCTTGCAGTGTTTAGTTATGTTTGCATGATTACATAAATTTAGCTGATAAATGGCTTCTTTGTCTTCATGGAAAGTTGGCTTTCCTTTAGGAGAGCGTTTGTAAAACTGCCGTGTTTGTCTGTGCCTTTTAGATGGGTTTATTTTTCAGTGAAATATAAGATACAGAATTAAGATTTCTAAGTAGTCAGTGTTTTGCAAAGGGCTTGACAGAAAAACATGCATTTGAATAACGTTCTTTTAGTAATCTATTTTTTCTCTTTTTCCATAATGAATAATTGATAACCGTTTCACAGGAGCAATTAGTCATTCCAAAGGTTTGAGTATGAAAGGTAATTGCTTATCTGCAATAACAGCAGCGTTTGCCATAATAATGGGGAAAAAAACCCACCAAATTGCACATGTGAATCAGTTAACACCTGTGTTGTGTGACGCTATTATCTATGACTGCTGAGGTGTATTTGTGTCCCTTTCGTCTCTTTTACTAATCGGTGCAATTGAACTTTTATTGAAATTTAGTGTTCTTTCAAATGGCAAGTAAAGTCCTACTAGTTCCTCAGAAATCAGCTTTAATTGTCGGTGAGAAACCTTTGTATGGTACAGAGAGAACTGAGGAAGAAAGAGGAAACTATCTGCCTTGGAAGTGCTTGTAGGGCATGATTTCCTTAATAATATGCTTTAATTATTCAGCTTCAGTCATGCTTTTCAGATACCTTTTGGAGAATATTACAGCCTTCCCAATGTAGAGCTGCAGTTTGTCGGCTCCCTGAACTGGGACTCCCCCCCCCACTCCGGCATGACAAAAAAATACCAGACAGTAACCTTGTATGTGCAGACAGAGAATGAGAATAAGGCAGGAACACATTCCCAGTTTAAGCATGTTTTCCTAACATCAGTGTCTTAATGGTGTCTAGTTAAAATTTTTATCTGGACTTTGTTGCATTTGTACGTTTGTCTGCATTTTTCCTGTGTCTGTTTATCTTAAATATGTGGAATGTCAGTGGCTGGTTGCCTGTACGAATGGGAGGTTTTTATGTAGTCTAACAGCCCTTCCTAATCTCCAACTCTGCCACCAGGTCAGATTTTGGGTCAGGAATGTGCAGAGTGTTACCAACTTTACTGAGTATCAGAGGTGTGAGAAAGTCACTTCTTGCATTGATTGAAGGAAGAGATGAGCAGTGCAGTTGCATTTGTAGTCGCATAGGTTTAAAAGGGCACTGTAAAATAACTTCAGCGATTACAACAGCAACTGTCATTATACTCTCCTCTTCATCAGGGAAGCTCAGCAACCTCTCTGTAAGTCTGTATAAATACTGCTGCATTATTTACAAAGAGCAACGGAGACATGAGATAAAAATAATTCTGAAGAAATACTTTTTAAAGGAGACGTAGTCAAACAAAGTTCCCTGTGTTCAAGAAGGATGGCTTTTCAGAAAGGATGATTTTGTGGAAAAATAACAGTGCAAAGAAAGTAAATGTTGCATAAAACTTATTTTTCTTTATAGTCATTGAGCTACAGGGATCTGCTTCAATCACGTAGGGTGAACTGCAGTTTCAAAACTCCATGAAAATACCTCTACACGAGTAACTATGATGATGTAACAAGTAGCCTATATTATTTCAGCTGAAACTAAAAGCCCAACTTGCAGTTACCAGAAGGCAAAGTTCCCCAAACAGACAAAAAAAAAAAAAAAATCCACATTCAGTAAAATGAAGCAAACAGGTACTCAAGACCATTGAATATCAGGGCTGCTTTTTTTTCTTTAATTTGATCCGTGTCAATTCTTCCAGATTCCTGAATTTAGCTGCTTTACTTTCCAAATTAGCCTAATTCTCATTCATTCAAATTAAATTTTCATAATACACATACAAGAATATGTATTGAAACATCAGCCATACTAATCTGCATATACTTGTGTCCATCATAGATTAAACAGGTATTTAAAGGTTTTATATCAGGTATGACTAACTTGTGAAATTAACCTTATCATTGTAGTACCTTGGTCATAGTGCAGTTAAGACTGAGGTGATGAACAAAATGCTCGTGCTGCTAACATGTTATCTTCGGCTCCCCGAATTTCTGTGCAAAATAAATGTTTCCTCTGTACTCTGTAGGTTATAACCATCAACGTATCTGTGAAAACCAAAGGCAGAAATCTCCTGAATTCTACAGCAGAACAGCATCTGAATCCAATGTGTATTTGAACAGTTTCCATTACCCAGACCGTAGTTACAAGGACCATGCCTTTGATACACTAAGCTTAGACAGTTCTGACAGTATGGAGACAAGCATATCGGCATGCTCACCAGACAACATTTCCAGGTAAATCATCTTTCTTTCTGATGTTATAATGGTCATAGGGTTATAATGAAAAAAGAGAGTATGTACATGTTGATGCTATGGTAATGTGATTGCTGTTAAGTGGTTAAGAAAATGTATGATCATTAGGCAGCTTATTTAGTATTTGCGTCACCCTTCATCATTAGGCTTAACTGTCATCTCACTTGCTTATTTAAAGATGGAAAATAAAAATATGGAGAGGCTAAGTGATAATGTTGAAGGTTGCAGAGAAATCAGTGTCAGTCCTGAACTGAAATTAGGAAGTTGCTGATGCTCTTTTCAGCACAAGAAGGACGTAGACCTGTTGGAGTGGGTCCAGAGAGAGGGCCATGAAGATGATCCGAGGGCTGGAGCACCTCTCCTATTCAGACAGGCTGAGAGAGTTGCAGTTGTTCAGCCTGGAGAAGAGAAGGCTCCAGGGACACCTTATAGCAGCCTTCCAGTATCTGAAGGGTGCCTACAAGAAGTCTGGAGAGGAACTTTTTACAAGGGCTTGTAGTGATAGGACGAGGGGTGATGGCTTCAAACTGGAAGAGGGGAGAATTAGAATAGATATCAGGACGAAATTTTTCACTATGAGGGTGGTGAGACACTGGAACAGGTTTCCCAGAGAAGTTGTGGATGCCCCATCCCTGGAGGTGTTCAAGGCCAGGCTGGATGGGGCTTTGAGCAGCCTTGGTCTAGCGGGAGGTGTCCCTGCCCATGGCAGGGGGCTTGGAACTAGGTGATATTTAAGGTCCCTTCCAACCTAAACCATTCTATGATTTGATGATTCAGAGTGGGTAATACCTGAGCTTCCTTCCCTGGTCACTTAGAGATTTCCTGTAACAGGAAATTTCTCAAAGACATCTGCTGGCGATGAAGTACACGTGTTCTGCATGTCCAGCATGTTAACTTACTAGAGCCTTGCACCTAAACTTACTAGATTAAGCCCTTAAAGCTCCTCTGGCGATCTATTTTTGCCCTTTCCCATCCCTTTTCTGTGTCAGTAAAAATGAAGAGATGACGCTGAAAGGCTTAGAGCCCTCAGCTGCTTTTCTCATCCTCGGAGGCTGTCACCTCAGACATCGCTTCTCAGATAAAAGGAACATCAATGATCTGTGTTAAAAGAAAAGTCCAGCTGACTCTCAAAATTGCGTACAAACAGTTTTCTTCCGACGGACTGGTTTTAATGATAGGCTTTCATTTCTGCTCACAGTCCTTCCCTAGCAGTTTCACAAGCATATGTGGGGGCTGATAATTAAGTACAACATTGTCACAGGATTAAGAATCCCTTGCGAACACAAGGACAGCTTTTTTTGGCTAGCATGTTGTGTTTTATTCAGCATCTGTTTCCTGTAACAGGGTATCAGCCCACTGATTTCCTCTTATCACTGCAATGTTAAGGGTTTCAGAAAATACCAGTGGCACTGATTCTGCTGGCTGGGTATTTTGGTTTTTATTTATCTATTATCTGGTATTTATTTATTTTAAGTAAAAAAAAAAAAATAGGACTCAGGTTTTGAGAATTTTTGTTTTAAATAGATACATAGTTGGCAAGTTTCTGATAGCTGGAGACAGGCTGTGAATAAAAAAAAAACAACAACAAAAACAAACTAAACAAAAAAAACAAAACTAATAAAAAAAAAAAACAAACAGAAAAGAACCCATTACAACAGGTGTTTTAGTTTCTCACAAGGCAAAAATTGGGGAGGGAAGAAAAGAGCATGGGCTGATTTTGGTGATAAGTCTTGGAAGACAGGCAGTTAATTTTCCTTGACAAAACTTCCCTTAAGCAAAATGAATTCAGAATCTTTTAGATGGTGTTTGAGAATCTTTTCTAGCCATATCAGATTTTAAAGGAAAACAATTTCTCTTTCTTTATTCTGACACATTTAAAAGATATAAGGTATATATTGCCTTGTATAAGGTGAGAGAGACTTTTTTTTTTTTTGCTGGAAATGCAGAAAATCTGTCTGTTCTCAACCCACAGAAGAAACAGAACCACTGTACTCATTCATCAACTCGCCAAACAGTAGTTGTTTCAAGATTTGTTAGCAACTTATTTTCTCGGGGTTGAGGTTTCAGAGATTACGATGAACTGCTATGCATTAATTTCTGTGAGCAGGATAAGCAAATCAAAGATGAAAGACTTTAACTAAACTGAAGTATTGACAAGTTTTATGTGGGAAAACCTGATGCAATTTATGCCTCGTTGCTTTTACTGAAGGTGTTTGACCTAGATTCTCTTGGCCCATCAGCTAAACATAGCGTGACCAAACTTGGCTTAGGCACCTAAGTCAGTGGCCGCCTTTTTTTCAGAGACAATAAGCTTTTAGAGGACAGCTAGATTTCAGATGGATTATACCTTTTCTACAAGCTTGGGTTAAATGAGGTATGGGATTTTTTTTGTATTGTATTGTGTCCTCTCATTGAAACATATACCAAATATCAGGCAGAGAAATGTCTTCTGAAGAATGTCACGCTTCTGACAAAAAAAATCCTGGTCTTACAGACATAACCGTGAGAGGATCAGAAAGTGAAGGATGTTGTCCTCACTTCCCCCCCCTCCCACACCCTTTGCCCAGGACACACTATTTGGACTGCTTCCATTCTACCTGTGTCCCTTCACAGTTGGTCCGTATGCTATTCAGTAGCATGAGTAAACCTGTCATCTGACACCCACTTCCACTCGAGGGGTCAGATAGCGTTTTCAGTACCGTCCCAGGTCAAGTTTCTCCATGCCCTAAACATTTGAATCCATTTTATTTCCTCGCGTTGTGCTTTAGTCTAATGACATCATTAATGGTAATACAGGAATATTTTACATCAGCTGTTTTTCTTGAACAGCGTAAGATGAAAAATAAAATAGAGAGCACGCCATGGAAATGCCACAGTTGAAATGGCTGTTAAATTGAGATGACAGAAAACTGTATTGGAGAGAAGAAACACAAGAAAAAAGCACAGGCGAAGGTGACAGCTGTGTTGTGCTGGGCCAGGATCCAGCGCTCTTTGTGATGACTCTTGTTTCTTTGCCTTGCTGGTTACTTTAACTAGTAGATCCTTCCTGACACTGCTCTGTCACCAAATGGCCTTTATGCATACCTCTTAATCCTCCTTATTTTTATCGACCATTTTTTGATTACGAGCTCAGTGAGACACAAAACAGAGACAGTCTACGGACAGAAAGACCAGTGTATTCAGGTGGCTACTAATGCCAGCTCTGAGCATCAGTAGTGTGTTCGGTTAGGACATCGTAACCACCTCCATCCATATTCTGTTATCTGGGAGAAGACGACAGGTCACAGGGGGCTGACAAGATGCATTTTTCAGTACTCGAGTATGCATTTTTCACAACTCGGCATGGAGAAATGTATACACTGAGAGTGTATCATATACTTTACACGTATTTTTTTGTTAGTGCCTACTGCACTGAATTGGATCAGAACAGTATCAACTCCAATCTTAAACTGTCTAATGTTAGACTGTAAAATACGTCTTTAAATATCAAGTATTCTTTCAAATAACTGATTTTTTTTTTTTTGTGCAGTGCTAGCACTTCAAATGTTGCAAGAATAGAAGAGATGGAGAGACTTCTGAAACAAGCACATGCTGAAAAGACTAGGCTGCTTGAGACCAGAGTAAGCATAATTTTATGAGTAAAACTAAGAGTGGGCATGTTAGTTAGATAATATCCTCCTAAATGCAACATTGCACCCAAAATAGTTTACACCTAATAGGCATTAAAAAAATTACCTCTCCTGCCTTAGTTCGGTCTGGTTACACGCTCATACTACGTCTTTGAGCCCATATGAAATAGCTGCTATCTCAATGGGTGAGTTGATGGCAAAATCCCATCAGAAGCTAAGTCAGCATTGCTCCTGCACCTGCTAGGAGAGCTGCTTCAGAAGAATGTTAATTTCTAAAGTGGTAATATTTGCAATTTTGATTCCAATTCTCGGTCCACTTTGCTGGATATATATTTCTGCCTGCTTAAGAGGCAAAAAGGGATTTAGTCCTAGCTTAGAAATTACATTATCAGCTATAGTTTCACACGTAATTTAAGTTCTGCATGTGCTGTGGTACTTAGGAACGAGAAATGGAAGCTAAAAAACGAGCTCTGGAAGAAGAGAAACGCCGCAGAGAGCAACTGGAGAAAAGATTGGAAGAAGAAACTAGCCAAAGGCAAAAATTAATTGAAAAGGAAGTCAAAATACGTGAGAAACAAAGAGCGCAGGTGAGATATGTTGTCATGAAATGTTTTTTAAGTACAAGGCTTCCCCTTGATATACAGAAGTGACTAAGTGTGTTTCTGCCAACAGTAAACAGGACTGCTTTCAGTCGAATAGATGGATGTAGTATTTCTGAGGTGTAACCGTGCTGCTAAAAGTGTGTTTAGGCTCTTGGAGCCTTAGATAGATGTCTAGGTATTCATTTAAAGCTAAATAGTAGCATAGATACCTGTTTAGCATCTTATATCCAAAGTACAAATATTAATCCTATAAGGTTTGTTACCGGGTATGGGCAGAGCAGAATTTTTTAGCCTGAACAACAGAAATAAGTGTGTTAATTTTATAAATTATCAGTGTTTTTTTTTCTTTCGTTGAATACATAAAATATCTTGGAATGTGAATTGTCACTTCCAAATATTTGACAGAAAAAAACCAAACAGATAAAGAAGACTTTCCAGCTCCATATCTGCTCTAGAGAGGAAATAGTATTTTTCCTAATGTTGCTGGGACTATACAACATAAGAGACATTATTTAATGACAACAGTGTTACCTCCTACATCATCATGTTTCTTGTTAAGATTTAGAGGTATCTTGAGCTTTCTTTAGGCTGTCGTACCTATTTGTTTATTCCACCACAACTAATAAGATCTATATGGTACAGCAAATAGACTAGGCAGTCATTTTATCGGTAGTATAGTACAGCAAGACAACGTCTCCATCTTAATATAAGTATCTGAGTGCAGAAGATTCCATATCATATTTTAATATCTTTCTGCTTTTATCTGTGCTACCACTGCTAATTCTTTGTTTCATGTGTTACTATTATATTTTTAAATGAACTTTCCTACATAACTTGCCTTTCTAGTTGATAAGACTAAATCAGAACAATAGGACAACCAGAGAGGAACTGTAAGCTGTTTCTGGTTAAATATATCCATTCCTTTGTTTTTATACAAAATGCAATTATCAAGTGTTGAATTTTATGCATACGTTACTTGAACGCCTTCTTTTTTTCTAAGAAATTTTAATGACAACTCAAGTACGGCGTAAACAACGATGCCATGCTTATATCTTTATCCCAAATTGGAGCATGCATGTGTTGTAATAGAATGCCCTATCGGTTACTGCTAATTGGCAGACTTGGCAGAGAGGCTGAAGACTGAATTGGCAGGAAGACAAAACATATCTGGCAAAAATAACTACGAATTTTTTTATTAACTTTTTTCTTTCCTTTGTACAGTAAGACCCAATTTTTTATTTTTTTTCAGCACTTCCCGACACTTAGAAACGTGAACTAGGGGAGGGAACTCTACCTTTGCACTTGCCAAAGCTGCTGCCAGCTTGTATCGTACAGGACTGCATAATTTTAGAAGGGTGCTAAGAGGTCTTGCTGACAACGCAGCTCCCGTTGCACCAGGAGCCTCCTGAGAATGCAATGAGGGAAAGTCCCTTTGATTTGTGACTCACGGTGGGATTTAACAGGCTAACTTTAGGCGTGGAGCAGGGGCAGATTAGATTTTCCAGGTCACTGACTTCTCCGGACTCAGGGGGGAGAGAGAGAGAGAGGGAGATGCTGCTTTCATGGGTCATTCAGCGCCCCTAAATTCAGCTTCTGTTCTGAGTCGCCCTGTGATGTAGCCTCTGCCTGCCTTGACTTGCAGCAGAAGCCCTGGGAAACTTGTCTTCTGTGTGCGAAACGAGGGGGCAAGTTGTGCATAGACCTGTCGGGCACAGAAAACAAGCGTACTCCCTCAGCTGGCAGAGGTCACAAATCACTACATCCTCCTGCTTGTTCTCCCGACTTTCATTATCTGGGCTCGCTGCAGAGTCTTGACCCACGATCAAGAATGAGGCACCGTTTCCTGTGCTGCTTTGCTGTCTCTTGCAGAGGGGTGCGCTTCAGGGCTCTGTGCCGTATCGCCGACTGTGAACTGGACACATTTAATTCGTTCAGAAGAAAATAATTCTGAATTTTGTTTACAGCAATCTCCGGGAAACTAACTAGGGATTACAGTTCACTCTCATTGTTAATTTTTCCTGTAATAGCATGTTCTTATTATTTATATTATACTTTGCATGGAAATACCTGCAGCAGTAAAATACTAATGAGTGAGATATGTGTAGTGAGTATCTAGCCCAGAGAAATAAAGGGTTTGCTTAATGTCATGCAAATGAAGTTCTTACATTTCAACTAAAGCAGCAACGCACCTTTATATTTAATTAACGTTTTAATTCTAAAGCAAGCTTTCTGTGCTGTGGCCCCTGTTTCAGCAGTTTATCAGTTGATGATTTCAAGAAACTCCGATGCTCTAATCTCGCTTTTATAAAGTTATCCAACACTTTTTAAAGTTACAAGTTTTAAGGATTTTTCTTTTAAAGAAAATTAGGGCAGCAGCAAAAGCTCTTTATTTGTCTTACGTTCATTCTTAGGATCTATGGGAAGTTTACAATTACGTCCTTGGAGCAAAAAGGGTGAAGGAGAAGTTAAGGCTTCTGTTAAAAATAATGATTTCCTTTTCTTCGTTGTAGGCTCGTCCCTTGACTCGCTATTTGCCCATTAGAAAGGAAGACTTTGATCTTCGAAGTCACATCGAAACAGCTGGTCACAACATAGAGACCTGTTACCATGTCTCCCTCACAGAGAAGACCTGCCGAGGCTTTCTAATTAAAATGGGAGGAAAAATTAAAACATGGAAAAAAAGATGGTTTGTTTTTGACAGAAACAAGAGAACTTTTACTTATTATGCAGGTAGGTTGCAGGATCGGTATTAGGCTATGCCTGTCTCTCACTTTTCTCATCAACCTCAGCTGAGTTATGAACATATAGGGAGTCTTGAGTAAAGATCACTTTTCCATTTTGTCAGGTGTTTTATACATATACTTAAGAGCTCATGCAATCCCTTCCCTATGGTGATCAATCCTAATGCTAAGTGAGACAGAAATGAGCATAACAGACAAAGGGAGAGATGTGGGTAGGCAAGAGGAAAAAACGGAAGATCATCAGGTTCCTAGTAGACAGAATAGTGGCCCCACATAATTTATTTTTAAATATTATATACTATCCCCCAATGACAGAATGATTTCTTGCACCCTTCATAGAAGAATATAATTTATTATACTTACCATGGAAATTAAATGGAATACTTCTGCAGTCCCATTTCTTAATGTGCTGAAAAGTCTTTCAGGAAATTAAATATACAGGAGTATACAGACTTTTTGAGTTTGCCATATTTTGAGAGTCTAAGGAGTTTCAAATAAACAACATGCAATACTCTAAAGAGGCTTCTGTACACTAAGTTGTGTTATATGATATCTGGAGCCATTATAAGCATTACGTTAATTTGTTATCTTGGGGTAAACCCAGAAATTTGGAATTTAAGAACATATATGTCTCTGTGATTGCTGTGAAAATCAACACATGGTTTGACTTTGAAATTTCAGAGGAAGATAGAAAAATTACTTTGAGTTCTGGATATTTATTATTAGGAGAGGCCAGACAGGGGCATATGTAAGATGGTCATTGCTAAGAAGCAGAAGAAAACATTGAGTACAAAAACTACCCAAACAGTTCCATTTCCTTTTATGAGATTACTGCTTTCCAGCGACTCACGAGGAACGTAAAATTGATGGTAGGCTTATGCATTGCTCAGTCCATCTTTTTTAAAACACATATTTGAATTCTTTACATTCATTCATTACATGCCTACTGAATATTTCTTACTAGTTTGCAGTAATACTACGAAGAATGTGACAAACCTTTCTTTTAATTTTGTTCTTTACATCTGGTTTATTGGTTAGCAAGGCCTGTAACATACAGTAGTGTTCCCATCTGGTACTGATTTATTATTTTTTTTTAAGTAGTTACATTAATAGTTAACAGTTTTAGGTTTGAGTGCAAATTACCAAAGAAAACTTTTCATAATGTCTCAAGGACTCCAGCCAACAAACATAGTTTCATGAGAATTCCGTACCAGCTGGACAAAAATGCAGCTGCTTATATAAGTGAGGATCAGTCCAGATCTTTAAATATATAGTAGATTTCCAAGATAAATATTGATGCTGTGAATTCAGAGTAATTGAACTCTAAGTGAGTATACTGATATATTGGTTTAGTTCTGCAAGTGTACTGAACAAAGAAGTTACCCTAAAGTCTGACAATTCAGTGCGGGAACTGGAGTATCTGCACTTTCTGCTTCAGAAGCGTACAGGGAACTCTACACAGTTGCGATGGGAGCTTGTGGGTACCTGAAATGCTCGTGTAATCAAAACCCCAGGTGGGGCTTGAAAGGAGTGGATCACTGTTTGCTTGTACTGCGTAGGCAGGATACTTTGTATAGCACACATTAGTATAATGTGTGCTATAATGTTGTAAACTTATACCTCAGTACTTCTACCGGTCCCCCAGGGGCTGGAAGGAAGATTCCCAACGTCATTTGGTCTCTGGGATTTCGTTTTGCCATCATATGAAGCTTTTGAAACTGTCTGCAGCTACCGATAGGATGTAAGCTGAGTTTTGTGAGTGTTCAAAATGACAGCAGAATCTCTCATGCGACTGATAAAGATGCTCTGCGTGACTGCTCAGTGTTGAGGTGATAGTAACTTGGGGTCAGAAGGCATTATATTCCCCGGATATAAAAGTACTGGGAGTGGAAGGAAGTTTGCCCTACAATGTCACATGCAGTTGTGATGCTTATTAACACCCTTATTTAACAATTTCCCTTCCATTGCAAGAAAATAGAGGGTACTATAGATGCTTATCTGCCCTCTTCCTTTTTCTTGCGAAACATTATAGTAGTGACTGTTAAGAGGTTAAGTTCACACTCTGTATCCTCCATGCCCTAATGGTTCACTAGCTAATGGTGGGACAGAAGGCAATATCAGGAGGAGATTGTGTGTGAACTCCCCTAAACAGAGATGTCTAAAATAATTTAGAATTGACCCCCTGCGAGTATCTGCTGCTTTCCATTGCCTTTTAAGGGAGATTAAGTCAGCTGTGTCCCCATTGTAGATACCATAACTTAAATGAGAGGACTCCTGCCCTTTATTTCAGCTTTGCTGCAGCGGGACATTAGTACCAGAAACCCTACCAGTGGATAACAACCTACTCCTTGTTAACAGCCTCCCTGGAGTAACCATCCATTCAGGCATTCCTACCTCGGGCACTCTGAAGCAAATGGGGAGGTCCCTTTTGCAACAGGGCCAAACTGCGTCTAATTAATTTGGCTTTTACCTTGGGTGTCAGAGTAGGAGAGTGCAAATAGCCAATTAAGATGCTGCAGCTGGTGCCCAGGAAATTTTAACCTCCTGTAAACTTTTCCATGTGTCAGAGCTCATAGAAACCTGCCTACAATCTGCTAACCCCACATTGGAATAATAAATATTAGCTTGAGACTGAGGGAGATTATTATAAATGGGAAGAAACATTTTTTGAAATAAGTACAAGCACAAATGATGTTCTAACATAAAGATTTTGCTATCAAATTGTATTTCAAATTTACTTATCATAACAGTTTTCCTTTGAAGGCAAACTGTAGGTCTTTGCCTGTGAGCTATGTGAAGTCTGGCTGGCTTTCATGGAATTGGAAGATTGATGTATCTTGGAGACATCTGTCCTTCTGTTGGCTCATACTGGCCATAATGTTTAGACACTTCAGTGAAGGGACTGATTTGCAAATAGATGAGAAAATTGCAAAAGCATTATTTCCTTGGAAACCAGGTGGAGAAGAAAACACCTTAAAGTAGGAAATGCATCTCTCAACAACACAAAGCAGCTAGTAAGAAAGGTTGAAGATTTCTGTGGGATTTCATGAGCAGAAGTGTTAATCCACTTACTTATCAACTGAACATATTTGGAAATGCTAATTAAGCTTTTGCTTCTTGAAGTACTGTTCATTTCCGTTCTCAAGTCATGCTCTTCTCCATTTTAGACAAACACGAAACCAAATTAAAAGGTGTAATATATTTTCAAGCTATTGAAGAAGTCTATTATGATCATCTAAAGAATGCATATAAGGTAAACTTTGTTATTGTTTTAACTGAGTATCATATAGCAGTACGTAAAGTATGGTAGCTGCTGTAAAGTCAAAGGGAGATCTGTCATTATTCAAAAAAAAAAAGAAACAAACAAACAAAAAAAATGGAGTGGAGGAAAAGAAAGATGAAGCCAGATCAGTCACTACCACTGTTTGTTGGTGGTTTGTTTTTTTTCAATTCCAATGAAAGAAGAGATAAGAGTGTCTACATGCCTGTGGGATTTGCTGTGAGGAATTCCTTAGTCCAGTGGCGAGACCACTGAAATCAGTGGCTTTGGGAAATCAAGGGACGGCTCTATGCGTCTCTCACAGGGAGGGGGTTAACTGGTGCTCGAAGCTCTCGGCACCCCCTGCCTCTCATCTGTAATTTAAATGAGCTGCGAACAAGCTGAATATATCCTTGGCAGGTTGATTTGTGAAAGCCAAGGTGGTTTTGACCACTGGGCAGAGTGGGGGAGATAGTTATTTTTGCATGAAATGAGTTTGGAGCCCTGTACTACTGTGTAATAGTCTAGTGGACATATGCCGCGAAAAGTGGTTATGCTGGATGCAAACGCTTTAAACACATCTCTGCTTCCAGTGCTGCAATGTAGGATGCAGTGGTACAGCAGTGGTACAGCATTTCGCGTTTTATCTTTCTCCGTAAGTAATTTCACTTCTGGGTGCCAATAAACGGCTGTGCTTTCATTCTTTTGTTACCCTTCTTTCTGTTTTATTTTAGAGTCCCAATCCATTGCTCACTTTCAGTGTTAAGACGCATGACCGGATTTACTATATGGTTGCTCCTTCGCCAGAAGCCATGAGGATATGGATGGATGTTATCGTTACAGGCGCAGAAGGCTACACCCACTTCATGTTATAATAAAAGGGGGCAATAGGGCATACTGCAATAACGTAACATATGAAGTTAGCCATATCTAGTGAAATCTGAAAAGCCAGTGAATACTCTGAAATATCCTCCTTATGATGTGCACCCGAAACCTCGGAATGAGATGGTTTTACAAATGCATTGAAAAGGGGGGGCTTTGTTACTTGTTTTAGTGGATCTTCATAGGAATGAAAGAGCTAAAGCTGTTGAGAATCATAGCGTTCCAAAATACATAATCAGGCAATTTAAATTACAGCATCTTGATTCAGTGATAATTTTCTACAAATTCTCTTATACGGAGAATGTCTTCATAAGCTCTTACTAAACAGTTTACAAATGGGTGCGTTCTCATCAGTATGCAAAAATTCTAGTAATGGAACAAAAAGGTGTAATAAGCATATATTTTAATATGCAGCATTTGACATTTATAGATGATTAGGTGACTTTTTAAAACCTTTCAGTCAAGTATTTTATAAAAACATAAACAAAAAAGCAACCCTAAGGTACACACAGTTCTTGCCTTAGAAGTTAAGTATTACAACAGAGCCAAAGAGTTATAGGATTCCCTTATCATAATGCTTTCAAATTGTTAGTTGTACCTAACTTTCTGTAAGGGGACAGTGCCAAAACTCTTCATTACTTTTAATGTAATTAAACAGTTACGATATTCTGTATGTTCAAACACCCAGTGACACCAACTGCATGTTTAAAGTCTGCATCTACAGAGCTCAACAAAAAGAGAAGGATATCTTTATAAAGATGCATTTTTCCACAAGGATATGAAATGGAAACATATGTATTAACTTCCTCATTAGGAGGGTTTTTTTTAATCTTCCCTGTTGAATAGAATGAGCTGATTCTAGACCCTACAGCAATTTTCTGTTATGTAGTAAGGTCCCAGTATGGTTCTAAACGTACTCTGTGCCAAGTGAATGCTCTACTGTAACCTCTCAAACATTGGTCCCCTTGAAGCCGGCATCAAAATCTCCACCCATCTAAATTCTTTGGAGCCAAGTTTTCAGCCCCAGAGAGTTTTGGGTTTTTTTTGAATGCATATCTGCACAGAATAATGCTGTCAAATAGAATAAAAAGAGAGAGGCAAGTTCTACGAGTTTACACTAAACAGTGTATGTATAAAAAACCCTGAAAATTTTAAGTAGCAGATTGAAATTCCTAGAACAACAAAAATAGTGAGGGCGCAGTGGTCTCCCATTTTGAAATCACTTCCAAGTCCTTGAGTAATATTGCAAAAACTTAACTTATTTAATTGAACTGAACTTCAAGAAAGTCTCTTATAATATGACTTGAAAGAGGTTCTATTTCAGTAATCAAAACTTACGTGCTATGTGGTTTTTGTAATAGAAGAAAGCACATTAGCCTTTTTCTTTCTGATGAAAAGTTAATGGCTTTTGATGGAACAAAAAAAAACCTGAAAGCCGAATAGAAGTATGCTGGCAGAATATTTTTGTTATACTTTTTAAACCCTGTATCTGTAATGAACAGGTTGAATTTTTTGTGGTATACACAGGTGATAGGGTTGCTTTATCATGACAAACATCAGGTTCGACTTGAATCATGAAAGAAGGGACTGTTATTGCAAGATAATTGTTATTGTCTGTGCAGATCACAGCTTGTAATCTAATGATTTAAAACACTATCAGAAAAAAATTGCTTTGTTTTATATAATTATTATTTTTCCCTGATGTATCTTGATTTTACTCCTAAGTATGGTTATAAAGGTTTTCTAATAATGATTTTTGTATCCTGCATGATGCAATGAAGGCATTTCAATAAACATTTTTAAAAATACGCTTGTTTTAAATACTCGCT